>NC_143014.1:274473018-275073018 GCF_055824585.1 Amblyomma mixtum | reverse complement strand
TTCTGAGACGCGCGCACACACATTGTCAAACTTGATCTTACTACGCGCCTGACTTTATTACGCGTCCAGTAACAGAAATAACGTCTGCCCAAAAGCGATGACACAAGAAAAAGATCTAGCTGCATGACAAGAAGCCGTGCTCTTGGCTTCGAACGCAGCACGCGAATGCTGCAACAACAAACGCACGACCGTCTTTTAATGATCTCTAACAATGACGCACAAATTCCCACAGAATAATATAAAACTTAGAGCAAACTTAAAAAAAAACGGATTAAGAAGAAAGAATACGAGGCACACAAAAAAAGAACGACGAGTCTCGCACGTGCCTTGGAGAACGTTCGAACAGAATGCATACGTATCGTTATAAACCAAAGCCGCGGTAGCTTTTTATATTCCTTTCCCACAATTGTTCCTTGCAAAAAAAGCTAGTTACAACTGTAACGAAGAGATAAGGCGCGACGCGGACGACAGCGTCGACACATACTCTAACGTGAGATTTCGAAAGGCGCGCACACACATTGTCGAAATCGATCTTATTACGCGCCTGACGATGCCCCCCTTATTACGCGTCCAGTAACAGAAATAACGCCTGCCCAAAAGCGATGACACAAGAAACTAGCTGCGTGACAAGAAGCCGTGCTCTCGGCTTCGAACGCAGCACGCGAACGCTGCAACAAACGCACGACCGTCTTTTAATGATCTCTAACAATGACGCACAAATTCCCACAGAATAATATAAAACTTAGAGCAAACTTAAAAAAAGAAAACGGATTAAGAAGAAAGAATACGAGGCACACAAAAGAACGACGAGTCTCGCACGTGCCTTGGAGAACGTTCGAACAGAACGCATACGTATCGTTATAAACCAAAGCCGCGGTAGCTTTTTATATTCCTTTCCCACAATTGTTCCTTGCAAAAAAAGCTAGTTATAACTGCAACGAAGAGATCAGAATAATGGAATTGAGTGGGCGAGTTGGTTTTCCATCTTGACAGTGAAAGCGCTCAAAAAGACAAGGACGACAGAAAAGGAAAGACATACAAAGCGCTTTGTATGTCTTTCCTTTTCTGTCGTCCTTGTCTTTTTGAGCGCTTTCACTGTCAAGAAGAGATCAGAAGCGACGCGGACGACAGCGTCGACAGATGCGCTAACGTGAGATTTCGAGAGGCGCGCACACACATTGTCGAAATCGATCTTATTACGCGCCTGACGATGCCCCCTTTATTACGCGTCCAGTAACAGAAATAACGCCTGCCCAAAAGCGATGACACAAGAAACTAGCTGCGTGACAAGAAGCCGTGCTCTCGGCTTCGAACGCAGCACGCGAACGCTGCAACAAACGCACGACCGTCTTTTAATGATCTCTAACAATGACGCACAAATTCCCACAGAATAATATAAAACTTACAGCAAACTTAAAAAAAAAAAAACGGATTAAGAAGAAAGAATACGAGGCACACAAAAGAACGACGAGTCTCGCACGTGCCTTGGAGAACGTTCGAACAGAACGCATACGTGTCGTTATAAACCAAAGCCGCGGTAGCTTTCTATATTCCTTTCCCACAATTGTTCCTTGCAAAAAAGCGAGATTACAACTGTAACGAAGAGATAAGGCGCGACGCGGACGACAGCGTCGACACATGCTCTAACGTGAGATTTCGAAAGGCGCGCAAACATATTCTCGAACTTGTTTTCAGTATGAATATGCACTTGCCATGGCCCTTTTATGATGCGTCCAGTCACCGTAATAATAGTGCGTAACGTCAGTCCAAACCACTGGCAACAAACAAGCGCTGCATGACAATAAAGCTATGCTCTTTGCTCAAACGCTTGCGGCCGAACGTCGACCTCTATGCGTCGACCACTAAGGCTCGCGCGCGCACTCTACGATAACAAAGGCACAATCGTATCCTGACGATTGCTAAGAACGACGCACAAATCCCCAGAGCATAAAATGAGACTAACCATTGATTCGAATACCTCTTCAGTGTCCGATATCGTGATTACTTCGGGCCCATTGGTGCCGGCGCCTGCCTCGAGCGTTCGTAATTCGGCCATGGCGACACTGGTACTGCTGGTTGAATGAGTAGAACCGGACTCTGGTAGAACAATCAAGGAACAATGACGCGTTACGAAAAAGAGATTTAATATATATTAAACGTCCAGCCCCCTGGTGACGTTATGGTGACAGTGCTTTAATTATGATGACATTGATAATGGCAGTAATTGTAATTATGCCTCAGGAAAGTTTTTAAATAATCTCGGGTCATTAACTCCTCACCGCCCCCATAGGGGGCAGCCGAGCTGCTGCGATTTCTCTATGCGATTTTTACCTACGGTCGATAGGTGGATGGATAGATAGAAGCGATTTCTTTGAAGCGGGGTAGGGGAAATTGCCATCATGCTCGTTTTTTTTTTCCCCCTTATTTTTGTTCAATTGTGTTGTCAATTCTTATTAAGATTCGCCTTTTTCTTTCACTACGGTTTCCTACACTTCTAACCTGATGTCACCTCTCTGCTTTTCAGCCACCAATCCTCCAATCGCTTTTTGCTAACTTCCACTGCAGATGCATTTACATGACCATTATCTTAAACCCTAGGGCTTCAGGAAGAGTGACTGTGCTAGGGTAACTGTGCTAGCCACCCTAACTGTGCCTCCATCGACATCCGTATGGATACCATCACATTTGAGTATGAGGTGTTCAATTGTTTCTACAGATCTACCACACACAGCACATGTGTCATCATCTTCGTTATTTTTTTTTTTGTAGCTGCGCGTTCTAATGCTGAATTCCAATGGCGGATCGAGACCGCTCCGTCGGATCGCGTACGGAGCGCATCGGAGCGCGTAGATTTGCCACCTCCCAGTTTGCGATTGGAATGCCAGTGATCCCTCGGGAGCGCGACGCCAGCGCCGCAGCGGCGACCGCGGAAACTAGGCGCGCCGCCGGAGCGGACGCCCTGCTAGCTTCGTGTTCGAGTGCGACAGGAGTTGCGCGAGGCGCGATCTCCGCGTTGACAGACGCCGTCTCGGCGAAACAAAAAGGAGGTAGTACGAAGGCCGTAATGTAAAACCAAAACCAAAGCGTATGTACAGGATGGTCCACTCTCCGTGAACACGCGAGTATGCGGCCGCGGTCTTCGGAGAGCCGGTGAGCCTGTCCCTACCGTTCACGAAAGAAGTGGCGGACGACGCGCAGGCAAGTTGCTCGCTGCTCGATTTTCCAGCCTTGCGGACTGCGAGACGCAAGCCGCTGAACCAATCAGCGAGACAGTCGAGCTTTCGGCAACGACGCCGCCCGCGGACACGCCGAGCGACGAACTGCGCTGCCCCCCGGCCAACGTTTCTCCCTGGCTGCCGTAGTCGTCGCTAAGCCTAACTGTTTTTCATCGATGCCGCAGCTGAGGGCGCTTCGGAATTGGCCAGCGCTGTAGTAAAGGTGCTACTCGCGTCACCGTTTTACTGTGCTCCTCGTCTCATAATAAAATAAAGACATGATCGATTTCTGCGGCGCCTCCAACAGCGGAGCTAGCAGACAGCAGGCCAGCCGCACTGGGCATCAGGAAGAAATTTGCTTGTATCGCAGTTATCACTTCTACCAGCAACTCGGTATTGAACAACGATCCTCAAAAATGATTCATTTTTTACATTCCTCTACTCCAGGGCTTGTTATGAACGCGAACAAAGAATATTAGCGCATTTTTCTGACGCCGGCGGCAGGCATATACAGGCCGGCAGTTTCACACTCGCTGTCCGGTTCAGACGAATCTTCACTGCTGGGCTCTGAGCTTTCAGTGCCCGAGTCGGAACTGTCACTTCCATGAACAAAATTAGTGCCGCACGGCTCGAAGCAAGATCATTGCCGTCCACTGTTGACTGGAAAGTACGCGTCTGTCCCGGCTCGCCCGGCTCACCACGTAGCGACGACAGGAACGAAGCGGCTGCTGCCGGTCGCGACAGGAAGTAGACGCGGCGGAAAAGAAAACGTCACGCGAGGTTCCGGTCAAATCCGCCGATTTCGGCAGATCAAGAATCGCTGCTCCACGGAGCGATCCGGGATTTACGCCTGATCCCGATCTGCCATTGGAACATACAACTCGCGCTCCCATTTTACCATTGGAATACGACTGATCCAAACCGAGCAGAAAAACTTGATCCCGATCTGCCATTGGAATTCACCATAAGACACCCTGACCTAGCTTCAAAAAGTAGGGCACTGCTTCTTGAGTTATTGAAAAATCCTTTACTGATCTGCCTTTTCCAGTATCGATATAGTTTCACGCTATGCTCCTTTTCCATTGAATTAATCCAAGTTTTAACTTCCGCGACCTGTCATTTGATGCTCTTTCTTTCTCCGTCCTTGTGTCCGGCATACTTACTGGTTAGTTTCCTTGTTCTTTTCCGCCACTGTGAGTCAACGTTGTTTCTGTATAAGTATTTAAATACCTTAGCTGTCCACCTGTTATCCTCCAATTTCCTCAAGCGTTCTTCATAGTATTTTACTCTCAGCTTCGCGTGCTTCTAATGATGTCCAGCCCATATCCCCTTGTACTGCCTCGTTTGTGGTTTTGCCATGGGCACCTGGTGCCAATCTTACAACAGCTATCTGATTTACGTCTAATCTCGACATGATCATGGCTGCACCAGCGCGCCGCGAAGTTAGCGAGAAGTTTGAAAATTGAAAATTGGTCTTGGACACCCGAACCGCGCCTTAAAGAAAGGGAGGAAGGTGGGAGAGAAAGAAGCGGGAAGTATTTTTTGTTTGAATGATTGTATACGTACGATGTCGTGTTCGCCAACCAGAAGTTTGTACACACACGATGTGGCGCGCTTGCGCCATCTGACGACGAAAACCAATATCAACTCGGTCTCTCACACCTCCGTGGCCTCCGCGATCGTCTCCGGCGGCGCGGCATTTTATATACTCATATGAAACAAGCCACGATGACCGCAGCCAATTATTATATCCGGCAGATCCCATGGGCTAATATAAAAGCCCACAGAATACCCAAAATCGGACATACGTCCACCATAAGCAAAATGCATGCCTCGATGAAGTAACTAATGGCCACAAAGCAAAATGTATCAGATTAAAGACAATTTTATTCACCCGTTGACTGCATAGTGAGTCACGTGTATTTCTGCTATGCGGCACGAATACTGAGTGACGCTATGAACCCTTAGGAGAGCTCAGATCTTTCGAAGAGCTTATGCAAAACACACATTCTAGGTTGCTATTGCCATCTGTTGTCGGTTTCAATAAGTTGACTTCACCGGAGGCACACGCCGCGAACAAGAAAATCTAGCACAGAGGTTATGGCCCCGAAAATCACTGCCGCAGTGAACGTGTTAATGAAATTACAGCTGCTTTCTGTCTTGAAGGGCACCCGTCAAGCTGCTCATACTGGCACATGTTTCACACGATAGGAAGGGTTACTGTGTGCAAGCACTATTCTCATGGTTGAACTTGGTAGTCGAAAATGGGATGTCCTTCTGAAAAAAAAAAAAACACAAATACTATACTTTTACTGGAACGTTAAGCAAATTTTAAAGTGTGAGATACTGTAAGTAAAAATATTAATGAAAGACAATCGTACGATAATTTTAGCACAGTTCCTCCAACCTTGCTGCCACATACCAATGCAACTCCGTGGCATGATAAGAGGTAAACAAGGGTTTACAATGCATGGTGCACGCAAGAAAAATTGGAGGGAACACTTAATCTCCGCCTTAAAGGTATTACGTGATAGCGTAATGTGTTAATTCCCATATATGCAGAAGGTCCCTCTCTACTTTACATTCATAGATCCCTGGGAGTCCTCATACCCCTCCTGGTGCAGCGGTGCAGCATGCAGTTCAGCGATGCACCAGTGCCCTGTGATGGCAGGTGCTCCCAGCAGTGGGCCTCATTGTGTAGCCCAGGCTGCTCTTCCCGAGCGACCAATCACTAATTTAACTGCCACGGTGGGCAGTTTGCTCACTATCCAATGGGCAAGTTGTGATGATGCCACAAGGTCACGTGACCTAAGCGGCCCACCTACCTCCATGGTTGCTCTCTGGGGACCACCTGCCAGAGCCGTGCCAATGATTTTTCGCTCACAACGGCGGCGCCGACAATGGCAACACTGGATTTTCTGGTGAACAGGGCCTTTAACGCAACCGCTTTTAACGCTAAAAAAATCAAGCAAACTAGTAATCTACAATGGCGCAGTGCCAACCACATCTTGCAGAGGTATGTTACCTTCGGGTTGCAAAGGTCTGAAAAAATACAAGAGCAGGCAATTTTTTCCAACCAGCTGTGTGAGAAAAGGTAACGCCTTACATTTCCCTACATATTACTGAAATAGCAATAATAAAGATTTATTTTCAAACAACAGGCTATGATTTCAGCATGTCTAGGCCACAGGGGGGCTTGTAAGGCAGTGCCCTGCAGATGACAGCATCAAATGAAAAAGAAAAAAAAGCAAATTCTACCTAAAGGCAGAAACAAAGCCAGTATAGTACAATTTGCAATCAATATTAGGGCTGGAAGAATTTGAAAACAGACAATACAGTTTTACTCCTTTGCTTGTACTATTAAGCATGACCATTCCATTAGGAAGCTTGTTAAAAATTAGTGGAACATAACAGAGGCTGGCATATTTCCTATATCTAATATGAACTTTTGGCACTATTCTCGGATACAACTCAAGAACGCAGCAGCAAACACCGCTCAGCGAAACCTCTCCAGCCAATGGTGTTAGCTGGCTTTCATGAATTGGCGGTTAATCCCATTTCATGGGGGTACCTACCAGCCACCCGCAATTCATGTTATGGAATTAACCACGACCAGTGACCACGACGCCATGAAAACTGATCATCACCACTGGCTGATGGCCTCCTTCAAAGAGCATTCACCACTGTATTCTTGACTTGTATCTGACTATAAAAGCCATTTATATATTCAGGGGTGACGGGCCGGTGTGTAAGGAGTGCAATATTCTTTATACTGTACATATTTCATTACAATGGTTTCTGCAACCAATAGTTCAAGGTTAGGCATATGTAGCTGCAAGAGCAAGTTTATTAAGTCATAAGCAAAAGAGGTGACAATATTTCTTGAAAAGCAATATACTTTGCTTCTCCAAAAAACGCTGCAAAAATAAAAGACAAGATACACCCTACTGCAAAGACTTTTATATCAATGCATGAACCATGTGTTTATAGTGCAAGACCAGTCACATCCATACTGAAGACCTAAAACTAAAAAATTCAAATGTAAGAGTAGGGATCCTTACCACACAGCTGCAAGCTACCTGTTGACTCAGTGGTTGGGCACAAGGTACAGTCAGAGAGAAAAGTGTGCAGGATGTGGATTTCCAGAATATTTTTTTTTTAAACTGCCTCACTAGGCAGCCAGCTGAAACTTGTTCATTTGGATCGAGCATCCATGTTCCCTCACAATTCTAGGCTTTTTATTAACTTGCTTTTGCAGACAGCACAGAAATAAATTTTTTCCACGAACTCACATCCCACAAATTTTTATCTATCACTTGTACACTGCACTACAGTTAGGTACTCTCCACTGCACAGAGCAAAGAAAAAGAAAGTATCGATTATGTCAGAGAAAATTTTCACTGTACTTCAGATTTACCTGCAGGTTGCTGCTGTACACTGCAGGTACTATACAGGGTGTTTTCACACAATTTTTAAAAATAGACTTTTTGAGTTAAAAGAGCGCTTTTTTCGGCATAGCATGGTCAGCGGTGTAGTACATCAGAATACGGCTAAGACATGCTAACTAGCAGGATGGTCAACTAATCTTGAATGGTTAACTTTTTAACTATTACTGTTAGGCTCCTTAATTACCGAAAGGCATGTAGCCCATCGTAACCATGAAAATGCAGTTACCCTCAGCATTGTAGCCCAACAAACTTTGGCTCATCATCAGCCTGACTATGCCCACTGCAGAGCAAAGGCCTCCCCCATTTCTCTCTGATTAAGGCTGTCCTTTGCCAGCTGCGGTCACCGTATCCCCACAAATTTCTTAATCTCATCCGCCCACCCTCTGCTACGCTTGCCTTCTCTTGGAATCCACTCCGTTGCCCTTAGTAAGTACCTGCGGTTATCTTGTCTTCGCATTACATGCCCTGCCCCAGCCCGTTTCTTCCTCTTGATTTCGACTAGGATGTCATTAATTTGCATTTGTTCCCTCACCAACTCTGCTTGCTTCCAGTCTCTTAACGTTATATCTATCATTTTTCTTTCCATAGCTCGCTGCATTGTCCTTAACTTAAGCTGAACCCTTCTCATGAGCCTCCAAGTTTCTACCCCACAGGTGAGTACCGGTAAGATACAGCTGTTGTATACTTTTCGCTTGAGGGATAATTGGTATTGGATATTGGCTACATCGCACCAAAATACATGCGCTTTCGAGAAGCTTGCAGGCAAAGCAACCTCTCCAGTGCAGGTAACTCGTCGAAATAGCCACAATTTGTTGGGCCACAGCGCCGAGAGTAGCCGTATTTTCGAAATCCTAAAAACTGATGTGGATAGTAATTACATTGGGTTACACACCTCTTAATAATTAAGGAGCCTAACAGTAATAGTTATAAAGTTAACCATTCAATATTAGATAGCCAGCCTGCTAGTTAGCATGTCTTAGCTGTATTCTGATGTACTATGCCGCTGAACACGCCACGCCGAAAAAAGCGCACTCCTCACCCAGCCTATTTTAAAAATTGTGTAAAGTCTTAGGTGAAACACCCATTCTAGCTGCTAGCATAGGTCAGTCACATCCACAATGCATGGCTAAGGAAATAAATTATGAGAGAGCAACTTATACTGCACTTTGTCAACATAATGCTAGACACCACAATGTAGCAAAACACGGCCTTTGCCAAAACTGCCCTGCCCACAAGATTCCCTGATGGGTCACACAGCAGGGCACTGACAGCATATTTGATGATCCACAGCTCCACAAGAGTAAGTAACAGAGGTCTGCTCACAATCCAGGAGCATGTAGCTCTAGGGGTGCCATACGGTCCTGCTACCAGGCTCAGCATTGAGCCCTGTGGGCATGAACATGATTGATAATGCTGCACCAATGCACATATGATCTTATTGCATTCAGTGCACAGCAATAGAGAAATAAGTGAAGAATGTGTGACTGAAGTTTGCAAATCTAACAGAACACTTCAGCTTTCTTAAACAAATAATTCTACTTCACAGTACATAGTACTGTGAAGTAGATGGTTGGAGATGTCCATTCGGCACGCTTAATGAAACAAGTTGATAAACTGTGAAAGTAGATAAATT
This sequence comes from Amblyomma mixtum, assembly GCF_055824585.1. Taxonomy (NCBI): domain Eukaryota; kingdom Metazoa; phylum Arthropoda; class Arachnida; order Ixodida; family Ixodidae; genus Amblyomma; species Amblyomma mixtum. The sequence goes on along the minus strand of NC_143014.1, from coordinate 275,063,722 downwards.
TTATATTACATTTTCAGCCTACCAGTGCTTTCCCTGACATGGCATAATTTAGGCATCAATACACTCTGCAGGCAGGCCACATCCACACTGAAAAGGCAATAGAAAAACAAGAAAAAATCAGTCGCAAATTGCTGCAAAACATTCCGTTCTGACACTAAGCTTTTCGCACGTTCCGTTTTATCGCAATTATGAACCTAGATACAATCGCTTTAAAGATTCACAGCATGCAACTGCACCCCGTCTCAACTTTTTCGCAGTGTAGGGGACGAGTCAGGCGCGATGCACTGGCTTCCAGAGCTTTGTGGTAGGCTCGCAAACGCGGCTTAACATCTTAACTTGCACTCCAGTGCAATGAAGTTGTGCAACAGAGTATAATTGTGTTACAGCGCGTCACTCATCCCAGAGCAACATCATCAAAGCAATTTTCAAGCACAGTTCCTTACTCTGCAAGTGATAACACCAGGCCGCTTCTTTCATCCGAAGCGACAAGGTGCCGGCATCTCAGCAAGGGGTCAGGCACAGTACGACACCGGAGTTTTTTCACGAGAACTTCAGGTGCAAAGGGAGGTCTTGTCGAGTGCACAGGTGACATCACATTTATATCACAGCCAAGCAACCACAGATCAAACAAACTGCATATTATAGCAAAAATAAAGGTTGAAGAAGCACCACATGACGAAAAACAACGCAATGATCGCGTCAGAACTGTTTACTAATGGATTGGTTTGGATCAATTTTTAGGCCTGTCACTCTGCCACGGCCCCCCGCAGGAGTTTAGTTTTCATCACATAGTTTCTTGCTATTCAGAAACTCTGTGGTTTTCATGGAAGGCTGCATGCCTCGGTTACCTTGGTGGAATGCTGGAGGAGCAATGGGCGTTAATTATGAGCACTGGCACCAGAAAGTCATGCAATTAGCTTAATTCAGGTTCTTTTTTTAATCGGCAGTTTTAGTCACCTTAATCAGCACCATATTCGAGCGATCTTAAAGGGGCTCTGAAACACCTTCTGAGGAGAGCACATCAACTCCCTCAATCACTGCACTGTTTTGTGATGAACACTTGATCCAAGTAATACAATTCTACACGCAACAGAGGACCCACAATCATGCACGAAAGTTGGCGAGTCCTCCCCGGCAACTTTTTCATGGTCGCACCCTCCTCCGTCGCTCGCATCTGCGTGTACAAGTTGGGAGGTGGCTGTTGGTTAGATTCGTTCAGACGTCAGGCAGCTACCATGGCCGCGACCAATAAGCCACGTAGCTCCGGTAGGTCAGGAAGCTCCGCTCTCGGAGGTGGGGCCGGCAGAGGAGAGCTGACCTTCCAACGTGCGAAAAGTTACAAGAGGAGAGAGAAAAGCACGAAGGCACTGAAATTCAAATTTTGACCACAGATAACTCAGCTTCTACAAAAAAAAAAAAAAGTTTTTAATTCTTGCTGGACAATATTCAAGAAGTGGAGTGCTTTAACATCCCAGGCATACCGTCATATTATTAGAGCCCCTTTCAGAACCCCTTTAATCGATTAATCTGAACATTAAACTGATCGCTGGTAGAAATGTGATCGGTTGAATTTTGGCACTTGCAAAATAGAATTTATTTTCAATTTTTTGTCCGAGGAAAACAAAATATGTAGGCCATGTTGTAAGTTCACATCCCTAGAGGGGCATTCAAGAATACCCCTCAGACATCCACTCGTGGATATCCGCCTGCCATTCGACAACGAATGTTCCTCGAACATACACCTACTCTTCGATGTGTATATCCAGGCTTGGACAGCCATAGGGATGCCCTACGGACACCCCCACCTGGCACTGGAGATTCCGATTTTAAGTGGACGTACCACGAATATCCGGAATGGACTGGGGTCTAATAGAAATTTTTAAGTTTAGATGTAATGCAGCCAACAATGTCTCGAAAATCCCCTGTAGCCTGGACAAACGCAACACCATCTGGCAACTAAAAGTGGTTCACTGCAACACATTATGAACTTATAGGTAATATCTTATACAGCAGCACAAATGTGTTTTAGCTATTTTTGTAGCTGTAGTAATGTAATGATAGTAGTTGACTAAGCTGTATATTTTATCTGTTTCGTTGTGATGGGAACATAACCCTAATAGTTGGCTAAGAGTGTACCAGAGATGACAAAATTTTGCATATCAGGAGTGCATAAGAAACTACTGCGTCTTTTCATGCACCCACTCCCTGATACCAAGACCTCTACTAACCTTTTGTCTCCAGATGACAGAGCAAATTTCAGGCAAAAGGAGCATGAGACAACATGGTAAGTTTTTCCACACACCCTTAATACACACGTTTTGCCTCCCAAAAGTACAAGAGATTTGCAAGTAGCTTTGCACTGAGTTACTGGTCATGAGACATCCAGCACGGGCCCTTCGTCAAGTGCCTTTCACTTTGTTTGGTGTGTATAGATGAACTATGCAAGTGTAACATTTTCCTGCAAAGCTTGCTATAAGGTGAGAACTCTGGGAGAGCAAACTGAATCAAATTCAATCAAAGTATAACTGGACGAAGCATTCACACCAAGAAATGAAAAGAAACAAGGTGGTTGGTTCACAGTATAAGGAGTGTTTCAAGTGCAAACAAAAATAAGTAATGGCTTCAATAATGGAATTAACATTTTATTGTCTCAATAAAACACAATTATATTTAAGGCTGAAGCAAGGCTCACAATAGATAACCTCAAGGTAACAAAAATAGGTCTATTGGAAGGTACAGTTCACTGGCATAGACTATACAGTAGCAGGAATGGCCAAGTTGGTTTTGGAGCAGGCTTTGTAGCAGGCAAAAAGCCAGTTTGGAGCAAATGCCTAAACACTGAATCAAGGCGCACAATAGATGACCTTAAGGTAACAAACACACTTGGAAGTAACAGATGACTATAAAGTAGTGGGAATGGCCAAGATGGTTTTGGAGCAGGCTTTGCAGCAGCCAAAAAGCCAGTTTGGAGCAAATGGCTAAACACTGAATAAGACACACAATAGATGATGATGCTGGGTTTTTTTGGTGCAAGGGCATCTAAGGCCAAAGGGTGCCAAACACAAGGTTTTTGGTCAGCTCAGGCTAAAATATGTTCACATGTTAATATCAATGCCGGTTGTATAGGGCCTAAGGGTAGTGAGTATGTGCATGATTATAGTGTGTCGTGAGGGTGTAAAGTCAGGTGGAATGGACTAAACTGGTGCATAGCGCCTAAAAGTTCTGGTAACAGTTGTTATATACACAAGACGAAGCAGGAAGCCTCAACCACAGTCCTTGCTTGAGCAAGAAGAGCGAGGCATCTGGCAGCAATGGCTAAGCACAGACTTCTCCGTGGCAGTGAGGAAGAGCTGAGGTCACTTGGAATAAGAGAGCTCTTGTAGGAAGCCTACAAGAAATTTAAAAACCCTATCCCTAAAAATAAAGAAGGATGCATTGGTATTTTAAATGTGTACAGTTCTGGGAAGTGCTGTTTCTCTGTTTCCAATCTCGGACACATGATTAGTATGTCAACAACTAAGATGTGGGCTCCACATCTCGCACACTGCGGTGCCATTGTATCCTTTAAAAGATACGAGTGCGTGATGTATATGTGTCCTACCCTCAGTCTGCAGAGGGCAACTTCTTTGAATCTATTTTGTTCTTCTGTGGCATACCTTCCAATCCTTGGTTTTATTGTGTGCAGTTTGTTCTCTGTTTCTTTGTCCCAATCCTGTTGCCACTCTCTGCGGAGTGTAGTCCTAATATGTGGCCTGAGGTCCTGATATGGAAGTTGGTTTATATTGATCTGACTGTGTTCGGCAGCGGACACAGCAAGCCTATCAGCTTCCTCATTACCATCTATACCACAGTGACCTGGTACCCAGCATATTGCCATTTTAAGAGTCAGTGTGTGTACAGACATAAGGCAGTTCAGGAGGGAATTCATTACAAGGTTTTTATAGGGTTTCCCAGAGGACAGAGCCATAACCACACTTAAGAATCTGAGTAAATAACAGAAGTTGGAATTTTCTTTATTAGGATGGATCTAACAGCAAACAGGATCTCATGACATTCTGCAGTAAATATGCTTGTGTGTCTATTCATTGTTGTTTCCGTAAACTAACAGCTGTGAGCTGCACAATCCAACTGAAGAACTCTTTGAGCCATCTGTGTAGAACTCTGTGCACTGATACTTTTCTTGTAGGGACATGAAGTGCTGTTTTATGCCAAGTGGCGACCCATGCTTGCCCACCTCACAAAAAGATGTACCAGAGACAACTGGATACACTTCCCAGGGAGCAATTATGTCTTTAGAAGAAGTCACCAGAATATTGGAGACTGGTATGTTCATGTCTTGTAGAAGTGTGGCGACTCTAATGGGTAAAGGCGGGATTTCAGACGGTCGGTTTGAAAACAGCAGTGTGCTGGTTGGGTTTCGAAATAATGCGTAGCATGGATGGTCAGCATGACATAATAACTTTGTGGCATATGCCAAACTTGTAAACTTCCACCATTAATCAAGTGACCATCAGCCCCCTCATCGTACAAACTGGCAATTTTGCTTGTATGGAAAGCACCAGTATACACTCAATAGATGACCTCAGGCAACAAAAACGAGTCACTTGGAAGGAACAGTTCACTGGCACTGACTATACAGTTGTGGGAATGGCCAAGATGGTTATAGAGCAGGCTTTGTAGCAGGCAAAAAGCCAATTTGGATAGTATATAAGTGAAATGCACAACAACTTAGACGGGACACAGAAAGAAACACATACAACAGTTCACGAGCGCTCGTGAACTGTCGTATGTGTTTCTTTCTGTGTCCTGTCTAAGTTGTTGCGCATTTCACTTATATACTATGCAGAACCAACTAGCCTGACAACACGCTCTTCTGAGCCAATTTGGAGCAGGTGCCATTCATTCAGACACACATACCTCAGAAAAAAAGCTTGAAAAACGAATTTATACCTTTTATTTGTAAAAATATACCTCACAGTTATGCCAAATAAACACACTACAGATGTAAAACAAACAAAAAAAAGTAAACTCAGTGGCACAACAAAGATGTAGCAGCAGGACTGCTGAAAAGCGCTTTTTTCATCCACAGCAGAAACATCACAAATAATACAACACATAATAAGCACAAAACAACTGACTAGACCAAATAAAGATTCATATGAAAAACGACAGCATTAAACATCAGTTTTGTCCAGCTAAAAAACAATTATACAACAAGGCACAGTTCAATATGCAAGTAGCTAGTGTATTAAAACATGGTCATGGTAACAGAACTGGCTAAAAAAATGTCTAAATCTGCTTATTTGCAAGAAGGGGGTCCCCGTGTCAATTCCCTAGATTTGCCCGCCCGTTGCAAGACGCCCTGGGAAACGAACTCACCTCACGTCCTGCTGTTAGTTTTCAAAGTTTTCTGCCGCAAATTCAGCAACTCAGCCAAGCTTCGCAGATGGGAGGGCACACGTCGCCTATCAGCGTAGCATTTAAATCGTATGAACTTAGTAGTGCGCTAGAGAAGGTTAGCTTGTTGATTCATGGCATGACATGCAGGTCGTCAAAGCTGACTTCTGATGCACTTTTTTCAACTGCACAGCTTCTTGGTTGAAGCCGTGTTGCGAGCAGAAATAGTTTGGAAGGCCTTCTTTATGCGGTACTCACATTTAAAGACCCTCATCAATGTTTTGCAGCTAGCCAGCCCGCTGTTTATTAATAGTTGCGGTGGTAATAAATAACACATGAGTATTCAAGCTCTGCTGCCATCCTCGTGCACAAACATGACTACAATATGCGAGAGATAGTGCCTCATCTGCTGAGTGGGGTAGGTGCCCACAAGTGTTGGGCCAGACAATCTGAAACAACGGAGTAACGTCGCGTGCCAACGCAGGACATGTGTTTCCTGCATTCTCTCTCCATTACCTACCCTATGATATGCAAGCTAATACTCTAAAAACATCTTTAGCAGCATGAATCCAAAGTACACCCTCTGTCAAAAGTTTACAGTCCACAAGGTTTGCTTCTGGGACATGCTTTGTGGTTTGTTATGCATTCCCAGCAATCCAAATCACTTGAAGGTGAGATGAATTGCCATCCTCACCCCTCTTAACGTTAAGACTTTATATGGATGCGACAAGAACCCCACTAGACAGCTTTGAAGCAAAAAAACCCTGGGCTCCAAACTTTTGACAAAGGCTCTATGGGAATCAAATGTAAAATTACCTGCTATATCCACTGGCACGCCAGCGACCACCAGCCACCGCCGCTTATTACCAGTTTCATACTTTCTTTAAAATAATCCTTTATTCATGCTATGAACATGTTTATTAAACAGACAATGGGCAGATCATGTGTCATATCATAGAATTTTATTTCAACCGGGATGCTTTGTAGAATTGCACATGACAATCCCAGCTTTCCTACCCAAAGGTGCACACAGTTAAAATGCAAACTTTTTTTCTACCAACAGTGATGACAGAAATTACCAGCACTTTCGGCCGCGAGCCTTCACTAATTACTGGTACGGCGGCAAGCAGCCTTCACCAGTCATTTCACTAATTTCTGATCTTTTAGGCTTTGAGTCTGGTCATGCAACATCGCTGCGCTGCAATCCAAAATGGAAAGGCTCCCTTTTTTAGTTTTTCAAATGTGCCATCATGATGCCATCAACCACGCTGTCAAGGCGAACCTGAGGACGGCATGACCAAGGCGCGTGCTACCTCACTGGACGCTAAGGCCGTCTTTGCTCCTATGAGGCTAATGCCAGTTTCAATGCCCAGATTTGTCGGCTGAAAGCAGCAGACTTCCCAACGTCACTGATATCCAGTGTCGCAGAGGGACTGCTGCAAGAATTTAGGGGCAGAAGAGAAGAACAGCCAGCATCAGAAGAAATGATCGAAAAAAAATTGTGCTACGCAGTCATGCCATACACTCACAGCACTTCACACAGCATTAAGAAGATCGCAGAGAGGCCTCGGGTGAAAGTGCTCGTGTCAGCCTCAAACAAGTTGTGTGGCATCTGCACCAAGATGAATGGCTAGCAACAGAAAAACCCATGAGAAAAAAAACACAAAAACCGGTGTGTTAATTAAATGCATGAAAAATGCAGTTTTTGAGATACCACTTTCATGCGACCACGTTTACGTTGATTAAACCGGCCGATGTTTGAATGGCTGGCTCCAAAAGCACGAAATATCCCTACAGGATACCATCAACAGCCATTTACCCACACACTGCTGCAAGCATGTATGTGCTCCCCAGCTCTACAGCTCAGCATCATCATTAGTTCATGCCCCGATCAATGCACCAGAGAAATCAGCAAAGCTATCAATATTAAGCAAAAGAATGACAAATGTTTGGGTGTTCCACCCAGCGCTATTCATGACAAAGAAATTGAATATCTATCCAATATCAAATTATCACTTATGAGCTTCACTATTTGTGTTTTGTGTATTTTCCTTTCACTGCACAACAAAATGGATTTCAGTCATGACTGTGCAATAAAAAATTAGCTGCAGTTCAACTACTGCTAAACCTGGTTACAGAGCGAAAGCTATGCAATGGATTTCAGTCATGACTATAAAATAAAAAATTAGCCGCGGTTCAACTACTGCTGAACCTGGTTACAAAGCGAAAGCTATGGTGTATCGGGCAACTATAAGCAGCTAGGTGTCTGTAATGTTGAGTGCATTCCGGACATTGGATAGGCAGCGAACCCGCCCTGCCACCCTGGCAGGTGGTGGTTAATGATTGATCGCGAGAGTTTGCTCACGCAATGAACGCTGCAGCCTATTGCAGCAGTGCCGCGTGTCTGACACAACGTTGTCAGCGCTAACGCATGCAGTCCACATCTCTCTCTCTCATCAACCCACATACCTATAAACGCGATTCAGGCACCCACTGACCCAGGGAGCCAGTTATGAACACTTCCTTTCCTTAAAATCATCGGAGTGTAAAATTCTGTCATCACCAACGCCATTCAGCACAATGAACGCCAATGGCCTATGGTTTCAGTGCCACGTTTCTGGCATAACGTTGTCAATGCCTACGCATGCAGCGTACATCTGTCTACCGCCACGTAGCTTAAAGCACGACTGAGGTGTCCACTGTTTGAAAAGGGCAGTTATTCGCCTTTCCTCTTGCTTTACAATCTTAAAGCGCGACTAAGGTGTCCACTTCCGAGGGTAAGGTGATTTAGAGGTGAAAACTAGGCACCCGGCGATCGAAGCATGAGGTCCCGTAGTGAAGTTTTCGCTTCAAAACATGGTTGTTAGTGCTGCATTGTGTCCCTTCTTCAGCCCCATCCTGTGTAAGAGCTGTTTTCACCAAACAATCACGCATCAAGCAGCCCCACAATTCACCTAGTAAGAATTGGCAAACAGTCGGTATGAAAGTGAACGGGGATGCTTTCTTGGGTGAATGCCTCCCTAAAAACATGGTTAAACAGAGCTAGACGGCACAAAAAGAAAAACAAGAAGTAAAGAAAGGACAAGGCCAGCTGCACAATGGTTCACCGAATATCAAGAAGCCCAGCCAGTCAGGAGACGCCAGAAAAACAGCGAACAGCCTGTGCATAGAGCAGCACCAATGAGACCAGGAGAATAAGCAACATACCAAAAAGTGTGACCTTGAATCGGAGCACCTTGTTGCTGGAACTTTCAATCCTATTGGAGCAAAAGCTCGACAAATGGCCCACGCAGTAATGCAGCCATATTGCCACACACTTCCTTCAGCTCCTGTATTCATCCTCTGTGTATATAATGTAGCAGCAGACCTAAGGCAAAATACAAAATGTTCACATAAGCTTCAGGAACTAGGCATGTAAATAGGCAAAGAGCAGACAGAATAGCTCTGAGCCGTCATATACAAATAAACTCCTTGCATTGTTTCTCTCATTTCTCTTCTGATCTGCTACAAGATAAGTCATCAACATTAAATAGCTTCTGTTCTTGGTTCTCGGCATGTGTTTTATCCACGCAGCGTCTCAAAACCTTATAGAACGCATACAACTTTTGCTTCATTACCAGTTGATCATGAATAATGTGCATTTTCATCTCAGGCAAAAACATAGTTGGAGGTTACACCCTCCTCACATGAATGTAAGTGCAGGCCCTCACAGCAAAGTTAAATGGAACATTCATAGGCCAGGAAACAAGCTGTAGGCAAGAATAGCACAGAATTGCAACAATAGGTGAAAAAAAGCGCAACTTTATTCTGCTGCAGTGTTCAAACGAAACTGGCTACTTTGAAGCCAAGCTATGTTGCCACCATGAATATCAACATCAGATGATAACAACGAGTTTGAATTCCTTTTAACAAACTTTGAAAATAAGGCAGGTCCTGTCAAGAGGATGCTAAATGTACACCCATGCGCAAAAGTGGAGAGACCACGTGAACTGACAGAACTGCGCGTCAGCGCTTTCTCACGGCGCAGCGCCTGCTTTCGAGTTATGCATAGGGTGCGTGACCAAATAAGTTAACCTGTCTTTCTACTCATTTCTTCTAGACACGTCTTTATGCACAGACAAATCGCAATCATCGCCATGGCCGTGGTCTCTGCACTTTTGCGCACGACTGTACAACAACCTGTAGCTCTTAACGAAAGACCCCAGAGACATGTCAACTCGCTTTTCAAATGCATAAAATACAACTCCACACCTTGGTATATACAAGGCTGGCTAGGTTACATTGTGATTTCATTTCATTTCATTTCATTTTAATACCTTAAAGACCCACTGGGGGTATTACATAAGGGGTGGGTACATACAGTCACATGAACAAGTGTTATGTTGAAAAATGGTTGGTAACAGCTTCGGCGAATGTGGATGGGCATGAGATGGTAGCGATGTCATTGGAGAGGTCGTTCCAGTCTACAGAAACACGGTGAAAAAAAGAAGCGGCACAGGTAACAGTACGGGCACGGGGGCGAAACACTTGGAAAGGATGACGAATGTGGTGGGATATGCCGGCTGGCGGGGCAATGTAGGGAGCGCAGCGCAGCGAACTATGGAAAAATTTATGGTATAGGCAGAGGCTAGAAATACGACGACGAAGTGAAAGGGGCGGTAAACTGGATTCCGCTTTTAAAGATGTTACACTGATATCGTACGAATAGGAGGAATGAATGAATCTGGCTGCTCTGTTTTGAAGTGACTCGAGTGCATTGATAACTTATAATTAGCAAAGGAGTGACGGACACATTGGACTAAGCGACAAAGACCTTTGTCCCGAGGTCCTCTCAAGTTCAGTCAGGCCCATTAGCGGCTCAGCCAAAGTAGGCAACACATATTTGCTAGGAGCCACCGCGATCGCTTAGCAACCAGCAACGCCCAGTGAGCAGCTGTCAAGAGCATTGCAGGAGTGCTCCACCGCAGCACAGAAAGTAGCATGATGGCATAAAGTGTGCAAATAATTGTTTGGGCAGCATTGTATTGCTTACAGCTGAATACAGCTCGAGAATGAAGCAGCAAACACCACTCAAAGGAGGACCTCCAACTAATGGTGTCGACCAATTATCATGACATTACGATTAAACCCATTTCACAGAGGCCCCTGCCAGCCACCTGTGATGTCACACTAGGGTATTAACTGCGACGTCATGAAAGACGAGCGACGCCATTGGTTGGAAGGCCTGCTTTAAGGGATGTTTGCCGCTTCATTCTTGAGTTGTGCGTGGCTATAGGTAGTTGAATTCTGAGTTCCTTTATTTTGCAGAGAAAATTTAAAAAGGGACACGCTGTATCCTGAAGTGGGACAGGCATATAATTAGAAGGAGCTGGTGCTGTCAAGCGGCTCCACGATCACAAGCCAAATGTACAGTCCTTGTCAAAAGTTTAGAGCCCAGGGGGTTCACTTCCAAGCTTTATATTGGGACTCCACGAGCATTCATGGAAGTCCTACCTATTGCAGGAGGCAGTACCAGAAATCTTCTCATGTCCAGGAAATTTGGAGCGCTAGAGATCCATTAAGAACGACAAAGTGTGGCTCAAAAGGAAACCCCCTGGGCTCCAGACTTTTGACAAAGGCTGTACATCACTGACAAAGGTCAACATGCCACCGTGCTTCCCCATATTTACCATTTGTAATCCCTGGGCTTTTAACTGTGGTTACTTTTCAAGATTGATGATGGTAGTATACTCGTGTTATACTGCGGCTGTAGTGCCAGCATGCAGAAAAATGTGAGTGCAGTGCAGCTGTTCCACTGTTCATTCAACCAAAGCTTCAAACACAAAGCAGCCAAGCATAAACTTGGGGTGCTCCTGCAGGTGGAAGTCTCTATTCAAACCAATTGGCACTTGATGGGAATAAAGAATAGAGGGATGAATAAAGGGAGTAAATTATACAACAATCATGGCAGGAGTGCTATATGTTTTACCAACTAACAGTATTGATCCAATAATAAAATAATGATGCCCTTTCAAACAGAAAAACAATGCTCTGGCTTGATGACAACATACCCTAACGCTATTTTATTTTCTTAATTCTTCCATGCATGCCCAAAGTTTCCAGTGAATCATGCAATGAGCTGCTCTGAGGGAATCGACTGATCACTGACAGACATGCTTTACGCAGAAATAGGCGCTGCAACAGAAGCACCAGCCCCACCAGCTGTTGTTTTCTGAAATTGGCAAATAGGCCTTTGAGTGGAGCAAGAATCCCGGCAGGTTCCACAGGCATACTATAAGGAGCTTTCGCTGAAGACAAATTAGTTCTGAAAGGTTTAAATTTTACAGAGAAGTTTGCACTGGTGAAGTGATCCCCAGCGACAGGTTTGGGTGCCACTTGCATATAGTGAGTGATAGGCAGGCGACCATCCTCATTTCTCTTTTGTGCTGGCAGGAAAAATATTGGTGGTTATTTTTGTGTGATGCACGGGGAGAGCCACTCTCTCATCACTGCTACATACAAATCGCATTCATGCCTTTTGTTCTCCAATAACCAACAAGTATAAGTGTATGAGATGCAACTTTTCCCATGGCAGAAGCGCAATCCAACAATCACATCGGTGCACTTCAAATGCCCCACCTGGAAAGCTCTCAAACTAAGCTCCTGGTGAATTATGGCGTGTGCTTATAGCAGCGCTCATCATGTCCACTTCCCTGCTGTCGTCCTCATGCCTTTTAAACCTCATCCTGACCTACCAAACACCCAAATTACTACTGTTCTGCTTATCAGCTGACAATGCAGCGATTTATGACAGATTTCGACAATCTTCGCAAGGCGAGAACACAGCAGCACTCGCCTCCGCGATTGGACTGCAACTCGCGCTGGCTCAACACCAGGTAGTGGCTAGTGCACTCGACTATGGTTTGGCTGTTGAGCCTGAGGATGCAGGTTCAATCCCGGCCGCGGCGGCCTACTTCAGTGAAGGCAAAATGCTCGACACCAGCATGCTGTGCGCCGTAGGCACACGTTAAAGGGGCTCTGAGAGATACTCTAATATTGTGGTATGCCTGTGATGTTAAATGATGCTGCTTCACGAATATCCTTCAGCACGAATTTTTTTGATGCGCTTTGTAGATGCCACGTTATATGTAGTCAAACTTTAAATTTCACCGTCTTGGTGCCTTTCCCTCTCCTTTCGTCACTTTTTGCCGCTGAAAGGTCAGCTCTCCTCCGCCATCCCCATCGCCAGTGGCGGAGCTCCCTGATCTGCCAGAGCTACGCCGTATATTGGCCACGGCCATGGTAGCTGCCGCACGTCAGAAAGAATACAACCAACACCCATCTCTGAACTGGTATAGGCAGGAGTGGTGCGATGGAGGAGGATGCATGCATGAAAAAGTCACCGGAAAGTGCTTGCCAACCTTGGCGCGTGATTGTGAGTTTTCTGCTGTGTGTAGAAGTGTATTATTTGGCTCAGGTGTTAATGACAATCATTAGGACTGATGCCTGGGCGAGTTTGTATGCCATTTTCAAGAAGAACAGCCCGAAATAGACAAGGACTTAAGACGCACACAGACAGGCGCTGTCTGACAGGCCAGCGCCTGTCTGTGTGTGTCTTCCAAAAGCCCTTGTCTATTTCGCGCTGTTCTTCTTGTATAATGACAACGCAATACAATTATTGAATGAGTTGATGTGCTCTCCTGGGAAGGTGTTTCAGAGCCCCTTTAAGGAACCCCAGGTGGTGGTCATTATTCCGGAGCCCTCCACAATGGCGCCTCTTTCTTCTCTCACTCACCCACGGCGCAGTTGGCGCGCGTGTGTGCGAACGTGTTTCTCAGGTCCAGCCGCGGCGGCCGCGCTTCGATGGAGACGAAACTGAAAAAGGCACCCGTGTGCTGTGCCACATAGAGGAGGTGCTGGCTGTGCGATGCCAGTGCACGTTAAGGAACCCAGGTTATTCCGGAGCCCTGCACTACGCCGCCTCGCACAACAAAGCAGTGGGAGGCAGCCATGGAGGTAAAAAAACTTCTTTCTTCCTCCATGGAGGCAGCGCTGTCTAGCGATCACCTGGAAGATCAACGTAGATAGATCGACCGGGCCTGTATGCCTGTATCGCCGCAGCAGTTGCAAGGGCCCTGGAGTAGGGGATCTACACACCACGCTCGCCAAAAGCTCGATTGCGCAATAAAAGTTTTTCGTTCGTTCATTTTCTACCTTCATCACTGCCCATCCCTCAAGGTGTCCACCGAGGGGTGAGATAGTTACTGCACCCTTTACTTTCCACAGAAACCAATTTTTTTCAGGTTCCCATCGAGAACAGGATAGTTACTGCACCATGGAGTAGTTTCTTTCCTTTACGTACAGCGAATTCCTTTCTGATCAACAACAATTAGTTGGAGCGGCAGCGAGCGAGCTTTTCCTACGGTTGGTGCGCTCCACGCTGCAAGAGGTGCCCCTTAGAAGTGAAAAAAGACTTACTTTTGCGGGAAACGGGGCACTAATTTGCGCGAAGCGTCGAGCTTACGAGCTAGAGCAGAAAAAAATTGTAACAGCAGTGCAAATGCGACGAAAGGAGCACAACAAAGATTGCAATGAACATCTAAAATGATGTCGTTTGCGCGCCACGAAAGACGAGCGGACAGATTTTATGATATTCTCTCTGAATTGGGGCAGTGGCAAGCGCCACCTTTCCTAATTTGTTAAAGTGAGTGTTTTATTTATTTATTGCATTTGAGTCCAACGTTATTCTTCTTATTTTTGTTTTTCTTTCTGTGTTAGGCTATTTATTTGCTTTAATTTAACAATTATATATATATTATATATATATATATAATATAACAATTATATATATATATATATATATATATATATATATATATATATATATATATATATATATATATATATATATATATATATATATATATATATATATATATATATATATATATATATATATATATAATTAACAAGATTTAATTCACGACGTTTCGGCTGGTGGACCAGCCTTTTTCGAATGTATTACAGTATACTGTAATGCACGCGAAAAACGCTGGTCCTGCAGCCGAAACGTCGTGAATACTGTAATACACTCGAAAAAGGCTGGTCCTCCTGCCGAAACGTCGTGAATTAAATCTTGTTATGTTTTTTTCAATTTCTGTTGACTTTATCTTTTATTAATCAATCAGCTGCCAAGAAATAATTTTTGATATATATATATATATATATATATATATATATATATATATATATATATATATATATATGTGTGAAAGAAGCCAACAGCCACAGAAACCAAGGGGCACAGGGGATTTTTTTTAAATTTATTTATTTATTTTGTGGTGCTGATCAATTCAGAATATTATTGAATATGTTATCACTTAAAGCTAATTGATTAGAAAAGCAGAAGAAAAAACAACCACATGCCACATGGTTTCTGTGGCTGTTGGCTTCTCATACTTATAACGAGCCCCTCATCCCCTTCCCATACCCCTTCGGTTTGGTTTGGTTTGGTTTATAGGGTTTAACGTCCCAAAGCGACTCCTTGTTTGCTTATGTGTGTGTGTGTGTCTGTGTGTGTGTGTGTGTGTGTGTGTGTGTGTGTGTGTGTGTGTGTGTGTGTGTGTGTGTGTGTGCGTGCGTGCGTGCGTGCGTGAAAGAAGCCAACAGCCACAGACACCAAGGGATACAGGGGATTTTTTTATTTATTTTTTTTTATTTTGTGGTTCTGATCAATTTAGAATATTACTGAATATATATATATATATATATATATATATATATATATATATATATATATATATATATATATATATAGAGAGAGAGAGAGAGAGAGAGAGAGAGACCATATTCACGCTATCAATCAGGTGATAGTGAAATGCGCAGAATGTAACCAACCCATATAGCTTCCTCTCCATAGGCGCTCAACGCCGCGCCTATTCGCTTGCTTTGCCCGCTCCCCGCCGCCCACGGCTCACAGCATAGAGCTAATATACCAACTCACAGCATGCTCACAGTCGGGTGCTGTGAAAGGAGCATGTCGAGCACGTGACACCCGCACTACCCGCACCGCTGTGAGAAACGCGCTCATAGGCGAGGCGGGCTTCTTTCTGGCCGCACTGTTTCATCGTCATCAACTAATACTACTGCAGTTTCCTAAATATGCAAACTGGTAATTGTACTTTTACTTATACAGTGGGCTACAAACCTTTCAGGAAATAACGAGCGTAATAGTAATAGTTAAAAGTAGTCTGCAGGCACATTTAGGACCGATGGACAGAATTCCTCCGTGACAAAAAGAAGATCATTGTCAAGGCTTTTCTTACTTAACCTAAATAAGAAGCCAATCACGAGAGAAATTACAAGCTTAAGAATTATGACGCCTCTAGCTTGTTTGATAAAGCCAAACATAAAAAAGCTGATTTTGTTTACTGTTGATATTGGTCAACAGAGCGATATACGCCACGGGCCGTGTCCAGGTAGTACCGAAACATCACGGTAATGCTACCTTTTTGTTATGGTC
This sequence comes from Amblyomma mixtum, assembly GCF_055824585.1. Classification (NCBI taxonomy): domain Eukaryota; kingdom Metazoa; phylum Arthropoda; class Arachnida; order Ixodida; family Ixodidae; genus Amblyomma; species Amblyomma mixtum. The sequence goes on along the minus strand of NC_143014.1, from coordinate 275,047,824 downwards.
CCGTGTTATTTCAGTCTGCTTAATGTCCTTTTTTTGCTAAAGTTTTTGTAATAACCTTCTCCGAATCATGATTAAACTGCGCGAAAAAACGCGGATGAACGACAAGCACCAACTAGCCCGCCAGAAAACCCTTCTTCTCCGAATATTAATGAAACCTGTAAACAACATAAATTTAACATTCTTGAAAATTAAGCCCTGCAAACATGCAGGCCCGCCAGTTGTGACGGCACACCTTACGACGCTTTTCAAGAACGAGCAACGAGGGCGGGAGTTCAGCATGCAACTCGTATTCGCTCACCCACGAACGGATATACTTTGGTCAAGATTTTATACTCATTATGTCCTATGAGTGATAGTGGCGAATGGGTAATAAATAAAGTTTCCTGGCAACATAATGATGTTGTGCGCATGCAATCTATGGCGAGTACTATATCTAAGATATGTGGTTGCAAAATATGCTGCTTGTTAAAAAAAATCTTTACTGTAGAAACAATGGGAAAAGTTCTGGAAATCAGTGCTCGAAATACACTTGCAACGTTGTTTTATAGACATGACCCTAACGTCATTATAAAGTTTAGAAGACTATATGTTTCTTTAGAGCGCTAAATAGCGTTTTCATATAACTTACAACATTATATGTTAGTTTTTAACATTATTGTAACATTGCAATGGAGCACGTAACATTACTGCAACTTGCATAACACTTTTTGTGACAACTATTCTAATGTTCGGTGCTACCTGGGATGGGCAGTGCGAGCAAGTGCTGTTTTTTTTTTTAGTTTTATCCGATGACTGTTGGTCAGATGTTTAAGGGGAATCCCCAAGGTGGAGTAGATTTGTGATAAGGGAGTACGGGAGATATGTTATAACGGGGGTGGATGCCAATGATTAATTGCTCCCTTATTATCCTACAGATGTATTCTGATGTACAGCACCTCTGAATATGCTATACCGAAGAGTGAGCTCGTCTAACTTAAAAAGCCTATTAAAAAAAAATTGCAGGCAGTCTTAGGAGACCTATATAGCGCTGTTTTTTCAGGCGCTGGAAATTGTAAGCATGGTCCCCAAGCAAGCTGCACAATTCTCTGAATGGGACAGACTTGAGTTGATCCAAAAGTCTTTTTTTTTTCATGGAGTCATTGCTCCAATGAAGCTTTCTAATGCACTCAGTAGACACAGCCGTCACCTTTATCGCAGTTCTTCAGAGAATTTGCAGGAGTGAAAAGAGAGCAGGTTAAATGCGGACGTCGCACTCTTTGCAGACTGCGTGGGGAATGGCTCTAGCCTATTTCTGGAGCTTGAGGTCACTTAGTGGGACAAAAAAGTGCCGTTTTCCTGTGGTTGTCCTGTGCCCACTGGTACAACCGGGAACGAGTCGATTTGAAATGCTGGCTGAGAATCATAGCATAGCATTGCACGATGAAGCTGAGGTCCTTTGTCCCGAGTCTCCTGGTCCTTTTTAAGTCTACACTTCACCCATCTGTGTATGCATGATACGGTGGCGCTGCTGTCGGCGTTTGGGGGTACTGGCTAAGATTAAGGCGCAGAAATACATCTAAACAAAACTTTTCGATACAGTATTCGGATTTCACTCTGTAACAAAAGCCGAGCACACCCCAGGACAGAATGTGCATGTATGGAACGTCATTTCGAAGCCGCTGTATCTTTAAATCGCAACTTGTGCCTGCAGGAGCCGATGTAAACAAAACTTTCGAAAATGATTTTCTCCTTTCACATAGCACCTATATGGAGGGGGCCATTCGGTAACCACTGGCCAGTACTTTAAGAATAGTATGGAAAAGTATGCAACGGCATTTTTAAACTGATACTATTTTAAAACGTCATGAAAACTGTGTGTTGTGTTGCAGGACGCACCCTCCTCCCAACATCAAGGAGCTCGGTCAGGGGTGCTTCTTCAATTGCACATCCTTCCTGTGTAGTCCCACATGCTGCCTGATGCACTATATTTGCTCGCATATGCAGTCATTCAAACTTTAACAGCTTTACATGCAACTCTTGAACAGTGCGATAAGCGAACCGTGTACCACGGTGCACGCACAGTAGCAGACGACGGCGCAGACGACACCCACGGCTGCCTCCAATGGCTGCGAGCGCCTCCTAATTACACTACTAGCCCACCTTCGCCCCTCCAAACTCCTAAGGCTTCCCTCGAGGCATATTTTAACATTCTTTTTTTTTTTTTTACTCCGAATCTTCTCCAGCCCTAATCGCCCCCTGCCCAACCCATACCGCTGGTTGTCTGCAGTAGCAGACGACGCGTGCCGCTCTATGGCAGGTTGTTGACCGCAGCGCTACATTTGCCATCATGAAGCGGAGAAGTGCTGAACTACGCTTCGCAGTTGGACACACCTACGCAACTTGGTCAAGTATTTTCACTGAGTATCCAGAGAACTTTAAAACGCGCTGAAGTATTTATTTGTTGCGTATAATAATAAATTGCTTAAAAAAAGGGTTTGTATTTCAAACTTATGGTAGCGTTATCTAAAACTGCCGCCAGAGGCCGCGATCAGTCAGCAGTTGGCAGCCATCTTGCTCAGAGCTCCTCCTGCGTGTGTCACAAAATGATGGCTGGTGTTTGTGTCGAAATGGAAGAACCAACATGCATCTGAAGCTCTAAAACCTATACGTGAGGTGTGGCTCAAACTGCTGTGATACTGCTCAGCGTTTTGTCCGTGGAAAGCGTCGTTTGCAAGTGCACGCTGGATATTCATCAATGAAAACATGAGTTGGGGTCTGGAACTTTGGGTGAGTGTCCGTTCCCAAACTTCATGTAAGCACGCGTTGCCTCTCAGCGCTGCAACTGGCGGTGGAGACGTAGCGATGCTCTGTGGAAGCGTTTTGCACGTTGTCTTGCTACTGAGCTTCTCGTTATTTGTCCCACAGCGACCGTAACGCTCTCTGAAAGCTCGGAGAAGCTTTAATGACAAACAGCCACTTCGTCCTTTATTCTCGGTCTCTCTTGGCGCATAACCGGACCCCACGCTATTGTCAGCGGAGCCTCAGCTCTCTGCTGTAAATAAGTAACCGCACGAGTGGAGGAAAAACAACGCCGCCGCACAACCAAGTGCCCAAGAAAACTTGTTCGTGGTGGAACGCAGTTGTGTGCCTCCGGGCGAAGTGTCATGCGGTACTGACTGAAAGGTGCTCTAGTTAGTATGACTGCTCTTAATCCTGCTGAGCACACAATTCATGTTTTTACTGTTTTCCTCTTTCCATGCTAAAACTGATGAACTTGCCTGTCTTTGCTAATTTTTGGCGTTGTTCGAATATTTTTCTGACCTGTACGTTGAACCCACAAATGCTCAGGTTTTTCTGCAGGGTGGGTAACGCAGCTTACCCCTTTAAATGAAAGGAGTAAGATGTGTTAGCCGCGAATCCATGCAGTGTGATTCAGTTTTCGAGTGATTGTGGATGCAGAGCTTAGTGTCGGTAGCAGTATCACATCGCTGTGTACTACTGCTTGGTATGTAGGCGACTGCCGTTTTCATTTTATTTTTTTTTTTCGTCGATAATATTGCCTCTTGGTTTCCTGCATTCCATAACCACTGCGCAGGAACGTGGCATTAGTGGAAAGAGGTGCTAAAAAAATAGCGCGAAGTTCGTGTCGAAGTAAAAAGGGCCCGAGTGTCACGTAGCTGTTTCGAAGTGAAAACTCAAGTCGGAGACATTACTATCTGTGAAGGCGCGGTTGCCAGAAGCTTCTTTTGACTGATGAAGTGAAATGGAATGGGGTTAAAGCTGCGAAGCTGTGTCTCGGATGCGTGAGAGAAAGGAAAAGTTTGTTCCCGTTGAAGCTTGGCAGCTTGCACTGTTGCCGTTGAAGCTGATTCGTGTTGGATAATAAATGTGCACGATCGCCTATCACAGGAATCCATAGCTTCGACTTAAGTTCCGATCTCGAGGTGCTTTTTAGCCGTCTCCTTAGCGCTGAACTGATTGTCGACTTCTTCCCGTCACCAGACTGGTTGAAACTGACTCAGCGACAGGTGTTTGCTCTTGTTGTTTGCGTTAGTTTTTTGTCACAGGCGGTGGCGACGAAAGCCTGCGATACGTGCCAAGCATCGCACTTGTCAGCGTCGTGTGTGATTGCTGTGACTCCGGGGGGGTCTAAATTAATCCGGAGCCGTCCCTCGTAGCCGATGTGCCGCTTCGAGACGTTAAACCCCGCAATTTTTGTTCTCTCCCCTATTTCAATCGCATCGCATGTAGACGAATTCCTGCTTCCGTCTGCTTTTTCTGAAGTTCATCTGTGCAGCGTTTATACATATAGCTTGTGCGCTACGGCAGCCCACCCGTTGAGGCCAACGGTACGTGACGAACCTATGAGTAATGCACAGGGGAGCCGAAGTATGGGGTTGCGCGGAGCATGACGGATAATGGTCCCACAAAGAGAAGCGTTACGATACATCATTTCGCCGCGGCAAGTTGTGTTTGCGGCCTTTAATGTCTTCCGGAATCTGTATGTAGTCACTTAGCGCTGATTGTCACGGCGTGTCTCGTCCTTCGATTTCTCGACTACTGTCATGACTCGATGCTTGGCCTTCCTACTTGTGAGTACTCACGCAGAACTTGGCAGTATGCTGCCCTGAAAACTATGCCGTGCGTCGTTGCCCAGTTCAGCAGGCGGCTGCCTTGTCTGCGCAACACTGCTGATGCACGCAGCAGCCGAGTACACTTTTTCCTTTTGCTTTCGGTGCCGTCTCAGTTTCTCCCTCTCTTGACGTGCTGGGTCTGCTGTGGCTGGCTTTTTAGAGCTAAAGCTCTACTTCACGACGCAAGCTGCAGAAGTCGTTTCATTGTTGAAGCCTGAGTCTGACCTTGCATGAATGAATAAGTAAATGAAATAAATATTGCCTCGACTGGGTTTCCAACCCGCGGGCGGCGAGAACAGATCAGCTTCGCTGGCCACTGCACGAGAGCACTATGCCATCGCCGCAGCCGATCACGCCTCGAACCGAACTGCAACGCACTCACGCGCTGTGCATTGGACTGCGTCGTCATCTAAATAATATCGTCGCCAAACATGCCGGCGACCCAGCAAAGCAAAACCATGAGCCAGCCAAGCTAAACACTTGCTTTCGCACGTCTACTCGGTTCGACTATGTTAAAACCCTACCACTTTTTTTTTTTTTTTCCCCCTGCAAGTTTCGTGCGTCTTCGGCGCGGCATCGGTGAAAGTATTTTTACTACTGGCAACGTGCGTCACCTTGCTTATGTGTCTGCTTTTTTGAGGTTTGACTTCATTTCCTTTGGTTTTTAATCTAAAATGACGAGCCTTCCTTTGTGCCATCGTCCTTTGTTTTTGCAGTGATTATGGTGCTCGGTTGCTGACCCGAAATAGGCGGGTTGGATCTCGGCCGCGGCGGTTGCGTTTCGATAGAGGCTAAATGCCATAGGCCCGTGTACTGTTCAGTGCGAGTGCACGTTAAAGAACCCCAGGTGGTCGAAAATATCCGGAGCCCTCCACTACGGCGTCCCTCATTTTCAGTGGTCGAGGAGCACTGCTCACATAATTGCGATGCTGGTGGTGCCTAGTTTCGTAATTTCAAGTATGACCCGTCTTGATGTTTCTCCGGTAGCCGTAACCATATGAGCGTAGAAAAAGGAGCCCGCTCTTCACCAGTTCTCATAAAAAGAAGCTGTTGCAGAGAGGAATCGCACTGCACGTCTACGACGCACTCATTTTCGTCCATGGCTGGAGCCCAGTACCACTGCCTGGCTAATGTAATAGCCCTAACAACTGAGCTGATCCATGAGCTGGCCGGAAGCGGGTGCAGTGATATCTCAGCCCAGAAGGAATACTTCAGGGGAGATTAACCTCTATTGGGCCGTTTGTTGGGGGTGTATGGCGCACAGTGCCGCGGCCTCTATGCAGTGCAAAAGCTTATCGGTTCCTCACAGTACAATGCTAATTGCATTTCCCAACACATTTCTCAAAGCATGGTCACAGCCACAGCTTCGACAGGTACAAAACAAGTGCTTTCAATGATTTATGCAAAATTGAACCCCCATGACGAAGGCATCGTTATCATCAGCCTAAATACTCTGACTGCAAGGGGGGGAGAGTCCTCTCCCATATTTCTCCAATTAACCCAGTCCAGTGCCAGCTTATCCGTTATCCTTATCCCCGCAAAATTCCTAATCTCATCCAATCCTTTCTGCCGCCCCCTGCTATGCTTGCCTTCTCTTGGAATCCAGTCTGTTACCGTTAACAACCACCTGCTATCTTGTCATCTCATTACTTGCCTTGACCATGTCCTTGATTTCGACTAGGAAATCATCAATTAGTGTTTGTTCCCTGACCCACCTTACTCTCTTCCTGTCACATAACATTACACCCTGCGTTTTCCTTTCCATAGCTCGCTGTGTTGTCTTCAATTTAAGGTAAATTCTTTTTGTAAGCCTCTATGTGTCTGCCCCATAGGTGAGTTCTAGCAATGTACAGTTGTTGTGTACTTTGCTCTTGAGGGATACGGGTAAACTGCTAATCACCTGAGAGTGCCTGCCAAATGTACTCCCACTAAATTCTTATTCTCCTAATAATTTCACTCTTGTAGTCTGGACCTGCAGTACCCAAAAGGATGTATTCCCTACCACTTCTAATGCTTTGTTGCCTGTCGTAAACAGCTGTTCCCTTCTGAGGCTGTTCAACGTTACTGTAGTTTTCTGTGTATCAATTTTTAGACCTGCCATTCTGCATTGCTTGTCTAGTTCCTCGGTCATGCTTTGCAGTTCGTCCTATGAGTTAGCAAAGCAGTGTCATCAGTGAATCGCAGATTGCTAAAGTATTCTCCGTTAACTTTTATTCCCAACTCTTCTCAATCCAGATCTCTTAATACCTCCTGTAAACATGCGGTAAATAGTATTGGAGAGATTGTGTCTCCCTGCATGACACCCTTCTTGATTGGGATTTTATTACTTTGTCTGGAGGACCATGGTGGCTGTGCAGTAGCTGTAGATATTTTCCAGTGCTTTTAAATATGCCTCTCCTACAGCCTGGTTCCTTAATGCTCGCATGACTGCTGAGGTTTTGACTGAGTTAAATGATATCTTGTAATCATTGAGGCTGTATATAGGGGGTTGGTTATGCTCTGTGCATTTCTCTATCACCTGATTGGTGGTGTGAGTGAATATCATCTATTGTTAAGTAGCCTTTTCGAAAGCTAGCCTGGTTTTTTGGGTGACTGAAGTCTCAGGTTGCTGTGATTCTGTAGCGACTACCTTAGTAAAAAGTTTATGAGCAATGGACAGTAAGCTGATTGGTCTGCATGTTTGTGAGTGCTTGATGTTGGCTTCTTTTTATGGATTAAAATAATGTTAACATTCTTCCAAAATTACGGTATGCTTGAGGTCATGAGGCATTGCTTACACAGGATGGCAATTTTATCTAGCACAATCTTTCCACCATCCTTCAACATATCTGCAGTCACCTGTTCTTCACCAGCTGCTTTCCCCCTTCGCGTGATGAAACACCTGGGTCCAGTTCCAGGTGTGAGGGCCATGTTTCGATGGAGGCGAAATGCAAAGAGCTCCCGTGTGCTTTGCAGTATCAGCGCTCATTAAGGAACCTCAGGTGGTCGAAATTAGTCCGGAGCCCTCCACTATGGCATCCCACAAAGCCCATATGTCGCTTTGGGATGTTAAGCCCCACAATTTACAATTATTTTAAACAACCTAAATGTACTGGATATACAAAACGATTACAGAGCCTCTGGTTTGCTGCATGTTCCTGCCAGAGAGAGAGCATGCGTGCATAGATTTATTGTTTTCGGACTTTCAGAACTTAATTTTACAACCATCAATTAACCGGTGATTTTAATTTTTTAATCGGTTTAATCTTTTTTGTTCTGCATTTACGTTCAGCCACCTACAGGCGGCCAAATACTTAGGGCATCAATACGGCGTTTTGATGTGTAAATTTTAACTGCAGTGGTGGCCTAGTGGCTTGAGCATCTGCCTTGCATGCGGGGAGGTGTGGGTTTCGATGCCCAGTGCCGCCGGGTACCCACTGGTGATGCAGTTGGTACAAGCTTTCCCCTGGTCTGGTGCTTGGCTTGTTTGCGGTGAAATGCTTGGGAAATGGGTCTTTGACCCCTTGTTGAGTAGTCAACAATCCCTATCATGGTGCTCTTTGGCCACAGATGCCCTTGTGCCATAAAAATTAATCATCATCATATGTAAATTTGGTTACTCTTTGGCCGTAATGAGTGCGTTTATGTCAGCATACTGGGCGATGTCAGCACACGTTGAAGAAGCCCAGGGTGTCGAAAGTAATTCGGAGCCCTGCCCCAGGGCCTCTCTCATAGCGCACGTGCAAATATCTACCATTATTCGTTCGTGCTCTTGCGTTTCTCGGTGTCCGTTGGCTTAGCACGTGGTGTAGTTCAGTCATATATGCGGCTTGCTCAACGAGGGCGTGGGTATTTTTTATGTATATGTAAGCGCGTCAGACCGTGAAGCTCCGGCGGTGTGGGTTGGCGGCAGAGGTCAGTGGACATCCGCATGCACCCGGAAAAGCCCGGAACCATCACTTCTTTGCTCGTCTTTATTGGGCGCTGCATGAAAGGCCTTTCTCCGCTCCCGTCTTCCGATCGATCGGTGCTGCGGCGGGAGGGGCCCGCGCGCCCCCACGTCTGATCCCGCGACCGAGGGCTGTGCCGATGCTGCGCGTTCTTTTCTTGCTCGCGGGGAGGCGCGCGCTCGGCTAAGAACGCCGTCGTGTGGTCACAAGTCAGACCGTCCTCAGGGCAACGGTTGTCGCGGTGGCCGGTTCGCGCTGCGCGGGTGCTTGGCTCAGACCGAGTGCGAAACGACGCGCTCTGACGTCAGGCGGTGGGGCCACGTTCGCGCCCGTTTTATGCAGCGCTGGTCGCCAGCCATTGGTGACGCAACATGTAGCGTGTCGGAATGTCGACGTTGAAGTTCATCTTAAGGCCAGCTTGTCTCGGACGTTTCGCGCTGCGCGCAGAGAATGGCAGACTGTGTGCGCTTCAATGGAGCAACAAAAAGTTTTTGCGCTGGGCGCAGTGCAGGTGATTTCTGTTGGTCGCACAGGGTGCGCACTCCGAGCAGCGTCTGTCTGTCCGCGGAGCGGCGCATCGCGGACTCGACCTGACGCTGTTATGACTCCCCCCCCGTTTCAAAAGGAAGCGCGCGTAAATATTGGATACATTTCGAATAGGGTGACGCTATTGGTTAGGGGCAGAGGAGAACAGCTGGCGGCCAGTGGGCAGGCGCATGCTCTGCGCCTGCGCACTGGCCGCCAGCTGTTCTCCTCTGCCCCTAACCAATAGCGTCACCCTATTCTAAGAGTCCCTATTGTCCCGGAGTGTTCCTCCTGAGGTGGGTTACTTGCAGAAAGCCGGGTGCCGGAGGGTTGCTTCAGCCTGCTTCAGGCCACCGTTGCTGGCGGAGAATGCTTTCGCAGCTACGAGTCGGACTTTTCGGTTTACACTCAAACAAACAAAAAAAAAACCGAAAAAGGTACGCCGAATTCAATTTTCAAAATTCGGTTTTAGCTGGAAAAGTTCAGTGTCCATGGCGTGGACAGCGCAGCTAGCTCGCTCTTAAGTAGGAATTGCCCAATCAAAAGAGGAAACTAATCCCGTACGCCAGCCAGGGGCATAGTGACATGGTGTATGTTTGGAGTAAGCAGTGCAGTCGGGCATCTTGAAGTGCTGCTCCACTACCTTACACACCTCTGCATAACAAGAGGCTCTATGCACCTCCTCGCCAAGCGTTGTATGCTAGCATAGCACTGTTCACTGTCATTGCCCCGCTTGGCCAATTACTTCATTAAGTAGGTTCTTCCCTTGCATATAAGGTGACACTCACGCGGGACCGTTCGTAAATGTCTCGAAAAAGGGTATCGTTCTGGCTTCCGTGACTGTTAAGCAGCAGTTCATCGCGGCAGTCAACACGCAGACTGTGCGATGCCCGGTCGTCCCCTTGCTCAACCCAAACCCGCCTTTAGGAAGTCAAATTCCGCTTGTTTTGTCTGACGGTTGAATCATTGAACTTCATATTCGGTAATGGTGAATAACATATCCTTGAACAGGCAGACCCCTAAATACCACCATTTAGGCGCTAATTATTTGCAAATCGAATGCTCGAGTTTGCAAGAAAGCTGAGATAAATATATAAGTGACTTTTTACCGCACTAACATTCAACATTATATCATCAAAAAAAGTGTAATTCACCTGCAGGAAAAAATAATGCCCCCCCCCCCCAAAAAAAAAACCAAAAAAAAAAACAAACGAAAACTGGATTCTGGAAAAAAAATGGTAGGGGTTTAACGTACTTGAACCGAATAGACTTGCGAAAGCAGGTGTTCATTCTACAGTTGGAGGGGGCGCTTAAGCTCCGCCTTAAGGGTATGGATATGCAGAATTGGTCATTCTCTACTTAACAATCATACCCTAGCTTACCCGAGTAACTCGGGTAAGCTCGGGTAGTAACGCGGGTTGCTAGGCAACGGCACAAGTACGTACGTACGTGCGGTGAACGTATACGTACGATGACAAGATTCTTGGTAGGTGTTGGCGGGCGTATGAGTGATTTCGCACTAAAACCGAAATAAGTCCGCCGAATTTTCAAAAAATGAAAGCCAAAAAATCCAACCCCTATATATAAGTTAGCTGCCGCTGTAGTTTTTTCAAGGGCAGAATGGGTGGAGACAGCCACAGCCGTAACGTCTGACGAAGCCCACCGAATGTAAAAACGCCTGCGCGAAGAGCGCACGTGTGAGCGACGCGCGATTGGAAATGAAGGGACTTCGGATGCTGCAAGAACTCTGACCGCCTGCACTGAATATAGCTCGTTTACATCGTTCAGTATCCTTTAGACAGAACCGGATTCAGTGATTATGCGAGGAACTAACCTTACCCCCGTTTATTTATGCCTTCGTGTGTGGACGCATCGTAGCATCGGTTGTGGGATACAAAAGAAAAATAGAATAATGACGCCCCTCCCGTTCGCCCTCCAGTGGCCGCTCCGCTTGCTTCTGCCCGTGCAGTAGTTCCTCCAGCCGTTTGTTTCCGCTTGGTTCCGCTCAGCTGCTTTGACTGCATGTGTTTCCCTGCGCTGTGGGTTCGTTCGCAGCGCGGGACTCGCCTGGCGTCCTGCCATACCTCTGCGGGCGGCCAGGAAATCCTGCGCTTGCCGCGGCATTTCTGCGTTAGCTTCGTGTCTTGCTGCACCGCGGATGGGACCTGAGACTGTGGATAACATCAATCGTTCGGGACGAGCGTCACTGCCTCACCGGATCCCCTCTTCGTAGAAACTCAGTGAGACCGTACGATCGAACGCCCGCTTGCGCCTCGGCCACGCGTCGTGCCCCCACCCCCCCTCTTTTTTTCTTTAATTCTCGACTGTCTTACGCGGGACTCGGGCGTAGCTGCATACAGGCGTAGCGTGGAAGTAGCGAACGTCGTTATTTTATATTTTTGAGTCGGCTGACGCTCCACCGTTTATTTTTTTTCTCAGATATGTGCGGTTTCGTATTGTCATCATGCGACGAGCACTTTGTCATTACGCGTAGCGAGTAGTTTGATTCTGCAAAAAAAAAAAAAAATCACAAAATTGTAATTTGTAACACCCCTGTAAGCTTCCATTTTCCGGCATACTTTTGGCGGATGTTCCATTGAAATGTATCCCAGAAAAAAAATAAAAACTTTCTGCTGGCTTGGTGACATTTGTGATGCAGCATTCCGTTTCGGAGTCGGACAGAGCTCACTGGAATTGACAAATCGAATCAAAGCTGCCTTCAAAATCATTTTTATCTCAAATTTCCAGTCAGCTTTCGAGCCCGGCTTCGTACAGTCGGGGTCAAGTCTGTGGACCACGTGTTCCTCAGACGAAGCCGATGGCTGGGCTGTTAGCCGGCGGCTAGAGACCACGCTTGTGGAGATGAAACTCCAAAATTTTGTTCTTTCATCTTCAGCTGTCGGCTATTAATAGAGCTATCAGCTTCGCTTGAGAAGCACGTAGGCTACAGACTTTTTTCCCCGACTGTACAGTGATAATGGTTCCACATGAGGCCGGTTGTATCAAACGTGGCTTAACCAGTCTTGGTTCCACATTTAAGCAGGGTAGTATGTGCATTTGGGGCGAACAGGCCGCATGATCTCTTTATTCGTCTCCTTCCCGGGCTCTGGGAATAATTCATTGATGCCGGAATTAACCCTGACATCGCTACTTTTTGCGTCGAGCTACACTGCGGCAAGCTGTATCCCGACCATCGCAAACTTCGTTTCTGTTCACTTCCGCCTAGATTCCGCGTTTTCGGACTCGGGGTCCGTCGCCGCCAGAGAACGTTCCTTCCTGCCAAGCTTTTCTGCGCAAACGGGTAGGACTGGGCAGTCCAGCGCCGCGCAGTTACCGCGTATAAATTGGTTACTCGGCAGAGTTGCGGATTTGGAACGGTGGAAGCGTCAATCGATCTCTAGGTGCCCTCTCTGCCGCCGTCAGACCGTGCTGTGCCCGCTTATCTTCGGGGCCTCGGCATCTTCATTATTTTTTTTTCGGGGTGGTGACCCCGAGATAAGCCCGAGCGGCTTGGCGGTTGCTATCGGAGCGCCCTGACGGCTGTGGCTGACGGCGACGCGCGCTCACCAGGGCCCTTCGCAACCACGTCTCGTCTGTTTAATAACAAGCGGTCTCTTTTACGCTTTCTCGCCGCCGTTCCCTTTGCGGACGGACGAGTCTCCGTGTTCTAAACAACGCGTGACGTTGGCGGCTGCATGCGCTTTGCAGTCCGTCGCTCCGCTGCACCCTGGCGGTAAGGGGCGGTTGTGCCCTCGAGTATCTCTTGTGTCGTCACCGCTGGTGCGTGCGGTTCGTGTGGAGCGGCTCGTTGACGTGCTTCCGTCCAGTCTGCGTTCTTGTGTCTGCTTTTTGCGAGCATCCGTGGCTTCAGTGAAACGGCGGCGGGGAGCGCAGGTCGTGGTTTCACTAGTGCGATTACGTTCCCGAAGGCGTCCGCGAAGGTGGGAGGAAGAATACGGGTTGTTTCCTCATAGTTGGGCTTTCCGTGCCGCCTGGCGTGCCACATAGCGTGGGGAACTTACTGCTGCTGCCACACGGCAGCCTCAAGACTCCTTTTGTAACAAGGGAGCGAATTACTCATCGGCATCCACCCAACAGCGCAGCCATACGGCTACAAAGGAAAGCTATACAGCTTCCACAGAAACCTCGTAGTTTAAGACAATTCGTCCTGGTCCGGGGTTCGAACCCGGGCCCACCGCTTCACCGAAGCAGTCGCTGTACCAAATGAGCTAACCTGGACGGCTAGCATATGGTAGGGCGAAAGAGAATAGATCGGTAACCCGAAGTGGGAACAGTGTTTAAACTCTATTTAGCTAAAGGAACGCGCGGCACTCAAGGGAGTTGCATTTCGAGGGAGGGGGGTTCGATATCACACGGCATGTAAAGGCCAGCAGCCCAGTATAGGCGCTGGTCGTTCGGTGTTTTATGAGATGCTTACACGCTCAGAAAGAAACTTGAAATGGAGGAAAATGCCTTCGAACAGCTTTCGTCCATGAAGACCCAAATAAAGGGCGGCCTAAGTTGTGAAGAAAATAAAACAAGGCGGTATTGAAAACCCATTTTTTAATGAACAGGGCAAAGCTGGCTCGGGTCGATAGCATGCGGAACTCGTGTACCGAATTCTTTCGTGTCAGCGTTTGTGTTCGTGAACATGAGCGCCGAGTCTCGCGCAAAACGAGTGCGCACAAGATCTCTCTGCGAATCCAGCAGTTTATTCAGTGAAAATTTTCAGTTTCCGCGCCTATCATCCGTTTTTGCTAAGCCAGTTTCGGGAAGCTCTCGTCGCGGGTTTCAGCTGCCCCTCTCAGCTGTCACCTGTCCAAGCCGACGTGCTGCCGTACACTCACCGCATGGAATGCTTTGTTGGGAGGCCCCCTCCTGGAGTGTTTATTGTGCACGTGATGCGTGTGCACGTTAGCGCGCGAAATAGTGACGCAATATGCACAAAATTAAAGCCGCTAATGATAAAAGGACTTGCAGCTCACGACGCAGCAAATATGGACGAGAAAGGAGTCGAATAAGCTCGCAAAAAGGCGGACGCACGGAACAGCAATGGGGGCCGCGGATAGTTGAGATGTGCGCCTGGTTAGACTGCGTATGGTAGTCGCGCGCACGTTGCATTTTCGAAAACGTGGTGAGAATGTGGTTCAGGGGAAAAAAAAAAAAACAGTATTTACTGCCGCAAAAGGCTTGAGTTTTTCAAATGATCGCAAACCATTATCTAATAGCGCATGCTCATGTAAGCGAGAGCACTCCCTTGGAACGTCGAGGGAGATTAGTGACCTCCCTTCGCTAAGAACTCCCTTTACTTCAAGGTCTGCCGTGTGATACCGGGCACATCTCCGTGAGGTCAAGGGCTTCCTATCGTCACGGAGTTTGATGTGGCCGTGTGAGAGGAGTGTTTGCCATTGGAAGCAGTAAACTCCCGCAAACATCTCGCGGAAGCCGCGCGCGAGCTTTGATTAGAATCGAAAGCGGTGGTAAAAAAAATTTAAGCCTAATGAAGTGTTCACTCCCCGCTCTGGCTTTTCGGGATTTTGTTTTCGGGATTAGTGCGTTTGTGGAGATCTTCCGTACCGAAAACACCGACACGCAAAATCCCCGGGAATGAGCCATTGTAATTCAGCCAGTCCTTAATCCGGCGTTTTGCAAAGAGTTGGTTCCTCTCTCCCATGACGTCACAGCTCTTGCACCGTTAGTTGATCTCGTCCTTTTGTCGCCCTGCCCTTGCTGCCGAATGCCTATTCTCCTTGCTGTTCGACCCGCCGCTGTGGCTCAGTGGTTACGGCGCTCGGCTGCTAACCCGAGAGACGCGGGTTCGGTCCCGGCCGCGGAGGCTGAATTTCGATGGAGGCGAAATTCTAGAGGCCCGTGTACTGTGCGATGTCAGTGCATGTTAAAGAACCCCAGGTGGTCGAAATTTCCGGAGACCTTCACTACGGCGTCCCTCATAGCCTGAGTCGCTTTGAGTGTTAAACCCCAATAAACCAATCCTTGCTGTTCGAGCTCGTTGCTTCGCTGCGACTGTCGCGCCATCCCCGTATGCTCTGCGGTGTGGTTATTTAATAAATCCATTAGAAACCTCTCTCTGGTGTCTGGATACCGCGTAGGTTCAGTGGGGCGTTCGCCTGCTGAGCTAGAGCGTGTTGACACATTTCGAAATGCCCTTGTGCCACAGGGCTTCGATGCTTCTTACATAACCCGAGGGGAGCGTAAATTCATAGTCGTCCACTTGAGGCTTGTCCCGTTGCCTGGCAAATGTGGCTAGGGTTTACATTTTCGATGCACAAATTCCATCTCGCGCGTACTGAAAGACATGCATGCTTCTGTACATGTCCGCTTACAATGTTGACTTTTTGCCCAGCTGAAATCGCTGGGCGCCAACGCTCAAAAGCCTATACGTGAACGTTGAAATGCTGAACAAGCCGTGGCCTGCGTGGATCAAGATCCGCGTATTAAACGTTTTTTTTTTTTTTGTTTCGTCCATTGTCGAGACTGCGGTGTCGCTGGCATAGCACTGCTGTAATTGCCAAGAGGGAGCCCATTTGCGATCCTTTCCCAAGCTGGGGAGGAGGGCGCCGTCACCTCGAGGTAGGGCTTACACGGCCAAGTGGACTCAGAAGGTCATTGTATGCCACGGACAATGGCGCCTCTTTCGGGTTGGGTAGTCTGCTTTTTTTTTGGGGACATTCGATTGATCAGCGACCAGCACGAAGGAGCAAGGGATTCCGGACAATATGCGACACGCGAGATCAATACGGGAGAGAGCAACTCCGCTTTTCTTGCATAGATTTGTTTGGTTGCACTTCCGTGTTTTCTTAGTTGCTGTCAGTGGTCTCTTCAACAAAAGGAGCTAAAAATTGCAGACGCACACTACACTGGGCGCTGTACTAGTGCAGGAATGCATTAATTCCCACCGAGTGCCCATGAAAGAAGCCCCATGTATTCTGTCCAGGCTCTCTCTCACGGGTTTAACCTACCCGGCTACCGACGTGGCCATGTTTGCAGTGTGCGTTCATGAAGACGCCAGTAGTCTGTAGTGCTGCCCAGATGGTCTCTCTGCTAGACGGGCTTTTCGAAAGGCGGTGGAAATTTGGCGCACAAACTTATGTACAGTGCATTTCTCCATTCAGAAATGAAAGGAACTCAAACCATCACCGCGAAATCGGATAGAGTATTTCCCGCCGTGGGCATCGTATAATGAAGCCGCTTCGCGGTTATACAGGCGTGCCTCGTTAATATGGAAACCCGAACAAAGCTGTCCATAATGTGAATTTTCCTTAATAACGAACCGCGAAGAAAAACACTAAATGAACGAATAAATGTTCAGAAAAAAAAAATACCGTGGTTCACGGTCGTTTCTGTGCAGTGAATTACTGGAAATAAGAAAATTTTTTGAGCTCAGAGTACATTATCCTGGCCGCCGTTTTGTCCGAACAGCGAGTTTCCATATTAACAAGGCGTGAAGCGGTAGTAGTAATCAACTTTTTTATTCGAGCAAAGATTACAGGCCTGGCCGAGCATACGAGGCGTACATACATTGTAAAGGTTTTGTCCCCAGAAAAACTCCATAAATCGAGTGGTCCCATCACTGTGCACCGGCTGTCTGGCCGTGCGAACGCGGGCAGCGACGACTACGCTTGTAGCGATGCGCACGCTCTGCTTTGTGTGGCATCGCGGTGGGTGACGACGTGTAGTTGAGCGTAGTTGAGCGCGCTCCACTGCGCCGTCTCTGGTCTGGGCGATAAGGGCGCTCGTGGAGAGGGGCTGCGCCGAGGAAGCACGTTCCCGCGGGTGGGAGGAGGAAGTGTGCGCACCGCTCTCGGCGTGATAACCTTCCGCGCGGGATCGGCAACTTCCGAGTCGGCGATGGCTGTGGGCCCCCTCGCGGCCTATGCAGCTGGCCTCGTCAACGGTGTTTCGTCAACGATGTTTCGTCAACGATGTTTCGTCCACGTCACAGGTCCTGTTCTTCGTCCTAGCCAGGCGGGCGCTTTGGGAATGTTTGCTTGTCACGCGTCTAGCGTGCGCGACACCTTTCTATGCCGGCAACGCTGGGCGCGCTTTGCAGGGTGTCTCACCTAAGACTCTACACATTTTTTAAAAATAGGCTTTTGTTGCGGAAGTAGCACTACGCTTGGTGTGAGCGATTTCGCGGAGCCCCGGAGAGCCCCAACTGCGCATGCGCGAGGAGCGAGTGTGCGACACTCAGTTACTGCGTAATTTCCTTTCCTCAAATAGTTTTCATTTTCCCCGCGGTGGCTCAGTGGTTATGGTGCTCGGCTGCTGACCCGAAAGACGCGGGTTCGATCCCGGCCGTGGCGGTTGAATTTCTTTTGAGGAGAAATTCTAGAGGCCCGTGTACTGTGCGATGTCAGTGCACGTTAAAGAACCCCCGGTGGTCGAAATTTCCGGAGCCCTCCACTACGGCGTCTCTCATAGCCTTAGTCGCTTTGGGACGTTAAACCCCATAAACCAAACCAAACCATCATTACGGCGCCTCTTTCTCTTTCTTCTTTCACTCCCACTTCCTCCCTTCCTGTGCGGGGCGCTTCAGGTGTCCACCGAGATGACAGAGAACTACTGCGCCATTTCCTTTCCTCAAAAAGCGTTTCGTTCAAAGGGCAAGGCATCGCGCCGAACGGGTGGTAGCGTTCCGTGGACTCCCTGGCAGCGCTACAACACACTGTCGCGTTCCACTCCTAACGGCGAAGCTTAAGCGTCACTAATTAACAGTTAATTACGATTTAGTCATTAATTAGTCATTTGTAATTACTTGGTTATTAGTCATTAATTGTGTGTAACCTCACCAGTGCCACAGAGGCAGTCAGAGTGGTGCGGAAAACGCTTTCGCCTCTACGCACTTTAGACAGGTGCCCCCTGAGATGCCGCTGCGATTGCCGCGCCGTTGCTTCTGCAATTCTACTCGGGATGGCCATTAGTCAAACCACAGCCAGTTTTTTGAGTTAGGGGAGCATTTTTTTCGGCATAGCATTGTCAGCGGTGTAATACATAAGAGTTCAGCTAAGACATGCTAACCTAGCTGACAGTATAAAAAAATATTGATTAGTTAACTTTTTAACTGTTACCGTTATGCTTCTTAATTATTGAGAGGCGTGTAGTCCACCCTAAGTAATATCCCCATCCGTTTTTAGAATTTCGAAAGCGCGCTTACCTTCGCCGCTGTGGTCCAATAAATTTTGGCTGCATCGCGCTAAAATACATGCGCTTTCGACAAGCTTGCAGGGAAAGCAACGTCTCCAGTGTACGCAACCCGTCGAAATACCCAAAATTTGTTGGGCCATGGCGCGTAGCGTAACCGCGTTTTCGAAATTTTAAAAGCTGATTACAGTGGACATTACAGTGGGCTAGACGGCTTTCAATAATTAAGGAGCCTAACAGTAATAGCTGAAGTTAATTATTCAATATTAGTTAACCAGCTTGTCAGTTAGCAACTGTATTCTGATGTAGTACACCGCTGACAATGCTGTGTCAAAAAAAGCGCTCTTCTAACTCATGCAAAGTTTTGGCCGCCGCGGTGGCCCAGTGGTTATGGTGCTCGGCTGCTGACCCGAAAGACGCGGGTTCGATCCCGGCCGCGGCGGCTAGAATTTCTTTGGAGGAGAAATTCTAGAGGCCCGTGTACTGTGCGATGTCAGTGCACGTTAAAGAACCCCAGGTGGTCGAAATTTCCGGAGCCCTTCACTACGGCGTCTCTCATAGCCTTAGTCGCTTTGGGACGTTAAACCCTATAAACCAAACCAAACCAACCAAAGTTTTGGGTGAAGCACCCTGTATATACGCGTGGATGCGAGTGACACGCTGTGGATTCAGAATGTTTACATTCGTGAGCGATATGCACTTGTCGGATGCGCCTTTGTTATCGTGCGCTGTCCGAGTAGCGCCAGTCGAAATGCATTGACTCGTTGCGCCGCTGCGCGCTCCCATGGCAAGGCCGGGTTCTCGTCGCTTTGGAAGCCCTTCCCTTGGGCCCTTCCATATCTATCCTGGGCGCGCCAGCGGACGCTGTCGCGAGCGGTGAAGGATGGCTTTGCCGACGTTGACTCTTCCACCGCTGCTTGTGCCGGCCATTTCCTTCGTGCGCCGCATGCGCGGGACACGACTGGGTTATCTCTTAGTGGAACTACTGCCGGATAAGTCGAGCACGGCGGCGAAGGATAAGCCGTTCGAGTGCGTCGTCGAGTGGCGAGCGTATACTGTCCTCGTCCTGTGCGCGCTGCAGTAACGAGCCACTCCACGCGGTGCGGGTTCGCTTATCGGCCCCGGTGCGCGCGTTGTTGGCAGCTGGTGCTGGTCGAAGCGCTCTCCGATAGAATCTCCCAACAACAAAGCGTCGTCCGCTTGCAGGCACCAGTGGACTTCGCTACAGTATAGCTGGGGCAGAAAGTGCCGCCGACGCGTCAATCCGCGCGCACAAGTCGTGCACGGCGGCCGTTCTCCGTTTTCGAGCGAATTCGCGGGATGTGAACGTGCCGCGCATGATCGCGCCGAAGTGTGTCGCGTTAATGGTGGGATGGTTGAGTAATAATTGTCCTCCGCTCATAAAGCGTGTGGAGAGGGCGCATCTTCCTGTCCGCAAGGCCGTGCGGGCAGGACACTTCTATTTCCCTTTCTTTTTAAAAGCCTTTCTAACCCGTGTCCGCTAGACCAAGCCCGCTGTGCCGTTGGTGGGATACTGGCAGGACGCTATTGTATCTTATCTGTTTGCCGCCTAATCTAACGAAGGTCTGCTAGGCAGGACGCTGTCATTTTTGTTTCCTCTTCTTCGCGGCCCAGTCCAGCGAATGACCGTGTTGTGTGGTCGTCGACTTACTGCCTGGTGGCGGACACATATCAGTGCCTGACGGAGGCACATTCAGACTCTCGGGGTGCTGTGACTAGCGGCTGGCGCTTAAAGTTGATTGGAGGCCACAATCGGCAACTCGAGCACAGCGCGCCGTGCTGTGGTCTCTGGAGAAACGCGCAAGCTGACGCCACGGGAATCTGTAGGCTTGGCCGTCCCTTAGTTCGCCTTACCGTGACATTTTACTCTTTGAATGAGGTCTTAGGTTTAGGTTTATTAGGGTCTAACGTCCCAAAGCGAATCGGGCTGTGAGGGACGCCGTATTGAAGGGCTCCGGAAATTTCGACCACCCGGGATTCTTTAACGTGCACTGACATGGGCCTCCAGAATTTCGCCTCCATCGAAATTCGGCCGCTGTGGCCGGGCTCGAACCCGCGTCTTTCGGGCCAGCAGCCGAGCGCCGTAACCACTGAGCCACCGCGGTGGGGTGAATGAGGTTTTGCTGGGCCGAATGCATGTTGCATTTCTTCTAAGCTAAAATGAAATCTGGCTTCTGGTTACGGGTCATTCTCCTCCCCATCGCTGCACTGCGCCACTGACGAGTAGCTCGCGCCGAGATCGCGTACACGTGCCTGTAGCGGCGCGATCGGTGGTGAGGTGGTGGCTGATAGGGAGGTGCATCTGAGCCGACCGCATGTGCCTTCCGTGCGCGCTCTGACCCGCCACACGAAGGCATTCGCGAAGGCCTGTGATGCCCACAACCTGACGGGGCCTGCGGCGAAGTTTGGAAGGCAGCAACTCCTTTCTTCCCTTTTGCGTGTCCGTCTGGTAGTGCATGTACATACCTCGGGGTCCTCCCGCTAATCTGCGGACGCCCGAGAGACCGGAACTCTGGCTGCCGTGGCCAGAAACGATTCTCTGATTGGAGCGGAAGAGGCCGCTGTATGTCAGGCGCTTGAGCTCGTGGTTTGTCGTTGACGCTGGTGAGAGCGATTTCTTTCTCCGGGTCACAGCTGTGGCTCTTCAGTCGTAGCAGATGTGCGCGAAAAGGGCAGGACGGCCGCTCGTCCAGTGACCTGACTTTTGTGTGTCCTTTTCTAGAATTAGCCCGACTATACATGAATGCTCGCACACGATTACTCACAACTGTGGCTGCGGCCTCTGGCGCTCGCCTACTAGCGTGGCGGTCGGAGTGTTCGCGCAGCAGGACCGCGTCTTCCGAGTCCCGTTTCGCCGGGTGCAGGATTACGGAAATCGCATTCCCGGGTGCGCAGTTAGCGGCTCCGAGGTCGCGCGAGGCCGCCCGATCGAGCACACCGCCGATTCAAACCGCGCGCAGTACTCCGGGCACGCGCCGCGGGAGAGCGGACGCCGTCTATTCTTGCTTATTCCCGGCGTCGGCGAACCGTAGGTGTACAAACATCGTTGCGCAGTACGCTTGTGACGCGCGCTGTGAAGGCTGCTGTCGCGGGGGGCAGAGTAACGAGCCTCGGCGGGGCAGTTCTCGGTTGCTTGCTTGCTGGAAATGGCAGGCGAATGGATGACAGTACGTCTTGTTTAGCGCAAATGAGTTTCGTGCCGCGTACGTACGCGTATAGGTGTGCTTTTTCTTGTTTTCTTGCTTAATGGCTAAAAGGCACCTCTCAGCGCCTTATGCGGGTCCCGCTTCAAGGCAGGACAGTCCAGCTCTCCCCGGGACGGCACGCAACTGCTTTGTGAAGATGGAGATGATTACCCAGTCACTCGAGCGGGGCCACACCTTTCTTTGAGCGTTCGAGTTGTTCGTTAGGACGCGCAATATATCGAGGCGCTCATTCCCCTGTTCGAGACGCAAACTCACGTACGCGGCGGGCAGTTCGTGCCCGTGTGTGATTCGGATGACGCGGGCCTCTGGTATACAATGCGCGCCCTGCATTTAGTGGCTCGTTTTTGCCTTCCGTTTGGCCATGTATGACTGTCCGCTTACCAAGTGCTACAGGTAGCTGAGATTCAGGTTGTCGCCTTCGGGGTTCTTTGCCCGTCACGAGTTCGAACAGACGGAGGTATTTGTTCAGAGCGAACGAGGACGGACATTTCCGTGTGTACTTCTCGCCAAACCGCTTCGTTCATCTTTACTACGAGTCTGTATAGAGCGTCTGCGAGCAATTAGCTGGCCAATTCATTTTGTTCCCTCTCGCGCGCAATTCCCTGTCGGAATGTGGCTCTGGAGCAGTTATAAAACGTGTGCACGCCTTCGGGTGCTCGACGAATGTCGGCGGGGAATGTGGCGCCCCGCACGGCTATTCGCTCGCGATTCTCTCCAGTCCATTTGTTCACTGTAGCCGGTCGGCAAACGCTGTTAGTGAGGGGCATGTGAGGAACGCGCGCCGGACGTCGCCGAGCGGGCCGCGTGTTCGTTGATGTCTTTGTGAATGTTTTTTTTTTTTGCGCCCTGTCTTGCGTGTAATAAGAGAGTGCACTTCTCCGCGTATCCGAATAGATTAAAGGCTGGTTCACATGCAAGCAACCGAGCGAACTGAGCAATTGAGCGGCGCCTCGCGGCGAAAAATTTCCAACTTGTTGGAACCTGGTCGCTCTAGCCGCTCGAGCCGCCGCGACGGTCGAAACAGGTTTTTGCGCCGCGGTAGCGACAGGAATCGCGAGCGTTTTCGCTTGCGTGTGAAACAGGCTTAAATGAGTATGGACGCCTGTTTTGGTGGCATGTTTTATCCCCTACAATGCTGCGGAAGACACTACTATGCATGAATCAGCATGTGGTATTTGCCTGCGCCCGCTAAGTAATTTATAATCGTTTTTTTTTTGTCATGCTGTTTCGGTTTTCAACAGCCGAACGTTGACTGTTACGTCACTGTGGTTATACATGACGTGAGGCGTGGAAAAACTTCGATATAATCGCTGCTTCATGGTTTTAACTCGCAGTGCTGAAGCCAGCCTTTCTCAAGAGACGGGGTGAAAACGAGCATAGAAGCAGCGATTATATTGCAGTTTTTTCATGCCTCATGTGACCTGTCGCCGCACTATGACGTCACAGTTATCGGTTGGCTGTTGAAACCGAAACAGCACGAGAAAGAAATTCGATTATAAATTATTTAGCGGTCGTAGAAGAATACCGCGCGGTAATCCATGCCTGCGCATCAACGCAGCAAGAAAACACGCGCCCGAAAGTTAGGCGTCTATACTCCTTTAAGGTGATCTGAACGAGAACATTCTTCGGCGGAAGTCCGCGACTGGTTGGGTTTGAAATAAAAGTTGAGAAATGCTCCCTCTGCTGCTTGCTCGCCTCTCTGTCACCCCTGAAGAAAGGACCGAGTTGGTCCCGAAACCTTGAGCTGAAAATAAGTTATTGCTAGGTGTATATTTCTCAACTTGATTTAGGCGATCGGTTCGCCCGATGTGTTTACTCGTTTGAATATAGCGCGCCATTGTTTTTTGTTTTGTCCCCTGCCAGTTTTATATTAGTGCACTTGAGCCCGATCGGGCAATGCCACACTCTCTCATTGGCTGTGACAGCTTTTGGCTGCCAAATAGCAGATCGCTTCAATGTCGGCTGCGGCGGCCGCACTTCAGTGGAGGCGGTGTGCAAAACACGCCCGCGTATAGATTTCTGTGTACGTTGAAAAGTGCGAGGCGGTCGGACTGCCTTTTTTGCGTATACCGGCACCTCCCTTCCCCCCCGGTGGAGATGTGCCGTTGCTTGTGTTGTGCGGCTGTTTGGATAGCGGACTCGGCGGCTCGTCTGTGGCGGCGGCGCGTGCGACCCGAAGACGTGAGAAAGTGCAGCCTTTCCTGCGGCCGTTATCTCCGAGCAGCGCTGGCGCAGTGTGCGCATACTCACGGGGCGGCGGAACAATGGCGCGCGCGGATTGCGCTGCGCGCACGCGCCCATTACGCCGCGCTGTCCGCTTCGTGAGCGGGCCTGATTACATTGCTGCCCGCGGGCGCTCACCGCCGTAGCCCCGCGGAGTCCCGTTGTGTGCAAATAGGCGCTGTAAAGGATGTCGAGGCGGCCGGACCCCCCCCCCCCCCCCTGCCTTCTCGCCCTAGTCCTGATCCGATGTTTGTATGCAAAGGCGAAGCTGAATGAAGCGTACGCTGTGCTTCGTGCGGTCGGACACATTCCGGGTAACTTTTTGGCAGCCGTTGGCGCGCTGAATTGATGTCGATTTGACTTGTTTTGCTCGAACGAAGTGGCAGTTCTGTGGCCCACAGTGCGCCAACGTCCTCGCGCTGCAGTTGAAGGAGTTCGGGTGGTCGAAATTTATTCATTGCCTTCAGTTTCTGCGTTGCACGTGTTCTCTATATAGTGCAGCTTTCGATCGTTGAACAGCCGTCTTATGTATTCAATTCTCCTGGCAGGTGCATATTTGAAATTTGCATTTTGAAATGCACAGAAAGAAAATTTCCTGGCATTTTCTTTCCCTTAATCTAGTTGAACCAGTTATAGTTGAACCAGTTATCCGTGACAAAAAAAGAGAGAAGCAGGCTTGTGTACCCCGGGCAGTATAGAACTAGACTTGAAGTTGGGTGGTTGTCCTCATCAGTGTCACACGGGCGTTTCGAGGGTCCTCGAACCGATAGTCTATCGACTCAAAGGCCATTGAGCGCTGCTACACAGGCGGTTTCAACGGCCATCGGTTCTGCAGTCTATCGAGTCAACGGAGCAGCGAGGAACTCCATGGAGATTTCGAGGGCCTTCGAGCGTTGTCCAAGGTTGCTAGCGTTACTTCGAGCGGCGCCAAGGAGCACTTTCGTGCACGATACGTTCATGAACAAACATTATCCTCCTTGACTTTAATGCAAGCAGTGAAATATTATTCTGTACAATAATTTAAAAAATTGTGCAGGTCCTTTTTGAAGCGCATTCATTTTATGCTCTCCATCGCAGAAGAGGGTAACGTCAGCGGTATCAGTGTTGCCAGAGCATGACAAAGCTTTGACAGCAAATCGTACGAAAGGCACTGTCTTCCGAGACAACGAAACTGCATTTAAACATTTCGTTTAGGTTTATAATTTTTCTTATTGGCGCAAAATCGAAAGTGACGATTGTGGCGTCACACAAGGTGGCGTAAGACACGGGAACCATTTCAGTGGCCATTGAGATTTGCCCTGTAGCAACGACACAACTCCTTCGAGTTTGATAAGGATCGAGAATTGGTTGGAATTTAGTTCACTGGCTTGCTGATTTAAATGATTCACCTATTTTAAGACATCCGCCGACACTGGTATTATGCCGCAAAAGCCATCTTTACACCTCGAAGTGGCGCGATTCCCATGAAACACCTGGCATATTTCAGCTTGGTTGAAAGAAGTTGAAAGAGCGGCAGTGTGTCCTGTCTGCTTCTCTGCGCCGTCCGGGTCGCATCGCTCATGGTTTCCTACCCACCTGTGAAATGCTCTCTCTCTGTCCGAGAGGCAAGGTAATTTTGTTTTCTTCTCCTGTCTCACGCAGGTATCTTACACTTTCCCTGAGATATCGATATGTATCGATCTTTGCGTCAAATGCTAGAGGGGAAGGGGGCATGACTTTTCTTTGTGTGTGTCTGTGCCTTCGCGCTCACGGCCTGAGAAACTTGCTGTAGATGTCATCTGGAATGCTTCTGGATTTATATGGAGGGAAAACAAGCATGTGAACGCTTACGCGCCTTGATGAACGACCAGTAGCGGGCGCCGAGCGTAACAATGGCATATACTCTCACTTCGCCGAGGTGAGGAGGGGGAGGAAGTGCACTGTGAACGCGCGTTGCCTACTCCTCTGCGTTCATTCTGTCTTCGCACAAGGGTTGCACAGATCGGCGGATGGATAACGTACGTGCCGGAGTGTAGTAAGCAGTGTGCTTGATGATGCAAATGGAAGTACTGACGCGTGCCCCGAACGAAACGCGAACACGCCATGTGAGCGGTAAGCGCTCTCCTCGGTGTATATGCCACCGATGCGTAACAGGAGCTGCTTAGCGTGCACCGGGCGTGGCACTTCTTGGCTTCGAAACGTGAATTGCAGGGTGGACGCATAGACGAGTGTTTACCTTGTCTGGCGTAAATTGTTTGGCTTTTATTCCTGCCTGGTATAGCATACCGGCGCGAGTGCAGCGCTCGACATACAAGCACAGTCAAGTACGCTTTATGCACGGTCTTCTGCCTACCTGTATACGAGTTTCACGTCGGCTGTGGTTTTACTAGCATATAGTTTACGAGCCGCGACCAGTTTTAAGGATAGCGGGTATTGCGGGAGATTTCTCATTGGTGCCGTTCATCGCAGTATGTTGGCGACCAGTGTTGTTAAAAGAAAAAAAAAAATCTTCTGCAGATTATTTTGGCACTGCACGTGCGTGGTAAGTTGCATCGTCGTAATCATGCCTGTTAGTGTTTCTGGACAGCAGCGCCGGGTGTGCTGTTGAAGAGAGCGCTCTAAGCTCGCGCGGTCGGAGCGACTACTACGGTGCTGCGCATTTTGTTTTTCATCGCTTATTCTTTCTTGCCGATGGCCGTTTGCGATAAGGCCTACCACGTTTTAACTTTTTTTTGTTAATCCTCCGCGCCATTCATGCGGCTTAATTAGTCGCTGTCGCCAGCCGCCCGCTCTTTTCGTGTACAGCGTGTTTTGATGGATCGACTGCGGTGTGCTCTTTAATTGCCCGCCGGTTGTCGTGGGCCGTTTATGCGGGGCTAGGTTATCATCGCACTGCTGGCGCTCCCGCATAACTTACGCAGGCGCGCTTCGATGCTGTTCGCTTTATCTGTCGGAAGAGAGCGTTATTGCGAGCGATATGCCAGCTCCGGGAAGCGCGCTATCTCCCGTTGCAGAGGGCGTCTCGCGTTGGGAATGCGTCATCTTCGCCTGACCGCCGAGTACGACGCGTTCAGGCATTCGTGCGTGACTAATGCGATGTATTAGTAACGACATACGTCATGTGACAGCGCTGCTTGGACACCCATCAGTCGTGTGCGCAGTTAGGGGATTTAATAACTGTGTGGCTCGTCGGGCATTGTTCTGTAGCCAATCACGCCTGTTTTGTAGGAGATTCGGACTATGGGAATGTGCATGTACTCCACTGAGAAGTAGCAAAAATGTTCGCTTTTGTTTTGTTGCTTTTGCTCTGGGGTTATTAACGTTCGCGTCATAGCTCGCTTACACTGATAAATGTGGTCGGTCGCTACCATGCAGTGGCCGCTTTCCTTTGGTAGTTATATCTCCTTTCCGGAGAGAAAAGATGAGGCAACTTTCTCGTTTAGCGACGCGGCTACGCTCATAGTGGGCGTTGCACGGCGACTCAGTTACCTTCTCTGACTCCGCTGTCCTGTTGTACGATGTTTTGTTTAAAAGGCGGTGGCTTTAGAATGTGGCTTCTGGAAGCCTAACACAGAATGTAAACAACTTCGCTACTTCTACGTTCCGTCTAGGTGTTTACTCCTCGCCATTTCGCTGCGATCGCTTATCCGCGCCCATTCGTGACGGGTATACGGTCGAGATCAATACCGGTGGCAGCGAACGCGCGCGTCTGAGCGCGGCATCGCGAATCTGGGGCGCGCGGTGCGGTCGTGGAGGCTGCACTCGTGTCTCCCTTTAAAGTCCACTCCTGTCGGCCTCGCGTTCGTGCGTCTTACGAGAATATTGTAACTCACGACGGACGTCAGATCACGCCGGCAGCGAGGAAGCTCTCCCGTCGTCGAGCCCTAGCACTCTGTGCGTGCGTGTGCATGCGCGCTTCGCCTGAGAGGCGGCGGTCCCACGGCGGAGCACACCCGAACCATGTAGTGTAGTCGCAGATGAGTGAGGAGCGCGGAAAGAGGCGCGCGATGTGTCGAACTTGCCCGGGGCAGGGTCTTCTTATGCTCGCGGTGCACGCATTCGTGCGAGGTGCACGTCGGCGGCGGATTACACGTATCCCCTACGCGGCGGTGGCGCGGAAGGTTTCGGTATACGTATGGTGCCGAGGTATCCTTCCTCCGCGTGGTCCCGATGTCGCCCTCCGATAAGACTGAGGTCGGCATTCCTGCGGTCAGGAGAGGGCGAAACGCTGCGGGGATGAAATACGCCGCGTGCGTGTATCTGTTTTGTGCGTTCCCCGGCTCTGTGTCGTGCATGTGCTGCCTTTAATTTATCGCGAGCTACGGGAAAGAGAGGCGGAGAGAGAAAAATACTTGAAGCATAGCTTGGCTTTACGCGTGCACTTTTGTGTGCTGCTTTAACCGCGTGCTCCCTGGTATATAAAAGCAAGGATTCCTTTCCGTTGGGGACTTTGTGCTGCTTCTGTGCGCGTCCGCAGCCGCTGGGTCAAGTGCGACCTGCATTTGTATAGCGGTTGGCACACGCTGTGTCCGCGCTCTGTGACCGGTTCTGGACGGTGTGGGACGTGCGCTCCACGCTCTTGCGCCGCTGGTGTCGTCGTGCACGTTTCGCCCGATAGCCCCGCTCCCGAACAGAGCTGTGTGTCATCCAGCGTTGTATGTAGTGGTTCATTACGTGTGCAGCGCGGTCGTTGTGCCCACCACGTTGGGGTACGCGTGTCCTCTTTCCTGTGTAATTGCTCTGCCGCAGATGCGGCGCGTAGTGTGGAAATTAATCCGGAGCCCTCCACTGCGGTGTACCTGACGGCCCGCAGTGTATTACCGCATGGAAAGCCATTCACCATTGTGTCTCCTCTGGGTGTGCCAGACGCGCGTCCGTTACCTCGGCGTTGATGGAGGCCCGTAGCCGTTTTTAGGAATGTTCTCCTCTCGCAGCCCATTGCGGGGTAGGACTTGACGGTTATTTGAGCGTTTAGATGACGCCCCACTCATCGCTTCGTGAATTGACGCGTTCGTCTATATCATGTAGTTTGCACGCCTGTGGGCCCTGGCAGAAGATTCCGACGTGATGCCCCGGCTCGGGCGTGATCGGTTGCATTCCTCATGAATGCGCCAGACGTCAGCGCGTGGTCATTGATGGCTGCAGTTCGTTTCTGTGCGGAGGCCGCGGCGCCGCGACCGGGTGTCACAGGTAGGCAGGCATCGGTTGTTGCCTTCACTGCTCCACGTAGTTCGGTCGCATTTGCGGGTTAGCTCATCCGCTTATGGTTCGTGGACTTTGTCCGCTGGCTTCCTCTTTCGTTTTGCCCACTTTGAAAGGACGTCTTGCGACAGCGTTCTCCCCTTGCCAAGCCGCCGCGGTGGCTCAGCGGTTATGGTGCTCGGCTGCTGACCCGAAAGACGCGGGTTCGATCCCGGCCGCGGCGGCTGGAATTTCTTTGGAGGAGAAATTCTAGAGCCCCGTGTACTGTGCGATGTCAGTGCACGTTAAAGAACCCCAGGTGGTCTAAACTAATCCGGAGCCCTCCAGTACGGCGTCTCTCATAGCCTCAGTCGCTTTGGGACGTTAAACCCCATAAACTAAACTAAACTCTCCCCTTGCCAAGTTGCTCCTCTGTCTGCGGGGTGGACGTTCCGGGTAAAAAGGCTTTTTGTTGCCCGGGCGGCTTGCTAATGTGATGTCTTATTCATGATTGCGTACGTTCGTTTACGGTTCGCTGTTGCGTATTCCGAACGCGTGTCAGTCGTTCGCCTGGATCTCTGTGTCGCTGTCGCAGCAGTACCGTATTTTACCTTTTCTTCTTTTCTAAAGAGACGATGTTCTTTACAATTTTTGGCGCCGGCGTCGGCGTTGTCGGTGTTGTGGGCGAAAAATCACGAGCATGGCTGTGGCAGGTGGTCCCCAGAGAGCAACCTGGGAGGCAGGTGGGCCACCCAGGTCACGTGACCTTGCGACGTCATCACAAACTACCCCTCGGGGCAGGTGGCAGCTAAATAAATTATTGGTCGCTAGGGAAGAGCAGCCTGGGTCGCCCAAGGCCCACAGCTGGGAGCACCTGCCATCTCAGGGCCAGGAGGTTGTATGAGGACTCGCAGGGATCTACGAATGTAAAGTAGAGAATGACCTTCTGGATATATGGCAGTTAACCCATTACGCTATGGAGTCATACCCTTAAGGCGGAGGGAGCTTAAGGATCTCCTCCAATTTTTGCCAAGTCTATAGCAGCTGTCCAAATCCAGGCGCTGTCTTAAATAGTTCGGCGTTTCAGTGCTGATATTTCGCGGGGCTGGTATCTTGAGTCACACAAACTTCGTGCCCCATTTATTTGCCACGAACACGACACAAAATTAAGTGGCAACGACGGTGATGTGTTCCCCGCTTCGACGGAAGCCGCCGTGTTGGTCCACTCTATCCAGCTTGAGCGGACCACGCTGTTTCGCCGGTTTTGGATTAGCGCCACCCGCTAACCCAAGCGGCGTTGCATTCTGCGAGTGCGCCCCGTTATTCCCCTCTCGCCCTAAACGTTAGGGTCACCCTTTTCTGAGGCGAGCACGCTTTCTACAAGGACATCTTTCTGGCGGTGATCGCACCGAACGGGGCCGGGGTTTGTTTCGCAGAGCGCCCTATACTCGGGCGAACGCCGTGGCGCGCGCATCATCAGTGCAACCTCGGCGCCATGCTCGGCTCAAACCCTGCGCTGCGTGCACTGGTGGTGAGAGCATCTGGCGAAAGTACTGAAGCCGCGGGCGGCCGTTTTCCCGGTGTTGTTCAACGACCTCGCGATTAGCGCTCACTCCGTACGTTCCGCCAACTATTTTTTCCTTTCCGCAGCTGTGTTTTGCAGCACCTGTGGCACGTATGCACGTCGCGTAACACGAGGTGAGCGTAAGGGGAAACGTGCTGCTGTGTCCGCAGCTGTCCCCTCGGCTTTTATGGGCGTCAGTTGTGAAGGAACAACAGCAGAAAACAAGCCAGGAAATAACGCGAGAAAGGCATACAGTACGGTAACAGAGGGCCACAGCTGTAGTGCGAGTAATGTGTTCGCTAAACAGTCCGGTATTTCTCGATTCAAAATGCCCGCTGTCCTTTCTCCCGTATAGCGTACGGGCGACGATTCTTCCTTCCGGTTATAATTTTTAGTTAAACCACCGCCACCATCGGGCTTCCCGTGTATCGGGGCGCTCAGTGCGCATGTTTTTATTCTGCCTGGGCGATAAGCTTGACTCGGCGAACGGGTGGTTTAGGGGTGGGTTTATCAACAACTCTCAGCAGGGGAGGTTGACGGGATGAGGGAACAAAGTAAGGATTTAGCCTAGTTGACGCTGGCTGGTTCATGTTCTACAGCCTCGCTGTTTGAACACACAAAAAGACGACTATTGGTACACGACACGCTTCGTCTGGTTTGTGTCGTGCATCACTAAGTGGTCTATTTTGTGTGTTCAGACAGCGTGGTTTTTCACTACGGGATAAGGGAGCGGTCTCATTTGCTCAGGGTATTTGTCGAACTTTCTTAGTAGATTAGAACAGTGTCCATTGGGGTTTTCCCTCGAAAACTTGTCTCTTAGGTGGAAGGGAGGGGTCTTACATACAAAACATGCAGGCTCCCTAGGCGGCATCCTTTAAATACGCCCCCGAGTGGCTAGCGTGTTGGTTCGCACCGTTAGTCTTTGTGTGGCCGCGCGAGGCGGACTGCGGTTGAAGGGGAGTGTTCAGTACGGCTTCAGGGGAGTAAAGCCATGCATCTGTTGTTTTCCTCTAAGCCTGAAATAAAAAAAAAAATGCTTTCGAATCATCGTAATTCGCAGCACAATTATAGGATACGCAGAATTTTTGTATTGCGTCTGTGTTCAGTCGTATGTTAATCGAAGAGAGCTCATCGTTTATGGATTCGTAATTTCCGCTCATTCCCTGCATTGTGAGCGCTTCTCTCCTCCTCTCTCTTTCTCGTAGATATAAACACGAAATAAGGAAAAGATTTGTGCAGCGTGGCTGCAAGTGCCAATTTCGAGGATAATATTTCTTCTCACTTATTGTCGTATGTTCTCGCTTTTCTTAGTATTTCGAACGTCTTTTCTTCCTGTTCTTTTTTTGCATGTGTGTGCGCGCAGGATCCCTCGACGAGCGCCGTCGGTGTCTGTTCATTATCGCCTGAAGTATTGGGCGGTGTACTTCACTCTGTTTTCCTCCGTATGATGTCAGTTCACTGATCCAATAAGCTTCGAACGGCAGGGGCAGCGTCACGAAGCCTGCGTTGGCTGTTCGATGAGTTTTTGAGAAATGATTTCAAAGAGTCATCCGTTCCCATTGTGCCGATAAACGCTGTATCTCTCGCCGTGTTCTCGCACCTCCTCTTGCTCCTGGACTGGCCCTCTCCCGGAGGCCGTTGCCCCGCTGGAAAAAAAATACGCAGAAAAGACAAGAGGCGGGAAGAGAAGAGGCGCTGCTGCGCCCTTTCTGGCCGCACCCACCTTCCCGTTTCCTGGCGCGTGCGTGTGCGCGGTGTCGGGTGCGGCGTAGTGTCTCTCTCTACCTCATTCAAGACCAATAGGCATCGTTTTTGTGCGAGAGATTTGCCGCTGAGCCGGCCCATTGCCAGAAGGGCCGCGAGCTGCTGGCCAAGTATTTGTAGGAAGGTGCGCGTCTTTTTACGGGCAGAGTACGGCGCTATCGTGGCCCGGAAGTCACAGGCAGGAAGGGAGCTTCCCGCGCTGCGTGCGACGTCTCATCTGCCGATCGGCGGCTGCTGCTTTTCGTTAGGCAATCAGCCGCACGTGCCGCCCGCGCCGGGAAAACCACCCGAACGTCAGCCTTTGCAGCGCAGTTGCAGCTGTAGAGGTTTCTCCCAGCTCTGGTCGCAACGATGCAGACCACTGCCGCTGTGCATGTAAGGCTGTTGGCGTTTGACGGCTTATGCGATGCCGGGTGGTGTGACCTTTGTGAAACTACAACTTAGTCCAAACTTTAGGAGGCTGACTTAGCGGGCACTGCGTATCTGCTGCGGTACTGGGCTGTACCTCATTTATTGCAGGCGTCTCGAGCCTTCATTGTTGCAGACAGCGGACGCGCAGTGCCGTGCCAAAGGGTTGCCCCTGTGGCCTAGGGCTCTTCCGGGCATCATAGATAGCGGAGTTTCAAAAATGAAACCCTTCTCTGCGTCTCGGTTATTCCCGAGAGCGGCGACGTTCTTTTCCGCTGCCAAGAGAGATTTAGCATCGTGCGGTCCGCGAACCGGTTCCTCGAGGCGCCGGCTGCGCATGCGCAGTGTCACCGAGGTGCGCACTCCTGCCAGTGCGCAGGCGCAGCAGAATCTCCGCCGAAGCGGATGACGGAAGCGGATCGCGCTGTGTTAAATCCCTCCAGTGGAGAGTTTTAGCGTACCGTTACCGCTGACTGCGTTGAAGTGAATTTAGCGCAAAAACGGGAGTCAAGAAGGAATGACAACACGAGCGCTACTAACAACGAACAATTTGCTCTTACACAAGGCACATAACGTAAGGTATGCGGTGCCACTGCGTGTGCGCAGATCGAACTGAGGGCCCCAGAATGCGTTAAGCCGGCAGGCCGTCTTATGATTGACATCAGGGATCCTGTCGTGTGTAAACATATAATATCCACCGCCTGAACTTTTGTTTTCTCCTGTGCGTCTTTCAGAGAAAATGACTCTTACTATTGCATAATAAGTGCGCAGTTGTGTTGTTTTGCTTCATTGTCTATGTGGTTACATTTAAACGTTGTATAACGTTATAATGGCCGTATACGTTGTGAAGTCCTTCAGGAACACCGTGGCGTGTATGTGGCGCACCGGTTTTTATAACGGACCTGGATCCACTCCGGGCACGGGGAGGTTGAAGCACTTACTTGGTGTAAATCTTATGCGGACCATTTATTTAAAAAAAAAAAAAAATCTGGTCGCCTACGCCTCTGCCGATATGTTGGGCTCATGCTGCGTTGGCATGGCGTGGCACAGGCTCGATGAAAGGCTGGTTGTCTGCTGTGACCGGGCTCTGGGACTCCTTCCTTCTTCTGCGCTGCCCTCTTCCTCGGCTGGTTTCTCGCCCAGCTGCCAGGCGCGTGGACGGGTTGGCGGAGGCTGGTCCCGAGCGACGATGTCGACCCCGGGCACTTCAGGTCGTGGCGCAGCGCCGCTCTTCCGCCCTGCTACACCCGAGGCAGTGGCTCAGTGGTTAGGGCGCTCGGCTGCTGAGCCGGAGTTCCCGGGTACGAACCCGGCCGCGTTTCGATGGAGGCGAAACGCAATGGCGCCCGTGTGCTGTGCGATATCAGTGTACCTAGAATATCCCCAGGTGGTTGAAAATATTCCGGAGCCCTCCACTATGGCACCTCTTCCTTCCTTTCTTCTTTCACTTCCACCTTCCCTTACGGTGTGGTTCGAGTGTCCACCTACATGCGCGAGACCGATACTGCGCCATTTCCTTTTCTCAAAAACAAGTTTTCAATTTTTTTTTTTATCGCCGATCGTCTCGTAAGCTGGCTACGACTATGGTGGCTTGCTACGACCGCTCTCTCCCGTTTGTCCCTTCCGCTCCCTCGTTAAAACCTCTGTTCCTTTGTGTTGGGCGCGCCCGCTGCCACTCCATCGCAGTGGCTGCTGGCCTCAACGATGAGGCCGCTTAGGTCCCGCGCGAAAAGGTTTGTCGGCGGCTCTAAGCCGGGGAGCCATTTCGCCGGTGATCGACGCCGGGATGGCGCTGTCAGTGACCGCCAGAAAACATCGTTGACGGAGTACTTACTGGTGCCACGCTCACGAACCTTCACGTGCGCATACGTGATGTGCGCTTCGGCAGGCCGCGGCTCCTGGCGCATTGCTTCTGGGGGAGTGGGACCCCAAAATGTTGGTTCTTTTAGTGGAAATGACAGAACGGGAGGAGGAGAGGAGAGGTGAAGTATGAAGACGCGGCTTAAGCAAGATCCTTGTGTCCGCGGCGCGGAGGAGACCCTGATTGTGCCAGTGATCAGGCAGCCTGTGGTACCCAAATCGTAGGCTCGGATCCCCACTGCACAAATGGCTGTTTCCTTTTCAGGCGCAGCTTTGCGCATAAAGAAAGAAAGAAAGAAAGAAAGAAAGAAAGAAAGAAAGAAAGAAAGAACGAACAGGGGGAGGCATAATCTCGGCGATGCCTTGGGCTTAAATCGCTGTCGGGGGGGGGGGATATACCAAGCCCTTGGCGGAGAGGCATCTACATGCTTACTGAGTGCGGCCAGATAACTGCTGAACTTGAATTTTGGACGGTTATGGTTTGAGTACAGATGCATGATTTTTAAAGCCGAAGGCCGGCAGGGACTGCCTTTTCGCTCGAGCCTACATTTCGCACTTTTGTCGTACAGTGGACTGGCTCTTTAGCGAGTGAACGGAAGAGCTTAAATGGGTATGAAGACATTATAGATTCCAATACTATGGTAACCAGTGCCCTAAAGCAATCCTCGTGAACTTTTAGGCAGCACAGGTTGGTGTAAGTTGAGGCTCCGTGCTTCAAGCTGGCGGAAATACTGGTACCGGCCGGAAATTACTTGGAGGCAGGACCGCAGGACATCTGGCAGCGTCCACTTCCTGAAAGCGGTCTCCGTCCGCTGAGCGCTCGTCCCGTAAATAGCTACTATCGTGCTCTAATTCTGAATTGTGCACTTGCTGTCGCAGGGCTTCCGCGACCGTTTTTGAGTCCTTGTTATGGCGGTGCAAAGCTTTATGTACAGTCGCCGTCAAAAGTAAATGGAAGGCGACTTTGTCAAAAAAATTCAATTTCTTTAAATCTAAAGCATAATGGTCCATTTGTTGGTGCACAGTGCAATTCACCCAGTCACAAAGAGTCTGCACATATGTATTCAAGGATGCATTAATTGAGCGGACAATGATTAAATTTTTTCGTTAATATTGCCTTCCATTTACTTTTGACGGCACCTGTACGTACCGGTCAGACCGAATGACAAGCAGGTGCATACTGTACCTGCGGCTCCAAAAAGAAAAAAAAAGGGACAAAACAGAACTCTTTCAGATGTGCTACTTTGCACGCTTTACACATTTGCGATCGCAGGTCCCACGATCTGCCCTTGCAGTGTTGGTGAGAACTTGCTCACGGGGCAGAAGGTGACATTGTTATTTTTTTAATTTATTGCTTTACCCGTATGTACCCCGTGTCTAGTGCTCCTTTGCTAGTCGCGTTTTCTCCTTTCCCTGTCCGCCGGGTAGAGGAGGCGGCGGCCTGTTACGGGGCCAAGGTTGTGGAGGCTTTCCTTCGTTACTAAGCTAACAGACTCCGCCGCGTCGCTCTCGAAACGTCGCCCAGTGTCATCGATGCCGGGCGCCGTAACTGGGGCAAGGGTGCCCGGCGATGCCCGGCGGCCGCGCACGGCGGCCTCGCTCGACGCGGGCCCCGGCCGCTGCGTCGCCGTCGGCGCCGGGCATGCAAGTGCCCCGCTGTAGGAATGCGCGGCGTCCGCTCTGCGCTGACGTCGAGCATTCCTTCCTGCGCGTACACGCACCGTTCTGGCCCGCGGTCGCGCAGGCAGACGCAGGGCGCCGCCGAGAACAAGGAGTCGTGTATGACTGCGGCGTGTCATTCCGGCGTAGGCGGCGCCCCGCGACGAGCGCAGGTGCGGAACGAATGTTTACCGACGCTGTATCGCTCGAGCGCCAGATAGGAGCCGCCAGTCGGCGTACGGCGCCTAAATGGGATTGTTACGAGCGTCGCGGAAGGGAGGGGCCAGTGGTGGAAAGAAGCCACGGACTTTGCACAGCGTAACGACAACTGCTCGCGTCAGGAGCCTGACGCAGAGGCAGTGACCTTTGGCAAAGAACCGAAGCATCACGTGCGCTACGGGTTTCAGGATCGCCCTGGAATGTCGCGTCTGCGGCGTCGTTTGGCCCAGCAAGGTCTTGACTGATGTCGCGTGCCGCCTCTTGGGCCTGGCGGCATCACCTCAAAGGCGTCAGTAGTGCAAGTAAACTGGGAGCTAACAAGGCTAACACACCGATTCGCTGTTGCTCAAGATGCGCCCGCTCTGTGCATTCAATCTTTTCGCAGCTGTACTTGCTCATGGGAAAGCAGCCGCGGCACATTTTCTGCGGGTGTTTCAGCCTAAACGCGGTGTTGTACGACTCGTGCGTGCACAGGTGCCACCTCCCCCCTCCCGGTTCGAGTGCCACCATTGTGTGCCTCGGGGAGCGCCATGTCGCCGTCTCCTCACCCGTGCTTGTTGCGCGGCCACTAACCTCGCTGGGTGTGATTGTTCGACGCGCGCATGCTCGTCACTGGCTCCGCAGTTCCATTGTGCTCGGCGAGGGAGAACGGCCTCCGGCCGGATTCAGGCGTGGGGGACTGCGTGGTTGGGATGACAAACATTTCGACCTTGGCACTCCCCACATGGCGAGCCGTTGTGGGGCGCGTATGTGAGGTGACACTGCTGCAGCGGCGGCAGCCGGCTCGTCGCCCGAGTCTCGCGGTCGGCCCGGGCCGTACGTAGGGGAGAGGTTTTGAGAGTCGAGCTGGCTCTTCGCGGACCTGCGTCTGCTTTGATTCGTAGTTACATTCTTCCGTTTTGTGCCCGCAGCGCCTGCAGTCAGCGACACCGCGCATCCGTGGCGACGTTGAAACGTGCTGACTGACTACGCTGCACGTTCAGGGCACGTACTGGTTCGTACCGGCGCGAGAAATGTTTTGAAGTTGTGGCCCTTCCTTGAGGAATGTCCCCATTCTCGCCTTTCTACGGAACACCTCCGCTCTGGCTCTTACGCCTGAAAGGGTACTTCTCTATTCCCGGTGCATGACACACTGCCACTGCGAGCGGAAAAGGGAGCGTCGACTGGCCCGACTTTCGCTGTCTCTGCCTTGGCGCCGTGCTGGGCGCAATGTCGCCGAACCAG
Source organism: Amblyomma mixtum (assembly GCF_055824585.1). Lineage (NCBI taxonomy): Eukaryota > Metazoa > Arthropoda > Arachnida > Ixodida > Ixodidae > Amblyomma > Amblyomma mixtum. The sequence continues at coordinate 275,010,287 of NC_143014.1, read as the reverse complement.
CCCCTCGCTCAGTCAGTCGACGATATTGATCGCGCGCGCATAATTCGCGCGCGATGCGGCGCGGCGGGAAGGAGCCCCCTTTTCGAGAAGCTTACCTAGCTGACGGAAACGGAGAGCCGACGTCTCGCCGCGAGTAGCCCGTTATGGGTTTTGCGCTTCCTTCTCTCTTTTTTTTTGTTCTTCCCAATAGACTGGTATAGCGTGCTCGGCGCTCATCCCTCGACCCCGTGCGGGCGACAGGCGGAAGCGGGCTGTTTGTTGGCGTCGAGCGAAGGACGGTCCCCACCGCGAGATGAGCTTTCCGGCTTTCCCCCGTATTCGCCGCTCTCGCATCATGCGGGTTAGCCGGTCGTCGCCGGCCCATTGTTGCGCGCGCTTGGAGGGGCGGATACGCCGCCGAGCCCTATTTGGCTTTTTTTTTTTAGCTCTCCCCCCACCTCCCTCTTCTGACCCGTCGTCGTCTCCTTTGTGAGGAGGCCGCCTCTGCCCCTTTTCCTTTCACTCGCTTTCACCGCTCTTTGCCTCCGCCTTATGCTCTCTTTGGCTGAAGACGGACTGCTTTGTGCGTGTTACGTGCGCCCAACTTTTATTCTCCGGGGGGCGTGCGGAAAAAAAAAAAAGCGACAGGAAATTTGGAGCAGTTCTGCTTCGTTTTCTTGGACAGGCGTGGAATAATATCGCGTCTTGTCGTCCCTTCCGTTTCGTTCCGGTGCTGCGCAGTTGTCCGATATGTCCCCCCTTTCTTTGCCACCTGACACATTCGTTAACGCTAGAGCGGTTTGGTAGCCTCGCCAGTATGTGTAACTGCGCTTTCGTACGTGCAGTCAGCTTGGTTTTCCCCGTCGGCTCGTAGAAATTATTTCTTTTTCTAAACGTCTATGTGCGGACGACCGCAAGAAACGTTAATTGTAGTTACAACAGAGTTATGTGCGGACGACTGCAAGGTTAATTGTAGTTACGGCAGAGTTTTCGCCAACGGCTGAGACCGCTGCTTCCCGTGATGCCAATCCCTTTTGTCATTTTCTGTGGCGCTGTGGACCACGTTACCACCGGCCGCCATTCTCGCAGCCTTTTTCTGGGCCTGCACAAAGGGGGTATAGGCTGGCGGCGCCTTCTTCTACCGATTGCGCTTTACAGGAGGCCATTACAAAAAGTGGTGGTGGGGGGGGGGGGGGGGGGGGTGCAGTCAGATATTTTACGCAGGCTGTTTCTGCAAAGGTAAGCCAGAGTTTTTAAAACTAGAATCTTTGAGATACGCATGGCTTCGGCGGCGTTGTGATACCAATGTTGGCGGCCGTCAGATAACAGGTCAGTCATGTTAACTAGTAAACTGGCGAAATTTGTAGCCGGGCGTTAATATTGGCGATATCGCTTTTTAAAATTTCTAGTTAACATTGTTCACCCGTTTTCCGATGTCCGCCAACACTGTTATTACAGTGCCGCCGAGGCCATCTCTACAGCTCAGAAAGCTCATTTGTAAGAATTCTCGTTTCTTTAAACAGCCTTTGTATTGGCTCCCGGCTTAGCTGCAATCGGATACTGCGCACGTGCGGAGTGCCCCGGGCGTTCGTGACCGAAGCCAGATATGCCCTCTGCAGGATTAAACGCCGCATGAGCAACGCACTACGCCCCTCGCGTAGCCAGCACCGTGGCTAGGCTTTCCTGAACCGCGGAACGCCGAGCTGACTTTGATGGAGCGGTGGTCGTCCTCGAGCCGGGGGTCAACCACTGGAAAAAGGAAGAAAAAAGGACTCCCGCTGGATTTGCAGCACACACAGCGTTCCCGGCACCACTGCGCGTGCGGGTCGCAGTGGTGCCGGGAACGCTTCCGCGAGGCCGTGCTCGTTCGCCGGACGGCGAACGTTGTTTCACCCCCCTCCTTTCCCCGAGAAGACCCTCAATCGCAACCGATACTTCAACCTTGGTTCCGTGGCGCCTTTTTTTTTCTTCTTCCGCGTTTAGACCTCGACTTGTTGGATTCTTTGCTCGTCATCGGCGCCTTGAATCATTGGCGGAACAGCATGCGTTGTTCTTAACCTGTCTGCGCCTCAACACCGACGGCGTAGTCGAGGGCGATGTCACAAAACGCGGTGCGCGTTTAGTTAGGTTGCCTGTTACTCTGTCATTCCGGATATCACGTCCAGTGCGCGCCCTTTGGTTCTATACACACTTCCCGTACCTCGGGTGTTGCAGCGGGGCCTCAGCGCCTCGCTTTCGGATGTCGTCAGCGGCACTTCCCTGCGAGAAAGGACGTGCGTTGTTTGCGTCGCCGCAGTTAATGCGGAGGGGGACGGGGAGGCCTCGGGCTGTCGTCTTTGGCGCTCACGTGCTGATAATTGCGGGCAGTGAAGAAACTTCCCCCTGGCGGCCGCGTCATCCGCACGCGCCTGCAGCGACTGGGCGCGTGCGGGTTAGAGGAGCGTAGACACCGAATTTTTGCTGTCCTGTTTTCTTCTCTCTTATCATTCCCGAGACATTCATTAGTGTACTACATGGATCAGCAGCTGACGTTCGTCTGCACCTTGTAAATAATTTACAATTCCTTCTCTTACGCTGTTTCGGTTTCAACTGCCGAACGGTGGCTGTGACATCACCGTCCAGTGTATAGGTCGTGTGAAGCTTAAGAAAAAAATCGCAGGGACACCTGATTATTTTATGTATTAGCAGTGCGATAGCATTAAAAGACCGGAAGTGACGTCACTGTTGATCTCATGACGTCAATTCCCTCCAGCCAGTGGGCGAATTTAATGAGCGATGAAACCTTTTATCCTATTATTGCTTCCTCTTCACTGGTTGGAATTCCTGCTTTTTAGGCAGGCTGGCGTAATTCGTTGTAATGAATTGAAACGACAGATCAGAGGTTATATCGCAGTTTTTTTTTTTAAGGCGAACGCCTTTTATGGTCCATTAGCAATGAAGCCAGCCAGCGTCCAGGAAAAGTGGTGCACAAAAACCCCAACGACTTTATCAGTAAATAAAAAAAATTTCTTCCGAAGGTGCGGGGAATTGAAATAAGGAACTTCAGATTGCTAGGCGAGCACGCAACCCATAGGCCACAAAACCACGTTGCTTCTTGGCCATTAAAGGAGAACCTATAGTGTACGCGTTGCCTTACGACTGGATGCTAATTAGTAGGTGTGTGTTTAGAGAGGATAGAAAATATACAAATGAATGCTTTCGCCGTCAAAGCACGTGAGTAGTCTTAAGTGCCCTCAATAATTTATTATGTTTCACGAGAACTTTACTGGTGCTTAAGGGCAACGGAGAGGGGCCGCCAGAAAGTTGGGTGGGCGGATGAGATTAAGAGATAGGGTGGCCGCTGCTGGCAAAGGACAGGATTAATTGGAGAGACACGGGAGAGGCCCTTGACGTAGTCAGGCTGCTGCTGCTGATGATGATACTGGACTTTGACATCACAGCCGTCGTTCGGCTGTTGAAGCGGGAACCGAAACAGCGAAAAAAAAAATTATATATCGTGTGTAGGCGAATCCCGCGTTGTGATCCATGTATACCAATGTCTATCATCATTACAAAGAAGAAAACATGCGACCTAAATGTGCGTCTGACACTATCGTGTTTAAGATGCTAAGTCGCCTTGCAGAGAAACTGAAACTTTAAACCCGCTGTGCAGTTAGCGGCGATACGAACGGGGACCCATTACAAGCCTTCATACAACTAGTCATTACTACTTCATTACTACTGCATGTGAGAGCGAGAAAAACTTCATTGAACCCAAAATATTTCTGGAGTCCGGTGGTCGGCATCCCCAGTACAGGCCGCCGGTAGCTTGCGCTGCCTCCCGGGCCCGGTTAATCAGCTCGCTCCGGATCTTCCATGTCCTAGGTGGACAGGGCTGCTTCCCACTGCTCTCATGTTATGCCTGAGCACTACCTCGTTACGTGATGATAGTGTCGGTGCCTGCCCTCACCAAGGGCATGTGTTGCTATATTTCTCTGGATACGAACAATACCCATGATACATTTTCAAGTTCAGCGCAGAAATAACCCCAGAATCCCTCGCATGTGTGCGAACTTCAATATTCTTGTACCTGTACGTCGGCACTTTCGGAGACACTGGTGTTAATCAGTGGCAACCGGCGCCAATATATGCATGTAGTCCCCAACAGCACCATTCACCGCCGTCCTTACGAGTGTTTTTTCTTTCTTTCTTTCTTTCTTTCTTTCTTTCTTTCTTTCTTTCTTTCTTTCTTTCTTTCTTTCTTTCTTTCTTTCTTTCTTTCTTTCTTTCTTTCTTTCTTTCTTCCTTTCTTTCTTTCTTTCCTTCTTTCTTTCTTTCCTTCTTTCTTTCTTTCCTTCTTTCTTTCTTTCTTTCTTTCTTTCGCGTTTCGTCTCGCTGGTGCAACTTGCGACGATAGTTCTGGGTTTGCTCTCTTGTTTCCATTTCCGTCCTCGCTACTTGTTCCGTCCCAGCTGTACTGCGTCCGCCTCCGTCGCTTTTCTTCTCTTTCCTGTTGTTTTTGGAACAGAGTGTTGTGGCAAAGACGCCGCCTGTCGTTCTGCTCTTCAGAGGACACGTGACCAACCCATGTTTAGACGGCTGAAGTAGCGTACAGACTATCCGGACTTTCGATTGCCTTTTTTTTTTTTCTGAAGGTCGTTCTTTCGTTCGCGTACTGTTTATTCAAACAGGACCTGTTACAACGGCTTTTAAGACGCGGTTGCAGCCGACGGGGTCGGCGTTTTAGCAGTTCACGCTGTTCAAAGATTCTCGCAGTTTAGGGGCAAGAAAATGAGGACGCACTTTAATTTGTTCTGTTCCGTCCGCGGCTCTCTGTTTGGCCTGCAGCTGCGCCTAATATTGGTGGTGGTTACTCTTCGGCCTTGTTTTTTTGAGGCCTCTATTTAGGGTGCGTACACCTTGTCATCAGTGCGCAAAACTTGTCGGAAGCATTGTCTCCAGCTGTGTGTCACGAGATAAGAGAACCTTACAGCTTGCTCTCTCAAAAGGTCCAACGTGCAACTGCCGTCACTTCAAGTTGTCGCTACGCACTGATCTCTTAGGCAGTGCTGCTTCTAAACACATACGTGAGCGTATGTGCTACTCTTTCTGTTCTAACGATGCCTCCAGGAGTGTTGTGTATATGATTAATTGACGCGTTTTTTTTCTCCCCCAATCGTTCGCGCGGTGTTTGAGCAGTGCTGACTCAGTGAATAATTTTGGAGCTGTCTGCTGCCCGCACTTTTATACAGGCGCGCGAACTTCAACACGGGGCTGGCTTCGAGGGTGCTAACCGTAGAGCACCACCCACCAGGTTCCTCCGCGCCATAACCATGGTCGTACTATGCCAGTACCGCTGCACTGATAAGCATGTGTATGTGTACAGTGCGCCCGTTAAAAATTTTCCGGACGCAATGTTTGCTTTTTAGAATTTGTAGTGACAATTTCAGCGAGAGTTCAGTGGGAGCATTCATATTGAGCGACTCCTTATTTCACGTCGCCGCCCAAGCCCCTTTGCCCTTAAGATTGTGCAACACTGTGAAACAGTGACAGTGTTTTGTGGAGGTAATAAAATAAAAGGAAAAATATGTGAAAAACGAAGAGAGTACCCCGTAACTCTGCACGCCTCACTGTTGGCAGAAAGCGTGGGGAGAAAGTGCTCCCCGTGCGTATGTACTGGCATAAAGTGGGGCGCGCACTCTCCTGTCGTGAAGGTGGTCTCGGTGTGGGCGTTGTGGCTGCAACAATGAGGGGAGCCCCACGACAGCAGCAGACAGACGCTCGCGCGACCGCTGGCGGCGGAAGCAACCTGTTGGCTTCGCGTCTGTAACGAGTCGGCCCGTCCCTCCCTTGCGCAATTAAGGCCACGACGCGAGAAGCGCTGCAGTCGCCGCCGAGACAGGGCTGTCTGCCTCGCTTTTCTTTCGGCAGCCTTTGCGAAAATGACTTGTTTTCCCCGAAAGGCTCGCACGGGCGTGGCCGCCCAAGGTCGCAGCAGCAGCCCCGCTGACTTGTCTCCGAAGGGTTCCCGCGTGTGTAAGGGCCTGCAATTTGCGGATTAGCGCTTCCCCCCTTGCGCGGCGCACGTGACGGGCTCGGGACTTGGGTGCCTTGTTCCGCCGCGCTCGCCTGTCGCCGTGCATCGACGCCTGCCGGATGATGGATGCTCGAGGGCGAACAATAATTCTTTTAAAGCGCTGTCGGCGGACAAGGGGCGGAACCGCGTTTACCCGGCCAGGAGTTGGACGCTGCCAGTGACGAAAGGCGAGTGTCACTGCACAGCGCGCACAGAAGCGGTTATTTTAGAAAAAAAAAAAAAAAAAACGCCTTTTGTTTCTTCGGCGACTTTGCGTCTGGGCGCGAATTTCGAATGCGTCGAATGCCGCGGTTTTTTTTTTTCCGCCCTATCTGTTTCCGATCGCCGACGGATCCGCGCGTTCTGCGCTCTGTGGCGCCTCACGCGCAGTTTCCGCGGCTAGTGCCCACCGTAGTTTTATTACCGGGGAGGAGGTGCGCGGTGAGGATCGTGGCACTCCGTTAAGCGTTCAAGACCGCCGACTCATCCTTGCGGAAGTCGAGTCCCCCTCCCCGGTGCCTTCGTGTACGCGCGCGCCCGTTGCGCCACCGGCACGGCACGCGCAGCGCTGGCGGCGACGGAGCTTCATTGAATTCTGGCCGCTGCGCCGCTCGGAAAAGGGGCCGCGCCTCCTTCGCTCACCGGGCCACGTGCGGCGGGTCGGCAGCGTCGATAAAGGGGGCCCGCCGTTGGGCAACGCGGCGGCCTCTCCGGCGAGGCGTCATTCATTCGGAATGAGCTGCGCTCATCTGCCGTCCTCTCTGGAGCACGCGCAGGACACATCCGCGCTACCCGCATGCATACTGCAGCGCTGTGCAACCAGGGGGAAGAAGGGGTGTTCTGGCGACGGCGTGAAACACCGCGAGCGTGGTGGCTGCCGTCGGCCGCTTTTTGATAATAGACGGCGGGCAGTGCGCGCGTCGTCTCGCGCGTACGCCGCCAGCCCATGCGGCAGCCACGTGATGAGGTGATAGTCGTGTCCCATATGCGCACAAAGGCCCCGGTGAAAGCGACGAGCAATCTCTCTCCCCTCCCTCGGGAAGGATTCCTACCTCGCTTGGCCCCCTTTACTATGTCGCTAGAAACTTTGCATTTGGAAAGAATTTCCCGTCTTGGTTCGATGTATCAACCCAAGCACACCACTTGGTCTACAGCGGGCTTTTTTTTTTTAGTCGATTACGTGGATGAAGCGCTCAGCTGCAGTGTGTGTTGAAGTTCAGTACCTAACGAGTGTATATCAGTGTAGAAGCCTGGGCGAGTTGGTCGAAGATCATTCTCAAAACAGCGCCAACAAGGCTGTTTTCTGTCACGTACTCGCTCAAGCTTCTACATTGGCAAATTTTATTTCTTCTAGAAGGGTCGCTTTTCAGTGTTCCTATTTACGTCCGTGTACAGAGCTCGTGTGTACGTCTCTTCTCTGCGTCCTTGTCTTGTTTTGCGCTGTGTCAAGAATGGTACGGAGTGGCGTCGTGCCTGCAGTTGCTTTCGGCGTGCGTTTTTCTTCATTTATTTTGCTATATGTGTGGTCACCTCCTCAACTTGTTATCCGAGTGTTCTCGCTTTTTATGACCCTGTGCAGTTCAAACGAATAGGGATCTGTGGACAGGCGTCGCTTTTTTCGCAACTGAGTCATTGCGAGCGTGTTCTCAGTCAGCGTGAAACCTCTACATCCCTTGTCTACTGAATAAACTGTTTCGGCTTTTATCCGGGTGGCCCATCCTCTTCCACCGGGAAACTGTGAAACGTGAGCACAACGTTCTTCCGCAGTCCTTCGTGCACAGTGGGCCTGTTCGTGCTGTGTCGTTGACGCATGAGCCGAAGCCGTATTGCATGAGTTGTTCTAATCATCATCCGCCTTAGCTTTGGCTGTAATCTGTAGTGCAGTGCGATTTTTGTCACATGTGCACGGGCTCGTCGTCATAAATCTACACTCTTGACGCGGTGCTGCCACTTCGATGAGACCCCGTTTTCAATTTGAAGTCACCTGTATGAGTGTTCGGGTTTAGTTGCTGTTAAAAACGAAAAAAAAAAGTATCCTTCAGAAATGTCACCTTGTTCATTAATTGTAAACGCGTGAGTACTAAGCAGTGCGGCGGAAGTGCATTTGCTGACGCATTGCTGTGCGCCGTAGCTTCGCCGTAGCTTCGCCGTCAAGTGCGACGAGAGGTTGCAATATCGTTTGTCTCCTGAATAAACTGTTTCGCACGCTCACCTAATCTGTTTCGTGAAGGAAGTACTCACCTTCCTTATATCAGCTCGAGTAGTGCTTTTTCTCCCCGGAATGCGTCGCTTCGCCCGAGGGTCGGCCTCGGCAGGTTTACGGGCAACTGCGGCGGCGGCCCGGGAATGTTCGCGTTGTGCAAGACCGGTGCTCCCTCCTCTTACCGGTTGTTACACTCCGGGGTGCTGCTGCCGCAGCCTGGCCGGTCAAGGTTGTTAGCCGAGACACGCGGAAAAAGGAACCGCTGCGCCGTCTTCCTTACGGAGTGCGTCGGAGCGTCTTCGTAATTCTGCATCCGCACGGCTGGTGGCGCCACCGACACAGTGCGCGCGTGCGCTCTCCCGGACTTTGTTCTCGTTGGAATCGAGCGCGGCTGTATGGCTGCTTAGTCGTGCGCAGCGCAGTGCGTGGCTTGCTGCGGGTGGTGATAAGCCCCCCTAATGCCTTTGAATGCTCAGGGTGGTCTCCGGGGGCATGCGCATCCTCTTCGAGAAACCTGTGACAGTACGCAGTCCGAGTGTTACGTCGATTTCAAATAACGAATTATGTCGTATATCGAAAAAAAAGAACAGACAGCAGACAGCTAAACAGCGGTATTTTTGCGCGCATTGTCAGGGTTCTTGAAGTATAAAGAATTCCTGAACATCGGGTGCAGCCATACTTACCCGGAACTGCGCGTTACCGAACTACTTTGCGGGCAACGGATGACTATGCTGACCTTTTGGCTTCTCTTTGTGGTGGCGCTATGATGGGCAAGCACTCAGTTTGTGGGGGCAGTTATGAGGACTTCTGTGATGGTGTGGGTGGCATCGGATGTCACGAAATCTCGTATAACAGGATTGTGATCACAACTGTGGGAGGGCTTGCGGACGTCAAGAGTTCACGTGCCATCATCCGCGATGTTGGAGAGATTTAGTGCAGCGCGATCCGACTTCCCCTGCCGCGATCGACCTCGGCGGGGATGCGCCAGCACAGTGACAGGTGTGCGCCCCTGGAGGCCATTTGCGCATGCGCAGATAGCTTCCCACCGGAGCGCATCGCACTACGTTGAATACTCGTTTATAGCGCTCGCTAATTGTCGCCCATCTATCCAAGAAGGGTGAGGAGGGAGCAAAGCGTCTATCCCTGCGTAATGCCACGTGACGCGTCGAGTGGAGGAACATCACCGGCCTCAGATACATATGTAGATACTGTCTTGGGATGCGACTTAGTAGTTCCCCGAACAGAGAGATACAGAAGACTGGTGGCTGCTTTTCGTGTTTTCGGAAGAGTCAGACGCATGTGGTGTTGTGACGCAAGGTAGCAGACCCCACCGCTGCCACCAGTTGTTGTGACGCAAGGTAGCAGATCCCACCGATGCCACCCAGTTGTTACGGCTCGAGGTAGCGTGGCCAGTTGTTGCGTCACCAAGGGGGCTCGTCCGGGATGAGGGAATGGTCTGAACTTCGAAGTTGGTTGGAGATTACAAAAACAAGCAGATTTAATGGCAAGAAACTGTGGCACTTATTTACAAAAAGAAGAGCAAGGAATCAAAAGTTAAGAGATCATAGCGTCGAGCGTCTGGATGAGCCTGATACCCAAGGCTCAGAGCCACTGGATGAACCTATTACCGAAGGTCCAGAGCCACACTGGATGAACCTATTACCGAAGGTCCAGAGCCACACTGGATGAACCTATTACCGAAGGTCCAGAGCGTTCGTGCCCACTTTGGTCGCAGGTTATATAGCCCAAGACTCCGCCCCTGCACCAGGCGACATTCCATCGCGACACAAAAGATCGGCACCAGCACCATTGTCAAAGACCTGTTGAGCCTCCTCACTAGGCGGTAACTCATCGTGGCACAAAAGATCGCCACCACACACCACTGCCAACTAAGACACCTGCTTAGAGCCCGCACGTGGGAACTGGCGAGTCCGCATTCCTAAGTCCGCAGTCCGCATTCCTATAGCATTGTGTCGTGTTGACGTCACAGCCGCAGCTGCGCAGGCTTCCTCTGATTCGTTCCGGGTTTTTTTCTCAAGACGAGGGACACCCTTTCTTCTCCTGTCGTCGGTTGCTTCTCGAAGGGAGGTCGTTTTCGCCGAGCCGAGTGTGGGAAGAGCCTCGTCGGCCACTTCCCAGAAAGCCACCCTTTTTCGTGAGGTCATCGTGGGGTCAAGTTGAAGTCAAACGACCTGTCAAAATTGCCGCTACGTTGAATCTCCCTCCGTTTCATCTCAGGTCTCAAGATGGGTCGTAACAGTGGTAAGAGAAGAGGCGAAAAGCGCGGCGCGACATTCTTTTTCCGTTGTGTCGCACGGAGACCGGAACGGTGGCTGAGTGAAAACTCTACGTTTTCACAACCTTCGTTCAAGATAAGTGTTTCTTCCAGCAGTGTGGTTCTCATTCCACTAGCTTGTTGGATGATCAGGCATTAGATTCTTTCTCAAACTCCCATGTCTCTCTCTCCCTCAGTGGTTGCATAGTGGGCAAGGTGTTCCGCCGCTGAGCACAGGTCGTGGGATCGAATCCTGGCCGCATTTCAACGGAGGCGAAATGCAAGAACACCTGTGTGTTGTACCAGCGTACGTTAAAGAACCCCCCGGGGCGCAGGAGCTAATCCGGAGCCCTCCACGGCGACGGTTCTCCTAGCCGACGTACGGCTCCGGCATGTTAAACCCCGAATACTACTACCACTACTTTCCGAAAGGTGCCCTTCAAATGGAGCGAGAACGGCCGGCTCACTTCATGTGCCGCGCGGGCGCGTTCATCCGCCGCCAGTTTCACGTCGACGCTGTGCGCGCAAGGTCAGCGGAGCTGATGTTTTGAGAGGATGTTTGTTCGCGCGGACGAACTGACGAGCTGCAGTCCCGTGACGTGATCAGGCGCATCCGCTCATCGGCGTCGCGTACATTAGGGGAGCCGAGAGCGCGCAGCAGGCGCTCGCTTGCTCCGAGAGAAAACGAGATGGCGTGACGGGAATGTGTGGAATCAGTCGTCCAATACCGTTCACACGGGCTTCGTATACCCATCGATTCAGGCATCGGGTGTCCGATGGGCGCTGACGCATCTTTCAGGGAATGCAGGCGGAGCGTGGACCGCGAGTGTGGAGCCGAACAACAAAGCGAGGTCGGGAGCAGTCGTCTTCTGGCACGTGTTCAGCGCGGCATTTTTGGGCAGTTGGAATTTCATCTGCGTGTTGGCGTGCGCTGCGTCGGAGGAAATATTCCGCCGTGTAATGTGAACGATGGCGCGCACAGGGTTGACGCTTGGCTCGCGGGCTGCGCGCATGCGCATCAAACAAGGCGGATTAAAACTGGTGCTGAAGGGGCTCGAAGCCCAAATGCGGTCGAGAACGATTGCAGCAGTTCTGGTTGGTGGGTATAGAGGGGCGAAACACTGATGTAATAAAATTATTACTATTGATTCTAAAGCTGTGCACCAATGAAACATGGTTAAATATTAAAATACTTTAAATTATGAGTACGGTAAAGTATTTTAAAACAACGATATGCTAAATGTAATTTTATTGGATGCAAGTTGCGCTCTTGTTAATGACGGTGTCTGCGTTGGTATTCCGCAACTTTGCAGGCTTTCTTGCTGTCGCGGTCGCAATGCTTATGAAGCAGTTGCCTAGGCTGAGCCTGTCTCTCTTGAAGGATTGCTGCTTTTCTATGCTCAATTGTTTGCCAGCCGCTTTCGTTCGGTGTCAACTGCAGACAGATTGCGGGGACCCGCTCACTCTTCAGTGGCAAAGGTGTTGGCATGCGCTGAAAGGCTGCAAACCTCAAATGGTATACGGTCTAGTTAAGTGCGACACGGCGAATGAGAAAACGACTCTAATGTGCGCCAAACGCGTACAGAGGCGTGATGTCACAAATGAGCCCCCCCCCCCCCCCCCCCATCACCTGGGGGCGCTGGTGAGAGCCCCATGAGTCGCCATGTTTTGTACGGGCGTCTACGAAAGCTCCGCTATACGAGTATACATATACCTTGCATCAAAGCTGATGCGTGCTCGCGCAGCTCGGGCAGTTAGACTCATGCTCCTATAAGGGAACTTCAGGGGCCGGACGTTTTTGTCTGGCTTGAGACATTGTTCTGCACGCTGGTAACAGGTGCGTCAGTAGGAAGCCGGACAACGTTCCCGTGGTTTAGCCATCTATGCGATAACGCTGGGAGATTTTCAGTCACGCTGGCAGCCTGTGGGACGTCGCTGCGACCTGGCGGCGGCAATTTGCGCTCTTTGCCGCGTGTTGGACAGTGTTGAAACAAATTGATTTATCGTCCGGTTTTTACGGCTGACAAAGTACTCCGGTAAATCAGCGATTTCCTGCGCTTTTCGTTTGATTTGACGTGTTAACCGACTGCGCCTGTCGCTCTGTGGAAGGGCCACTAAAGAACAAGCTTTTATCGACAAGGAGGCCGCTAGCGTATACGTCCCTGGTATTCCTCCCACATCAGTCGCTTCGACCGTGCGCGCAGAGGGTCGTGCTACTCGAACAAAAGCGTTCCCGCGGGCTTCGCCGGTGATGGTGCGCGTATTGCTGCCCGTCTGAACGGTTCCCATTGTTTTCCCTCTCCGGTGCGGCCCGGAACGGCTTCAGCTGCGCGGCCCTTGGGCAGGGTCCCGGCGTCAAGGCCGTGGCCCATTACAGGCAGTGATTATGGGGCCTCTCTCGCGCGCCCGCCCGGCCGTCGGAAGCCCCGCGTCCTCACTCGCGTGCGTGGAGGCTGCCTGTGCGGCAACCCGCACTTTTCCTTTACCTTTTTTTTGTTGTTGCATTTCTTCATCGTCTTCTTGCAAAGCTGTTGTTGCTGATAACGACCTACTTGTTGAGGTCCACGCTACGATGTTCACATATCTTGAGAATAGCTCAGGAAAAGGCACGCGGTCCTATATTGCATGTGTGCGCTGTTTTGTCTCGTGCTTCCTTTTTTCTTTATGTTAGTACTGCGAACGGGTTGTCATGGGCCACTCGCAGTACGTCGCCTGTTGAAAAATTCCAGAGAGAAAAAGAGAGTGGTGTGGTCCTCCTTCTCCACCAAGCTCTCTCTCCTGAATGAAAGTGGACGGCTCCCTATTTCGACCGCCTGGGGTTCCTTAACGTTCATCGAATTCTCAGTACGCGGGAGTTCTCGCATTTTGGGCACCATCTAAACAAGGCCGCCACCGGTTGGAATCTAGCCCGTAGTTCAACCCTGTGGTCCACGGTTGTACTCAGTCTCATAAGTTCATTGCAGCACTATAAGACCTCCTCAGTCAATCAGAAGCGCGCGTTAAATGTATTGCTCCGCGGTTCCTCGTTTGCGTGTTGTCTGCTCGCGGCGTACACAGATAAGCTTAGAAAAGAGTATAAGTGAACGCTGTCCACGTAACATGAGCGTATGCGCGCTTACGTGCGCTACACGCAAACATTTTGCAGGACGTTGCGCCATTTTTCATTCTCACATTTGGTTGAACGTGTACAAACGAAGACTTGACGATAAGCCCAGCCTAGTGGCGCCACCTACTTGTGAGAACTGGAACTATTGTTGTCAACGAACCGGCTCGCCTCTTTAGGCCTACAAGCGGAAGGATCGTCACTCTAAATAGCAAATAAGGCGAGATGATACCAAGCCAAAGCCGGTTGCACCATTTATTTTTTTTGGCGTACGATATCCCGTATGCCCATTTTATACTGGCACTACATTCTGCGCTCATGACAGCTTTGGTAAGTGCTGCAAGGAGGTACTGCGATGAAGTAGGCCAAAAATGGAAGCAGCATTCTCTCGCGCATGAGGCGAGTGCCCCAACCGCGTGCAGAGAGTGGGCGTATTCGTGTCTCCGCAGTGCGCTCGAACACAAGCGTGCTCTTTCTGTTTGTTTTCGAGGCGCTGCGTGTTGTCCTCTTCCCGATGCACGACGAATCCAACAGCCGTGCCGCCCCTTTCTTCTTTTTTTGGAAGACGCGCATACCGACGCGTGTGCCGCTGAACTCGGTACCGATGCGAAAAGACCGATGGCCGGATTGAGACGGATGGCGTTGCGTATGCCCAGAGCCGCGGGTGTGTTCTCACTGGCGCGCCTGCATTCTCGCGCCTGTAAACGCAGCCGCAGCGCGGAGCCTGTCGGAGGAAAGCGTCTTATCAGTTTCGCCATCGGGATCCCCCAACTGCGTGTTCGGGTGGTACGCCACCGCAGCGTTGACCGTGACGCAATGCGCCTTTAATTTTTTATGCCCGAAGGTGCGAATGGTGGATCGGCCCAGAGGCGACAACGTCCCGTTCACCGCTGCGGCGGTGCGTGTGTCCGTGAAAATTGTGCAGCGGCTCAGTGTGCGACGCGGAAGTGGCGGCCGGCGCTCAATCGCTGCGTGGCCCCCTCGTGTTCGGGGTCCCTCTCTCTGCAGCGTCCCTGATTTGTGTGCAGTTGCCTTGTGCGCTTTGCGTGAACATTAAATGCGCGTGTGAGAAAAGCAGCCCGAGCTCTGATGATAGTGTTTGGCGCGTTTCTTTTTTTAGGACGTGCGAACAGAGGCGAGGCATATATACGCGGGGAAGTCTAATGGGGAGCGAAAAAAATAAGCGAGCTGTCGTCGTCGCATCAGACTGGCTTAGATTGGTAGCCCTGTTGACGCAGCGAGAGAACAAGATGAAGGGTTATTTCGGCCGCGCGTCTCTTTAGCCGAATAGAGGCGCGCATTTAGAGCGCCTTCTTCCCAAGTGTGCGTGTGTCGTTCATTACTTCCTGGCGACACCGATACGATCAGCGACCATGACTGCCTGGACATCAGCCCTATTTAAAGCTGCGCTTCGAAGCCACCGCCTTGTTGTTTGCTCTTTTTTTGTCAGTGCTATCGCTATTTTTTCTTCTTATTCTGGGTGAGAGGAGCCGGCAGATATGCGAATACTGATGGGAGCTGTCGAGGCATTCGAAGGACCTCGTAATTGACTCGTTTGTCTTCCGGGTCCTTTATCTGGCCTTAACATCTTGGAATGTAATTACTTCGGAATTCTTCGGTGGCGCAGGGCCGCATCCATCCTGCGCTGTTTTCTTTTCTTCTTTTCGATTGAGTGATTTATTGTTAGTCTCTGTTAGGGAATTCAGATGACCTGTACCTAGGTTCAGTTTTGACTGCAGGCACACCCGCTTTGCCATGTGTCCAGGTTAACCCTGCGCCGATGACTCAGTAGTTAGGGCGCACGACTGCTGCCCGAGGCCGGGGGTTCGATCCCGGCCGCCACGTTTCTTAAGGCACCCATGTACTGTGCAGTGTCAGAGCACGTTAAAAACCCCCATGTCGAAATTATTCCGTAGCCCTCCATTACGGCGTCCCTCATACCCATGTCGCTTTGGGACGTTAAACCCCATATACCACACCATGTGTCTTGATTGTAGGGTTGACGAACTTTTGCCTGCGTTAACACTTTATGGCATTGCATCGTTTTGCTTTTTCTTTTGGGTTTATTTCTTTGTATCGCATCAGCGTTCGTAAATTCGTGTTTACTCAGTTGAACAGCGCCAGCTTTCGCGTCGTCGCCGTGGGTGGGGATGGTGGGAGCGCTGCTTTGTTGTTAGATCCGGTCTTGCTAGTTGACAGCGGTGCTGCTCTGGCCATTTACTTTCGGTTCGGTTTTTATTGGTTTAATGCGATCATAACTACTTCCACCCACGTCGAGAGTGGTTCATTCGTCTCTTCTCCTTGACTACATTGGATCGTTGTTCTGCTCTGGTAGCACTTATTTCGTCATTTGTGGGGGAGTTATCTTCCTTCCTCTATTAGCATGCGTTGGTTTCAGCTAATGAGGACTGCATGCGAATTGCAGGCACTCGTGTCAGCGCCGTGCGTGCTTTGCAACGGAAGCATGTCTGTTGCTGAAACATGCGTGGCTTTCAGGGTAGCCTGCTCTCTCGCTTCGGATGATACGCGCCGCCGATTAGAACGGTGTAGTTATGGCAGTCAGTATATCCGTTCGTTAAATCAATGTAGATTGCTTTTCGTTCGGTCGCCCGGCTACTAATGCCCCTGCGCGTAGATTTCAGTGCCTGAAAAAAAAAAAAAAAAAAAAGCTTTGAAATCACAGCGGCGACCCGCATTTTTGAATGCGAAAACAAAATGTCCACATACTATGTCGACGTCCGTGGCTGTTTTGACGCCTAAGTGTATTTTTCGTGTTTAATTAATGAACTAACTACACCTCAGCAGTCAAATTTCTCCCACTGCAACATTCTATCACACACACAGTCACACTTTCATACATTTATGTTCAGAGAACGATGTAATCGTGCGGACAAATTTGCGGACGGTTTTTGCTAACTCCGACAGAACAATATAATGCTCTCGCAATAAAAAAACAAACAAACTGTGATTTAGATTAACTAGGAGCTTACCATTATGTGGTACAAATGCTAGATTAGCTGTGATGAGTGAAACATATTCAAAATTGTCAAAAGGGCACTAATCAGGATTTCATACATCGTCTGCAGGCCTCCATAAACATAGGGTTCAGGGTCAGTTGACTATAGTTTCGTGTCGTTTCGTACGCATCTTGACGCTTCTTTTTCTCAGCGGCATACCGCCGTCATTGAGACTGCCTGTATTTCCTGCACTCCATGCATGGCTGGTGGGGTCATTGTAGAAATCCTGATGTACGAGTTCTGGCTGTCGTCGTGTTGCGACGAACGCCATCTTTTCGGTCCGCCTTGATCATGTCGGCTCAGCTCTGAGTAGTATAGCTCGAGACGACGGTCAAGCCGACGGGACGGAACTGACGCACAGTCTGTTACGTCTCGCCAGTAGCCCACGCGAATGTCGATGACGTCACCAGGGGTTTTCTCTGCAGATCGTATTTTTAGAAAGAAACGAACGCTGTGAAACGTGGTCCAATGGTTTCGTATAAAACCTCCGATGATTTGGTAATGTCGCATCAGCCGTATTCTGAATTTACTTCAGCGCACATTTTACGCCAACGCGAGTAGGAGAAATATTATTTTCTTTTTGAATGGGCCTTATTTTTTCGTCCTTGGAAGTGCGCGATCCACGGAGCCCTTGCAAGGCGCCGCCGCCCCCTGTCCCCAGCGGGGGCCGTTGCGTAATGATGCGGCGATCCGCATCGTCGACGTTGGCCTCGATATGGCTCGCACGTGCGTTTACTTTATCCGGAGGCTACCGGTGAGCCTTCGCAGTCCACACCCGTATTGACCCGCTGTGCGTGTGCGTGCGTGCGTGTGCGCGCCTTCTGCCAGTCTTGCTGCGCCTCCTTTCGTGCGTCTCCTGGGGAGCGTCAGCGTGAAGGCACTCGACCAGGCTGTCGCACGGCTTCTGCTCTCCTTTTTGCGGTCCCTCCTCCGAACACCTTTTTTTGTTGCACTATAGCGGCGCACTTTTTGTATATACGGTTGGCTTTGGAAGGCCCTCAGCTCTGTCCTCGAGGGCTTCTTTTTGAAGCTATTGCATCATAGCCCGGCGCCGTTATCTCCAACTGGCCCTATTGACGGCTGTGGCGCCATCCTTATGCCCAAATGAGAACAGTGTCGTAACGCGCCACCTGCGCTGGTGAAAATTCGGTTTTTGCCGACGCTTACAGGCTCGCAAGCGCCCGAATAAGCGTCTCGCATATGTCTGGTCGTTCGCTTTCCAGTGTGAGCGCCGCAACAGCATAACACGAGCCGTGTAGGGCGATAGGCGGTGCTTTGACTCGAGGGTCGCGTGTCGACGGGACGAAAGTGGCCTAGACGGGTCGCTTTTCTCACCCCTTGCCGTAATCTATTCGGTCCATGGAGCTGCAGTTGGTCTCCTCTCGCACACGCGGAAAGCGCGGCGGTTTAGCAGTCCACCACAGTTTTTACTCCATGTAGCCGCATTTCAGTCATCCGCAGCATAGCGCGAACTTTGTCGAACAAGCGGGCCGCCCTTGGCTTGATGATAGGCGGAAAAGTGGATACAAGAAACGATCCTGCCACGTCGTCGCTCAATGCCCCGCGCCGTGCCTTTATCGTGCACCGCCACAACCCGCGCCAGTTTCCCTCTGCCTCCACCGCCGTTCCGTGTCCTTGATGCGTTTCGGAGCGCGTGCATTTTCGCCGCAGCGATGATGCGCGCGCGCGCGTTTTATTTGCATGCGTCCCGGAGCGCTCTGAGGCCGCGTGAGCCGCGCAGCGAGTTTTTCAGCGTGTGTGCGTTATACGCCGTGCACGGGCGCGCTGGTTGGCTCGCTCGGTTTCTAAGACGTCGCTTTGGGGGCTGCGTGGCGGGAGCCCAGACTGCATTATGGCGCGTGCGAATCGGGGTCTTCCTGGGGTGGACCCAGTGTTGCCTCGAGTCGACGCGACCCATCTCTCGCGTGGCTGGATGCTCTCCGAAGCACCCATCTGTCCGTGCGTGGCCGCTGCACATTTTCCGCCGCTCGGAAGCGCTTTTCGTGGTAAATTAGCGCCACATGGCTGGGGCTGCTTGTGAAGCCGCGTGTTGAGCTTTTAGTCGGAAGAGTGGAATCGCCGGACATTGGCACCAGGTGTACAGGCGCTGCTATGGACGTTGTGGTGAACTATGGCTGTGAGGCTGAAACGAATGTTTTCGAACACGCTAACCCCACGCTTTTCTCGCGCCACACGCGTGGTTCCCGCATTGTTTTTCTACCTCTGCGACGGCTGGGGCCCTTTCGTTTGATAGCTTTGGGCCTTGGGAAATTTGGACAGCTTTGTCACGACGCCGTCTGGAAGGACGTGCTCGGCGTTCTCCGCTCGAGCGCGCACGGGTGCAGCGCGTTCCCGCAGAAGCCGCGCACCTGTCCGACGGTGAGCGGGGGATCTGCCTGCCTGGGAAGGAGGCGATAGCAATCGTACTCCTTGGACAGAGCTCAGGAGCCACCGTCTAGTCGTGCGGCCACCGGGGGGACCGTAACGCGGGCAGCCGATTTGCGTGCCCCCGGCGGGCGCACCCGCGATCACGACCGCGGGTAAGCGGCGCCCTTGCCGGCGGCAGGTGGAAGACGCGTGCTCCCGCCGCCTCCCCTGTGCAGTCCGAGTGGCGTTCGACCTGGCAGAGCCGAGCATCTGCCGGCGGCGTGACTGGACGATCGACCTGAAAGCCGAGGCAGGTGCCCGGTGTGAGCGGCTGCCTGTCGGGTGTGTGTGCGTGTGCGCGGCAGGAGGTTTGTGGCCGACTGCAGCTGGCTGGCCCTTTTTCCACCCTGTCGCCGTTGTCAGCTGCCAGACTAGGCCGCTGGCGTGCGCGGTCGGACGGCCGGCCGCTGCTCCCGTTGTTCGCGACCCGAAGGGTGGGGTGCCCTTCACATTCGACGTCGCTCTTGGCTCGACACGCCAAGCCGGCCGGATTGTTTTCTTTTTTGTTCGCCGCGCAGGTAGGGCCGGGGGCCTGTATACATTTCGATTAAGATTGGCTGGGTGGGCAGAAGATTGAGCGCCCACCGTCCTTGCTTGTAGTACATACACGAGACACTCAGCGATGCGCTCCTTGCGATGGGATACTTTCGGCGGCAGAGTTTTGTTGCACGAAGAAGCGCTCTTCATTTGTGAATCAGCGGCGAGGCCTGACACGAGCAGCTAATTGTCCTGCACTGTGCGGAGTCTGCCATTTGAGATTCGTTTGAACGAGAGGAGGCCGCATGGAAGATGAAGTGTGGCAGCGAGGCTTGCGGTGACGTGGCCGCTGTGCAGCCGGCCGGCCTAGCGTTGCGGGGGGTGTCAGTTTGACTGTGGAACGCGAGAAGCATTGTCATGCACTCGGTGTGTCACGTTGACGACTCTCGACCCCGGGGGCTTCTGTTTTTCCTCTGTGCTGCTTTTTTCATTGCGCGTGGCACCCAGTGATCGGTCGTCGGTCTCTTTATTGCCCTCAGAGCCGGTGCAACTCTGTGTTGACCGCGGAATTTCAACCCTGATTGGCGAGAGCAAGGCGCGTTCTAGGTAAATGCGTATGTGGCCACCGGAGCTGACACGTCGGACTGGCTTCACGTCGTAACAGTATTCCGAAACTTAGGGGCATGGTGCGAACCGGCCTTTCTAATCTCGAGAGCTTCGGGAATCCCGGTAGTGTTGAAAGCACTCTCGCAACGCAGCTTGACGCCTCTTTCAACTGCGCGTTCTTTGGTGGGGGATCGCTTCATTTGACGCTGACTGCTAGAGGGAGCCCCTATAGAAGGATGCAACTTAAAAAAAAAACAGCAGTTGTTAACACTGGGTAACGGTCCGAGCCGTCCTGTATTACTCGGCTAGTTAGTCACAACAGTAAACGAAATCAGCTTTTAATGTTTGACTTTATTAAAGAAGCCAAGTATCAGAATTCTAGAGCTTATAATTTTTTCTTCTGGTGATTAGCTCCTTGTTAGGTAACAAGAAAACTTTTATCAGCGGACTACATTTTCTCCCGGAAGAATTCTGTGCGGCGGTCCCGAATGTGGGCGGAGCTTCACTGCAGACAGAGGAAAAATATGAACCTTCTGTCGTTGTGCCTTATCGGTCAGCAGTTGCAAGTTTTCAAGTAAGAGCCACCAGCGATGTAACGAGGAAACTGGAATCATGTCTTAACGCCCCCTAATAAATAGCTGGTTATTGGCCAAACCCGTATGCCGGTCAACTCGTGTTTCGGGAATCGCAAGTTGGGTATATAAACGACTTCCATGACTGGTCCGAATGCTCTCGCAGCTTTGCCGCGTGAGGAAGTATCGCTGGCACCACTGCTTTTCCGTTCAACATGCGAGGATCTGACGGTGCGGTGCTGTCGCCGTTTATCCGGCCGATGGTTCTCGGCTCGAGGCATCTCCGTTGTTTGAGAACACTGCCAGTTCCACGATTAGGCTGGCTCGCGTTCAGTAGCAGTCTTTCAGAAAATGTTAATCTATGCATAGCGGCTTAGCGCAGTAATAAACGAAAGCTGATTATCGGCCGAGAGGTCTGGAGTGGCAGGCCCATTTCGACGTTTCATAGGGGCAGCTCACAGGCCTGTCTTGGCGTTACTCGGTCTCCCTTGCGGCCTTCGGTTCGATCGCGTTCCCGGCACACTTCATGGACTCCACTTGCACGAAGCAAATAGTCTAGCCTCCGCGGTGGCTCACTGGTTCTAGTGCGAGCGGCTGCTGCCCGAAAGACGCGGGTTCGATCCCGGCCGCGACGGCCGCATTTCATTAGAGGCAAAATTCTAGAGGCCCGTGTGCTGTGCGATGTCAGCGCACATTAAAGAACCCCAGGTGGTCGAAATTGTCCGGAGCCCTCCACTACGATGTCCCACATAGCCTGCCCTGAGTCGCTCTGGGAGGAGCCGCAGTGGAGGCCACCCTCCGTTTGTTTTGAGGAAAGGAAAGGCGCATAACAGTCTCACTGGGTCAGTGGACACCTCACCCGCGCTTTCAGGTGCGTTCCGGTGTTGTCCACCTAATGCATAACGGCGGTCATTTTACCCACTAAATTTCTTCTACTAAATGGCTTGCACAAATCTGTTACAGCTTTCGCTGTAAAACGTGCTCGCATGCGCACGTGTAGTTTTGAAGCAAGTAATCACGCCTAAATATGCTGCGAGTGTGGTTCGGTAAAGTGGTCCAGGTAGTGTTCTCTTAGGTGCGCGCTATTCTGGTGCAGCACATTCAAACGTCCTGCTTGCTTCGGTTATTGGTTTCGCGGGCAGAATGCAGCTTTCTGGCCCCGTTTGTTCACTCCGGAGTGGCGTTCCCTATCTCTTGGCCCGGAGCTACTCTTTGCCACACAGCGCGGCTGCGCGAAAAGCCGTCGTTTCCCGCGAATGTGTCCGACGTGCGCGAACACCTCGGTAACGGAACGCTGTGGGCCACCTGTGTGTGTGTGCGGGGAAGGTGCCGCGGAAAGGCTCATACATTCCCCGCAGCTGGGCGCTCCGCCGACGCGTGCTGTGCACTCGGGCGGTCGCGACCTGCAGAGGCTGCGGCGTGTTTGTGACGTTCGGGCGCCGTTGTTTACTCCCGAGCGGGCGGTAACGGGGGACGCGGCAACGTGCGGGTTGTGCCAGATAAACACGAGCGCAGTTTGTTCGAGAAAGGCCGCCTCGCTGCACGTGTTCCCAGTCGTGCAAAGGGGATTTATTGTCCGAATATGCGGCAACGACAAATGGCATGCGACGAACATGCGGGAGACGACAAATAGCGCCTGTACATCGGTCTCAACAAAACACTGCGCTGCGATGCCGCCGCGTGTTTTCCTCTTTCCGCGTACTACGTGCCCGTTCTGTAGTCGCGGGCTTCCAGCGCGTTCTTCTCTTTATGTTGGGCCTGCACTGGCTTGCGGTTTGTACGTGTTTTCTTCCTTTTTTTTTTCTTTCCTGCAGTCGCTCTCCACTTCGGTTCCTCCATCGTTTAGTCACACTCGCATCTGCGGCATGAGTCAGCGGTCGCACTGTTCTCGCCCCTTCTCCCTTTCTTTGCTCTCGGCTTCGGAATCCGAATGTGAGACGGACACGCGAGCAGCAGCGTGATGCGTTCGATCGGCCTCTTGCGCTGCCCTCTCTCCACCGAGAATCATTGATTCCGCCCTCACGTGGCCACTGACTCGGCTTTGCGGCGCGCCGCTCCTGCGCGGACGTTGGCAGCTGGTCAGCGTCACCGCAGCTTCCTTCTCCCGCCTAATCCCGGTGGCCCGAGGGGGCGCATGACGTCAGGCTGAACTGGGGCTCCCCACCGCGGGTGCTCCAAACGGGGCTTCCCCGTGGACAGCAGACGAGAGTGCCCGGCGTCACCGCGGTGGGGCTTCCGCCACGAAAACAGTTGCGGTTGGGTGGGCGTCGCAGTTGCTATGGCATTCTTTCCGGCAGTAGTGACACAATGTTGTGAAACGACCGCCGCGATGAAGTGTGAGCCCCGGGGCGGGCAGCCGACAAATAGCACTAACTGCGCATTCACGTGTCTGCTTATGCCACGGTGGCTGTTGGTCTGAATCCAAGTGTACACGAGATGTTTTACGGACTGTGCATCTGTCTTAGAAAACGTGGATGATAAGGGTCTAATGTAGAAACAGCTGCGGCAGCAAAAGGCGCCTTTCTTGCTGGTATTACTTTTCCCCTCGTGAGTGTTGCTCGCCACGCACATTGTAGGCTACTGTCGTCACGAGCCCCGCCGCGGTGGCTCAGTGGTTATGGTGCTCGGCTGCTGATCCGAAAGACGCGGGTTCGATCCCGGCCGCGGCGGCTGAATTTCGATGAAGGCGAAATTCTAGAGGCCCGTGTGCTGTGCGATGTCAGTGCACGTTAAAGAACCCCAGGTGGTCGAAATTTCCGGAGCCCTTCACTACGGCGTCACTCATAGCCTGAGTTGCTTCGGGACGTTAAACCCCAATAAACCAAACCAAGCCTACTGTCGTCACGTCACCAGAGTCGTGGTGCACGCAGGCGCTCGCTTGAGAACGTCTACCGCGTTGTCTTTGTGCAATTCGAAACTGAGTAGCTTCGTCGTGCACCAAACGTGGTGTTGCGATTGTGGCCAACGCTGTTTGTACTGTCGCCATTCGAACAGCGCACGTCTGTGTGTGCGTCTCTCGAACGCTGAAGTCGCTCCCTGTATCCGACTGGTTCGGCTCCAAGGCGCGAAGGAATTCCAGCCCGCTGTGCAGGCGCGTTGCTTGATCGCGCGGTAGTCGCGTCTCTCGGAGTGACGTGGCCACCACCGCGGTGGGTGGCGAGCGATCGAGGGGCCGTCGCGAGGCGGCGGCGGTTGCCCGACTCGGGGTGCACGACCGCGGGATGCGCGCCTCCCTCGCCGGCAACCGCGCTTTGGGGTCGGCGGCACACGCCCATCTGAAAACAAACAGCGCCCGCCGCGCCAGATTTACGGTAACTGCACATCGAAACAGTCTCCGGCAACTTGGTCTCCGCTTCTGGGAACTGGCGTATACTTCAGAAACCGACGGGCTCAGAATATAGCCGCTCGCGTTGCTCGTTCCCTCTGCGGGTCTCTTTGTACGTGCCATTCACTTGGTCTGTGCATTCCGACTAGCGCGTTATCAACCTAGCTGGCCCCCACAAGTTTCACTTCGTTGCGCGTCGTGCAACCGCTGGTCGAGACATTTGGAGCAGCCAGGAATAGCAAAAATTGTTGGGTCAATAAATTACCGGGATGGCTCGTACGTAGTTACGGTGTCATGACTCGCTCTGAGACCTCTGTGAAGCCGCCGTAACAGTGGAGCCCTCAGTCGAAATAGTTTCATTGTTTTATGGGGGTTTAACGTTCCAAAGCGCCTCAGGCTATGAGAGAGGCCGTAGTGAAGGGCTCCGGAAATTTCGCCCACCTGGGGTTCTTTAAAGGGGCTGCGTAACACTGCTCGGGGGGATACCGGCTATACTTCAGGTGGATTCTTAATCTCACACAGATGCTGACTTATAAAGAATCACAGGAATCGATGGACAGGAATGGGAGTTATTCAATGAAGAAATTTCAAAATACAAGCAAACAAAACGCTGCCCTCAACTCGATTTTGGCGGGGCTTCCCATTCCTATTTCGCTCTCCCAATGACGGCACCTGGCGCAACCAATCAAAACAGCCTGCCAAAGCACGTCGCGGAAGTTTGCACTCCATGGTTGCCTGCTCTCTGTAACTCGTTCTTGATGAGGCTGGCAGCGTCGTTTCCATGCCAGAGCCCCTGTTGGTGTATTTTTATTTTACTTGCTTTGCAGGCCTTTTATCTAAGACGAACAAGTTGTTTTTGTTGATCTAATAGAAAAAGCAGACAGGTGACAAAATGTGTCTCTATTTATTCACACAATTTGCAGTATATTTACTGTTTGTTCAATCATCAAGCTCGCGCCAGGTGATGTCATATCCGCTGCTAAAACTCGCCACCGTGTGGGGACACTATCAGAGCCATGAATTTGTTTTTGGGAGGACATTAAAATATTAAAAAAACGGAGTATACGCGGCATTACCGACTGTAATAGCACCATTGTAACTCACTGTATGCGATCAGCAGGCAAAACAGTCAACTAAGATTGTGTTTCTGGGCCCCTTTAAAGGGGCTGCGAAACACTGCCTGGGGGAATACCGGCTATACTTCAGGTGGGTTCTTTATGTCACACAGATGCTGACTTAAAAAGAATTACAGGAATCGATGCACAGGAACGGGAGTTATTCAATGAAGAAATTTCAAAATACAAGCAAACAAAACGCTGCCCTCAACTCGATTTTGGCGGGGCTTCCCACTCCTGTTTCGCTCTCCCAATGACGGCACCTGGCGCAACCAATCAAAACAGCCAGCCAGAGCACGTCGCGGAAGTTTGTACTCCATGGTTGCCTGCTCTCTGTGAGACTGGCAGCGTTGTTTCCATGCCAGAGCGCCCCTGGTGGTGTATTTTTATTTTACTTGCTTTGCAGGGCTTTTATCTAAGACAAACAAATTGTTTTTGTTGATCTAATATAAAACGCAGACAGGTAACAAAATGTGTCTCTATTTATTCACACAATTTGCAGTATATTTACTGTTTGTCCGGTCATCAAGCTCGCGCCAGGTGATGTCATATCCGCTGCTAGAAACCCGCCACTGTGTGGCGACACCATCAGAGCCATGAAGTTGTTTTTGGGAGGACATTAAAATATTAAAAAACGGAATGTACGCGGTATTACCGATGCTAATAGCACCATTATAACTCACTGTATGCAATCAACAGGCAAAACAATTAACTAAGATTGTGTTTCTGGGCCCCTTTAACGTGCACTGACATCGCACAGTACACGGGCCTCTAGAATTTTGCCTGCATCGAAAATTCGGCCGCCGGTGCCGGGATCGAACCCGTGTCTTTCGGATCAGCAGACGAGCGCCATAACCACTGAGCCATCGCGGCGGCAGTCGAAATAGTGGGACGGTGTGCTCACACAGCTAACAGTGGCACAGGCAAATGCTTAGAATACATGGTGCACACGTGCGCCATGGTGCCACGTGCCATGGCGCCACGTGCAAATACATGGTGCACACGTGACAATCGATCGTCGCAGCAGGAGCAGCAGAGAAGCGTGGTATTTTTTTTTTTTGATCGCTGTAGCTGTCCCCCCCCCCCCCCCCCCTCCCCCCCCAAAGAAAAAGAAAGCTCGTTGGTGGGTTCCACCTGTTCCCTCCCATTCACGGCAGTTGCAGGTGTTACAGGTGTTCCCTTAAATGGAAGCACGAGAGCCGCTCATGCTTCTTGTCTCGGTAGGGTGTTGCTTGGAGCCTAAAATTAAAGCGAGTCGGGGCGGTTTTCTCGCTGACTGGATGTCGTTGTGGCGTGGGGGGCGACGGCTGAGTGCGCGCGTCCCGCGTTGGTGAGCGATCGGTGCGGCGGCGAGCATCTCGCACCATCCTTTCGCCGCGGGGGCCTCGTCTCTGACAGGTCCTTTTCTCGCGTCGCTCTGGGCGCAAGCACGTGACGCCGCCTGGTGCGCCGACGGGGTGTCAGTCGAGGCACCAAGTGCTACTGCTCGCCCCCCTTTTCGAGCTTGCTGCTGCGCCTTGCCACGCGCACGCGGGTGCGTAAACGTTGGTCCAAGGAAGCAGTGATCTCAACCATCAATCTTGCTGCGCGCGCGATGGGAAAGCGCTCGGCTGCATCTCGCTGGCAAGGAGCTTCTCTTGCGGGGTCGCGATAGGGAGTGACGTTTCGGATATTTTTCTTTTTGCTACAAACCACCGAGAAAAGAAGAGATGGCTTGGTAGTCGCTTTCGTGAAGCGCCGTTTTTTTTTTTCTTTCTCTCCCCGGCTGTGGTAGTGGTCATTGTTTACACGCTCTTCGTCGGCCGCCTCAGAGGAGACCTAGTTAGTGTGCACGCTGGCGATGGGTCTTGTGTGCCTTCAGAAAAGGTTTTCATTGAGGCTGGCGCAGCGTTAGACGTTTTCAGCATACCAGAGATGTACTACTGGAGACGTATGCCGGTTTACCGGGAGCATCCCGCGCACGAGCTCTGACACTCGGTCGGCCAGGCGGGGTCACTGCGCGTGCGCAGGAGGCTCCCGGTAAACCGGCATACGTCTCCAGTAGCACGTCTCTGGTATGCTGAAAACCTCTATTATCAGCTTACAGTCTCTGTGCGTACGAGTCGTTCGCAGTTTGTAAACTTGGGGCATTATTAGCGGAAAAAAAAAAAAAATTGACATTACTTGATCTATGGCTTGCGTGTTTTGCATACCACATTGAAATGTGGCGCCGGGGGCCTGCGCAGTTTGGGTGAGCGCGGCGCGAGGCCTTCTCCAAAGCCCTCGCTCGCACAGCGCGCGCAACCGGATAGGGATGTTTTCCTCCGCGCCACGAAATGCGATCTTCAGTGCACGCGTGCCGTCATCCCTGCACGTCTTGCAGCGGAGCAGCAGATGACTGCGTCGCAGCGTGGCGCCAGTGCCGCCGATGACGGCTCTCCAATTAAGGCCGGCCGTCCTTTCTTCTTTCTTTATTCTGCCACTCTCGACTGACAAATTGCACTGTCTGATGTAGGAGCTTGCGATATGGCTGTGCTGGGGTCATCGGCAGGGTTGTTGTCAGTCAGGCGCTCCGTTCCCTCCTCCCCGTTCCTTTCTTTCTTTTTTTATTTTATTTGCCGTTTTCGAATGCTGTGAGGTCAGTTGCGTCGTCGCACTCCTCAATTCGCGTGCTTTCTGGGTGGCAAAATGAGCAAACTAATCGAAAAGTTCCCAGCACCAGACGTCCCGACTTGCTACGCGGCCCTTTACGCAACTAATAAACGCAGCACAACAAGCAGCTGTCGCAGGTATATAAATATATATTTTTCATTTCCTCTTATTGGTTTTTGTTCCGCGCTCCGTTCCACGGCACGGCTCTCAGGTTACCCACAAGTGCTCGTCGCAGTCGGCTGTCACTACAGTTCCCCCGCGATCGCATTCATGAGAAGGGCGATCGCGAGTCATTTCTCAGTTCAGCAAATGCCAGCGTTCGTCACGTGCCAGTGTTTATTACAGGCTACTTTAACCGTGAGTATGCAGTCATATATCAGCTGTTGATTCCGTATTGCGTCCACCTTGAGTTCATCGCTTGGGCGCGTCTTCGCGTAGTCGCTAGCTTGCCTCATCACCTTAGCCAATGCGTGTGTTCAAATGAAGGCCCGCACACTCATTTCTTCTCTTTTTTTCTGCTGGAAGAGTCGTATTAATAACCGCGCCCGGCCCGCATGTCGACCAGCCGTCGCGTGACAGACGGCCCTTGTGCAAGGCCAGCGTGTGTATAAATGTCGGGCTGAACGACGGCGCGGCCGTGTTTTCGTGGCGGCCTTAACCCCGCGTTGTCCTGTCCCAGTGACACTGTGCGTCCGTGGCACCTGCGTTTCCCACAATAAACGCGGTCCCCTCCCTGTGTGTCCCTTCACTGAACTGCCGTCCACGCGCTGGAGGCACGGTGCCAGCGCCGCTGTCTCGTGGTGGTCGCGGCCAAGCGCGCGCTGCTTCTGAGCCGCCGAGGCGACCCCGTGTTCCACTTTGAAAGCTTGGAACCCGATTCTGGGCTGTTAGCTGACGCTGAGCGTGTACGGTGTATATGTCGCCGCCCTGTTCGACGCAAGGACCGCAAGCACCTCTTCTGTCACACTTCTCAACCTCAGTGCCAACCGCACTATCTCCCTCTCTCTTCAGGAGCGAGCACGCGCAGTGCTGCGGTGCCATGTGTGCCGCTATGTTCCCAGCAGTATCTCGTTTCATGGTGTTTCCTTATTTCAGTAAGCGCCCTAGTTCAGTAAGAATGCACACGCCACTAAAGTAAATCTGACGTATTGTCAAACTGTGCATCAGTTGGTCGTTTTTTTTTTTCGCATATCAGAAGTAGGTGTTTCAAATAAACGAAAGGAACGCCCATGGATAGATGTTAGGAGCATCCCCTTTGAAACGGGGTGGTGGCAGGTGCCACCATGCTCGGTATTTCTTCTTCTTTATATTTTTCTAACTAGTCTGTCAAACTTAACGGCGTTATGTCGAAATTCCCCATTTTTCTTTAAAAACAGGTTCTATTGACTTTTACGTTCGACCAGTTTTTAATCCTGAACTTGGCCGTTTACATCAATGCCCTGCTTTTGAGCTAGCAATCTTGTAATTGCTTTTTGACGACATCTACCACTCATTCATTTGCATCTGGGGCGCACGCAGCAGCGGCATCTTGTGGCGCGGTGTGCATACTTCCCGCCCATGTTGCGCGGTAGCGGTGGCGGTGCGTGCTATGCAGTTTTCCTCCACGAAGCTGTGTTTTCAGATATTGCGCCTTTCGAGGAACCTTTGAATGGTCTACAGCTTTCTATATAATACTTTCAGCGTTTAAACATTGTTTAAAAATGATAATTGATACTAATTTAATTGACACTTAGTAAAAAGACCCTGTTTACTGCACGCGACCACCAAAAACACTGCTTGGTAGCGTTCACTCCGCGTGACCGTCATACGCCGCGAAGTCTATTGTTGCTATCCTCAGTCCTGATAGCGGCGCCAACGGCCTGTGTATACCTGCTGCGGACGGCGACAAACGCACTCGGTGGATGCTAGCGGCGCGCCGTCGCCATCTGGCGGCACCGTCAGCAACCACATTACTCCGAAGCTTGGTTGAAGCGCCGTCGGAGTATGAGCGTTGCCTGCCGAGTGCGCTGGATTTGAACTTCTATTGACCTTTTCCGCGTTCGCGGTGTGCGCAGTCTGAAGCAGTGTGAACGTAGTTTGCTTGTGTATCCACATAAGCTACGAATAATTTCCACCCATGTGTGCAGGTGATTTGCTGTTCAGTAAAATTGACTGCGCAGGACTATGGGACTGCTTGAACAGTCACGTTTTTCTTTTCCTCCGCATGGAAATAGAATCGGGCGGATCACTTCAGTGAACTTGAAATTGCTTGGTTTTATAGACACCTGAATTGTCGGAAACCGTGCAAGTTGGAATTGGCTAATCTTGAAAGTAACTGCGCAGCACAGTCGGCGACGGAAAGAAGCGTGCGTTCGCTCAGCGCAGGACGTATACGCCCTTCCTTTCGGCGTTGTTTGTGTTGCGCAAATACTTAAGCAACGAGGCTGTTGTGCCCGCGGACCTGCGCGCCGAGGTAGTGACGTAGATGTAGTGACGTAGACAGCGGAGAGCCGGGACGCAGTACCGTAGTACGTAGTACAGTGATGTTTCTTTGTGGGAATTTTTCACGCGAAATATTGGCTGATCCGAACCGAAATATGGCATTGAAGATCTGAAATGCTTACTAATCTGATTTTTCGGAGCCTTCACTGGCGTGGCTAGAAACGTGTGCTTTTCTGGGGGAGCAATCTAAAACGGGACCTCGAGAAGGACAGCGGGAGCGACCCTTCTGAACAGACGTATAATGCGATGGAAATTCATGTTTTTGACTAATTTTCTCGCGGTCGCATCGCTCTTGCCTTCTATTTCTGCTCTCATTTTGTCATTTCCCGACTGCCTCTCGTGTTGATTCGTCGCCGGCAAATCCTGCCGGAGAGACCGGTGCCCTCTCGCTGCTGCCCGCTGGCAGTCGGGCTCTGATCGAAGACCCCGCGCATTCCTGGTCCTGACGTCTTCGAGGGAGAGCTGCGATCCGTCCGCGGTCGCCTGTTCAAGGTCGCTCCGTCCCCCGCGCTTCCCTTCCCTGCACGGCCAGCCGGTGACAGCCGCCCGGAGACAATGCTTTGGCTGCAACCCTATATTGGGTAAAAAGACACGCCGGAGGAATGATGGATCAATGGACCGGCGTCCGCGTCGTCGCCGCCTGTCTCCGCCGCTACCGGGCGACTCGTGTTCTCGGCCGGTGCCTTTCCGGGCGTCGCCTTTCGCGCGCCGGGTCCCTGGCTCGTCGCTCGTGCGCGGTGTCGGGTCTCCCCCTTCGCCGCTGTGGCTGCAGGGCTGTGCTGAGTCCAGTCTATGTGCTGCGCACTGGAGTTCAGTGTCGTTCATCCGCGGCAGTTTCCATTGTCTCGCCGCAGGAAGTGTCACAAAATCGGAACGCGACGGTAGCAAACTACGGCGCACAAAAGCGATGAGTGACACTTTAGTCAGTGGCGAATTTGATCCCCCCTCCCGCCCCTAACTAAGCAAGAAATATTCTGTGGGAAAACCATGTGAGAAAAAAAGAGTCCCCCCTTTTTTTTTTCGACGTAGAAAACCCCAGAAATGCATCGCGCGAATAGGACTGCTCCCCCTCCCTTCCCTTCAAACACCCGCTCCAAGAGTCGCCCATTAAATCTGCTCCTGACTGAAGTGACAGTGCGGAAATATTGGGGAAAGGCTCTGCAGTGTTGTCGCGTCGGTAGCATACGCATGGTTCGCTCCTCCGCGGAAAGTCCCGAACGAGGTCGTACTTGCGTAAGGTGGAGAGCTGGGGTTCTTGAACGGCTCCTCGGCCGATAACGGGACCCCTGTGCGCTCTCATTGTGCGGTGCCCTCTGGAAGTGCTCTTTCAGCCGTGGCGTATTTCGGTTTCGGCGAATGGCTGCCCGAAACGGACGCCGCAGTGTAGACAGGCGTGATCGACCGCTTGTACACAACCTCCGTCCGGTTCCTCTGGTGCGCATCTGTTCTTTGCGAGAGGCCGGCCGGTCGTGCGGGGGGTGCCTTGGCGGCTGGGAGGTTAGATGAGGGGGGGAGGGGGGTCTGCCTTTGGCGGCGCCGCGGTGGCTCCGGGCGGATGTACACAAACTGCGCGGGTTCCTTGCGGCGTGTGTTTCTGCTTCGGCCCTCTCCCCTCCCCTTCCGAAGGCTGATCGTTTCCGAGTGCCGGTGGCTGCCCTCGTTCGGCCCCCTTCTCGGCGCGGTCAGCCACCTCTGGCGCTCCTTCCGAGATTCGTTACGGGCCTCCTAATTGGAGGCACGCGCTCCTCGCGCGCGCGCTCTGCGTCGTGCTGGGATGAGCGCCTGGCTCCCCTCTTCTCCAGCCGCCAGCCGTGTCTCCGCCAAGGCTTGCGTTTCCTCGTCTGGTCCTCGGACGTGTGTTTGTGTGTTTGGCCAGCTGGCATGTAAGGAGTAAGAGCGCGCTTGTTTTCAGGATGGTATGCTCTGTGGGGCAGCGCGTATCCGAGTGCCTGACATGCTTCCCTCTCTTCTCTGTGCATGCGAGCGCGCTGTGATGTGAGACGACCGAATTCAGCCTTAATTTGAAAAGGGAAAGGTAGGCTATAGATTAAACGCGTTCTTATTTACTCCTCCGTAAATGCCGCGTGTCCCAGATGTTCAGCCGAAGACGGCTGCGGGATTGCTGCCCCCCCCCCCCCCCCCCTCCCCGCCCCCCAGCTGGCAACACCGACAGCTGGCGGCTTGGCCGTCTGTGCTGCCTGCTATGGTCTGGCTGGCCCGGGCTCTTTCTTGACGCATTCCACAAATGAAACCTGTATGCAGGTTTTCGTTTTTTTTTTTTTTAAATTCTGGACCAGCCGTGGTCCTCAGAATTATTAAGTGAGGAACGGCATGCCAAGTATGACAGTGGCTGGCGTCTTTTACGCTACATCATTCGCCGGGAGTTTTGAACCGTGCGCGCATGTGGACCGCACTCGAGGGCAACAGTTGATTTTCCCCTCTGTGTCTTATAGAGGTAAATATGTTGGTGATGAAGGTTGTGAGATCCTTGACGTCTTGTAGGTTCGATGTTACTCAATCGCATTGTTGGAAGACAACTTCCAGAAATGTTAACTCTTTATTAACAATGAGTAAAAGAGCTATCAAGATAGATACAAGCAAGGAGAGAACTATTTACTTTCACTGCTTCGTAGAATCACCTGACGAAGCCAGCTCTCGGTCCCACTAAATCGACTTGTTTTAAGCCCTGTGTTCTCGCCCTCGCCGAGGACAATTACCAGTTCGGTAAATTCACAAACATTCACCCAATCAGTCGTTGGGGAATGGAAAACAGCCTGTCAAGGATATGGGGAAGGTGTGATCTCGCCCAACGCTGTACAAAATATGTACACTCTACACTACCGAGATCTCAGAGTATTTCCCTTTCCTCTTGCGCCCCTCCGCGGTGGCTCAGTGGCTACGGCGCTCGGCTGCTGGCCCGAAAGACGCGGGTTCGATCACGGCCGCGGCGGCCGAATTTCGATGGAGGCGAAATTCTAGAGGTCCGTGTGCTGTGCCATGTCAGTGCACGTTAAAGAACCGCAGGTGGTCGAAATTTCCGGAGCCCTTCACTACGGCGTCCCTCATAGCCTGAGTTGCTTTGGGACGTTAAACCCCAATAAACCAAACCAAACTTTCCTCCTGCGAGCTTGGCGAACACTCTCGCTTTCCCACGGATGCGGAATGTTTACAGCCTCAAAGTGTTAGTCTCGTGAGCACAGTTTCGAGGAAAGGTAATCTCCTAGGCCCATCTATTAAGGTGCCGCCACTCACAAAGTGTCTTCATGCGCAGTGGACGGACGGACACATGCTCTCGTACAAAGCACGTCTACCGCGTGTCCATTCCCTGTGCGTGCCAGTTGTGAACGACTCGGGCAAACGAGCAGGCATTTTTCATGTCTGCAGCTAGCGGGTCGCTGTCTTGTCGACCGCACTTCAAGCCGCCAAAGAGCGCCGCCCGAGACACCCTCCACTTCGAGCTGCGGAGCCGCAGACTTGGGACAAAAGCGACGCGGATTAAGATCACCCGTCGCGGCCCGCGCTCGCCTACCTCTCCGTAAGGACATGGGCAGTTGGATGCGACGCGGCGTAGGGGCCCTGTGCAAACGTTGACCCTTACCGGATTCTCGGAGTCCTCCGGCCCCACTCGGTGGTGACTGTGACAATGTGACACTTCACTGCAGCTAATGTATAATTGCAGTATAATGGTTATAATAACTACGTAATAATGATTATTATAATTACAGTATATGATTATAATGTACAGTGTGGTCCACTGTTAAAGGGAACATGCGATCGCGTGGCCTCCGTGCTTCGCGGAGAGGTGCCGCCGAGAATTTGTGGGAGTTGTCGGCACAAGACGTATGCGCAGTTAGCATAACGGCTGGTCGTTCCGCGCATGCGCCTGATGCAGGCCTATTCTCGCCGCATCTAGGCGCCAGGGCTTCGTGAAGCGCGGAGGGCACGCGATCGCATGTTCCCTCTAACAATGGACCGCACTGTATCATTACAGACGTATAGCCACAGAAACGAAAAGTTGATGCAAACGTGTCCGTGTCCAGTTTGACCAGGCCTCTCCGATTGCACCAAGCACGCAGAGAGTCGTTCGGGTCTAAATGCCACGAAACATTCAGTTGTGCAGCAGTTGTGATATCACTGACTCCTGGATAAGCCTCATGGCAATCATCTAATATCCGTTCGCATTAGATAACTTGATTATAGGTCATCAGGCCAATGAAATGCGCTGATTACATATTGCAGCATGTGTGTTTCATTTGAGACGACTTCCTGACATCCGGTCGAGTAGCAAATCACCTTGATCTTCCAGTTGGGCGATAGATATCGACATCTTCGGTATGATTGGTTTGGTTTATTGG
This sequence comes from Amblyomma mixtum, assembly GCF_055824585.1. NCBI lineage: Eukaryota > Metazoa > Arthropoda > Arachnida > Ixodida > Ixodidae > Amblyomma > Amblyomma mixtum. Next base: position 274,975,666 of record NC_143014.1, on the reverse strand, counting down.
GGTTTAACGTACCAAAGCGACTCGGGTTATGAGAGAAGCCGTAGTGAAGGGCTCCAGAAATTTCGACCACCTGGGGTTCTTTAACGTGCACTGACGTCGCACAGTACACGCGCCTCTAGAATTTCGCCTTCATCGAAATTCGGCCACCGCGGCCGGGATCGAACCCGCGTCTTTCGGGTCAGAAGCCAAGCATCGTAACCACTGAGCCACCGCGGCGGGCCTTCGGTATGACAGGCACCATTTTCTCACTTGGGATGGACGCCGTTCTGACTAGTGTGCTGGCTTTTGGGTTCATGACTACTTTTTGGGCTTATAAAGCACAGATAGCGTATTTGTGTGCTGAAAAATTGTAATGTCAAATTGCAACGCTGTTGATATTTTCAGCCTGTGAAGTTTCCTTGCTCGGGGGCAAACGTTCAAATAATTTCCGGGCATCGTCGTCATCGTGGCGTACACTGATGTTTGTTCTGCACCTGTGGCACCTGGTCAAGAAACCGCGCCCAATGCACTATTGGAAACAACTCGGCACAGCATTCCTGCCCGGATACTATGCGAAGTTACTCGCGGCGGACAGGGGCTGCATTGCGCGTTGTCTCAACCGACGCATCGTGGTAGCGATCCAACGATCTATTCTGACCTTTTGGGCACCATGAGCGTTAGCAAAAACCGTGCCTGTGTACGTGGCCGCGCTCTTACCGTCACTGCGAGTGCTCCCTCAGACACTGTGCAATGTGACCGACCCCGTAAGGTCTTAAAACCTGCACTCCACAAGGTGTCCGCCGTGGTGGCTCAGTGATAAGGGCGTTCGGCTACTGAGCCGGAGTTCCCGGGTTCGAACTCGGCCGCGGTGGCCGCGTTTCGATGGAGGCGAGATGCAAAATTCGCCCGTGTGCTGTGCGATGTCAGTGCACGTTAAAGAAGCCCGGGTGGTAGAATTATTCCGGAGATCTCCACTACGGCACCTCTTTCTTCCTCTATTCTTTCATTCCCTATTTACCCCTTCTCTTTCAGCGCGGTTGAGGTGTCCACGACATGTGGAACAGTTACTGCGCCATTTCCTTTCCTAAAAAAAAAAAAACAATTCAATTTTTCACCAAGGTGCTCCGGGCGGATGGAATCAGTTGAATCTGCCTCACGTCACGGGAGGGCGCCTATAGACACTGTGGGACAACATGCACGCTGGAGTGCCTCATCGAGACCGACCATGGCTGCAGCGGGGCCGCCGGAGAGCGCCGGCTGCAGCTCGCTCTTCGTCGGCCATGTTGTGCGGCCGCTTATCTCGCACCACCGCGGCTGCATGATGTACGCGCTGCCACTGCGCTTATCGATGTCGGCGGGATGCTGCGGGCCGGAGGAGGGACGCGGAAAGGTGCCACAAAGGTCCTTTCGTTTCTTTCGTGCCTCCCTGGTTGCTGCTTCCCCTCTCCGCTATCGACTTCGCCATCTGGAGGATTAGCCCAGAATCGCGCGCTCATTATATAATAAGCCCAGTGCCGCCTCTCCTATGCCTGCTTATCTATTCCCGCTCTGCGTAAACGGACATTCGAGCGCGGCGCATATTTCCGGGAAAACGTGAATAAATGATTGCTCGCTGCGTTGAAGAAGTTTGGGAGCCGCAGTTTTCCTCGTGCTGACCCCCTATACTTCTTTCTCCCCCTGGAGGCGCATATTTTATTCGGGCCGATCCACATACCCGCAGTTTGGTTAAGTCTTGGCGTCTAGCTGCCTTCGTTCGGGATTTATCACCTCCGCGCAGCCGCTATCCGTTGGCGTTTGTGTGTGCTTTTCCCAGTCAAGGTTGCGGCTATCGCAACCTACTTGTCGCGCGGGCGCCCGCACTGGGCACCCGGCTTCTCTAAATTACCGTGGTTGTGAAGACGGCAGCAGCAGCAGCAGCTGCGGAATAAATGAACGGGTTGCTGTGTGGACGACTTCTGCGCGGAACCGCAAATCCCAGTGGTCGAGAGCAATCCTTTGCGGGCTGAAGTGCTCCGCACGCGTTGCGCCCCACGTGCCGCTATGGTCCGCCCAGGTGCCGAACCGTCTGATAGCACACCGCCGCCGTGTGGCACAACGCCTTGCACGCGCCCTGTAAGCCGCCACGCTCCTCCCTTTTTTTTTCTTTACTTCCATGCTTTTACGTGCGCTCGCGTGGCAATCTTTCCCAAGTCCCAAGTATAGACTCTTCTTCGGCGTCCAGCAGCGTGTGTGTGTGTGTGCAAACAGTGCGCTGTGCGCGTAGGCGGCCTTTCGATCAGCGTCGCCGCTGGCCTTTCTGCCGGCGTGGTCTGCCGGCCCACCCGTCTAGGCTGGCGGTGCTGCGGAAGTCGCAAGCGCGGCAACCTGGTGGAGCCTGGGCCTCTACCGGTCCGTACTCGGAAGAACGAGGGAAGCGGACCGAAGGTTCATTCCGCGCCTGAACCGGGAGGTGGTCGTAGGTTGGCGTTCGCGCATTAGGTTTTGAATTTTGGCAGCCATCATGGTGTACGGCGTTAAGTCCGCATCGGTCATCTTAGGATCACCCGTACATGGGCCTGCTCTCTGAGCTCTTTCCTACGACGGTCAGTCTGGTCGAAGGTGACCGCCAGGGTGTGGTACTGGCGAGATTTTTGTTTTTCCGACCTGGCAAATGGTGAACGGAGGCTGGATGCTTGTACTGCAAATAGCTGCGCCGGCTAAATTCGGTGCCACTTACCTGAAACACTCGGAAGTACCTGCCGTATGTTCCGCGGCTGCGCAGTGCGTACGCGTCATTGTCACTAAACGGACTGTGATCGACATCCCACACTTCGCTTCCAGTGCGTTCTCTCCTCTCTCCCATGTCTGGCAGTTTTCAGTGACGAAGGAATGAAGTGAGGCATCGCGTAAGCACTCTGTTCTTGGCGAACTCTGTGCGTGTGACCCTCGTCGGCTGCTGCAGAAACAACATGGCATCCGCCGGCCGTTCGCTTGAATGGTCGCCGCGGTCGGCCGATGGCGCAAAGTTTGGCACGCACGCAACAGTGTATGTGCGCCGTCCCCATTAGGTCTTCAGCGCTCGAGTGGAGATGAGCGGTCGCTGCTTTTTACAGACCACTTTGCATCATCACTCAGCGCCCATTAGAGGGACTCGCTTTCTAGTGCGAACCACCATCCCGCCCCTTCCTAAACGCCGGCGTCCATGCAGATGAGGCGCACGCTGCTGGAGGCCTCAAAGTAGGCCAAGTCCGATAACGCCGCGTATCTTTTATAGAGTTTCACTGCGTTCATTTCTCTGCCTGTTAGTTTCTCGGGCCCCCTCGGCTTTCCCCTCTCTGGCCGCGCGGCTCTCGGGTCGAAAGAGAACACCCGCGGCACTGACCCGCTCGTCGTCTTATGTGGACGGCTCGTTGCGCGAGGCATGACGGGCGTTGTACGGGCCGCGTACCGCACAGCGTTTGGCTGGGCCTCCGCCCCTCGCGGGGTTAGGCGACCTGCGCCCCCTGACTAAGCAGTTTAGGCGCACGGAGCGTGGCGTCTCACGACCCGCTTTTGCTGCACCGGGCCGCGCAGAGGTGGGGGAGCACCACGGCAGCTGCGAAGCGTGCTCCGGCACCGTGGCCGATCTTACGTTCGCCCGGGGAAGGGAGGGGGGCGGTTCGGTTGCGCAGTGGCTGCGAACCGTGCCCCTGCAAGTAGTGAGCGAGAAGGCGACTCGAAAGTCTTCATCGTGACGACCGGCCGCCAAATAGGTCTCTTACGGACGCATCACTCGCGCTGGAGAACGCGTCTCTAAGCTAGAGGCTGGCCGTCGCTCGTCCTCGGCAGAGGCGCCGCCCGGAGAGCCGTCCCTTCTCCGCCGCCGTGCGACCCGGTCGGCGCACCGTCTTCCCAAAACCCAGCCCGCGAACATCACGTGCGTTTTTCGCGCAGCGCCGAGGAAGCGAAGCAGCCGCGGCCCGCACGCACGCGGGCAGCCCATCCGTGAACGGCCGGAGTTGTCCGTCCGGTCTCCTCCCGGGCCTCCCTCCCTGAGGCTTTCCTTCTCTCCCTGGTTTTCTCTCTCCGGCTGCTTCCTCCTCTCTGCCTTCTCCCTCCTCGTCCTGGCCCCGACAACAACATCGTCCTTAGCGTACTCGAGCGTGGCCCGCTTGCTGCCAGCGCGGGACCATCTCAGACCATCGCGTAGACGCCGCGCGCGTTGGTGTGCGTGGTGCCTTGCCGCAGTCTCTCTTTTCTTTGACTTCACTTCTCCCGTGTGCCAAACGATCAGCGCGGCAGATTTCGTCTGTGACCCGCCGTCGCGCGGTTGCGTTCGACGAGGCCTTTGTCGTCTTTCGGACCCTCGGAGACAGAAGAGAAGCCGGTCAGAGCGAGAGACCGACGCCGGGACTCCTGGCCTTCTGTGGAAACAGGAAACTCAGCTGAGTTCGTACGCTGTCGGGTGGACACCGCGTGTGGTTTCGTGGCCAGCGGCGAAACGTCATCGACTGGTGCCCCCCACTCCACGGATTTGAGCGCCCAGCCTACGTCCTGTACGGCGTCCCGGGTGTCTTCCCACCTGAGTGTGTCAGCTGCGTGCTGCATAGTCCGTCCAGGAGGATAAGCGGCGACTTGTGGCAGCTGCCTGCTTTACTTTCTGCGCGCGCGGCGGTGCTATATTTGGGCGAGCCGGCCTTTTGCATTTTCCTCCCGCTGCGTTGTTTGGGAGGGAGGAGTGCGTGACTCCCAGTGCGGTGCACGTAGCATCCCGGCACTTTCCTTCGAGTTGGGGGCCCTGACCCAGCGAAGCCTCCTGCCTGAACCGCGTTCACTTGTGTCCGCGGACCCTGGTCGTCGTCGCGCAGCCGCTGTGTTCCAGAACTATAGCAGAGGGGAAGAAGACCTCGGTGGATCTCTGCTGTCTACAATCTCGGCGCCGTGCTCCCTCTCCCCGGGACCCCCCGCCCGTCCGTGGCCTGCCACATCTCGAGTGGCGCGTGATTCCGGAGCGCCTGGCAGGCCTCACGCGCCGTGGTCTGCGGCCCTCGACCCACCCGGCGCCACATGCGCGGCTCTCGTGACCCCGCCCCCCCCCCCGCTGCCTGGGTGCCCATCGCCGGTCGAGCTGTCTCTGGGCGCGTGTCGTGCCGCCTCGTGAAACAGAGCAGCGCTTGCTTCCCGCCCTGGTCGCGTGAATCGGCGGCTGCAGTCTAGCGCTCGTTGGGCGGCCTAGTAGTACTACGCGTGTGCGCGCCCGTCGTTCGTGTTTCGGCATCAGAACTGCCTGCGTTTGCGCAGTGGCGCTCGTGTGACGCTGCCGTTAGGGCGTGGCGTCGGTGAACCACCGCTTTTTTGCTACCGCGTGTGTAGTCTCTCGAGAGCGCCGGACTCTGGCGGCAGCTTCTCCGCAGTGCTTCGGATGCGGAAAGCGCACGTGACGAGAGCGAACGAGAGCCCGACGCCGTGGAAAGAAGCGTCCCGAAGTGTGCAGCCTCGGATTGCGCGCGCTGCCGGAGCGGCGCTCGGCGTGAACTGATCCCTCCCCAGTGTCTTTCCCGCGGGCGCCTCGTCTCCGTTCCATAGTGGCTCCTTCGGCCGGCCCGGCGGCGTCCTTCTACACGCTCCGCTCTCGCCGGGGTCCCCTGCGTGGACTGTGCCGCGAGCGCTGCCCCATGTGTTCCTCGTGGAGCGCGGGCGCCGCCGAACCCGCCCGGGCCAAGTGCCGCCTCGTCCTCAGCTACGTGGGCACTCTGCGGCGGCGGCCCCGCGCCCCGTCGGCGTCGCCCCGCTACTGGGCCGAGCAGCAGCACGACGAGGACGTCCGCATCTACCGGCGCCCGTGGGCCAGCGGCCACCACCACCTGCACTGCCGAGTATGCTCTCCTCCTCTTGTTTGGCCTGCACGAAAGGGGATCGCTAGGGGGCGGCGAAATCAGTTTCGAAATCCCCCAGCTTGTTTATTTGGCTACCGCTGAGCTGAGCGCGAGCATTTCCGCTGGCAGGTGCAAGCTGCGTGGTGTCATCTGTGCGCACTTTTTTTTTTGCTTTGCACGTTAGCTCGCGCTTCCTTTTTTTGCCAACCCTTTGTCAACGTCGGCGAGGGTAGAGTTGTGCCATTGCGTTTCGCAGCGCATTCGCCCGACCCCGGTGCACGCGCGCGGTGAGGGCACGCATCCACCGGGGTCGGGCGATGGCCGCGTGCAGCATTGCTACTTGTCGACTGAACGCGTCGCAGTGTGCGCGGCGTGCCCGGTGGCGCTTTCGCGTCGTGCCACGCCCCTCTTCGCTGCACCCGTTTCGGCAGGGCAAGGCGCCGCTCTGCTTACGTTATGTCTGGCCGCGTTTTCCTTGTTGGCGTCTCTGCGTCTGCCTCGCTTCCCGCCGGCGGCGAAGCCCTACTGACGCCGGCAGGAAGGCTGACCTGCTGCACGGATGGTTGTGCAAGGTGGATACTAACTTAATATCGAGGGCCTCTTTTTTTTTTTTCGCATTTTGCCATACCTGGACCCTCTTCAAAAGAGCGTGCATACATTTTTTTTTCTCTATGCATTGCCGTCAGCGCGATATAGTGACTCCGTCGTAATAACTCCATTGGTGTGGACACGTTCGCGTTGTGGGGTGCCATAAATTCAGTTATTTGCAAGGCAAATGAATGTCACGGATAACGATGACGGGCGGCGAAATGTGTACAACAATGCTGCCATGTAGAATTGCCCGAGATGACGACAAGTCCACTAGTAGACTTTTCGGCCAATACGTTCAACCTTGATAAGAATTATTCAGCCTAAGGGCTCTTTTAAACGCCGTGTGCTGCGGTTCCCAAGAACCCCTGGAAGTCCCAAGTTTGAGTGGTGAGGACGAAATTTCCTCTCGCCGTCAAGTGGTTTGGGATGTTGACGATGCCAAAACAGGCACGCTGCATGGCCGAGAAACAAACCGCGTGGGCTGCATATTTTTGATAAAGGCTGTACCTCTGATCCAGACTGAATGCAACGGCAGTCGTACCAGTGAGTAGCCCACGCTCTGAACTTTGCCCTGGCTACTCAACTCTAATTCCCGACGTATAGCGTTTTCGATTTTTCTCCCCGCCTCAAGGTCTGACCTTACTCTGAGCAAGCTTGCGGTACGCGGGTCCTGCAGGGAAACGCACAGTGCTACGCTCTAAAGTGTCTGGGTGCGTAAGATTAAGCAATTGATTGCTTTAGTCTTTTCCTTATTTGGAAAACTTTTGTGAGCACCTGTATGGTGCAGGCTGTAGAAACACAAAGGGTTTTGCTTGTCGCAAAAGTATATGCAATGCTGACAGTATTACGAAGCGCGCATTTTCCGAGATGTTTCTCAAAGCAAAGTGGAAATGTCAGGGTCCAGGGGTGAAGGTTTGCCGGAAAGATTACTCTGTACAAAGACCGATCCCCGCGGTAGAATAAACAACCTAGAATTTCAGCGTGCGTACCAAGTCGCAGCAGTTGGGATGATTATGAATATTGTTATCAAATTGTTGTATCTCCTTAAGTGTGTGTGCAGAGTTTAATCGTTTTAAGGCGTTGAGAAATTAGCCTAATTTTATCATTTGAACCGTGCAATAATCCCCCTGCATCTGTCAGCCTTTTTTCTCTGCAGTCTAAAGAGGCCAGTAAGAGCGAAATCCTAGAAGTTCAGAGCTTCAGCCCACCATATTTTTTGTTTGGTTGAAGGATTGGAGCGGCGCTCCTGTTTCGCTACTGTTTTCGGGTGGGTGAACGCGATTCCGTGCGGCCAGTGCGTGCCGTATCGCGCGGCCGAAGGTCGCGCGTACTGATGCGGCCGAGAAAAAGAAATAGAAAAGCCGCTTTCGATGGGGCCTTGATAGCAGGCACACGTTTTCGTAGCGATGGCGTGGTGTCCTCAGGTACCGCGCTTCTTGGCTGTGTGCGAAGGTGATGAAGCTCTGATACAGACCGGCCTCTCCAAGATGGGCCCTTTGCGAATCCGGGGTTCTGTTGGCCATTTTCTTGCTCTGTACTAAAGAGGCCTACTTTTTATAGGCGCAGTGGCTGCTCTAGCTTGCTTTCTTGCGAGTGACTTACTTGAAATGTTTTTTTTTTTTTAGAAGCTCCTCATTATTTGGTAATGAGTGCCCTCCCCCTGCGTTTTTTGAGGAACATTTTCGAAAAGTGCGCTTTGCATACGAGACTAGCCCGCTCTCTCTAAAAGGTTCCCATTAATCCGCGTCTGTATGCTGGTTAAGGAAAGAGGGCAGTTCTGAAACCGCTCAACATCATCCTCTTCGGCTGGCGCTGGGCCGCCGGACGTGCTTCGAGCCCGAGCGATGTGTGGTGCGCTCGGCCGGGAAGCGTCGTCGTGTCCAGCTGACGTAAACGTGTGCCCGGTGATCACGCTTTAAGCTCAAGGCCGCCATCGACGAGGAAGGGAGAGAAATGTTTAGCCTTTGTCGTGGACGTTTTCGCGTCGCTTTTCCCTGCACAATGGGGCTTCGTGCGCCGCACGCCCTGGGATGCGCGGCCCCGTAATGATTCGCTCCTCTCGCGATGCGTATCGGACACAATGGCTTCCCTGAGCGTCTGTGCCGACGCCCAGTTGCCAGCGTCGGGCGTGCGGGTGGTAATCGATTCTGTGTTTTGGCGTGGGTTACGGCACCGGGGAGGGACCAGCGAGTCGCTCTTAATTCTGCAACCGCGCAGACTGAGTCGGGTTTGTCTTCGCGCAGTGACCTGATTATTACCAGCGCATCTTGTGGACTGTTTTTAGCGTGAAGCCACCGCGATGGCTGTGTGGTTAAGTTGTTCGGCTGCTGACCCGAAAGACGCGAGTTGGATCTCTGCCGGGGCGGTCGCATTTCGATGAAGGCGAAATTCTAGAAGCCCGTGTACCGTGCGATGTCAGTGCACAGTAAAGAACCTTAGGCGGTCTAAATCAATCCGATGCCCGCCACTACGGCGTCCCTCATAGCCCATGTGTCGCTTCGCGATGTTAAACCCCGCAATTCACAACTTTACTGAACAAAATTTCTCGCAAAATTCGCGTATATCGAAATTTTCTGGATGACGCTGCGAGCTGCTAGTCGTCTTCCGATAGGAACAGTGCGTCTAAGCGCGCACAAGGCGCAGCGTCATCTTGACCTCCAGCTTCTTGAAGGAAAGAAGCAACGCTGTTCGCAGTCTTCTTTGGTGTACCTTTGAAACGAATCCGCGTGTCAGATATCGATCCGCGCAGGTGTTCGCTACAGCTTCGGAATTCGACAGCCGCCGTTCCTACCTTACGCGCTCACGAAGCACCCGCGGCGTCATGCGCTCGTCCGTGCTTCCAAATTGCATCTCGCGCACCCGTGGCTTGAGTAGTTTGCGACCAGTGTTCGGATTGCTGCTGAAGCCACCCCTTCGTTTAAAGCGCGCATGCTATAGGAATCCTAGCGCTGTTTTGGCGATTCTGTAATTTTGCACCTCAAGTTCGGTAATTGTCCAGGCGCCGGTTTAGGGCCCCTTCTAAGGGCCGTGACATGAAAGCTTGTCAGTCGTTGTGCACTTCGCGGATGGGCTGCAGCCTGCCTGTTATCGTCCACGTTAATCTCCGATGCGATTCATATTCTAACTCATGTTTTTGATGGCGCTGTACGGAACAAAGTGCATGGCCCTTGACACGGCATACTTATCCTCTACTCTACTATGGCGGTATCTTGCGTGCATGTGTTTGTTGCTTCCAGAGCCTACAGTAGCTTCTCTCCTCAGTTTCCTGGGACCGAAGTAAAACGAGCGCCACTTCAAAGTGGGTTACACTATAGTAGACGGGCTTAATTTGTCGCTTCACGACACGAGCTTTGCTTTCTCTCAGCTCCTGCCGTGAAAACGGTAGGAGACAGCTCACAGCATAGAACGCGCAAAAAAAAAAAATAGTTCTCGATGAGAGAGGCCATTAGGGAGGGAAGTACCTGAACTGTGACAAAGCTGCAATCGTGAGTTCAGTTCTTAAGCAGTATGCGGCTTGAAGGACGCTATAGTCTGGCTGCTTGTGCTGACCACACATTTGCCGGTATAGAATCCTTCAGGCTGCTTCTCGTATCTGTTACGCCGCATTGACGCATTTAGCATGCAAACAGCGTTGTGTTGTCCTGTCAGTAGACATTTCAAGTTTGTGTTTGAAAGCTTTATCGCGAGAATCTAATAGTTTGCGGGGCCGCAAACGCAGCCAGCTTTCTTCCCACGCACACAGTATCCTTTATTAAAATGGGGTTTCTGCCACGGCGACTTAGTAGCTGGGATATTCAGTCGAACGCGAGGTCACAGGTTTGAGCGCTGCTGCCTTTCGATTGAGGCGAAATGGAAAAATGCTGCTGCGCTCAGGTTTACACATCTGCCTGACCGAAACCACCGAAGCTGACCACCACGGGCCTGTCCTATAGCGTGGCTTTAGCATTTAGAAATCCAGTAATTGAAACGGAGCTATATGTTGATCAATCAGGCTGACTTGGCCACGTGCGTGACACGTTTCGCTGGCGCTGCGTCTCATTGCTCCCGCTCATCGTTTGTTTTGCTTGTCGACGTCCCCTTGCAGCCATCGCGGGCGTTTCGTTTACCTTGAAGGTTGATTTCCTGAGTTCAGCACGCGCTGTATTTTTTTTTTTTTTCCATAGCGTCTCAATCTGGCCATCGTCTTGTTCTAGCTATAGCGTGTGTACCCGTTTGCTGTCGCTCGTGCTCTAACGGCGTTCTCTTTCCAATTTGGTGCGGCAAAGAAGAAAGGGCCTGCACGGCACGACATCACGCGTGTGCTGAGTGGCCCGTATTTTCCGCGGTGTCCGCCAGGCAGTCTTCCCCCCCGCGCGCGCACGAGCGCATCATCTGAGTGGGCGAGGAGCATCGGGGGCGGGCGCGAAACGCCAAAGACAAAGAGCGCAATGGCGGAAAAATAGAATCGGCGGCCGGTCAGTGTGTTGCTCGGAGGCTGCCTGTCGAGGAAGTCGGCCGGTCGCGTCTGGCGCACGCGGCATTCCGATTGCGTGCGGCCCATATGCGTGCGCGCTAGTGTTTGGTTCCTTCGCCGTCTGTCTGGCTGTCCGTGTGTGTCTCGCCGGTACAACACTAGTCTCTCGGATTTGGCGCGCGCGCTAAAAAGGGGGACGGCGCGCACGCGCGTCGCTGCGCCGAGTGTGTGCCCCCTTTTTTTCGGTGCGCGATGAGCATGCACCTCAAAGGTCGCACAATGGTCCCCGCTTCGTCCGGAGCGGGAAAAGTCGCTCCTCGGCTGTGCGCGAAGGATGCGCTTGCACACGTAGGCGAGGCGGCGGCGCATCTGCTTGGCTCCGATGTCACTCTTTCGAGTGGCTGTCTGCGTGTGTTGGCGCCAGCTGAGACGCGTTGGGAGCCTTATGCTTTCGAGTTCGAAGCCAGTTGTGGGCGGCGAGCCTGTGCTATGATAACGCCTTTGTTTTTGGGGATTGAGTCCATAGCGCTGCTGGAGGCCGGACCAGTGCGTGCCCAAGCTTGCGCTGTAAAATACGGTTTTTGTCGGGGGATGGCGTCCGTCTGTGGTGAACGGCAAACAAGGGCACGTAATTCTTTTTTGGCTTATATGCCGGATACCTTGGTGTCTGCGAAGAAAAGGAGGTGTAATTGGAGCTGAGTTTGCTTTGGAAACGCGTAGCCATACTCCTGGCTTGTTTGCCGAAAGTGCTGCCCAAATTATGCGGGCAGGGAGTGTAGGGTTTCACCTGGACACCCCACTCTACCGGGCCCTGTGCCAAGTTCTGGGTCTCGCTCCGATCTCAAGCTTTAATTTCTTGACTCAGCTGTTAATTCTCCTTTGTTCTCGATGTGGCCAATATTTGCGCCCACCGTCTCTCTTCTCTCCCCGCGTTCTTGCGCGCTTCCAGCTCTTGCGTTTGCAACGAGCAACGCCCCCTCCTGCGTGCAAGCATCAGCCGCGCTATCACGCGTCAGTCTGAAAGGTGTCCTGACGCGGGGTCGCAGCTCCGGTGTGCAGTAGTCTCGCGCTGTCCCTCGCTGCCAGTGCCAGCTCCGGCGCCATGTCCACGGGGAGGGTGCAAGTATATATACGCCTTGTGGTCGAGCTGAGTGCAGGGACACGTGTCTGTTGCTGAGCCGCTGTTCAGTCTGCTTTTAGTTACCGCATAATTTACCTGAACTCAACGTCACGAAAGTGAGTGGTAAGAGCTACTTCCCTCTTAACTTTCTTGCTTGTTCTCGCCGTTTTACTTAAAGGGTAATTTGTCATTAAGCTAGTCAAGCGCCTGTTTGCGCTGCGCCGGTTGGAGCCAGAAAGGAGCAATGTCTTCTCAGCGTCGCGTCGTCGCAGCCTACGCGTTGTACGTACGTAGCAGCGTCAAGTGTGGTTAGTTCCCGCTGACTCGCCGCAACGTAGCGGGCAAAGTGCTCCAGGCACGGGGTTGTGCACGTACGTACGCGCGTATATTCTGCGGCTGGCGTGCATAATCGGTTCCGAGTATTTGGTACGCGCAGTGTGGTCGGCATCTTTGCGCATCCGGTTTCCTGCGAGCGCGCCGTTAGTGCGCTCGTCGCCGTCCTCTTTCACCCATCCTGACCGCGCTGTGTCGTGTCTGCGGCGGGGGACCATTTTCGTCCCCCCGCTCTGCTGGTGCGATACCAGCCCTCCCTTTCGCCCCCTTCGAGTCTGTGACCGAGTGACGCAGTGTCTCGAGCGTACACGGCTGTGAGATGGGCCGCTCTCTCAAAGCGCGCCGAATTCGTTGGCCGTGCCTCGCGCCGCGTACGCGTCGCTGCAGCTTTCAGCCGCAGGACGACCGCGACGTCGTTTCGGCGGGTAGAAGAGCTCAGCCGTGGACGCAGCCGCCTTGGTGCTCGCGAGAGGCGGGACGTCTGCCGATTCGTTCTGTGTGCATACGCGGGTCCGGTGCCGTCGCGCTGTATGCGCGTCGGGCGACGAATGGGCCACTCGGCGCGATAATGGCGCGGCGTATGTCCGCCTCTCTTGTGTGTTCCTTGGAGGGGGCGTTATTGTCCGCGCGTGTGTCCGACTGCCTCTCCCCCCTTTTCCCGGAGGGGGCGCGTCTTTTGTCGCCGCCGGCCTCCTTCCGGCCTTTGTCTTAGCCACCTCGTCGGTGGGAAAGCAGAGAAGGCGAGCGGAAGGAATGGTGTGAACGCCGACGCGGAGACAGACTCGAAACGGAGATGGCTTGTGCTCGCAGTGTTCGCCGTATGTGCTGGTTCTGCCTGGCCGGTTCGGGTACACGTCCGGCTGTTCGGAAGCCTCTCCCTTTTCTCCACCTATTTTTTTTTTTTTCCTTTTTGTCGGGCGGTGCTTAATTCCCGTCCTTGCGTTGGTTGATTCGAGTTGGTTGATTGGGCGCCCAGAGACTTGTGAAATAACAGAGAATTGAATCCTCGCATTTTGGGTGTTGTTATTGGCCAAGTTGGTGAAGTGGTTGCAGGTGTGCCCGAAGCCGCGACTGAGTTATGCTGTATCGTTAATGTTAGCTCTTCGTTGGCGAGCGTGCCTTGAGCAACCTCCAGCGATTCCCTGTAGTGAGTGGCCAGTCGCACCGGCTTGAACTGTGCGGTTGCTGTCGAGGGTGGGCATGTAGGACAGCGCTATCAGCCGTTAGCAATCAAAGGTGGCCGGATTCATTAGAGACAAATTGGTTTATTTAAACTTAGCCAGATACACGCATAAAGCAAACTGATCGTTAAACTCTAAGAAGGTTCGGAGGATCTGCAGAGCGTCGGATCACCGTGCTGACGCGTCTCGTTCGTCTCTCCTGGGCCCTGGCCTCGCCCAAAGCTTGGTCGCTTGGTGTTCCCTCCCAGCGCGCCTGTCGGCGGATCGTGTTATTCCCCGAAGTGGCGCTCCTTGCCCGCCTGATGCCGAGGCTTGGGGAGTTCAGGTTGAGAGTCCGAATGCGGGCGCGGGTACGTCTCGTGAAAGCGTAGTTTTCGTGCCGGAGCGTCGAATGTCCTGGGCCGCGGGGTCTGTGTTTAGACAGGCTTCAGAATGAATGCGCAGCCGATCTAAGGCAGCCCCCTCCATGCGTTGTTCCGCTCGGCGCCCACAGGAGAGCGAGTGGATGCGGCGCGCCTCGTGTGCTGGCGTGTTGGGACCGCGTGGCTCGTAAGAAATGCGAATGCTGGCACAGCCATAGCACTTTTTATCTGCTTAGTTCTGCTGGTAACTGCATTTTCATGGGTTCGGTTCAGCGTCTCCGACACATGCATTTTGATGAGGAAAAACGCGGAGCAAGCTCTTCTTACAAATGATTGCATGTGGCCAACATGCAAAGCTCAGGGTTGCCTTGAAGCCACTCCGAAACCTTCCAACACGGCGTTTACGAGGTCTGAGTTGGAGGTTGTAGCCGAAACAGGACTCGTTGCCGAGCGGAGAGGATGCGGCCGGAAGCTTACTCAGTCCACAACCTCCGACGCGTTCGTACACGTCAGCAGCGCACTCTTCGAGACTCTGGGCGTACGCTGCTCTTTAACAAACACGGCGTCTATTATTAGTCCGCTTCCTTCCGAGGATGGCACCGCGCCGCTGGTGCAATCGCAGGCACGCTTTCGTACCTCCAAAGTTACGGCTTCTGCGTGGTTGAGGATAGCGGCGCCTTTTTTTTTTTTGCTTTCCAGCGTAATATGTGATCGGGCGGTTGACCTCTTCTACGAGTATATGCGAGTCAGTTCCGCGTCAGGCAAGTGGCATATAACTGCACGCTGAGGGTGGCGTGTGTGTAAGAGGAGGCGAGTAGTGCTGTAACCATGGGAGGATGTGCACAGAACAGTTTATGCAGGTCGACCTTTTTTTTTTCGCCGTTCTTTTCTTTTGACCTTGTATAGTTGGATACAGCACAAGAACGAAGAGGCTTTTCCCCATCTAAGGATCCCCCCCTCCAGCCAATGGCGTCGGCCGATTCCCAAGAACCTGCTAGGGTGACAAAGCAGGGAGTGGCAAATAGAAGAGGGGATAGTCCCCTCCCTCCATTGTCACCCTAGAAGGTTCGCGGGAATCGGCCGACGCCATTGGCTGGAAGGGGGGATCCTTAGATGGGGAAAAGCCGCCTCGTTCTTGAGCTGTATCCGACTGTAGTATCTGCTGCTAATCTTTGTTTCTTTCCCAGGAGCGGCTCTTTAGTCCTCCAGATTGGAATTCACGGCTTTCATGTCCGTATTTGTTTTCTACAACTATTAAGATCTCCCTACCTCGTTTTGCCCACGCGCGACTAATGCTGCAGCGATGCAATCTGTTGTAACAATTGCGTACGACTTGCTCCGACGTCTCGGAGTGCGCCCACAGGATGTAAGCTATAGTCTCGTTACCCCAGAGAAAACGGGAAGACTCGGAAGGGCACACCTGCGTGTCGGCTCTGTTCCCGGAGCTCTCGGTCGCTGCGAGCGTGGCGATCTCCGCGCGTTCAGTTTAGCGCGCCAGGCAGCAGCAGCGCCAGCAGCAACAATGGGACGATTTTCGCAGCCGGCAGACAACAATCGTAGCGAGCGCCGGGCAACCCGTGTCTTCCGCCTGTGCCGCTTTCGAACGGGGAGTCGTTCCAGTAGCTGCGTCATTGTGTTCGCGGAGATAGTTGGTTCGGGCAGTTCCCTGCCAAGACAAAAAAGCGAGCCCGGCGTAGCTTCTGCGGGGATCGCCGCCGGTGGGGAGAGGCGTCCTGTGACCGGTGCGCTAAACGTTCGCGGCCTGGCGGGAAGAGCGTTCGACCGTGACCGAGAGCCGTTAGCCGCGCTATCTGATCGTACGCATACTCCTCTCTCTCTCGCCCCGCGCGCTGTCATTAGTCTTTGTGGTCGCCGACGCCCAGCGCTGCAGTGCCGCTCAGTGCTTCGCGCAAGGTATCTGGGGTTGACGGAACAGGAGCACTTGGCGAAGAGCTGCGTCTATATTCGCCCGACGCGACCACCGGCCTAGAAAACATTGCTGCCCGTTTGGTAACCGGGTGGGATTCTTTTCTCGCGGCTGCATTTTTTTTTTTTTGGCCGCGCAACTGGTTCCTCGTTCTGCTGCTTCGTTTTTCGCGTCACTCTTGTGCTTGGGCAAAACAGTTGCGATTGTCTGGCCCAAACTTTTCGCAGCGTCGAGGCGGTGCAGGGACGCGGTGCTCTTAGGCGTTGCGATGGTTGTGAATGGCCGAGTTCCTGCGGAGAAGTGCGCGTCCCTGTTTGGCGGGGTGTCGAATTATTGCCGCATCGCTGCCTTTCTCCGGTTGGAGCTGCGTAATGGCCATTCACCTGCACATTTCGAGCATTTACGCGCTCGATTAGCTCGTATAGTACCGCAGCCGACGCATTGTTTGTACGCGTAATGCAGCACAACACCTCGCCCTATCCGCTTGTTGTTGACGTCACGACCGGGTTAACGCTTGCGCTGCCACGTCCCGTGCCAATTGGCTGCCCTCGTGGGCTTCAGCGGCGAGCATATACTGCGCGTGGGAAAAGCAGCTAACGCGAGCCGGTGCCAGTGAACGGTAGGGTCGTGAGCCTGCGGTCCGTGACTGCGATTACGCGCGCGAAGAGAGCTCACGAGTGCGCACCGCGAGTCAAGGCTGGGTTTCGCCACACCGCTCTCCATTGAGGCTCCAGGTTCGATATACTACGGCGGCACCGCGCAACCAGCTGTGTGGCACCGCATTGGCTATTTGTCATTTTAACCCTTGGTGCGTACGATGTGGGGCTCGTTGTTTGGACATGGTGAAACATAAAAATGCGCCAAGGACACGGGACAGAAGTTGACAGGACGGTCGAGCGCAGACTTGCAGCTAATCTCCTACTCCTCGTGCTTTCCACTCATCCGTGCACTCTAAGCGTAGTAACCTAGAGGTGAACAGAAGGATCGCTTATACATTTATAGGAGCCATATCTACGTATGTGCATAGCTTCGTAAATTTCACGCGCGTTCTTGTCGTTGGCGCCGCCGATTATTTTGGATAATCTTATCTTATAGTTAAAGGTGCACTGAAGAGGATTCTGAACATGTCTTTTTGCCGCGGGAACTCGATCCACACGTTCCTAGCATTCTTAGAAACAGTGACTTATTGCCCTGTGTGGCCGATTTTCCCAATTGAAACGAATTAACGTCCGGCTCCCGCCTTTTTTTTTTTTTTTGAATTCTGCCTCGTACGGTGGGCGGAGTCGACCAACGCGTGGAGCGCCTTTCACCCAGTCCCGTGGAGGCTTTGCTTTCGCTTTATTTTGTTTTTTAGGTTTCCATGAATAAATAGTTTCATTCGCAGATAACATAGCCGCAAAATAAGCCCGAAGAAATAAAAATACGCGCGGACTATTTGCTACTACGGACTACTACGTATTACTCCGCCAATGGCAGAGCGGCAAGCCGCCGCGGGACTAGGTGAAAGGCGCTCCACGCGTTGGTCGACTCCGCCCATCGTACGAGGCAGAATTCAAAAAAAAAAAAAAAGGCGGGAGCCGGACGTTAATTCGTTTTAATTGGGGAAATCGGCCACACAGGGCAGTAAATCGCAGTTTCTAAGAAAGCTCGGAACGTGTAGATAGAGTTCCCGCGGCAAAAAGACAAGTTCAGATTCCTCTTCAGTGCACCTTTAAGATAGGCAGTGCTTAGGCGAATGCTGCCCGCAGTGCGAGCCCCGAGAGTTGCTGTGCTTTCGTGAACGTTTGTGGATGCAGCGTCCCGCCTGTCCTACATAAACCAAACCACAGCCGAGGGGAGTTTCATAAACCGTTGCTGTTTTTCGGGGCACGTACCTGGTTTTGTGGTTGATGTGGCTGTGGTTGTCCGGTCCTTCGTGCAGTTTTGTTTCAGTATGACTTTTTACCGCGCACTATTCTCTGCTGGACTGTCGCGGCCATAGCTATAGGCGTTCGTTTTTCTTTTTTTCTTTTGTGTGGTTTTCCGAGAAGTCTCCTTAATAGGCGCGAGTAAGCATCGCGTCCTCTTTTGGAGGGATGGCGGAAGAAAAGAGGCGCGCGGAAACTTGTCGCGTAAGTTTGGCTCCTTGGTAAGGCTGTCACGCGCGCGGCTAGGTTACGAGACTCCTCCCGCGATGAGGTCGCGTGCGCTGCGCACAGGCATCGTTTATGTCACGCACTACGGTTTGCGCGCGTTTTTTTTTTCTTTCTTTCTGTCCTCTTGCTCTCCGCTCGAGGCGCTTCTGCGGGTTCTTATCCGACGCAACTGTTGCGTAACAGTCCCTGCCAATAACGGTGCGTGCAGGGACGAGATATTGGGATTACGACCAGTCTTGCGCCGAGGACGACCGCGCTATCTTGGGTGCGCGGCATCCCAGGAATCCGCTAGCTTGGTAGTGGACGCGTATGTTCTCGGTCTCCTCTGTGACCCAAAGGAAAGCGCGGAGGAGGAGGGGAGAATGGAGAGGCGTCTGAAAGCACTGGATGGCGCTGCCTAAAGGGCGTTCCGTTCTTGAGTTGGCGGTTGCGGTAGTCGGAGAGTTTACTGGAAACCCTGCTCGTGTGTGCAGTCGAGAGCGAAGTGGACGGCTTCTAGTGAACTGAAGCGAATTTCACCCGAGGTGTTCTTGGCTCGCCGCCGTCAGTAATAGAAATCGTTTTGCTGTCGGTTACGACCGGCCTCGTAACCGTTTACAACTGGGTGGTGTTTCTTTGGAAAATGACCCCTTGCCAATTAGTTCTCAGCATTGCAACCACGCCTTTCTCTCTCTTCTCGTGTGTATTACTGCGCCTGCCGCCGTAACACGCAGTCTTGTATTAAGGGGGGGGGGGGGGGGGGGGGGTATACACGTGGCGTCACGGGCGCCATTTTTTTTGTACAGCGCGTATCTTCAGGGGTGCAGGCCGGAGCAGGTGGCGATAAGGCGATTAGGCGTTCGCTCGGACTTTCGCCACGCTCCACGTATACAGTCAAACTGCGGCCACTGTGACGTCGATGAATATTCCCAACACCGCGAGCCGTGATGGGCCTTTCAGTGCTGAGCCAGCCCGTTGTAGAAACCTTAATTTTCTCATTTTCACTCATCTTTGTCCGGTCCGAAAGCCAGGCCCCGCGGCTTTCGCGTTCTTTTCGTCACGCGGTCTGTGTCGCGCAGTCCGTTTGCGTCGCGTTCTCGTTCCTTTGCCTCACGGTCTCCGGAGCCGCCGTGCATGCGATAACGCCGCTGCGAAACCGGTCGGTTACGATTCTGGCCCTCGAGGTGTTCTATACGCGAAGAGAGGGGAAAAAAAAAATCCAGAAGACGCTCCTCGAGCCGCCTCGAAGAGGTTCCCACGTGCGTATATGCTGCCGCAGCGCGCGGACCGCGTAATGGTGCCGTCCGTTTGATTCGCATCAGCTATGCGTTCATTGAACGCGCTCTGCGGTCAAGGAAGCTTCCCGGTTTCTCTCTCTCCGCTTTTCCTCCAAGGGTGTGCGCATTCTTTCGGCGCGCGTGAGGGGCACTCCGAGCGTGCCCGCGCGGCGCCTTGGAAAGTTTCACGCGGGACGCGCATAGTGTGCAGGGTCGGAACTACCGTCGAAGCCTGCCCGTGGTGCCGGGGTGTTTGGGGAAGAGAGGCGCTCGGTTTGGATGCGAGCCCCCGGTCGCCCTTTCTCCCCGGGAGAGGATTTTTCTGTTGGAGAACCGCAGTGACCGTGATTCTTCTCAGCCCAAAAGCGTCCTGCGCGTGTGTGGCCCTATCCTTGTTTTTAATTGCACCCTCCGAGGGTCGCTTATGCGTACAATCCGCCCCAGGCTGCGGCTGAGTGTGTGCATTGAGGATCCAAATGGAGCTAGTTTCGCTGTGGCAGAAGTGCTAGTAGTAGGTGCAAATTCGCTGCAGAGAAACATCGTGAAACGATCAGTGGCCGATGAGTGACCCCGAACGAGAGTGGCGTGCTATTCTCTCTCGTTGTCCTTTACGAGGGGCTTCTTGTGTTGCTTTGTTCTACATCTGTATCTTGTTGCTACCCTCCTGCCCCCTTCGGCAAGCCGACATCGTCGCACGTGTCTCTCAGTACCGACGTCGGTCATCTGCCAATTTTAGCTGACAAGGGCCTGCTTGCGGGGAAGCTGCGTCTGGTTGGTGGCAGCATGGGTCGCTCGAGCGTGGCGATTTCCCTCGAACGGACAGCGAAACCCGGCTGCGTTGTTGAGGATAGTTTACGATGGTGCGATTAGTGTTCGCGCCTGCACGCGTGATAGCTGGTGTTCATAGCTGCCGCCGTGCTTGCTTCGCCGCCTCCCCCCAGTCACGCTTCATTTCGGCGCCGTCGCGCGAATTTCGAACTGGGGCGTGTCAGCGTGTCCCGGTTCGGCCTTCGCCTGTGCACCGCGGGGTTTTGCGCGCACGCGCAGCAGTCACGACCGGCCCCCTGCCGTGATCTCAGTGACTGTGCGCCAGGAGATCGTACACGTATCTGTTTGGAAGGATAGCGCGACAAATGGAAGACGCGTGCGGGCGCAAAGCCCGACTGAGTAGCGCGTCCGCGGGAACGGTTTGGTCGTCTCTCCCTCTTTTCAGCGGAAAAGTAGTAGAGTACGTACGGGAAGTTTCCAAGGTCCCCGGGGCCACCCCGTTTCAGAACACAAGAGTGGGTGATCCGTTCAGCGGCTGTGTGTTCCTGGCATTGTGGAGGCTCTGCGTTGTGAGATGCGCTCGAAAGGAAGGTTTGCCGCACGGATTCGGTGACAAGACGGGGTCCGGCGCGGAATGGACCTTACGCAAAATCCTCCAAGATAGTTTTCCACATACCACAGTTATCCAAACAAGACGGCCGACCATCCGATTGGAGCAACCACAGTGCGAAACGGTTTTTTGCTCGATATTTCGGAAATGTTTTATTGGTTCCTTCCCACGCCTATGGCGCTCGTTATGTCGCTGTCCTAACTCGTCTATCGAGAGCTCCGCCGTCTTGATCGCAACTGCGGTATGTGGTAAAGCACACTTGCCGAATTACGCTTAAGGTCCATTGTCGTAGGCCTTATGAGCTGCACCGTTTCGACCGATTGTTACCGCGGCAAAACGCTGCACTTTCATCCTTGTATGCTCGAGGAATTCTTGGATCAACCAGCCTGGCGGGAGGTCCTGCGGAGCATTGAGTCCAGCTGCATTCGACTCCTTGGTCGCTGTCATCGTTCGTGTTCAGAGCACCGATGCTGGCGCGCTTAGCAGTACCCATCGCGAGCGGGCGAGCCGTTATCGAGGTTGCACTTGCCGCTGCTGCGTGGCTTATTGATAGCAGCAGCAGGTGGCGTGACGTGTCGCGTTGCCGCCACCGAAGTTGTAAGCGCGCGAAAGATGAAAACGGAGAATGCGAAGAGCGAGGTGGGCGGAAGCTTGGCACTAATGCCCGGTACGCGCACTGCGTTGGCCAGCGCCTGTATATTTTTTCCCGATTTGTTCCAGCAAAGCGTAGCTCATGCAATTATCAGAGAAGGAAGATCATGGAGTGCCGCACGCGAATAGCAACAAATGAGCGGGTAAGTCTGGCGCGGTTTAGATATCATCACTTCAGATTTAACCTACTCGGAACAGAATGCTCTAACATGGTTCACTTTATCAAATCGACTGAAAGGAATGCACGAGTTCAGCTAGCCGAAGTATCTCTCCTTCCTGGACCCTCATTTTATAGAAAATTAAAGCGATCGTAACGCTCGGAAAAATGTTGGTCCTTTTTGGCCGCAACAAACGCGATAACCTTGCGCTGACTGTACGACATTCGTTTATCGTGCCGTATCGGGTGAGCGGGGTGCTCTTATAAACACGTCAACTCGCCCACTCATCTTTCTCTCATTTTTTTTCCCCCAAGATATCGGTCACGTCACCGCGTGACGGTCCTTTTTTATCAGGCGCTCCATTTTTGCTTATCTGTCGGTATCTGCTCATGGCGAGTGCTGACAGCAATTTAATCCCAGCTTTTTTTTTTTTTTTTGGTCTCTAATGTCTGATCGGACGCGCCACTTAGCAGCTCCGGCAGTGACGAGGCTGTCGGTGGCATTTGTATCTGTACGAATGTGCGCGGAGCAGTCCATGCGTACGACCGCTCGCACCACGGGCGGGCGATCGTGTCGTGATTGCATCGCCATTACACGCGCGGTGCCGTCGGGCAATTACGCTCTGCGCGCTGGACTCGTTCCGCGTGTGCGAGCGCCGGCTGTTTCGCGTGACAGGTGGAACCGGGCCACTGCGCCGCCCGACGGCCGCGTTCCGTTCCCACGGGGCAGTCTTCTTTCGCCTCGCCACGGCTTTGCCCTTTGTAAACACGGGCGCTGCCAATGACACCGCGCTGGTAGGAGAACTGCGGCCTCTTGTTTAGTGGCAACGGTTTACAGAGGAAAACGTTCGTGTCGCCGCCTTTTCTTCCTTATTTCTTCAATCGTAGGAGGCCTTCACGTCGTAAACATGTCGCGCCTAGGACAGATGTGATTGATGACCCCGCTTCGGTGGCTGAGTGGTTACGGCACTCGGCTGCTGGCCCGAAAGTCGCGGGTTCGATCCCGGCCACGGCGGTCGAATTTCGATGGAGGCGAAATTCTGGAGGCCCGTGTGCTGTGCGATGTCGTGCACGTTAAGGAACCCCGGGTGGCCGAAATTATCCGGAGCCCTTCACTACGGCGTCCCTCGTAGCCCGAGTCGCTTTGGGACGTTAAAAGCCGCCGCGGTGGCTCAGTGGTTATGGTGCTCGGGTGCTGACCCAAAAGACGCGGGTTCGATCCCGGCCGCGGCGGCTGGAATTTCTTTGGAGGAGAAATTCTAGAGGCCCGTGTACTGTGCGATGTCAGTGCACGTTAAAGAACCCCAGGTGGTCGAAATTTCCGGAGCCCTTCACTACGGCGTCCCTCACAGCCTGAGTCGCTTTGGGACGTTAAACCCGATAAACCAAACCAAATCTTTAGGGCTAATAAACCAAACCAGGTGTGATTGATGAAACTGAACTGGGGGATCGTGTTTGGGGGCTTCTATGGGGCAAAAACACGCACGCACGCACGCACGCACGCACGCACGCACGCACGCACGCACGCGCGAATTGGTGCACGCTGATCGCACTGTCGCCAAGGGCGTCGGACCGAGCGAATTTGAGGGCCCCCGACTTGCATGGCCGGTGACAGTCGCATTTCTCGTCTGCTCACACCTGGCCGTCGCTCGCGTGTGTCACCCTGCCGTCCAAAGCGTACCACTGCAAGGCTTACATGCCTGCTTTGTGGCCGTCTCGTCGCGGGGAGGTCGCTCGTGTGAGGAGCGCAGCCGAATCGAACGCGGTGGCCGTCATCCCGCTGGTCATTAGCAGTGTCGGTTTCGCGTTGCTGCGCGCAGTTCGCGCCGCTTGATGGCCCGTGCGTCGACCGCCGTCTGTCCCCCGTTGCGGTGCCTCCTCGCCCGTGTGCGTGCGTTTCCACACTGGCTCTGCCCCCCGTTCTAATGAAGTGTTTCGTGGGGCCAGCCACGCATGGTCGGCGGCACACCAACACGCCCACCTTGGCCGCGCACCCGTCCGTGGCCCGGCCGATGACGTCGCGCGCGGCTCGCTCGTTTGTTGCCGCCTAGCTGTCACGGTGCTTCTCCCCGTTTGCGCAACCGGCGTCGTTTGCGGCTGCAAGCGCCCGTGGCCGGAAGGCGCCGTCGGCCGTGGTGCCCCGGGAGCCGGTGCGGTTGCGTCGCGTGCGGAATTCTCCCTCTGCCTGGCTCGCGCTTCATTTTTTCCCCTCCTCTGCCTCCGCTCTGGTTTCCTATGGTAGACCGGAGTCCTCCCGACTCTTGAAATAATAAGCCCAGGAACGGCGGGAGTGTCGCGCGTTTTGCGTGGGCGCAGAAGCGGGCTGATTGTCGTGTTTGGGGTGGTGGGTCGTTTGTTTGAGATAAGCGAAATGTGTGTGTGTGCATCCAGGATCTAATAACGCGGGTCGTAGCCCCCGTTGGAGGGTGTCCGCGATAAATGTGGGACGATGACTTAGGCCAACCCGTCGGTGCGCAGTGGGTGATAAGCAGCAACAGAATTTGAGAGGTGGCGCCGTATTTAGCCACAGTGGCTTGTCTTGAGCCAATAATGCGCAGCTCATTAATGCGGAAGCATTAGACATCTGTGGTGACGCCAAAAGTGCCCGCAAAATGTGTTGCCGGAAGTTGGACCCCTGTGACGTCACTGGGTGTGCGACGTCATTGGTCATATGGTATCTTGAGTCATGTAAGTTATGGGACATTAGAATAAAAATAAGAAAAGAAAATTGGGGTCTACGTGGGAATCGATTCCGGGCCGCCGAATTTCTCTTCGCATATAGCTTATGTTTCAGTCAAGCTCGAGGCTAGCTTGCGGCAGGAGCTTGGACCGATGACAAATGCACCTTAAATTGCATGCTTTCTGACATGTCGAGATTTGAGAGCTACTGCGCCCTTTCCTTTCCTCAAAACTCATGATTTCGCATTCCTCCACCTGAGCAGACTGAAGTGCCCTCAGAATATTTTTTTTGCTGTAACTAACGAAATCCGCACAGTTGCAAGCCGTTGTAGCCTTTGGGCGACAAAGATGGTATTGGCGTTTACGTGTAGCATGTGGGACTGCTGTCATCGCTTCAATCTTTGTTGAGGTGAAAACATGAACATTGTCCTTTGCCTGCAAGCATCTCTCGCTTCAAGTGGCGGGATTGATTTATTAAATTTTGGTAGGCAGAGGAACTTTTGAATGCGAGTAATGCGCGCGGTTCATCCCCCCACCCTGCTATATGTGTGTGTTTTGATGATGGCGGCAGCTTCCGCGAATCAGCTTGTTTGCGTGTTTTATCCTTGTTTGCGTGGGTAGTCTGTTATCTTTATGCATCATCAGTACGGGCCTGCTGCGGGATATTGTAGCAGCATTATTGCTGGTGCTGAGAGACTGCGCTGTTCTGTACTCCTCGTATTTCAGCCTGTATGCCGGAGCGGTGCTTCCTGATGCTTGTGTGTACGGAGGGATAAGATATAAATGAGCTCCCCGTAGCGTGGCATCGTGGATCGCCGTGTCTACCGGGCTTCTGTTTTGTGCTCCTAAGAGCTCATTCTACTCTATAGGGCTACCGAGGAAGCCTCGTTGTGCTCGAAAGTCGCTCCTAGATAAACGTCTGTCGCAGATGAGGGCCATTATCGCTTGAATGGGCCCGCGTATAACACTCCACTCTGCCATACTCTGCGAGGCTGACAAATACGGCTTCGCACTGCCGTCTCTCACGTCTCGGCTGCGGCGGAGCGTCGAGATAGCGGCAGTGAAAGTCATTCGTGTTCGTGCACGAAATGCAGATACGCCGCTGTGTGCAAAAGACGGCCGTGTGCTTTGCAATGTCACTGTACCTTACACGGCCCCTGGTGGTCAGAATTAATCGGGATACATATACGGCGACCTTCGTAGCTCATTTATTGGTACAGAACTCTGAACCCCGCATCCTACTACTACCACGAAGTGCATAGACTGCGCGCACTTACCTGTCGCAGCTCACGCGCACACTTTCCGGGCTGTTAGGCCTGGGCGGCGGTTTCAGCTTCACGTCTGGCCCAGCGTGCTTCCCGCGGGGCCACAGTAAACAGCCTATACGTTCCGTGGGTTTATGACTGTCTGCGCGATCTCCATCGACAAGAGACGTAGCAGCGAGCGCCGACCGCGCAACAACTTTGTTTACGTCGTGCATTGGGTCTGCCCTGTTCTGTTTTGTTCGCGCCACGGCCAAGCCGCGGTCTGTTCCCAGAAGTTCGGATGCCACCTCCGAAGAGCCGCCGCTTGCCCCAATCGTAATCAGACGCGCTCCAAGATGCCCTTTGAACCTGGGCGGCCCTTCAGACCCTCTCCCACGGCTCCGTCACGCGAGCTGCAATGTGGGGGGCCTGGGGAACATTTGATGTGTTTGTACGGGGCACCATCAACATGTGTCAGGTCTCCTGTCCTAAATACACGACGTGCAACCTTTTTTACGTACAGCTCTTCCTCTTCCCGCAGCTTTGCATGCTTCATAGGACACGACACCGAGCAGGAGACGTCGCTGCACCAGTCCCAACAGCGGCGTCCTTTCGCTTTTTACCGCGATGACGAGTCGCTGGTGGCAGGCCGCACGGTTCTACACATGTCCGAGTGCGAATGCCAGCACTGCCACGCGCTGAGGCTTGCTTGCTTATTTGGTAAATAGCTGTGATAGTGTGTCACGCTGTTCACCGTCGCTGCTAAGATAGGATAGGTTGTCATCGTTCAAGTGGTTTCTGTAATCGGAGGAGTAACAAATGTAAACACAGTGGATAAAAAAAAAACGGACAGGGTGGGGTGCTTCATTGTGGGCCTTCCATCATCCCTGAGCTTTGCGACGTGTTCTGCTCCCTTCCTGGTTATCTAGTGCATGACCCGGACAGATAGTTGGGAACGAGCATTCGCATTTTGTGGTACATGAGTAATATTCGCTTCCGAGCTGATAACTCATCCATCGCTTCATGTGCGGACAGGGTTATCTACGAGGAAGCTACGCGAACAATGAGGTCCAGTGATGGACCCCTAAAAGCTGTGAGCTCGAGCAGGAATTCCCAATCTGTGAGGTTGCGGCGTAACTCGGGATCTTTGTCGCCGAAGTAGTGTTCGCACTAGTTCACGCCGAAAGCCAAGTATTTCCATGTGTTCTATTCATTATCTTCACTGAACTGTAAATAATTTCGGAATATTTAATTTAGTAAATGCTCAAGCTTTTTAAAATGGCTCTATGCGCCGTTTTCGGCACATTAGCTTTAATTTCACTTGTCTGCCTTATTCACTCGTGAAGACTCTCTAACTTGTGTGGCGCTCTTTGTGCAAAGCTGCTGGCTTTTGCGCGGAAAAACAGAACTGTCAAGAAATTTCGGCGCGAACAAGACGAGGATGCAAGGGATGCACACGCGGGTGCCCTTTTGTGCTCCTCTCATGCGTCATCGTCTCGTTGATCAAATGCCAATTAGTCCGAGAAAACATACGCTGCCGTTGGTACCTGGCTTTCTCCCGCTTTCTTTTCCGCCGACTGCCACGTAGTCTGACGCGCCTCTGGTGGGTGGTTGTGAAAACATTATCCAATTATATATACGGAGAGGTGTTGGGGGGGGGGGGGGGGGGGGGGTTCGTGATCTGTAGGGTTATTACGCCCTTACAGCCTTGTGCCGCCGTCTGCGCTCAGCTGTCCTTCGACGACTTGGTTAGGCTCGCCGCGAATGAGGGGGGGCCCCCGCTGGTGACGAACTGCGCGCGTGAAAGGAAACCCGACCGCGGAAAACGGAAATGAGCGCCGGCCGCGGAAAAGTCTCCTCGTCGGCCTTCGCCCCGTGCTGGAGGTGGTGGGGAGCACTTCCCGAGAACGAGCGCTAGCCCCCCACAGCCCTGTCGACGCGCCTCTCCCCCCTCCCCCACGCCTGGCGCGGTTCGGATCCCGGAGCGCCCTTTATTGGCCCTTATCGGTTGCCGCGCTCTTTATGACCGCATTAAAACCGCTTGTCGCCGAGGGGGGAGACAGCGAAGGGGAAGGGTAATGATGCTGTGTCGGTGGAAGGGGGAGGAGTGGGAACATTGGATAACAGCGGCGACACACAACACGCCCCGTGTGGGTATCTCACCGCTGAACGCGACAGCGATACCCCTCGCTGTTGCTGTTGTCTCCTTCCCCGTGCGCCGACTGTGTACCTGCACGGCGCGGGGTGTGCCGAACCCCGACGAGTTTCCGGGCCTGTCCATTGGTGGGAAAGTGACTGCGTACCGCGGAGGGGACGCGCGCGGGCACCGTGGTAGCCAGTGGCCCGGAACCTGGATTGGTGCACAGACATCCTTGCTCCCTACAGTGGTCCCGTTCTGCGTGGCGGAGTATACCACCTGGCGCCGGTGACCTGTCTCGACCATGCACATGGTACGGTGCGGCTTTGATGTCGTGTGTGCGTCGATTGTCGACGCTTCTGTCATCAGTCATTTCTGAAATGTGCTAGTCGTTTTCGTTGCTGGCCCCTGTTTGCAGATCTAGTAATGTGCTGAACTTTGGAGTGAACAGCACTTTGGAGTGAACCCTGTTGTATGTCGCGATCGAAACTTCTGCGTTCCCGAGTTAACAATAATCTCGGAGTATGTTATCAGGGTGGCCCAGAGGCTGGGCGATGTCCTGGAGCTGGATGGGCGGAAACAGTCCAGCGTTTGGCGTCACCTCTTCGCTACCAGCGAGGGCGAAATTTTTTACAGCAAAAGCTGTAACAGCTTCGTACAAGCCAGTTAGTAGCAGAAATTTTAGGGGTGCAACGCGTTAAGCGTAATGCGATGGACACCACCGCCACCTACCTCAAAGCGCGATTTAGGTGTCCACTGACCGAGGGAGCCAGTTATTCGCCTCTCCTTTCGTTTCCTCAAAACCAACGGAGGGTTTAGACTGCGAATAAGACAACATTGTGAAGTGTGCCGGGAACGCGATCGAACGAAGACTGCTTGCAGAAGGCAGAGTATGCGCGTGAGCTTAAGACACCAAACGGGCTTGTGAGAAGCCCCACCGGGCAGTCGCCTGTGAAACGTCAAAATGGACCTGCCACACCAGACCTCACGGCCGCTCAGGGCATTGAGGTTTCGCTGATTAATGCAAGCCTCTAAGCTTAGATCTAATAACGTTTTCACCCGTTTCTATTCTTTCATTCTTCATTGCGCCCACCGTTACTATAAATAGCCGCCGATTTGTGCTTTCGTACACCGTTACAACCGCTTCACCCCGCGATTGCACAATGCAATCCCAGTGACTCGCACGCATGTATCACTCGTTTTAGCTGTGGCGAGGCAACTGAACTGGAGCAGCTTTTTTTTTTTATTTCGGTCTCTTATTGCGTCATGGAAGGAAAAACGTTCGAAAAAAGAAAATAAGTGGATAGCACGGATGTCGCATTGCACTTGCTCGGCTCATTGACGCACCTTTGTCTTGATAGCCGAGAATTTTCTGTTCGCTTAATCTCACCCCTTGCTGTTAACCCAGAGCGCGGTACAGACTGCATGTCGACACTGACGAATGGGCGCGCGACTTCTCACGTCGGGTTTCTGCGCAGCTCACTTCCCGTCCTCATTCGAACGTGGGGGTAGCACGAAGCAGCCAGTTCAAATTTCTGGCACTTTTACTCTCGACATTACTTCGGAAAACCCCGCGTTTTCCCTTTCACTCTGGGATTTGTGTTCAGCGCCTCGCGATCGCCCCTGCTGCGCGTTGCGCTGGCGCGGGAGATGCTAGCGCCGCGTGGTGCTGGCGCCTCCAAGTGAACGCCGCGCGGGACGATGGCTGACGTCGCCGTACTTCATCGGTCGCCGTCGGAGGGAGCGACCTGAGCTGGCACGGCGAGGGCTGCCCAAGCGATGTGACCGCGTCCCGGTGGGCGTTCGCTGCGTCCGGTCTTCATTCCCTCGCGCTTCTCTCGGTGCGTTGCGGGGCAGATGCAGGACACTTGGGATGAGAGGCAAGGATTTGACAAGCCTACGCCCGCGACGGGTAGAGGCGACAGCGATAGCTGAGTAATCTTCGTATAGCTGCGGGCCGAAGTGATGGCATCGGGTAGCTGTGACGTCATTGCGTACACTCGTGTGATCGATGGCATCTACCATACCATGCCTTTTTTTTTTGTATCTGATATCTTTTGTGCTAGTGTAGATGTTTCGTACCGCCCTGCGGTAATGAGCCAAGTTGATCTGCATGCTACTCAAAGACGCCTACGCAACTTTCACTTCGCTGCAGTGTCTTGTGGTTCTTCCTCACGGCCCGCTGTTCACAGCCACGTGATCCCCTCGCTGGTCTCCTCTCCCGAGCGTGGAAACACGCTCTCGGGGCGACCGCCAGAAGTCCGCCCCACACAACACAGGACGCGGTGTAACGTGTTACGTGCCTCGCAAAATACCGAGGCTGCGCTGAACCGTTTTCGCGAATAGTGTCGTCGGCCACGGCGCGGTGGCATTTTTATTTTCTCGGTCTTTGAACGCGGCTGTTCTCTTCTGGTTTCTTGAGTCTTGTTCTTCCGCGTGCCTCGCACTAATTGGGGCGTTTGAGGCAGTGGGTCTGGGAATTCCGTTGCCGGAAAGACAGCTCCGTTTAAATAGGGGCGAAGCTTTGTGTTTGTCTCACCGTGCCTTCGAGTAAACTGCGGCGTGTTTCCGAGTTCTTTCGGCCGTATAAACATTCCATCCGTGCCGCTTTCTGCGTCGGCTTTGCAGAGTTTTTTTTTTTTTTCCAGCGCAGGTTTGTTTCTCAGGCAAAGGAAGAAGGAAAAAAAAACGGTTAGCCTCTTGGCTAGTGTTTCCGCGTCTTGCGATTGCGCGCTCCGGAAGCGCTATCCTAAACCAGGCTATGTTAGTCTTGTTTAACCTGGCAGCTTGCAACCCGTGACGTGCGTCGTCGTTTCGACGCGCTAAATCCCGCCATCTTTGTGTTACGCGTAAAGGGCCTTTAGTTGGTGACTTGCAAGGGCTATACAGCTGGGTTGTAGTTGGGCTGTCGGCCGTAGGACAGTTACATTTGGAAGTTGCGGGTGTCGATAGCCACGCGTGCTGAATTTTTCTTGGCGGTTATTGAAACTTTGCCTCCGTCACCTTTTCGCGATGCAGCGCGCTCTGAGTTTGCCGGTACTAAATCTGAAGAGGAAAACGCGGAAGACGTAGACTGTTTGCATTTCGGTCAGGCCGGTAGATGCGAATTCCTCCAGTGCACGGCAATCGCTCTGTGAGGAAGCATATCGCTGATGTGGGGCAAAAGTAGACGCGGCACCCAAGGTACCTCAATGCGCCCGCTTCATCGGCGCGCGCATCGAGGCAACCCTACCCTTCTTTTGGCATGAGGCGCATTCACATGTACACCCTTTACCCAACTGCGCATGCGGAGGGTCCCCTCTGTGAGGCTGCAGTCGCTCTGATGTTGTGAATGGAGAAAGCCAGTTTTACTCGTGTGAGTAGCACTGCAGGTGGTGGGTGACCTCAAAACTGCACGCGGCAGTCGCGAGGTGTTCTGCTTGCCTCGGAAGCAGTGCCCCTGCGAAGCTAGTTTTCGTCGTGTTGATCTTACTGAAGTTACCGGGTCACCTTTAAAAGTGCGAATTATAACGCGTCTGTCGACCACGCTGGCGGTCTTTGGCGATTCTTGGTGGTTTTAGTGTATCTAGTTCGTAGACATCGAGGATCCGAAGGGCTGTGCACCGACAGCCGGGAGGCCCTGAATCGGCACAGCGTTGGCCAACATCAGAACTTGGATCCTTGGCTTAGATGTGATAGTGGACTTTTTGCCGCGCACGCCTTGTTGGGCGAGAACACAAGCGACGACTACTCCATCCCGGCGCTCTTAGTCGGGCACCGAATGACCCCGGTCTGGCCGCAGGCGTCAGCGCGGCCGAGCAAGAAACCCTGCGTGCCCTCATGGGGCAGATTCCGGTTAATCAGTCCCCTGCCCCGTGGGCTTCCCCGCAGTGCACTAGTCTTGATCCACAAAACCCGCTCGGGATACGCGTGCACTGCAGACGTGATTGCAGACGTGATTGCAAAGTGGCAGTTACCTGAGAAAGCCACGCACCACCGTCATCTCGTGTGCGAGAGTGACGACCTGGAGAGACGCCGACGACCAAGCGGCAAGAGTCCAAAGTTTAACATGGGTGCCCCGCCAAACAGTAGAGCACATGCTGTGGGACTGCCCCGGCTGGCACCAAGTCAGGAAGAAGCACCTCAAGACGCATGTCTTTGCTTATGCTGTTAATTGACTACAGCGAGTAACGATGCTTGAGCCCGACCCGCGCTGCTCGTAATGACCCTGCCCTCACTTCCCGTCTCCCGTACTTCGTGCCAGCACCATTTTGGTGCAGGATTACTCACTCACAGAGTGACTTCTTGTCACCATTGGCCTGCATGCATTGTTCGGACAGTGGACGGAATACCGCTGGATAGTATAGTGTGTGGTGCGTATTCTGTACGAAGTGGAGGTCCCTGCAACCGATGCCGAACACGGCGTATGTATGCCATACGCCGTGTTCGGCATTGGTTGTAGGGCCCTCTGCTTCGTACAGATTACAAAGGGCGGGCAACAAGCTGCCGTTCCAGGCGCCTTTTCAAGACGCCGAGCACAATGGGCCGTGACAACTTAGTGGTAATGCAAATAATGTATTAATAATAGAGGCGAGAGGAGTCCAGAAAGTGTGTTCAGTTCCGTTTTCGCTTGTTGGTGGCGGCAGCTAGCATGAGTATCGTAATAGCGATAATGGCACCGGCAACAGCGCATATATCTGCAGTGCTGGGCCGTTCGTATTCCCTGTAATTGGGCTGCGTTCAGTTGCCGTGTTCCGGGGTGTGTGCGCAGTCCCTCCGCGGCTCTGTTCCTTAGCTCCGGTCTGCATGTGGCAGGCACCCGCAGGCTGCCTTCCAGGGAAGACTGTTCCGCCCCCGCGCGGTGTCTGACTCGAGGGGCACGCGTGGGTGGAGTGGCGATTCGGCATCCCTCTTCATTCGCCGCTGCCCCCCGTGCTCTATTTCGGGGATACGCCTCACTGCTCTGGCGCGAGGGAGAACAGAGGAAGGGGGGAGTCCGCTGTGTAGCTTGGTATGGAATACGCTCTTATAAATATAGTGCGCTCGTTCTGGGTATCCGAGCAGTCTCCCTCTCTCTCTGGCTTCTCTACATGTGCTGGCTGTGCGCGCGCACGCAGGCTTCCTCGTCTTCGTGGCTCCTCTGCCGGTTGCATCTTCTTTTTTGTTTCGTTCACACGAGCTTTGTTTTTTAGTGGCCCCACTTGCTCGTTTAGCTTATTCCTGGAAGGAAAAAAAAAGCCAATGACTGCTAAAAGGGATCGGGATGTTTAACGGTAGCCGCATTCGGAGCGAGACTGGGAGAGAGGCGAAAAAAAAAAAGGCTTCAGTGGCTGGTTCACTTCCTAGTGCTCGCGTTTATGTGCGGCGACATTCCGTTTGACGTTATAAATCTGTTGCAATGCTGTCCCCTCGCCCCCGCTCCCTTTTTTCTCTTTGGCTCATTGTTCAGGGAGAGACACGGTAACTGAGACGTGGCCCGCGGCGTTTGTGGCATCCGTGTATCGCCGTCGCGCCAGCGTGCGTGTTCTCGACCTGAGCGAGCTACCGCGCGAGTTTAGCGCACCAAATGACGACCTAATCGGTGCACGCATATTGAAAACTGCTCCCGCCGTGTTTATATATAACTGTTCGCGTTGACGGTGGCCCGTGGCGTGCTGTTCGCTGCCGCCTCGCGCGTTATTTATGGAGTTTGACGCGCTCCATAGCCGCGTGCGCCGGGCGCGTAGCGAGGTCAGATGAGGAGGATCGTCGGCGGTGGGTCGTCGCTCGGGCTTGCCGAACCTCATCCGCGCGGCTCTCGGCTCGGTCGCCATTACGGCTGCGTGCGCTGGCCGCTTTTATAGCCGGCCGTGCGTCGACGTGTATTATTGATTGCAGCGTGCCGCGCGCTTTGCCGACGCGTCCGTACGCGCTGGCCCGACTTTACGGCTCCCGACGACTAATAGCCCCTCCCAGATGTGGAGCGCTCGGCTGTGGCTCGGCTCATGAGGGCATGCACCGTGTACGATCGTCCGCTTTGGAGAGGCTACCGATATGAAGGAGCAGAAGCGGCCGCCACTGCTGCGCCCCTGTTTGAACGATGTGAGCGGCGCCTTTACCTCGCTGCCGTCGTTATTAATTTTCAGTTTGGAATTGCGTCCCTCGGGTATAGGCACAAAGTTTGGCCGGAATGTTAGGTCGCGCAGCTGTGCGCTAATCCTCAGGAACTTTGTAAACCCAAAATCGCGGTCGTCGTGGTAGTGAAGGCTCCATGTTTGAAAGAACTTGTCAATTATAAAAAAAATTCTTAAAGGCGTGCTGTTATATTTGCAAGGAACGCTGCCACAACAGCATCAAGTTCGCACATGGCTAAACGTTTTCAGAAACTTTAGCGTTATGTTGCTGTGTAAGTCTGCTCATGTACATCGCCACGATTCACCGAATGCAGACTGACTATAGATTTCACTTGCGGAACAGAACAAAATATTCGTGGGCCCATTTTTCCACAACTCGCATGGCCATTTGCGACAGTTAGGTCACCAAGAAAACTTAGTCGTTTGCGGTGCATTCAGGGCATGTCGCCTTACAAAGGATCGAAAGCCTTCAGCAGCCATAGCGAACTGTACTGAAGTACGAGCACTCACTTCATCGCGGTGTCCTGTCGTAGGACTGGGCTGTGCAGTCTTGGTATGTGTTGTACTCTGTAAACCTTTGTCTACAGCTCCTGCCACCGGTTGATGGCATCTCGCACAGGCCATTTCAAGCACTGATGAGCCATGCGATGCCTTGCTTGCGAAGCAGAACAAGACAGGACGTTCTGTGCACTAGTTTTCAGCTGGGATGACGTAGTCCCTGTTAATGGGCATTGAAAGATACCTTGCACATTTTGGCCTCCTTCCTGTTCCCCATCGCAACAAAGCAGTCGACGCCTGCACGGGATTTTTGCAGCCGCTTTTGTTAGGTCCTTTAAAAGGCCTCGTCGTCAGTTTTGTTCAAGGCTGGAAATGGCAGAGAAGGTAACCACTGGCACTGTCCGCGGCTGCATTTGTGGACGCATCGTGGCGAAAATTGTTTTGTGTTCGTTTTGTGTTCGTTTATGGTGAAACATTCAGTGGCCGACTTGTCAGCATTCTTGCCCGTCCTATAAACGCAACATTTTGAACTTATCCGTCACCGAGAAAATGACAGGACGGTTACCACTGGTTAACGCGAGTTTCAGCGGCATCTGTTGAGGTATTTGTACTTTAATATGTTGTGGTAGAGGATGAGAGCGACTTCACATGTGTTCAGTTATAGGGCACGCTTTTTGGTTTTTCAGTCTTTTTCGTCTAGGTCTGCTCTCCTGTCCGCCGCTCTAGATGCGCAGCGTCACCGACGATCCTCTCCTCGGGCGGCGCGTTTCGCAGCAGCTGCCGCAGATAGACCGTGCTACATTCTTCCGTTCTCGCCATACTCTTCCTCCTCCTAACACAGTGACCACGTTCCGAATGGTTACCGTGGTACTCCGGCCTGCACTCTCGCCATTCCCTCCTTCTGCGGCAACCCTCCTTCTAGGGTAACTGTCCTCCGATTGGTTTCCATGGCAACCACGTACCGGTTGCGCGTTCTGCCACACCCTACTCCTTCCACGGTAACCACCTTCCGGACGGTTACCGTTGTAACCATCGTCTGATTGCTCCTTCCTGCGCTCTCGCCACAAAGCCGCCTTCAGTGGTAACCCTCCTTGTCCCTCCAGTGTATATGGTTTACCGTGGCGACCGCCGACTTGTTGCGCCATCTCGCGCTCTCGCCGTACCTTCCTCCTTCCAGGGTAACAATCCTGCGGTTGGGCATTCCTCCGCCTTCCCAGTATTCTCCTCCTTGCACGATAACCACCCTCCGCGTGGCTCCCATGGCAACGCATCCACCGGTTACACCGACTACTACGACATACTACTACTACGACGACGACGACGTGAAACCCAGGAACGGGCGCTTAATAGCTGTCGCTGTAAAAAAAAAAAAAAAGAAAACGTCACCGTTGGTTGCGGGGCTCTCCGATGGGCCGGATCGCGTCCGCTCCGGCTGACGCAACGCGCTCTCGGCTCCCTCTGCATCGTGCGCGGAGAAGCCACTGCTTGGGAAATCGCAGTCGCGCCGCGTGCATGGCTGCTCGCTCATTGTCGACGCGCGCATTGAGACGGTGAATGGGCCGCGCCGTGAATGGGCGGCCGGCAGCGGCCATCAGATCGCCGCGGAGGAGTTTATTGTTAATACTTAAGGGAAATAAATAGCGCACAAGAGAAGACGGGACAAGCGAGGAGACACAGACAGTCAGACACACACAGTCTTCTCTTGTGCGCTATTTATTTCCCTTAAGTATGTCATACCAACATGCCCAAGCCTCGTCTCTTCTGTATTGTTAATAGTTTTCTCTCCCCGGCCGGCGCGAAACGTGATTTAATCTGCGGCCGGCACGCTCACCTCTCGGCGAGTCCGTCGACCGTTGTGTGTATGGGCGGCGGGTTTCGCACTTCCTGCTGCTTGCGGTCATCATCTGCGTCCTTGGTTTCCGCGCTGCCTGCTTTTCTTCTTCTGCGCTTCGCTTTCTCGTTCACGCGTCGGGTGTTGAGCCAGGCGCGGACGACCGAGGCTCCTCTGCGTTTTTGTGCCTGCGCTGCGAGCGCGCCGCGGCCGTTGTCAAGCTGCGGAGAGATAAGTGCGGCCAGAAAGAAATGATCGCGGAAGTCTGCTGCCACGGACTCCCCTTGCGTATGCAGTCTCCCTGCGGGAGTGCGGAAGGTCGGAATCGGCGCTGGGCGGCACGTACGGGTCTCGGTGGCACCATGAAAAATACCTCCGCAGCTCTGGTGTGCCTCGTGGTGCCTGTGCGGTCTCGCCCCATTGCCAGGAATGGGGCCTCAGTAAAGCGGAAACTGCGAACTGACAATCGCCGATCAGGAAACCAACTTGAAGAATTATATTCATAGTATGCTGCCTTGAGGAGAAGGAAACAAAACAAGCCAAAAGAACCCACAAAACACACAGCACTACCTTCTCCTCTTTTTGTTTCCAAAATTCAGAATCCCACTTCGCAGTCTCCATCCTCATTTTAATCGGCACGCTAGCTTTTTTTTTTTCTTTGGCAGGCATATGGCATCATAAGCACGTCGTACGCCTTGCCCATCCTTCCGCCGCTGTTGTAGTTGAGTGTCTGTTGTGCACGGCAGCTGAGACCGAGGCCACGGGCTAGAATCCCTCCCGGCACCGGCTGCCTCATTTCAAATGAGGCGGGATGCAAAAACACCCGTGGGCTGTACGATGCCTGTGCATGCCAGAGAACCCCAGGTGGCCGGAATAGACCCGGAGCCCCCCCCCCCCCCCCCCCCTCCCCCTCCCCCTCCTTCATTTCTTTTAAAGGTTTCCGTACTGTCCTTAGGGCCAAAGTGTGTGTGATGAACGAGTGTTGCTCATCTTCAGCAGTTCTGGTTTTGTTGTTCTAACGCCACTCTGCGCCTGGCACAAGCACGTCAGCTGAGTGCGGCGTTGGCACATTCCAGTGCTCCGAAGTGCAACGGCGCCAACGGCGCGAAGGAGTCTTCCCCAGGAGAGCGTTTAATTACTCTTCATCTGAAAGGTTACAATCGTGCCACGAACCATCGGTGTGCTCTGATCTTATAGTTTCGCGACCTAGCGTTGGAAGTGGCTTCGCTCAATCGCTGGTGGAAGTCGCAGTCGCACCATTGAATATCCCTGGTTGCATTTGCCCTTCACGCGTCGCATGTGGCGCGCACTTGTCCTCTCCCCTTCCCGTCGCCTGACATCGTTTGCGTCTTTCGTCGGCGAGCCTCGGGAACGCGGGGGCGCGCGGAGGAGGGCGAATCGCCGCGCAGTGCCCCTCCCCCTCCTCGCCGATGGTATCGGGGCTACCAGTGCCAAGGGCGCCTGCCGCGCCAAGTGGGCCAGGCCGCCTACGGGGCCTTTTCTGTTTCGTGGTGCCTCTGCGCCTGCTTTCGATCCCCCTATTTTCTCGTCTCTCCTGGCTCGCGGAGACATGTGAGCTCTAGTTTGGCTGCAGTTTGTGCGTACTTGAGTATCATTTGTCTAGAAGGTGAAACGGAGGTCAAGTACTCCGCGGGGGCGTCTGGGAAGCTGGTGTTCCGAATTCCTGACTCTGTTATACTGAATTGACACGTAAACGCCAGTGTGCCGCACACGGTGAAATGCCACTCCAACGAACGTTGTTGGAACAGACTTCATAATTAAACTTTCACAACCTCCATTGTATCCGGTGCAAATGTGTTTCACTCGAATATCAGCCTACAACTTTCAGTTCAACGAACATTTTGGGAATCATTAGCGCACTGCTTCCGGAACGAAGTGTATCACGGGCAGACATGCGACAGCCTCATCTGCGGGTGTCGCAATTCCGAAACTACGCGGCTCGCTAGACTTCGCAGTGCCATAATTGCACCTGCGTTGAAACTGCGGGCTTCCATACCCACTATAGTTTGGTATGGCTACGCGGCTGGCTGTAGCAGCTAGAGCAATGGCGGCTAAAACGATCGTCTCACTTTTTCTCTGTGGAAGCAAGAGGTAAAGGAAGAAGCCACGAAGAAAAATCTCAGCGAAAGAGGCACTGACGAGCCTGTATAAGTTCAAAAACTTTGCCTATTAGGAGACACGTGCTCTGGACCAGGTGCCGAAAAGCCCATGAACTTGTCGGCTAACTACACAGCACGTGCGCGGAGTTTTCGGCAAAGTGAAATAGCTGCCTTTAGGGCCCATCGGAATGGTTGGTATTTTCTTCGGCTCATCGAAATGAGTGGCTGCGTCGTCGTTCCCGTTAAGCCAACTTTCGCTTAGCAAACATCCCCTAACGGTCCCCGGAAGTTCATTGTAGCGGCATTTCACTGTATTCGGCGTACCCATGGACTGATTCCGCGTTGGAACTAGCACTCAAGCCTGCCACTGCACGTGTGATCTTTCCTGTCGTGTTCATGATTTGTCACAAATGTGCACAGTTAATTCATTGCTTGGTTCTCGGTGGTGTAAAAGAGGCTTTAATTTTCTTAATTTATCCTTGTTACTCTCTTTTGTTTGGTATATGCCTTTGCCACCGCTGTATTAAGTCTCTAGCTTGGTATGCGTTTGTCATGGCGCGATAACAGGGGCACCAGCGCCTGGCTGGAGTGCAGTCGTTGCGGTGACGCTTAAACGCCCTTTCAGCGCTGTTGCAGGCTTCGTCGCACACGTGACGATAGTGCAATGCGTAGTGTGAGTAACTTGTGCGCTCGCTGCCTGCGAATCCAGTTTTGCAGCTTGTTTTCTGAAAAGCGATGCAAAAAAATAAGCGACCTTGTTTGCGAGAACTGCGTTCCGCGTGAGCGTGTGCGATAAGATTTAGCAGCGTTTTCACTATGCGCGGCGTTGCCTCTCCGCTAGGGGCGAATAAACGGAGAAGCGAGCTTCGTCTGCCCAGTTGCGTTGCCAAAAGCGGAGTGGGCGCCAGAGGAAGGGTTGGATGTGGTGGTTATTTTTTAATTATTGCCTGACTGAGGACTCGTTAGGTATTGGAATCTTCAGTCTGACTCGTGTACAGCCGTAGGTGTATGGTACTAGCTGTTCCCGCCTTTCCCCCGTCCTTCTTCAATGGTTTGCCCTGCATGTTGGGAGGGATTTATAGATGCTGAGGTAACCCCTATAGTCTTGTCGCCTACGCCGAATGCATCGCAAAAGGGCATGTCCGAGGCAGTAATAGTGAGGAAAAAAAACTCTGCTGCACTGCACGCCAGTGCTTACAAAACCTACGAGATGCGTTGATAAACCTTTCTATCGGATGTGGTGACTATCAGCTCAAGCAGAAGCCAAAAGAGCGCTCCACCGCCTCTCTCAAAACTGTAGTGAAATATAGAATATGGCACATTCGAAAGTTCTCTGCACCGAGAACGGATACGCACACTGCTCCCATTCTGAGAGCATTTCTCCGGAAGCAGGCACTGTTGTCTTGCATACTGACTCACAAAATCTGTCGATGATCGCTGCATTGCCTTGAGGATGAACTTTTGCGCTTCAACGGTAGTGCATGAACGGGCCCCGTGCGTGGTGGTAAAATTGGCCTTGTATGCCAGTGTCGGAACTTCTGATGCCGGAAATCGTAGAATATCTCAGGAAGGCGGCAGATTTGCGAAACGGAGCCTCTGCAAGATAAGCAGGGATAAAAAAACAAAAAACAGGCAGAGTTCGAGAAGATGTAACTTTAGTCGTAATTTAGTTTGTTGGCGGGGCTTGCCATCAGCTTGTATTGCGAAACGCTGTTTCGCAATACTTCCGAAGCTGATGCCACCGTAACACATAGACACCGTAGTGGAGGGCTCCGGAAATTTCGACCACCTGGGGTTAAAGAACCCCAGGTGGTCGAAATTTCCGGAGCCCTCCACTACGGTGTCTCTCATAGCCTTAGTCGCTTTGGGACGTTAAACCCCATAAACCAACCAACCAACATTTTTTTTTTCGCGGTGGTATCCGTTATTGTTGTGGTGATATTCAGAAAGTAGGGATCGAATCATTTTTATTGAGAAGGTAAGATATCAGCAGGGAGCGTGCGCCTTCGTCGTCTTGTGTACAATTTTCTCTGGTTTGTTAGCTTTATTATCGATTGCCAGGAGTGACTGCGGCGATTACAGGAATTGGCGCATAAAATTTTATTTAACTGTATGCCAATGTTTTACCTGCGTCCTGATCAACCAACAAGAACATCATGTAACTGAGGCAAATTGGAATTTGATTTCGTAGGCATTCAGCTCTGGAACTTGGCGTTCCAAAAATTTCATGCACGGCGGTCTCTCCAGTCTTTCTTGTTACCATTTCTTTTCCTTCAGTCGGCAGCCGTAGTTAATATTCCAGTGCGACCAGTCTGTGGAATTCTGTTTGCCTCCTCCTCTGAATAACGCAGCCGGTTCGATATTCGAGGAAGCGTAACAACTGCCTATCGAGGGCGTTTTTGCGCTGCAGGGCTCTCGCGCACGTCAGGCGGCGATAGAGCGTGGTATTGGCTGGCTAATTCCCCCCCCCCCCCCCCCTTTCTCCCCCTCTTCGTCGGCTTTTATTTGCTTAGTCTGGGCCCCTCGGTGCGTCTAAAACCTTCAGTAAGAAGCTGACGCTTCCGTTCACGCGAGGTGGAACGGCTTGGGAAAGAATGGTTGCGAGAAGAGGCTAGTCAAGCCTGGACCCACTCGCATGGCTGTATTTTACGGAGTTTCGAAGCTCGTTGCTGCTCGCCGTCTTTATCTCGAGTCCCGGCGATCCACCTTTCTCGTCCGAGTGCGCCTGCGAGGCGGTGCCGTAAGGTATTGCGCGCGCCTTCACGGAGCCGTTGGCACGAGCCGTCTTCGGCACTCTTTTTTTTTTTTCTCTTTTTCCCACTCTCCATCCTCGTGTGCCAGCTTGGAGTGCGCGTTGGTGTTGGCGGCGCGAATGACTTCGGTGGCGTAATGAAATGCACTCACGCCCTTCATGCATGCATGCATGAATACGTCGGCATGCATTGCTGCGAAGGAAAACCGTTTCGTTTCGCCATGTCTGGTGGCGTCAAAACTTAGCCTCGGGGAAAAAGAATAATCATCCTTTTTTCTTATTTGCACAAACCGCTTTTTTGCGTTAATGCGCGCTGCGCGTCGACGCCCGTGTATAGCGCGCGTCACTCGTTGGGCGCTGTATTTTTGCCTGGCCTGCAGCCTTGAGTGGGGTATGGCGCGCCAGTTCGCGTTACTGGGACAGATTTACCGCGGCTTCAGCAGGTGGAAGACTCTGGCGAGAGCGAAGACGCCGCCGAGCAGGTGGGCAAAACAAAACAAGCAGAAAAAAAAAAGAGGCCACGTTCGTGTTTTGTAAAAATTTGCTCACTGTGCGCGTGTCCGTTACGCTTATGCGCTGCTGGCGCGAGTGTTGCCGCGCGTCGTGTCAGTTGATCCGACCTGTTGTTCCGTGCCGAGAACGTCAACGAACGCGCGCGCCGAGCAGTCTTGTCCCGCTGCATGATTTTTACCGAGAAAACATAAGTGTCCCGACGCGTACGGACGAGAACCGTTGTTTCGCGGGGCGAGCCGTCATTGTGACGTTGTATAGGGTCAACTCCCGCATTTAAACGAGCTCATTGCTTTTTTTCCCCTCCTACCTGTCACCAGCGTCGCACCGACTCTGCCCTGGTGCTGGCGGACGGCGCTCGCGGGAGTGGTCTGCGCGCATGCCTGACGCGACCGTGCACAAACAGTGCCGGCGACGTGACTCTCCTATTTGGGGCGTTGACGCGCCGAATTCGGCGGTGGCGGCGCCGCGCTTGAGCGAGCTATCGGGTTGCGCGCCCGCTGCTCCCGAGGCAGGCGCCCTGGCTTAACGAGGTGCCCCGTTTTGGTTTCTTTCGCCGCTCTCCGGGCCACCGCTCTTTTGGAGAAAGAGGAAATAAGGCATCGAGGTGGACGAGATGCTCATATCCCATCGCGGTAAGCGTGGAGGGGGGTTCCGTGGGTGGTGACCGCTGCGGGGTTGCGGCGTGAGCGGTATGGTCCCAACGCGGCCGGCCGTCATTTGGCGGGCCCGAAAATTTCTCTCGCGTGCGGCGTGACCGGCCGTGCCGTGCCGCCGGGGGCTGCATCTTCGTCTTCCTCCGCAATGTCCCCGTGATCACGATCGACTGCTTCCCTCGTCCGAGCCGCGGTGCGTCGTCTCTGTCAGCCGACTGCGTCTCCCCCTGTGGCTGATGGTTTCACCGCGTGGTGGTGGTGGTGGTGGGTCGGCGTGTGTCGTCCATTTCGCCCTTACGGAGGATCCACTCGATGAACCTTGAAGACGGCGACCTGCTTCGCCGACTCTTCTTTTTCCTCGTGCCCAGCGCTTCACCACGGACTTTCGCGCACTCTCGACGTGTG
This sequence comes from Amblyomma mixtum, assembly GCF_055824585.1. Taxonomy (NCBI): domain Eukaryota; kingdom Metazoa; phylum Arthropoda; class Arachnida; order Ixodida; family Ixodidae; genus Amblyomma; species Amblyomma mixtum. Next base: position 274,933,385 of record NC_143014.1, on the reverse strand, counting down.
CAAGGTCGCTGTCTTCATCAACTTTTCGCGGGTTTGCGGACTCTCGAGCTATTTTTACTCCGGGAAGCCCGCCCACGTGGCGTTCGTTATCTCTGTCCAGTGGCCAGCTCGGTGTTTTCTTGTGGTCATATCTGTGTGTGCCTTTGTGATCAGTGGTCAAGCGTGTCACCTGCAGGTGCGGCTACTACTGACGACTTTTTTGGGCGTTATTTCGAGCCGAATCGCGCGCTGGTCGACTGGGGTGAACTGCTCTCAGTCGGGGGCGATATGGTGATTTCTTGTTCGGGCGCCACCAGCGCGCTTGCACACTGCCGGAAGACGTCGGATGCTTAATTGGACCGGGCGTCTCCTCTCCTTTACGAGTTTTTACACAGGCACTGTCGAGGTGCTTATCGAGTTTTTACCTTCTTCCCAAGAGCTGGAATTAGCGCACGCTCTTTGAAATAGCCAGCGTGCAGAGCAGGCATAAACAAGCGTGGAAAAGGCACTGCCTGTGACAGTAACCTTCCGCGAGAAGCGAAGCGATCTGACTGACGCATCGACAGACGTGGCGAGGGAGCGGCGATCAACTTTCGCTGCTTTTTCAGTGCGCAGTGGACTGGAGTCGTATGAACGGTGCGACGTCTTCGCTCCATCGTCGCCCCCGCAACACTACCTTTATTTAGCCGTTGTGGGCTTAGCGGACAGCTTACTATATAGGTTGCTTGGCAACCGCAGGCTTGCTTGGTCGTGCCCTGCTCGGTGAACTGCACAAGCGCTTAGCGCCCTCTCCTCGAGACACGGGTCGTTGCTCGCAGCCAATTGGCTGCTCATGCGAACGGACTGCGGAAGGCGCCCTTTCATGCCATCTCGCTGCGCGTTCGTTTCGATTCGAGTGGTGAGCACGCAACGGCGATCTTGACGCCCGCGTCGCCGGCCTTGGACTGCTCCATTCTGGCGCAGCGTTGACGCACACGCACCGGTGCCCGAGGCTTTGAAGGAACCTCGCTGTGTACGGCTCGCGGAAGCTTACTGTCGCCTCTGTGTGTGTTTGTTGTCGAGTGTTCCGTGGGTGAAAATTTACGCGGAGGACCCTCTGCTGATCTGGCCGCGCCAAGAACGAGTATCCGGACGTGTGCAGTCTTCTGCGAACTGTCGAGATTCTTCGCGCCGCAGTTGGGTACCGACGCAAGACCCAGCTGCGCTCGACATCCTCTGCGCGCATCTTCAATTCGAGCGATTCCCTGCCTGCCTCTCGACGAGGCGTTTCCGCCCGCCAGCGGGACCAGGACGTCGCTCTACATAAAGGCAACGCATACGTGACGAGCGCGCCTGGCAGTCACCCACGTGGGCGTTCGATTTTACGGACTCTCGTTGCGTGCACGTCAAGTGCGGGCGCCGGGCGCTGCCACGCAACCCTGCGACCCGCTCCCTTCGGTCGGACGGCGACATGGGTCTCCATCGTCGTGCCGACGCCCTGCTGACGGCCAAGAGGAAGCACCAGCCGCGCTCCACTGTGGCCCTCTGCTTCCGAGGCTGGCGGTCCGCCGCTGAGGGGCCCTCGTCGTTCCGGCTGTCCCTGCGCCGCAGACTCTGGTGGGCACTCGCTCGCGCCGTCGACGAGCTGGCCGCCGGCATCGACGTGGTACGTCCGCTCAGCCGAGTTGTCGCGATGTGTTATTTCGCGCCCACTGTTGCGATGATGTCAGCGGAGGGTCTGCGGCTGTACTGAAGTAGACGCCAGCAGGGACAGTTTATCTGCCGATATCGACATTGCGAGCTTTGTCAAGAAATTTCGCGGGCGTCCGGTGCTTTGAGCTAGCTGGTTAGTTTTTGCATAAGGATCTTCGCAAATGGCGCGTGTTAACCAAAAGTACGACTAGCTGGTCGGTCTAGCTTGCAGATCTGTCAGCAGGACTAACTAATCCTGGCTCGTACTCGGGCTACTTAATTGTTCGGCCGTTAGCGTGTTGCCGTTAATCGTCAGGGTTACGTTTACGGGTCCGAGTCGTGCCTTAAGTTGCCTCCAAACTTTTGCGTACTTGAACGTGGAGATCCTTCTGAAATGCCTCTTCGCATAGTATGTTTGCGCATCTTTTGACCGGGTAACTTCCGCAGTTCTTGTCTCCTGCTATGTGTTCTGCACCAGAGACTTAAATGTGGTAGCGCGACGTGTGACTTTCGTTGTAAGTGCACCTGTCGTGTTCTTTTCCTATACTTCAGGAACTTTCCCATTGTATTTTTCCGCGTTCACGTAGATATGTGGTGGAGCCCGCTTTCTGATGGACATAGAAAAAGGAGGAGAGAGGGGTGCAACAAGTGAGGAGGTGTGGAAGGGAGGGGGGGGTTCGCTGTGTCGTATTGCGCCTGCGTGTACACATAACCTTTCCACTTGCCTGCCCCTGCTCCGGGTCACCGATCGGGTCGGCATTAGACGAGCCGGCGCTAGCGGTCCGGAACTGCGTCTACCAGGGGGCTTCCTTTCGGTGGCGCCGCCGCTGCGGCGATCTCTGCGCCCTCTGCCTCCTGCCAGGCGGGCAGCAACCGAGGCAGATGTGCGCGGGTCGGTGCGCGGAAAGCTCCCTTGTGGAGTCCCGGCGGTGTTCGGCACTTTCCCTGGCTAGCAGCCGAAAAGGAGCGTCTGTTTGCCCAACAGAGCTCGCACGGAACCCCTTCCGTACCCTGTTTTGTCCTACCAGGCGCCTCCTTTATGCCAGCGTTCACCCGCGCCTGTTCTCGTAGGTGTGAAAAGCCGATCAGAGCGGGGCGAAGTTTAAACTCACGCTGACTGAAGTCTTTCCCCATTTCAATTTTTGTCTCCCTTTCTTCGTTAATTGTACGCCTCAGGGCTTTTGAACGCTGCTTCAGCGAGTCTCCTTTACCCGTGTCTGTATAGGCGGTGTGAGGGGGGCTTATGAGGAAAGTGGATGCTTAGGACGGAGTCCCCTTCGCCGGGCTCAACCGCCGCTGGTGAAAATCGCAACTGGTGCGAATTCTGTTTCACACCTGAACGGCATCGTTATGGAAGGGATGAAGGAGGGAGTCGCCGTAGTGCTGGGCTTCCATTAACGCGGCCGTGATTCCGTTCTGCTACTTGGTACTCAGTAGCCGAATCTGTTGACGTGTCAGCTTCATGTAGAATCAGTAGTAGGAAAAGCTCGTAGCCCAAGTTGACCGCGGGTCCAATGGAATGAGGGCACGAGTTCTCAGAATGGAGCTTGCCGCATACCGAGCGCACCCCGAGGGAAAATGCAGCGTATTTGCTGCTTGCACGTAATGTTCACCTACGCGCTTGGAAGTTGGCGCTCGCATAGTGCTTAGTTTGACAGACCAGCCAATGGCGAGGTTACTAGAACTAGCTAGTAGCGTTTGCCAGCGGCGCCTTGAAGGGCATGTTTGCGAGGTTTCGCAGGCCGTTCGTCAAACCCCGGTTGTCCGCGCGCGGTGTGATGAAAGTGCCTGCATTTTCTTGACTCGGCTATGAAATGGCGGGTGGCATCTGGGAGCATGTGCCTACCTCGTGTCTGTGTGTCTCGATGATCGGAGGCCTATTATTTTACCTTTTTTTTCGGGCTGCTTTAACACATTTTTCTCAGGTGATGTTTTCGTTTTTTAAGATTACCGAGGAAAGCCTCTAATTCTGCTTTCTTCACTTCGAGCCGCGCCGCCCAATTTGGGGCCAGTGGTGGTGGCCTAATGCGCCGCACGCGTGCTGGCCCGCTGCCGCCGCGCGCACAGGGGTATCGGTGGCGACCGAGTGCCGTGCCCCGGCGTCGTGCTCGCTTCCGAGCCTCATCTCCTGGAAGCGATTAGAGGCGGCCGAGGAACCGGTTCGCCGAATTTTCTTCCCCATGGGCTGCCAGCGCAGCAGCGGCGGCCTGGAAAGAGGCGATCGAAAACAGCCAGCGGAGACACGCGACTGGGGCTTCTGGTGCCTCTCGGCGCGACGACGTAGGGCGTCTCGTTGGGGAGAACGAGCCGTCTCGGGGCAAACGCTCTTCTCGGCGCTCAAGGACGCGAGTGGCCGGCCGCGCTTAGCGGACGAGGACCGCGCCCTCGCCCTGTTGGCGTGGGTCGTGGACTGCGAGCTGAGGCCGGCTGCTGGCTGCGGACATTGCGCGCGGCCTGCGCGGACGAGGTCGTGGCGGTGTGCGCGTTTCCGGCGCAAACGGCGGCCTTAGGAAAACGAGGAGGGAGCCAACGCTGTTGTGTGCCTCTCTACCGCCATTGATTGCAGAAGTTTTGGAATTCCTTTGCAGCGTTCATGTTTCCTTGTCTAAACGAGGGGAAGGGGGATGGTCGGGGTGATCAGTTACGACGCCAGGACTCCGAGCTCGTGCGAAATTGGACTTTACTAGCCCCCGACGTGGATCCGTCCACGATATCCGACCCAGCTTTATGCAAAACGTATCCTCGTTTCTTTTTCCCCAGACCGTCGAAATTGATCGGCACGTTTGGTTATTCAGGCTTTTTTCTGCTCGAAGAAATGAAGCGCTTAGGATTTCCTGTTGTTTCTAGCAGTAGGGATGACGTGTTCTTAGTTGGCTATCCTTTCACGGCTTCAGGGACAGTCATCGCCGGAGCGACGATTTGCGGCGACCAGGAGACGAGTTTTTTTTTTTTTCGCGTTCTGTGCGCACGTTCGCGCGCCCATTCGTTTCCAAGTAATGGTGAATCACTGAGCGGAATTTTATTGCTACCAAGTTGCCTGAAGAAAAAAGAATTAGTTCAGTTGGGTTTCCCTCTCAATCTTGTAGAAGGAAATTGCGTTGATGATGTGGGAATTGCGTTGATGGACAGCACAGGCAATCAATGATTGGGGAAAGATTACTCATCTCGACAAACATGTACAAATGTGTACATTTTCCTCCATTACGATTACGGAGGATTCTCCTTACCTCCCGCGAGCTTCGCGAACATTCTCGCTTTCTCACGGTGCAGGTTGTTTCTGCCTCCGGTAAACCCAGGTTTGAGGAAAGTCACCTCAAGGCCCATCTGTTCAGTATCGTCACTTACGAACTGTCTTCATGCCTGCAGCTAGCGTGGCGATATCCTGTCAACGCGAAAGTCACGCGATGTGACGCGGATCCTCCTCGTCGCAAGAAACAAGAAACGTGCACAACGGGATGCGACCTGACGTATCCGTTCCCGGAGGGGGTTTGACCTTTCCCATTTTCTCGAAATCCTCCGCTATCCGGGCCCCTCTTATACCGCTGGGTAGCGAGTGTGACTCACCCCCTTCTCTGCATTTGCGCGGAGGGCAGAAGAAAAACTCAACGGGCATTCCTTTATCCCGAACCCGGACGCTGCAAACAATGCTTAGCGCCGAGAACTTCACTACTACTTTCGAGCAGAACCCGAACACTCTTTGATCGTTGCGAACTGCATATTATATCGGTCTGCTGTATATTTCTTTTCTTGATCGCGGTACTCCCGTGTCATTCTCGGTTCATCGTTGTTTCAGGGTGCGCCGAGTCTGTGTGCACGTTCGGTGTGCGATCAGAACAGCGAAGCCGCGTTCTCTGTGCACTGCTCCGGCAGGCACAGCTGCTCGTAGATGGGGATGAGGCGTCCCCAGTGGGCCTCCTCGTGTCGCGCTGCTCCGAGGGCGGCGCGTGGACCATCGGCGGCCGCGTGCAGCGCACTCCCGATCAGCGGGCGAAAAAACTGCGTCGCTCAACTTCTGAGTTCCGCTTTTCTCTGGAATGTGCGCGTATACTCCATCACGGAGGGCCCGTTAGCGGTGACCTTCACGCGACACGCATGTGGGTCGGCATACGATAACGATCGAGTCGGGGTTTGAGCGCCATCGGCGAAGAGGGTGCCGTCGCTTCGACCCTGCTGCACGAAATTGCTGCTGGCCTTCTGAAACGTGGCCTTGGGCAAGCGGCATCCCTTTGCCGGCCACTGCGGGCCGTGCCAACGATCAATGGCCGGTACCGACCTCTCCGGGGGAAGGGAGGGCTGCTCGTTGACTCCTCCGGCCGCCTACTACGTTGCGTGAGCGGCCGCTCGGACGCCGGAACGAGCAGCAAGAGGAACGAGTCATAGCCGGGACGGAATTAATGAGGACGAGAAGCGCGGCGGGACGCGTGGCCCAACGACGAGTGGTCGGGGTGCGCTCCGGCTGGCCCCCCTGCAATCAGCGGGCCTTCTCCGAACGCCGGCCGGCCACTGTTGATGAGCCGGAGGAGGTCACGCTGCGCCGCAGCTATTAGGGCAGCCCGGAGGACAGCCGGAAGCCTGCGATGGTCTCGAGGTGCTGAAGCGGCCCATGCAGTGTCCACGCTTTTGCGCCTGCTGCGTTTGATCACCGATGGTCGCGCTGCTTGCGACTGACTTTTCCGGTCGCTCTCAACGAGGTTGGGAACATAAGGGCGCGTTGTTCTCTCTAGCCCATTCGTACCACTCCAGCGTGCAGCTCCCAGCTTTAGAGGCGTTATCCGCTCGAACCTGTTGTTGCCGACATAAGCGACGACCGGAAGGAGAGATTGTCGTAACTGCCGTGGCAGTTGACTCCCGGTGAGTTGACGTCTCGTGGTTCACTGTGCTTCAAGCGTTGTGCGGCCACTCCGACGTCCTGGTCGTGCAACAAGCACTGACGCCGGGAATTGGCGAAGAAAAAACAGTAAGCGTCCCTCCAAGTTCAACAAGACAGGTGTCGCTTGTTTTGCGGAAGCGATCCGGGACACGCCCCGGAGATGGGGCTGGCCGAACCAGACGCCCGAGCGAGGATGTTGCTCAAAGCGTGACTGTACACGGGCACGCCGGCAGCGTGCTGCTGCGACAGGCGCGTGACTGTGAGAGCGCAGTCTACTTACGCATGCTGAAGAATCTAATCAAAGCGGTTGCGCTATGTCTGGTCATGCGACGGCACCTGCGTCTGTTTCCCAGGGGCTCATGTGGAGAGGTTGCTAGGCTAGGCGTAGGCATTTGCGCACTCCCTGTACAGTTCAGCACAGCTGTCCTGCAGCTGTAGAAGGCCGTAGTGCAGGGAGGCCAAGCGATTCGTGTCTCTGCTCAATTCGTGTGCGCAAGTGCGTTGCGCTTGAGCGTGAGAACCTGCTTTACAAGGTGTGCTTGAGACGTGAAGCAATCCATTCGAAGGATGCGTTCTTCGCACTGTTCGAGCGGCTTGAAGAGGCTGCACAACAGCGCCAGCGTTGTTGACAGTACGACGTGTATCGGTGCATGTCACTATAAAGTGGATTCACTGTCGGGGAGGCCAGGCGAGGGGGCTTCTCTCGCCTTCCCAGACCCATCGTACGGGGGAGAGGCTTAGTGCTTCGGTGGGGGGGAGGGTTGCCCAGCGGCCTTCTTTCTTGTGATGGCTTGCATTCCCGCCGGGACGACGGAGGGGGAGTCGTCTCTGCAGCAGCCGGGCTTTTCATCCGCGCCGCTTGGGCAAGGGCGGGGAAAGTGGGCGCACTGCCGCCGCCTGCCCGGCCGGCCGCGAGCCAAGGAGACCGCCGCTTCTTTTGCCGTACAGCCTCGCCACAAGCACAGCCTCGCCGCAGCGTCCCGTCGAGCCGGACCGGCCTTCGTCCGCAGCAGTGGGCTCATCGCTTGGTCCGAGGGCCCCCTCCGTCGAGCGGATACCTCCCGCGGGCCACCGTCCGCCGTGACTCGCGGAACTCTGACCGTGTGATGCAACGTGGCCCCGATGCGGTACTGCCTCCGAGCCTTCTTCGGCTGCTCGACTGACGCGGCTGCCGAGGAGGGGCGCGCTCGATAGGCTGGACATCTCTCTGCTCCGACCCCCGTGACGCTCGGGGCGAGACTGGGTTATCCCAGCGCTGTTGTCGCGCTTATCGTCCGTCTTACGGCTGCCCCGCGGACGGCCGTATTCTTCGCCGCGACAAGTATTGCCGGAACCACATCACGTCGCTGCTGATCAGATACTGCCGGCCCCGAGAGAAGGCGCTGGACAGTCACTCACGGTCTTGTCGGGTGACTCACGGAGGTTCGTGTTGTGCGCTGCTAGTCTCTGTGGTCTCGTTCGCGAAATGGATAAAGCCGCGGCTGTTTCGTGACCCTTCACTGCCGAAGCTGACCGCTCCACGGCCTGGGCGTGGCCCCCTTTCGTCCGTGTGCCGCGCCGCGTGTGTGAAGCCCACGAGCCCTACCGGCCGCCTGCCTCCAGTGGCCGCTGTCGTTCTGAGCGCCAGGACCCGTGGCTGCCGTGCGTGGGACGTCTGCCGGCGCTGCTGGCGTCTTCTCCGCCATGGTGGGCCTGGCGAAGACGTCTACCTCGGCCGGCTTGTCCGCATCCCGTGCCGACCTGTTCCGCACCGTCTCGTCGGCCGGCGCCGCCGCGCTCATGGGCGGCGGGGGCACGGGAGTCCACTATCTCGTCGAGCTCTGGAGAAACGTAGGTGGTTGCCTCAGCGCGGCCGTACAGCGCGCGTTTAGCCCGGCCTGGTCTACCGCTGTACGCGTCCGTAATAGTAATCTGCAGCGCAAGGCGCCTACCATGTCGCCGTGTGTGCTCGGGCTGCTGCAAAGCGCCCCCGGCTTTTGAGGCCGCTTGGCAGCAGCTCCATTGCCGATGGCAGGTTCGTCCGCATTCCTTTGCCGGCGGTAATTCGCTGCACCGTGTGGCTTGTGCGTGTTACCTTGCTGCGAGGAGGAAGGATGGCGGCCGTTCCGATCATGTTGAGCTTTGCTTCGCCATTCGGAACACGAAACTCTCTTGGCATCTGCGATTGGAATGCGGGGCGCTCTTGGGCGCCTGTCTGTGCCTTTGTTATCGTTTTCGTATTCTTGCTGCGCCTGGTTAGAAACGTTCCGCTGTGCAGTGTATGGAGTTTGGCGTGTTGATGTGTCATCTTGAAGCGAGGTACAGTGCTTCAGGATGACCAAGGAGAGCTGCAACGTCGCGTCTTTTCGCCGCACGGCCTCTTAATGCGCCTTACTCGCATTAAGATGTCGCATGCTGGTTCAGCCGCGATTTAATCACACGTGCAGTTCTTACCTTGTGACAGTCGACTTCGTCAGGATGGAGAGCAAAAGCCGCTGGCAATGCACGCGCTAGTGGTAAAACGCATTCCTATTTTCCGTCTGAGTTGCTGTTCGGTATATATTGGGCACGTTGTTAGATGGTCAGCGGGCTAGAGTTGACGAAAGCCGGTTAAGATGCGTTACGGAAACCGGTTACGGAATGAGTTTTATCCGACTGGCTTGGTGATAGGTATTGCTTTGCTAAAGCGTGTACCAAATACACGCTGCTGTATTGTAGCTCCACTCACGCGTTGCCTAACGGAAGTTGCGAAGTACGGCGTGCCACGCGGGCCTCACTGGCCAGTACCTGGAAAGGGGAGAGGAGAAAAGAGAGGGCAGAGCACCTCTTATGCCACCGATAACCACTTTTCGCTGTTACGGTCCAACGGCAGAAAAAAAAAAAATGTCACTAACATGGCGCTTTACATGTAAGGGTAGGCCTCGCGTACTGAGTGTTAGAGAGCTCTTGGTTTATGCGCTCGCGCACGAACGTTGACAACGCGTTAATACACTTACTACAAACGATATGTGTTTACACTTTGCGCTTGCACTGCCTTGTCCAGAGTCCTTCGGTTTGCTTTTGGGCCGTGTAGTTCGGCAGTCGCGGCTCACCAGGAGTTCCAGATCTGAAGAGCAGGATAACTGTTGTCCTCACTCTCTCCCCCCCCTCGACTTTTTCATCTTCAGTGATGCCGCTAGTACCCAAATACCGTACATGGCTCAAAGGTGTAAGCTCTGTGCCCCCAAATGCTTTTGAACGGCGTACCTGCTGCATTTCGTTGTTTGTGGCAAGGTTTCAGTCTGGAAAACTGTCGTACCTCAGTGGTACCCGAACGCTCAGCAGTCTGCCTCTCGAAAACCTGGCAGGAGCAGCCCAGCCTTACTGCTGCCACGAATCCTGTTAGTGTCAGCTGAACGTGTATTCACTGGCATGTTGTGCTCTGGCCTGTCGCTGTTTATTGACGACTCGGGGCAGTCGTGCGCATCCGTTGGATGCTGAAATGACATAACGTTCTTTGTTGAGAGACCAGCCAGAAACCTCTGGAGCGGGCCTTTGCTTGGACACCAGGTATCATGCGCGAGGTTGAAAGCGCGACTCATCTAGCGCTCACTGGGTCTTCGTAACCCCTTCAGCTTTAACAGGCTCTGCTGACGCTGAAGGCATGAGTGATCTACTCTTGCTGGCCTGCAGCCTTCAGCGTCAGCGTGGCCCGCGCGATGGTGCTGCGATTATGGGTCCCAGTTTTGCAGTGCTTGCATTTTCCCGATGATAAGATCGATGATATGATATGGTTCCGATTTGCTTGTAAGCAGAAGGGCCCTGCTGAGTCCCGTGAAGAGGCAGGGTGCAACACTTGGCCGTGAGACAACATTGTAGTTCCAAAGAACCCAAACGCGTGGCGACAGCGCTCAAGCGACACCGATAACACTCACTTGCTGCTGTAGTTTTTTTTTTATGGCTTTCGAGTACGTGATAAGGCGACGCCGTGACTTGATTTATTTTCGCGAAGTTTGGAGCGCTCACGTCGCCAGCATGCCGAAAATACTGCGATGTGGAAACCAGCGTCGGCCCATTTCTCTACTCTAGTTAGGTCAACCCTCTACCAAAATAAGCGTGTTTCGGATGAAGGCACCTTGCGTGCCGTCGGGATGTTAGTTGGGTTCCCGTCTTTTAGCCCGCCCCCATTCTGTAAACGATGCATTTTTCGAGAGCTCAGTATTTCGCCTATTCGGGCAAAGTGAAAAAAATCGGCATATTTCGCCAGCAGTAAATTTCACGAGGCATTGGTGATAGGCCCTCTTAGCGCTCCATTTACCCAAATTATTCGCGGGACCACTTCTTCACGAGGCCTGTGTGATTCCCGAAAATTGCGTCGGTTTTTGGATGGCTGGTCAAAATTGCAACGCGGGGTTGTTGGCAATTAATGTAATAGTGCACAAGCAGCGCTAAAACTGACGACGACCAGACTCTGGACGGGAACAAGGCCACGAAGCGGTTGTGGTGTCGTTTCTCTCCTCAGGACATCGTCGAGTTTTGGGCTGCGCGTTGTAGTGCGGATGGGAATACGCTGCGGCATATTTCCAGGCGCACGGAGCGCGTCATCTTCGGCCGAACGATGCTGTGCGGGAAAGCAGCTCTGCTCCTGCGAATTGTTGGGTTTCCGCCGACCGGAGGCCTCGCGAGTTCGTGAGCGTTGTCGCCCGTGTGAGTATAGCTGCGCGCCGTGTAGCTGCGCAGGAACGGACGTTGGCACCTCCGCGCAGAGCCTGCCTTCCGGAAGGAGAGATTGGTGCCCGGATAAGGGCGAGCTGGTTCTCTGGATTGCTGCCGACAACAAAGCTCGCCAAAACGCCGCTGCTCCCTTTGTCGGCGTTGACCGTCGCCCTTCATTGTTCGTGCCTACTAGCTGCGTGCGGCGCGGGACGTTTTTCCTCCTCATCTGGACGCGAGCGCTGTGCACTTCGCGTTTTTTATTTTTTATTTTGCCGTGTCTTTCTCTACGCTACTTGTATTTTTGTTTCTGCTGTGGCGGAAAATTCAAAGCGTGCAGTGTGTCCATTGTGCTGCGAGCGCTGTCCTTCCCATATAATAGGGGCTGAGGATCTGTGTTCTTGAGATTACCCGGCAGTGGCAGGGAAGGCTTCACTGGGCCATTCGGGTTAGGCCTACGTCGCTGGCTCATTGTGTTTGCCATGCCCAGGAAAAAAAAAAAAAAGCAAATGGCCGCGCCGCCTTAGCGGTTGTCCTCCGGCAGAGGCTGTAGCTAAACGTGTGCGTAAGGATTATGTGGAGGCTTCTTTTTCTGACCTGCCGGGCGAGTGGCTGCTGCTGCGCTGGCGGGTCAATTTGTGCGCTACTCGTCCCCGCCGTAATCTGTGCTTGCTGGTTTGGCACGTTGGAGCAAACAAGTGCGTGGTGGCTCCGTGATCTATCTTCGTCGTCCGTTGGAGCTTTGAGACGCGAGACTGCGCGCAGATGAAAAATGCGGAAGTTTGATTGGGGGTTTCTGCGAGTTGGCTACTGATGAATGTTTAAGACACGCGAGACACTCTTTTGTGTCTCGTTCGCCGGTCATGCACAGTAGTAGTAGTGGTTTATTGAAGTACAAAAGTAAGGAAAGCATGTTGTCGGCCGTGGCTATTGCTATCTGATATCTTAAGCACCCGAGCTGCGGCCGACGGAAATGAAAGGGACAGGAAGAGGATGCGATTAGTACAGTGGGCAGCGGTAGTAAGAAATGGCTGGGGAGGCTGCGTACAACTAGCCTTTGTAAGAAATGTATAGCCCGAAGGGTTCGCTGCTAAGTCGTGTAGTATGGCTGTCTAGCACCGCTGAAAGCAAAACGAGCTGCACAGCAAGACCCACGGCGGCAGGCCCTCATTCCACCAGTTCTCCTATACGTGTATCGTTAAGTATGCCCCCCCCCCCCCCCCCCCCCCCCCCCCCTTACTTGGGTACAATGAATTGCCTTGGGCCCTTCCTGAAAAAAAAAAAAAAAAAAAATCTTGCTACGTGCCTGTCCAGCAGCAGACCCGATGACAAAATGTGCACGCGCCAGTCTGGGTGTGGCTCGTGGTGCGCAAGGAGCGGTTTTTATTTCTGCTGGCGACACAAATGTGTGAGAAAGGGACATGAGGTTTGCTGGACATATCTTGCGTGCTCGAAGATGTGACTTCAAGAGACCTCTGTCTCCACACAGGTTATCTGGCTGCGCTGTGTCGGGTGATAGCTGTACTATCGACGTCAAATTTAATGCGAACAGCGGAGCGAGTGGCCAAAGGTCCAGTTTACGCCATCTGCCCGTCGTCATCAGAGATAAGCGCGCTCAACTGGTTTGCTTTAGTTTTGCTTCTGCCTTCTACTTACTGTTGCTGCCACCGGAAAGGTGGCGCTCCAGTGGCAAAACGAGAAAATGAAGCTCAAAGAAAACGGAAGCAAAGCGGTTGAGCGCTCCTATCTCTGATGACGACAGGCAGATTGGCGTAAAATGGACCCTTGGTCATGCTCTCCGCTGTTCGCATTTCATTTGACGCCGATAGTGCATGGAAACGTTAGCATTGTGTTCAGATATCTCGCAGCTGGCCTGTCACAGTCGCCTACATTTCGAGCAAGGTTGATAAAACGCCGTAAAGAGCACTTTGCCCCTGCTTAGGACGATTGCAGTGGATGCATCGTGAACAGTCTGAGGAACTGAACGGTAAATGCGAAATCTTTTCCAGTGTATCTGGCATCGTACCAAACCAGGAACAATGGCGTCCACTCGAATGAGCTCAGAGTTTTATCTTTTCTGCGTAGGGGGCGTATAGGGAGGTTCGGATTTTTTTGCCCCCGTACTTTCTTGCGGGAGAGGAACAATGGACTATTGAAGTACCCTCAAGAGTTCCACTCTGCAGCTTGGAAAGGGCGCGACGGCCACTCCAAACCAGTGTCGCAGAGGAAGGGGCTGTTTCGACCTCAGCGGCCCCAACTCTTGCCACTGTGGTCGCGCCACTGTTCCACGTTTGCACGCGCAGTAGCGGCGATATGTTAATGCGACAGCGTTAATAAATAGTTCCATTACGAGAAAAGCCGGCGGCGTGTGTGTGTACTTGCGGATGGCACAGAAAATTCCATCGCTTGCAATAAAAATAGGGTGACTTCACCAAGCGGCCGTGTGACGCACACAGCAAGCCGAGCACTGCCATTTCAGATAATTATCTATATAGTATTCCCACCACTGACCGACCTCTATGTGGCGCCAGTTTTCCCGGCATTCGTACCAAAATTGTACCGCCACCGTTTGTCGTACAGCGTTTCGGGTGGTGTCATGCGATTTCTCGTTGCATAGCTTTGCACGTGCTAGTCATGCTGGAAGCTAGCTTGCAACAGGGATTCGAACCGACGACATAAGCGCCTTCAACTGCATGCCTTCCCAGACTTTCGTATCAAAACTGTGATGGAGCCGTTCGTCGTACAGCGTTCCGGGTGGTGTCATGCAGTGAACCATCAATCAACGCTTTTGCATTCCCACCCGTAAGCAGTCTTGAGTGCCCCTGCCGAATTTTTTTCGGCGCCCCCGTCTGTACCCGTGAGGTGCGTGTTCGCCTACCGCTCTAGTTTCCGACGCTGTTGGGGGAACGGAAGAGAGTTTTGCGTACTGCTTTGAGCGCGCGCCCCGTCTTACCCACACGGGAATGTGGTGGTCGAAAGAAGGGAAACTGTGGCACGCGTTTAGCGCTCGCTTGTGCCCACCGCGCTTGTCGCCCTCAGCAGGGGTGGTGACAGAAGTGATTAGAGATGCGTTCTGCGGACTCTGCCCAATGCTCGACTGCGAAGGAACACGTGTGGAGCATCTGTGGATGCTGTCCACATGTGAGCTGCACTCGTGGTCAGCGTTCACTGGGAGCTGCTGGCGAGCTTTCGAAGCAAGCAGCTGGTTTTAGGGGCGGGAGAAAAGTGGCGCGCTCCCGCAGCTGTCGGCGGCGGGGCCCACCCGCGGAGCGATGCGTACGTAACCATACGCAAGAACCTTACGTACGTAGCCGGGTTGCGGGCCCTCCACTGCGCATGCGTCGTACGCAGCTCGAGCCTTACGTATTGCGTATCCGCCGCGTACGTACGTAGAGATCCCGTCCTCTGCGTACGTAACGTTTGTAACGTTGAGACGTCTGCGTGTTGCTCTCGTTGGAAACGAGAGAGCGCGAGACACGTTTTCCAACATGGCAGCGAACCGAGCCGCAAACGTGCCTCGCGCGCGCTTTTTGATTGCCGACGATTTGGCGTTGCTGCGAGAAGTTTGCGCGTGCAACCCATTTGCCGATCCGTCGCAGTGGACGCGAATCGCAACTAATGTGCAGTACGCGACTCACAAGGTTTTCACCGTGCGCACATTGCGCGAACGTTGCGACTTGTTGCTGGCGTACTTCGTTGCCCAGGATCGCGCAAACCTCAGGAAGTAAGTACCAAGTTTCTCATATCTTGAAGCTAAATTACTGTAATAGATTTGCCTTCAATGTTATGCATGTAAAGGACGTGCCCGGTTACTGTGGGAAGCGTTTTTCTCTCCTTTACCAGAAGAGCGCACAACAACAGTGATGAGCTCTATGCAGACTGTTTGTTTCGGAAAGTTTACGCGTTCTTTACTCTCTAGATCCGGCACCGAGGAAGAGTACGATGAGAAAGAAAAATTACTTCAAGACATCGTTGACCTCGCGCGGGTGTATGGCTACACCATCAAGCGGCGCCGGCCGGCGGCTGTGCCGGCTACCGCTGCCACCCGGGACAAAGCTACCGCAGTGTTCGCGGCAGCGTCAACACTAGCACCTTGCCAAGACTCCTGTACGTAGACTGGAATTTAAAGCTGTGCATTTTGGCACGTTAATTCAGGGCGTTGAGCGTTTAGTATCACGCTAGCGATCGTTTTCGTGTTGGTATCAGATGTTCTTCGATACACAGAAAACAAAATACTGGGGCAGTCTATAACAAGCATTCTATATTATTCAAGTTAGGCAGCCTCCGCTGAAAAGGACCAAAGGATCACTGAATGTCAGTGATCACTGTGGAACAGTGCAGTAGGTCTGAGTCACCAGTAATATGCACTTTATTGCAAGAAAACTGGCACTTGCCAAGAACACACATGATCATGAGGGCAGGCAGACCTAATATACATTTGAGCCTTTCTTTCTTGCATCGCTATGCTTGTGAAATAAGAACCTTGTCTTCTCATTCGCTATATGCAGCGCAAAGTTCTTCCAACGAGAACGATCCATCAGAGACCGCTGCAGGAATATTGGAAGGAATTGCTGCTGGTGTAGTGGAGAATGCAGGCGGTTCAACAAGCCCAGCAGCCTTACCACAGGACGAACCCAGCCCAAGTGCCGCACCACTCAACAATGCAAGTGCGCCAAGTCACCAACCAACACAGCCGTCCACAGCAGTAGCACCTACCCCCCGAAGTATGCAGTATCAAATTTGTAGCTTACAGCACGCATGACTTCTATAGTCTAACACAAGTGTGCCTAGATTTTGTAAGTCCTTACACTGTAACACGTCACATGCTAATTTTCCTAGCATATCTTGTGATGGTGTATCACTGTCACCATAATACAATATTAGAATATTACGCTTTACTGAGCATTCAATGTAATTCAAATGAGGAACAACACAACAAAACTGAATGAATGAGAACATAATGCAAATGAGTTGTATGTTAACTAATTTAGCATCCCACTTGTAGGTGTCTTGTTTGCGTGCCGAATTTTCACCCTTTGTGTCTTGTTTGCAAGCTTAATCCCTCATTGCAGTGCAATGTCATACGAACAGCACATATATTGGATTACTTGCGCAGAAAGGAAGAGGAACCAGGATGCTGAAACCACGGCCGACCGCGAATTCCTGGAGAAAAGGTGGCGTCATGAGAAAGATATCCATGACAAAGACGCTGAACTAGAACACAGCCGCCTCGAGCTTGAAAAGATGCGCCTAGAACTAAAGCAGAGACGTTCGGAGCAAAAACATGAGCTCAAGAAACAAAAAATGGAAAAGGAATTCCAGCTCCGGCAACTAGAGCTCGAAATAAAAGCAAAAGAAGAAGAGCATAGGCACGAACAGAGCCAACTTTCCACACAGACCAACCAAGCAATGTTGAGCCTTTTAAAGGCGCTCACAGAAAAAATAAGCGGGTAGAGGAGATAGAAAAAAAAGCAAAAAAAAATTGCTCTATGTAGGTTCAGGTTACTGTTGCTAAGCTCAGGTTGCAGCTTAGTGCGGAATATTTGTTACTTGCAAGGCACAGTGTTTTAGAAAGGCTCTACATGAATAAAATAAATACAGCGTGTGTTGTCACTTATTGCACATTACATCTCAAATAATCAAAAAGGCATGGTGGTTCCAATCCAAAATATACTGAGATCTGGTTGCCGTACATGCACGCTTGGCAGTTGCTGAGCAGGACGGCCACTCGGTACATCCTTGGAACTGCCTGCAGTTGTATTTTGTTGTTCTTCTTAAAGTCCAGAAATGCGAACGACGAGATAATGTTACCAAATCCCCACTCTACAGATTGCCTGACGGTGCTCATGGAGGCGTTGAACAGTTCTTGCGGCCTCGTCAAAGATGCGCCTCCATATGGCTTCATTAATAGTGGCCGTAAAGGGTACGCAGGGTCACCGTAGATTACGTACTGCTGCCCTTGTACCAGCTTCTCCAGCTTGTTGTAAAGCTTGCTCTCACGGAGTATTCCTGAAAGTACATGTGAATAAAAGGGGGAGATTAAATGCTGGTTAACTAGACTGTACATGTGAACAAAAAACAACTATCTCGGTTACAGTCAATTATACAGTAAAGCTCTCACAATGGCAAACATTGCAGCTAGCATTTATGTGTAGCAGTGCTTTGAATACATCAATCTGCCCTGCGAGTTAAGTTCTCTAATGTAAGCCTTCCTCTCCCCACAAGTGTTCTTAAATGAGTAATTTTGTGCGAGATTCTGAAGTAAGCACAGATGTATCTATGTTTATATTAGCTCAAAATGAAACTGCACTGGACGTGCAACACACCAGAGTCATGCATCCTTCCTGGGTATGGCCCGTCAAGCTCGCATATTAAGCCATTTGGGCACATCAACGCTTGGTACTTCAAAGCGTGCAGCCTTTTGTGTCCCGAGAAGTACAGCCGCTGGTTGGTTGATGGTCTGCATATCGGCCGGGCAGTCCCATCAATAAATGCCCAACAGTTTGTGAGGGCTGCACCTTTCTCGTGAACTGCCTGGAATAAATTATATAATAAATCTTTAATCAGTGTCAGAAACTTAACATACGTGGTACAGTAAATTTGAGAAGTAGGTAATACATGTAGAAATGAGAAATAAACAACTTTCTTTCAAGTGCATACATGCACTCTAGGAAGGAGGCCACAGAATGCAATGTAGGAATGAAGAAAATTGGGCCAGTTTGTATATGTTCATGATTCACAAAAGTGCTCCAAGCAAAGGACAAAAGGGGAAGACAGCACCTGTGTCATCTCAGTCTTCCCCTTTCATTCTTGTTTGAAGTGCGTTCATGAATCATGCAATGTCTGACTAAGACATTCCTCTCCATGGTACGAATGAAGCATTGAGAAGGCAATTGAAAAGAAAAAATACAAAGGCAGTGTAGTACGGATGTCTCAACACTTGTTGACATATCAAATATTCTATAGGACAAAAAAAATTCCTTGGTGTAGTACAACACAAAACACAGTTAACAAGGGTATACGCACAGCCACAGTCTGCTTGACAATGTTTCGACAAGAGCACTTGCCTTGGTTTTGCCCGACAAAAACAAATTCTCTTGGTAAAATGTTTTCTAGGGACTGAGGTTGCCCCTCAAACCTTGTTAACTTCATTTCGTGTTATCAAGAATCTAGGCTTTCTGCCCCCTGTCTACCACTGCTGCAATTCAGACTGCCTGACATGTGCTTTCAGAAACATTCTTCTAAAAACATCAATTCAATTACCAACCCACAAAAAAAGCATACAAAAGCCCAGCTTACCACAGGCTACAAAACAGTGGCAAGGCACAAATAAAAAGAAGACTCCAACTCCTCTAATGCTACAGCATGCAAAATGTAGTTATTGCATCACAATAATCTATTAATTGAAGTATGCAAAAGCACTGTTCTACTTTTGCTTGCAACATCCCTGCAACGTTTCCAGTTAAATGGCACAGTGGTGAGTGAGAATAGAAGATATAACCTTGCTCATCTCTTCCAAGCCGGTTAGTGACAGCCATTGGTGCTTGGTGAGGTCGTCCAGAAGATACCCGAAGTTTCTTTCGATGTGGAGCATCATCTTGTTCGCGACGCTAGATATCACACTGTAGTGGCAGCCAAAATACTCTTGCAAATCGCACAGCCTGTTTGGATAAGCTAGCCTACGTAAGCACATGCAAAGTGCCTCTTGCCCCGATACGCAAACTCCCTGGGCGCTTGTGACACTCTCAGGTATGCTGAGAGCATCTAGAAGAACAGGGAAGTCCGCCTTTTCAAAGCGGAATTGACGCCGGAACGTCACATCTGGAATCTTGTCGATGTTGAGTGTACCATTTCGCGAGGCGTACACCCTCCTGCACGGTTCACGTTGGCGCGGCCGCATGATCAGTGCCTCGATGTCCGTCCAGTCTAAATAACACAGGCAGTAGGGGTCCCACAACACAGATGAGCGAGGCATGACGAAATGGTTCAGTCGCGAATTCACGGGGCAAACACCGCTGTCAACAGCCAAACCCGCTGTACGCACTTGACTCGCAACACAACACATCAGCACAACGAACAATCACTGAACACACGCAACCTGCACCACACTCACTCAAAGGTATTTTTGTTCAAATAAACCCCCAAACACTCCTGAAATGATCGCATTCAATGATTCTCGCCTCGATTCCCATGAGTAAGCACGCGCAAAACACCAGAACTTGGCGCTGGATTGACGCGGCGTGTCTTGGATTCGTACGACTTCAAAAGACAACTAATGGTTCATGATTATGTCCATGGATGGCGCTGCGGTGGTTTGCGTAGTCTTGCGTACGCAGGAGATTTGCGCGCTTCTAAAAGCCTGTCCGGGGAGCGTCTCCGATAAACGCCGTAGCGTTCCGCAACGAACGTACGTTCTGCGTGCGTAACGGTCGCTACGCAGAACTAAAACTCTCTATTGACGTGGCGACGCCGGTCGCTCTGGCAGCTCCGGCGCTCGTTTTCGCGGGACCCGGAGAGCAGGGCGTGGTGCCCACTCTCCCGTGGGTGTCCTGGAAGCGGGGACACGCCGTGCCAAACCTCGCGGTCGGAGGTGTCTCTCCGCCGCCTTGGTCCGCGCGGCGCCCACGCGCTGATCCAGATAGCGGCTGGACAGGAATTTCCCCGCCACGGCTAGGGCTGGTGGCGGACTTGGTCGTGGGCTCGCGAGGCAGGGTGTCCCCGTGCATGTGTACTTGGTTCTGCTGGCTCTCGCTGGGCGGTGTTAGGGTCACCCGTGGAAGCAAAGCAGGAAGCCGCTGCTTGACGAAGGCACCCGATCAGGCGGATGCAGGGCGTGCATCACGAGGCGCCAAGTTTGAAATCCCTTTGATAGCATGAAAAATGGCTGCAGCGGGAGTCACGGCACAACTATACTTGGCTGATGCCTGGACTCTTGTAGTTGCGCCTGTTCGGTGTAGAAGCAAGACCACGCCCCTCCCCTCCCCCTCCTCCCTACTCGCCGAGGCGGTAATGCGCGGAGTTTTGGAGCGTGGGCCGGAAGTCTTGCCTGGCGGGAGGAGGGCTGGCTTTGGTCAGCGCCGGTGTTTTTGGCCGGGGCTCTTTCCGCTTTGACCCGCGCCTTTTCGAGCGCCTCAGGTGCAGCGTTTTGTAAGCTCCTGCTCTGGCATTTCGCCGCGTGCGGCGCGGTAGTCTAATCTCAGGCCGTGCATTTCGCAGTCTTTTTTTTTTTTTTAACTCCCACGGTTTCTTCGCGTGCGCATTAATTCATCTGGCGCCGAATGCCTAACGGAAGCTGCGAAGTTATGAACCACGCTTCGCGGGCGGCATATTATCCAGCGGGGGTCGTTGCAAGTGCAACTTAGCAGTTCACTGCCTCTCAGGCGCGTTCCGTTTCCCGATCGCTGCCGATGCGCATTTTCAATGGGGCGTTGTTTTCTCCGAAGTGGCTACTTCGGTATGCACGGTGCGCACTTGGGCTCGTTACTTCTCGAACGAGAACACTCGCTACCGCGCAGCTTCATGTGAACGCGTACGACTTCCGGTTCATGTTAGCGCCTGCTGCAACTTCTTAAATGTTCTCGCTACGGCCGGCTGCCTTCGCGTGGATTTCGTGGGTTCGTTCAGTTATGTTCGCGCGTTTTCCGTGCGGTTTGGGGCAACGCCCCGGCATTTGCAATGTTTCGATTTCACCTGCGCTACGTCGAACCCCATTTTTACAGGCACGAAGAGGAAAGTGGGAGGAGGGGCACAGCCTGTTCTCTCGGTGGAGCTGCTTTGGCCGCTTCTCTTGGCGAATATCGACAGCGGGAAACGTTCCACGGACGTCGTGCTTTGCATTTAATGCACACCGCACTACTCGCGACTATAATCTCGCTTTGCCATTTACTCCTCCGTCCTTTGTTCTGCAACCGAACGCGAAATTTTCGTTGTTGGCTGCGCTGGAAGGGGTTCGTTGAGCCCGAGCGCCCGTTTCTCGGCCGCCGTGACCGCAGTTTGGTGCAGGCGAACTATAAAACGCCCCTGTGCGCCCCCGTGCCACGGGGGGTCTCAATTAATCCGGAGCTGTAAATCTTATCGTGCGCGGCTTCTGGCCTGGGTGTAGCTTAGCTGAGAAGTTGCGCGTGGCCTACATACTCGACGCAGGGACGCCGCCGAAAGTTTTTCTTTTTTTTTTGCTCCGATTTCGCCGATTTGCATCGTTATTCGAAGTTATCACTCTTGGGCCAGCGCTTTTCGAAGTGTGTGTATTTTTTTCCCCTTGTCTTGCGGCGTAGTTGCACTGTGTAGCTGCCGCTGTCCCTCGCGTGTTATCGCGGTGGTGACGGCGTGCAGTTTTAATTGCAGCGTGTAATATAATACAGAAAATTTATCCCAGTTATTCGGGGTTCCAATTAACTTGGGCTCCCCGTAGTGCGCGGGATTGTAACTGAACCAAGATGTCAATTTGAATAAACCAGCACGTCAAATTGAGTTCGAATTAACGAGGTTCCATTGTACAGCATTAGTCCCTAAGGGACATTAAGGGCAAATTGAAGTCTGTCTGTATTGGAAGACTCTGGCATTCTAACGACAGAGACCACTCTCTCCGAAAACGCAGCTTTTATGAGGTAGTAAAGAAAAAAAAAATCGGAATACCAGTGTCGACATCACCTGTCGATTTCACAGGTGTACATTGCTAGCATCAGCATCGAATTTTTCGTGGATCCCAGGGGCTATGCTACACCGCTGTAAACTTGATAACGGCGTTACCCAGTCCTCGGTGTGGACGTTGAGTTTGAATCGTGTGACGAGAAAATTTTAATTCATTTTTCTCAGCCGTAAGTGCTTTCTTTTTGTGGCCGGGTAAAGTTAACATGCCCGAGAATCAATTAAGCCAAATTTTTTCACAGTGCGTGCGGGCTCGCAGCGTATTGCTTTCTATGCCTGTGGACGTGAATTACAAAAAAAAAAAAACGGTTGCTTGCAGACGCCATGCTGTGCAAGTGAAAATTTGCATTGGGCTTGTTCTAAGAGTTTTGGACGACCGCTTTCGGTGGTGACGCGTGCTGGGCGCTGGTGTTTTCACTTATCTAATGTACTGTTCCTTCTTGTTGCAGGATCAGTATGACAAGATATCCCAGCACACCCATCAAGGCCTGCAGTTTCTAGAGAACTTTAGTCAATTCATCAAGGACCGGTCGACGATCGAGACAGACTACGCCGCGCGACTCAGGTGGGCGGCTGTCTTTGTTGTTGTTGTTGTTGTTGTTGTTGTTGTTGTTGTTGTTGTTGTTGTTGTTGTTGTTGTTGTTGTTGTTGTTGTTGTTGTTGTTGTTGTTGTTGTTCCTTGTGCGTGCTGCCGAACTCAATGTCGATTGAGCTCGCCAGTACGTCACAGGGGTAAGGTCAGAGCTCATGTGTTGTTTTTACCTCCCGACTGTTTTTGTTGTCACACTACCCGTCTATAAAAGACCGGAGTGCCGAAGGTGCCTGACAAAGCCTACAAAATATGTGCGAGTCGCAAGGTCTCAAAAAATTGGTACGAAGTGCTATGCTGTGCGCCAAAAAATTTAAATCACTCATATTTCGTAACGAAGTGACAGTAAATAGAAGTTTGAGTAAACATGATGAACACTTTGTCATTTCATGCACCTACAGATAAACGAAAAATTAGTATAAAAAGTTTTGTGGCATGAAATTAACTAGCAGTGGTGCTTTAAAAAGTGAAGGTATGAGTGAATTACAACTTGAGTGAACTTTTCAGATAAATGATTTTATTCAAAATTGCTCACCAAAACACCGTTGTATCCGGTGCAAATATGTCTCTGAGATAAATGTAAGCTTTGTCCAAATGAAATTTGGCAAACTGCAGCTTTCAGTTCAGTGAATACTTTCAAAAGCACTGAAGTTCTCCTTGCCAGTCCGAGTGCATCATTCTGGAAGTTATACATGAAATGTTGTTTGACACCAAAGACAGGGCAATTCTGAAACTATACAGCTTGTGCAACTTCATACTGTTGCTTATGCAAATGCACAATACCATAGGGGCTTCAGGTTGGAATGGCTGTGCAGCTGGCTTCTAGCCTGATCAGTAACTTCATATCATTTAGCGCATTTGCCTTAGTTTTAGGGGCAGCTGATAGCATTCACGTTTCATGTAGTGGTGCAGTGACCTTTGTTTATGGAGTAACAGTTTTGCGTGAAATGTGTGGGATGACTATACAATACATGCATGTAATTTTCACTGAGATAAATTCCTTTGGGAACCATTTCAGCACCTCATATTTAGTTCGTTTGATCAAAATATGACACTTTGCTCATTTCACTTGAGCAAACATTTTTTTGATGTCTTTTGATGCTAGTTCAAGCGATATATTGCTCTTCCCGAAATGCATTCCTTTTAACCTGCATTGTTATACATTGATGATCTCTGCATTCCATGCAAGAAAACTTTTAATTCTGTTTGCAACATTCGTATTTTCCAGTCACTTTAGTTAATTTTGACAACCATTGGAGTCTTTTTCTACACACTAAGGTTACTTGACCACTCATTTCATGCTTAATTGTTACTGTCAGCAACTGCCTTTATCACCTTGTGTTTGCCACATTACTGTTTTAGTCGCTGCAGCACCACTAAGCCCCAAATACTTCTGCTTTAAAAGCATGCATGTGACCAGTGGCTACAAAAATGCTGATTTTTTTTGTGCAAAAATTTGTATGAAAGTAGGGGCAAAATTATGTAACAGTCCAACTTGAAATCTATTGCAATTCAAAGGTGCACCAGGGTTCTCCAGTAAGATGAAAAGTCTGGGGGAGTGGACATTCACTTTTCCCCCGTGCCATTGTTGCGAAATACGATAAATTTCACTTTCTCTAAAAAATTAAACTTAAGAAACAGAGCACATGCACTAAGTCTTGTTCTGGGCAAATACAGTGTTGTTTCACTTCCATTCCTCAGAAATGTTTTTTTTTTATGTCTTGGTTTATGTTGAAAGAAATTAGAAATGCTCTATGAATATCAAAGAGTAGTATTTGAAATTTCAATTCGAACATAACAAACCAGCTACAGAAGGATTATGACCTTTACGTTAATTGTGATGACGCTGCCCTGAAACAGAATTTTGTTAGATTTCATTGCTGAACCTACTTTTGTAGTAGCTGTTAATTCGGTTGCATTTAGCATGCTTTGACATGTTAGGATGACAAGTTTCCTTCCAGTATAATAGCTGCATATTTATGATGTGCAGGTGGAACTTGATTTCATGAATTTTCTCATCCTCTTAATTTTTTTGATTTTATGATCAAATTTTACTTCTCAGACGCATGTGCGGTCTGTTTGGTTAGCTGAGATTCAGCCCTGCATGCTGTTCGCAAAGCTTTCCCATAATAAAATTGTTGGAAAAAGAAGTAAAACAGTGCCACAAAATAGCCTTGTGTGTGTGTGTTGACCAAAACAAAATTCAGTCGGATCAAGTAAAGCTGTAATTTGGATGGGTTGGTATGTATTCGTATTGCCTCAACAACGCAACAAGCGCTTGTCCGTTTCTGTTTTGTCCTGTCCTTGTTGCACTGTTGAGACAATATGAAGACAATTGGATCACAGTCAGCCCATTTGGCTGGCATAAAGTGTTTACTGCAGAGATATGTATGGGCCATACAGGGTTATTTTGTAACAGTCGCATAAGGGGACCTAATTTCACAGAGGCTAAGATGGCCGATACTAAACAGCCTCCAAAAACCATTACTTCAATGCAAGTTGAAACTTAATACCATTTGCACGTAGAATCAGCTGCGCTAGTACTGTTTGTATCAAGAATGAACTGTGTGCAGAGCTGTCCTGTATCCAGTGGAATGCCCATAGCTGCTCGTTACAATATTTCCAGCTTCCTCAATCTTCAAGTCAGTGTAAATGAAGGATTTACCAGGATGTCCCAGACATGTGGAGGTGTTGATGCATATGCTTTAAGTATCGTTGTGCTAGTAGTACTTCTTCAAAACTGAATCGGATATAAATAGTGTAGTTTTGCCATGGAACTGTGTACAAATAGTGTAGTGCAGAACCAAATCAAATATGAATTGAATAGTGATAGAGCCAAATCAAATTGAACATTTTTATGAATATTCGCTACTTTCACAAGTATTCATATAAAGCAAATAATCATGCAAAACAGCGAAGTGAAGCACAAGCAACGACTCTGTGGGATGTTGCTGTAACTTATGGAGTTATACCGGTTGGAAAAGACAACCCTGGTCTCGAGGTTGTACCGACTTGCGTAAATCAGAGAAAATTGGAAAAAAATTCTCTCGGCCTAACCGCACGTTTGTTCTCGTTCAAATTTCACACAGAGGTTGCATTTAGTGGTCAGTTTTGTTTTATACTGCATTTACATAGGGTACTTGCCTGATTCGGTCAGAATTATTTGGAAATCCCCATCGTCTGCGGCGACGGCGAACCAAAACCAAAAAGTTTCGCAGCTTTGGTACCCGTGGCGCCATCTCGCAACCACCGGAGAAATGAGCCCTCTACCGGGGTGGGTGATGGCGGGGTGGAGTTGGTCTCGCATAGCCAAGTCACAAGCATGGCCTACTCTTGATTGCTGTACAATCGCATTTTTCGGTGATGTCTTGCGCTGCTTCGCAGCAGAGAGCACCAAGCAAAGATAATTTGGTCACCAACTTAGCACAGCTGGGTTTCTCCGGTGGGTGCGAGATGGCGCCACGGGTTCCATTGCTGCGAAACATTTCGGTTTTGGTTCTCCGTCGCCACAGACGATAAATTTCCAAATAATTCTGACCGAATCAGGCAAGTACCCCACGTAAATGAAGTATAAAACAAAACTGACCACCAAATGCAACCTCTGTAAGAAATTTGAGCCCGAACAAACGTGTGGTTAGGCCGAGATAATTTTGTTTTTGATTTTCTCTGATTTACGCAACACGCGATACTCAACACTTTGCCAGTGTATTAACTGAAAGGTCGCCATGTCAGATGCATAAGGAAATGAAATTAACATCTCCTGCTGATGATGACAGTGGGTAAACTAGCACCACATCACGGTAGATCAAAACTGCGAGACCTATTTATGAGCCATGGTCTCGGAGGTCATGCATCAAGGCACTGTTTGCTAAACCTGGTTGAGCACAGCTGTCACCCAGTCATGGAGGCTGTTATGAGCATTATGAATGCCGTCGCATCAATGGACTGCGTAGTGGAGCTGAACCGTCCATCCCGTGCAGACTGGGCTAGCTGCATGCTGTGCAGCGTGGACCTTGTTTTTGGAACAGTCGTTTTAGAAGACAAAACTACGCTATGTGTTATTCGAACTTTGCTGCAGTTATTCGAGAACTTGAGAGCATATTCTATTCATTTCAAATCATTTTGAACCTGTACTATTCGATTATTTCAGCAAATTAATAGGAGGATATTTAATTCGCTATTGGAAAATTTTGAATATTTGCACTCCTGTAGCTTAACACCATTTTGTTCTTTGGTAAAACCCTATTTCCTCTCGGTCACAATACCAGAAATTTCTTGGGAGTTTGCAGGTTAGTATAGCTGTATGTATGAGAAATTGGCAGCTGTAATATGATTTCTAAATTTCTAAGGGTTTTATGGGTAAATTGCTTCAGTGTAAGCCTATCTTAACCTTTATGACCAAAGACATGGCTTGATTTCAGGATGAGTTCAAGCCACACCTGTTGCTAACAGTAAGTCCACTGCAACACACTGCAACAAGTCTTGCAGTCATATTGTAAGCTGTCCAGAATTGCTTTAACACTGTTGCTCGTTCGAAATGACTGCTGTGATCCTGAAAGAACGTCTTCTAGTTCAGGTGCGCACAGAAACAGAAAACACTGAAACTGCAGGGGTTAATCACATGCCCAAAAACTATGAAAAATAGAAAAGGAAGAATGAAACAGGCAATCCGGAAAATAATTCCTTAGTGGAGCCCATATTTTATAATTTTTGGGTGTAAATAAAGCATCTTATGTTTGTTAAAGCTTAACTGCTTTTTACTGTTCACTGGCAATAGTACCACCTCCTCCCATTTCTTCCTCAAGGATATGCGCGCAGTACATCTGCACACCAGTGATCAGGAACACCACTTAAATTGTTTGTTATAATCGATGCCAACATAGCTTCACTATGAGGATGCATGCATTTTTTGGAATGGTACTGTTAGTGAATGATCTTCAAGGTTCTACTTGTCTACCTTTGTCAAAACAATGGTCATCCTTGTATTATTCCTAGGTGGTATTTACCTGATGACAACAAAAAGCTTTACTTCGTGATTGATAATGCTTTTTGTTGAAACTACAACTTAGACCTGCTTCCTCTCATTTTCTTGCTTTAGGAAGCTTGCTAAAAGCTACCAACCGAAGAAAAAGGATGATGAGGACAATGGGTAAGTTTTGCGTATTATTCTACACAGTTGTGCCTTATCCTAGTACCAGCTGGAAATAGCTTGTGTTGTTTACACAGGTCGGTTCAAGCCTAAAATTTAGATGTGTGTTGTATTTCAGTTCTTTCAAGGCAAGTATATTGCTTCCCTTTTTTGCTGAAGATGATAGCAACTACAGCTGATATCTTTAAATTTTTTTTTCATTTGCAGTTATGGTTTGGTTTTCTGCAAAATGAACTATGCTTAGCCTGTAGTGATATTGTCTTAAGTGTGCGTTGTGAAAATTACTCAATATTTCTTCATCTTTTTTTCTTTTAGGGAATTTCATATAATTTGTGTTGGCCTGAAAATGTCATGTTTTCCTTTACACTATGTACTGCTTGCTGGCTGTGCTGGCAACCTAATACTGGTTTGCTAAAACACATGCACTGCCCACTGTTATGGATACCTGCCATAACTTGTAGTTGACTTTTAGAAGTTACCTGCGTAGGATTTTTTGTTTTTTATTTTATTTGTAAATACTGCGGTCTTGAACTACAAGACCATCGCAGGTGGGTACATGATTTGTGTAACACCAAAGGACAAAGAAAAGGAAATACAGCAGACAAGGCGTCACAGCAACGAAATTAGTGCATCACACTGTACTGTATCAATTCACAACCTCAGAATATATATACTGCAGTCATAGAGCCAAGCATATAATTAAGTAAATCTAAACAAATTACTCATCAACCGAACATCCAAAATTTCTTCACTTGTTGCAGCAGCTCCTCAAAATGGGACAAATTATTCTCTTCGACTATATGACCAGCAAGGTTGTTCCATTCGGTAATGGTTCTCGGAAAATAGGAATATTTGTAGCAGTTCGTTCTTGTGGATAAAGGTTTTACGGAAAGAGAATGTCTCAGGCGTGTTGCATAACCACTAGAGTAACTAACAATTTTCGAGATGTCAATGTTGTATT
Source organism: Amblyomma mixtum (assembly GCF_055824585.1). NCBI lineage: Eukaryota > Metazoa > Arthropoda > Arachnida > Ixodida > Ixodidae > Amblyomma > Amblyomma mixtum. The sequence continues at coordinate 274,904,848 of NC_143014.1, read as the reverse complement.
GCCCATGAATTAACTGGAAAAAGAATTTCAAACGACAGATACGGTTTCTATCAGTAACGGATGGTAAGCCACTCTTTTTAATAAGATTAGTGATAGAGGTGCGGCCATAGGAATTATAAATAAATCTTACTGCTTTCTTTTGAATCCTTTCTAATTTGTTAATGTTAATCTTGGTATATGGGTCCCAGATCATTACGGCATATTCTAAGATTGGCCGCACAATAGTGTTATACGCAAGGAAACGTGTTTCAGGAGTAGCGAACCGTAGTGCACGCCTCAAGAAGAATGTTTTGCGCAGAGCATTTGCCGAGATGGTATCAATATGTTTGTTCCAGGAAAGATTATTGGAAATCCATAGGCCGAGATATTTGTAGCATGTTACCTCTGAGAGTGCACTATCGGAAGTACCATACTGGTAGAGAAGAGGATTCCTTTTAAGCGTTATTCTCATATATACTGTTTTATCAAAATTTATCACCATTTGCCACCTATCACACCAGCGCATTACTTTCCGAAAGTCATTATTTAGCCTGATTTGATCTTCACTTGAGTTAATTCGTTCATAGAGGACACAATCATCAGCATATAACTTAACATTAACAGAGAGATCTTGGACGATATCATTAATATAAATAATAAACAAAAGCGGTCCAAGCACAGATCCTTGGGGAACTCCCGATTCAACTGGAATGCAATGTGAGAGGGCACCATTTAGTGTAACAAACTGGCGCCTGTTTGTCAGGTAAGCCTTAATCCAGACAACTCTCATAGGAACATCAGGGAAGGTTAATCAAAATTGATGCAGTTATTATGTTCATGCTGTGATCAGCTGTTTTCCTTGAAAGGAAATGCGCTTTATTGTTTGGTTGCAGTCACCATCGTTGGTTATGACATCAACGAATACATGCTTTGCACAGTCATTGGTGTTGTCCTTTTATAGCTCCTCGTATGTAAATAGTAGCATGGGTTTTGAGGAACCTTCCTTAGCATTCAGTTTTTATTTAAACTTGCGATGTGCTGAGGGTGCATACACGGAGGAGGTAATAATGAGTTTGTAGGTAATATGGAGTGGTTTTTACATGTGGTTACTGGCATGTGCACTGTGCTTCAAAATTATACGATTGAAAGTTGTTAGTGAGCGGACTTCAGTCATGCTTGTTGAAGCTTGGCTTGCAACTCCAGGTGCGCCTGACCCTCACAGCTACTACCGTGAGGCATCTGGAGTCTTAAGTTGAGCTTACACAAGGCTTATGCTAAGCTTGCCTTTTAGCATGGTTGTTCTTACTTTTCATTTACCACTCCATGCTAGGGTTGCAAAGATGGCCCTTGATTGTCTTGTGTGCTAAAGTTTTCACAAGAGTTAGTGTGGAATACAGCTAAGGAAAACACTCATAAAGCATCAGTGGGATGCCTTAGCATGGTGGGAAATTGAGCAGTGCCAGCTTTGTAGCATACCTGGCATGCTTTATCTTGAACTTTTCACACCCGTGCCAGTGCTGGTATGTGAGGTTCACTGCCATTCTAAACAAATGCAAAGCATTAGTGAGGGAATCAATACTGTGAGCATAAAAGGGCACAGTCTCATTAAAGTCCATGTGATGGTTTCGTTACTTGCATGGTTCTGTTTTTTTTTTTTTTTCTGTTGTGACCTTTTATGATTGTTCAAAAGTCTAGATATTTACAGGCTTTAGTTTATATGTTCCGTGCTGCACTTAGTGCTGCATTTGATCCGTGAGATAACTATAGTAAAGGGTGGAATACTAAAGAACACTTGATCACTAAGAAGCATAAGCACTGCGTCATTATCAGCAGAGTTGTTTTTCTCCTAACACTTAGGGCTGAGTTGCTCTGTGGCGTTTTATTGCCACAGAATTGCCATGATGTGGATGTTCTCATGTATTGCAAATCTGGCATGACTGGCTTGTACTTGCAGGTCTTTGGGTGTCCCAAGATGCAGGGTTATGAAAGTGCAGGAATCCTCTATTACTTTGCAAAGAGCTGGGGACTGAACATTAAACGTTTGCTGAGGCTGTTGGATTACACTGTAATGATTGAGGGGTAAAAGGGGGTTGCCCTGTAGCTTTTGCATATATCGTTCTGTTTCATGACCACAGTAATAGCAGCAGAAGTTGTACCCTCTAGCTTTTTGTCCAATTGTTTTTCGTCTTGTGGTCTTTAGTTTTACCAGCCAGAGTGTACAGCACTTTCCAGAGTGAAACAAGGGGCTATGGCTCCCCTGTTGTTGTGTCAGGCCTTGCTGTTTTACTCAGTGCTGCTGCTACATGAAGACCATCCCAATTTTGAAGTAGGACTCATTCATCTGAAGTGAATTGTTTCTGATGCCCACATCCGTGGATAAGAGAAAACATAACTGACCACACTTGCAAGTGGTACTCCCCTGTCTGTCACAGATGTGTCAGGACTCACTTTTGGTGTAAGCAGTAGTATATGTATGTGCACTAGTAAGGATAAAGTCTCTATGCCTGGTGGGGGGTAACATTGCCACATAGCTGGGCTATCTGCTGTTAGATTGCTGGACCGTGTCATGGTGAGCCTGGTCGGGTGGTACTGACACCTTGTTGTCTCGGATACCAACTGTACATCATGAAAATTTGTGTTTGTGATAATTTATCTTAGCATTAGTTTGTCTAGTAGATATGAGAGATATGAGACTTAAGCGTGCTTTGGCAGAACTATAGATGTAATGTCTGTCCTAACAGATGTGCAGTCATTCAGTAATATAGTTTTTTTGAAGGTTTTCTGAAAGCTTTATTTAGGCTTCATGTAGGTTGTTACTACTGTAGGGGTGCGTTTATTAGGCGTCCTCAAGAGACCGAACCGCCGTGCAGGATCTGGCAGCGTAGATGGGCGTAGCCAGCACCAAGAGAGCGGGGCAACTTCGTCGTCGTCAGGCGCAGCGTAGTGTCGGCGCATAACTTCGTCGTCGTCAGGCACAGCGCAGTGTCGGCGCATGGCGGTAGCGGAACCTGTCACAGTTGGCACACTACACTACTCATAAGTGACAAGGAGTACAAATTTATGTCAGGTTCATTAGACACGGTGAAGCTGCGTGAAAAGAGCACACTTTACTCAACTTTTTCCTAGCTCTACCGTGTCGGGTGAATTATACCAGCTAGCTCAATATGTTCTACTCATGTATGGCAGGTTGTTGTAGTTGCTTACTTGGTCCTGTATTTTTATACTGCTTCATGTACATTGCACATGCCATTTTTTTTTCTCCATAGTCTATCATCTTTTGTGTGTGATTACTTCGATTTATATTTTGTTTCAAATTCCAGGCAAGGGAATGTGACTTGTACACTTCTCTGGTTTTCTTTTCTTGCAGGAAGCCTCCAGCAACTGTATGTTGTGGAATTGTAACTTTTATTCACATGCCGGTCACAGTTAAAACACTGGCTAGTGCTTAAAGGTCTAAATAGAACAAATAGACTGGGAATTAGTTTTTGTTCTTTTGCTTATTTGATGCTAGCTATCGCCACACACTGTCGGGTTCTATGTGGCCCCTGTGTCAAGATTGCCTTCAGTATGTCTGAAGTGGTCGCAAGAATAGGGGATATTCAAAATTCCGCAAGTGCGCTTTTCTATGTTGCCTAAAACAAGGTGGCCGACTTCGCTATAAAGGAACTACGTGGGCTACAGGACAGGCGCTAAAGGTGTGGATAGAATGTAAGAAGCATATTTTGGAGGAATCAAACAAAAAAACCAGTCTTTCTTGCTTTGTTTCAGCAGGAAACGCATGGTCAGCCATCTTGTTTGGGACAACATTGGTATGCGGGAAAGTGCACTTGCGGAATTTTGAATATCCCCTATTGACTTTTCAGTTCCTTGTCTGTTGTGGACTGTTTTCATTGCTGTTGAATTCTCGTATTTGCTGTCAAGGCAGGAGAGTGAAGGCACTGCACAAGGGCTTTTGTATTTACGGTAGTGTCATGGGAAGTGCTGTGGTGCTAGTGAAATAGCAGGGTTGCTAGTTCCAGTAGCTACCTCATTATCTGAATATTGCCGCTGTGCTCACAAATTACCCCACAGGGTTCAGGATAGTTAAAATGGCATTTTAGGTAAACCCAATGAAGTAATTTCTTAACAATGTCAGGAGTTTTGCAGATTTTCCTAATTTTTGAATGGTAGTAGTAAAGGTACTACTAGTGCAATTTATAGAAGTGATATTTTTAATATAAGTAACTCATCATGTAGCGTATGCAAGGTCTGGATGAAAGGGATGGGGGCCTTACCCTGCTCCATTTGCAGTTCTTCCCAAGGGCATTGATTAGGCTTTGTTACTCAATGTGTTTTGCTGGCACTCGTTAAGGTTTCCTTGCAGGTTGTCTGGACGTTAAAGCACATTCATATCTTTTCTTTTTTTCCCTTGCAGCTATACCTCATCAAAGGCATTCTGTTTGGTCTTGAATGAAGTCAATGACATTGCTGGTCAGCATGAACTCATAGCAGAGAACCTCTCCACGCATATAAACAGGGAAGTAGCCACCCTCATCAAGGAGCTCAAAGAAGAGCGCAAGAAGGTAGGCAGGCTGCTTCTTGTGTGAATTGGTTGCAGCATTTGATACTCTTGCCTTTAGAAGCCTTAGATGGACAGACCAGATTTTTTTACTGCATGCTTTTTCTTTGGAATGGTGCGCAGGACAATACTATACAAGTCACGACATGGACTTTGCCTATATAGCTGAATAATGTATAATTGAATGTTTTTCTGATGCTAGTTTGGTTTCAACAGCCAAATGGTGGCTGTGATGTCAAAGACGAGGTCATGTGAGGTTTGCAAAAATTGTGATACAATCGCTGCTTGTTAATTTTTTGTTATCCCAGTTTTTGTGTAGGCTTGCGTAAGAGTTGGGACAAATTAAAATGAAGAAAGCACCGACCGTACTGCAATTTTTGTATGCCTCACATGATCTGAAATCTCTTAAGTTACTGCCTTTGTTTGGTCGTTGAAGCATACAAACATAAAAAAAAAATTCGGTTATAAATTATTTACAGCTTGGTGCACCCCATGTGGCAGTCCATGTTTTCTAATGTTGTGCATGTCATTCCAAGGAAAGAACACACGACTAACATTTGGTGTGTTTACTCCTTTGAAACCTTTATTGTGTAGATTAACCTCAGCTTTCTATGTCATTCGCTTCCTTTTTTGCAACATGTAGAGTTGCGATGTCTTAGTCAGTAAGATGAAACTGTGATTAAGTATTTAACACTTGTTTAGTCATCCCAGATAATTTGGTTTTAGCCTCATAATATAAAACCAGAAAGAGCTGATTATCTGTTTAGGCTGTCCCATGTTATTGAGTCATGTTCAGTGCTACAAAATGGTACCAAAACTTTTGATTGGTACTGCATTTGACTGATGGCTTGTGACAGGCTGAACTCAGAGCAAATTATGGGAGGACAGAAAAAGCTTATGAAGACAGTATTGGTGCTGAACTTCTAAATCTTCTCTCCCTCCATTTTTAATCCATTTCAAAATCAGTGAGGAGTGAACCATGGCAAAACAAAGGTTGGAATGCACAGGCAATGAAAGGAACATAGGATGTGATCATGGAAACCAGTGGTAGCGTTAACGAATTTAAAAATCACGTAATTATGCTAAAAGAGAAACCTCACTTGAGAGGGCCCACGTTGTAACCATGCTGTCTGGTACATTCACCTCTGTGTCTAGTCCTCATTCCATTCCTTCTTTGGTTTGGGTGGTGGCATTCTTCGCACATTTAGCAGCTTTGTGTAGATGGGACAACTTCTCAATAATTGCGAGGTGCAATGGCATTCTGAGCTTTGCAACGAACTATTGTCTTCTCAGGGAGTCCTCGTGTACCATGGGTGCAGTATGTGTGAGTGGTCTTGCATAATGAAGACAACTGCAATGGTGCTTTATATATGCTGTAGGCTACTACCACCATGCAGCTATTGTTGTAATTTTAACTTCTTTGGCTTTTTGCTCTTGTGTTGACTGCACTTGAGAAGTTATTGGGTAAGAAAGTTTTTTGTTCATGCACAAGTGATGTTAGCCTACTTTTCTATTTTATACCACAGGACCTGTGATTTTGTCACTAGTTTTATATCTATTCTCAGCATTGGAGCTCGTTCTTTCAACCTAGCCTGAAATTGCAAAAAATTTTGGTTATTCTGTGACTTGTAGTTTGCAGTTATGCATGATGTTCACTAATTTCTGAATTCTTTTTTTTTTCTTTTGAAGCTTTTGTCTGAAGGCTCAAAACTGCAAACAGCTCTGCAGAATTCTGTCACATCTCTGGACAAGGTAAAGTGCTGGCAGAGCACTCTTTGCGAGGTGGTGTCTCTACGTTGTGAAACTTTTCAAGTTTGATTGCTGATTTTTGTGAACGTTGTATTTTATTATGTTTGTTAGCTTCTATACAGTTAAAAAAAAACTGCAGTCAACGTAAAGTAGGTGAAATATCTAGTGCTGTCATTGACTGATCATAAAGTGAGCTAAAAAATGCTCACAACAGGTAATATTTGTTACCTTAACGATGGGTGCCGCATGGTAATTTACTGATCCTGGAAGTATTCAGGTTTGTCTTGGGAACAGGCACAGTCCTATTATGTAGCAAGCTGCTTGTGCTTCTGGAAAACATTATTTTGCCAGTTGTACTTTATATATGTCAGTCTTTTATATCTCGCCACCTTGTGGAGTGAGTGGGGCTGTTTCATAGCAGTCACAGTAATGTGCTTCAGTTCATGCTGCATTTGGCTTTGCACTAAAATTTCAAGCACCCATCCACCTGCATAGCATTCTTGATATTCATAAGGATTAAGGGCCGTGCAAAGTGTATTGGCCCCCCCAGTTTTCCTGTTTTTTTCTTTTAATGGATAAACAAAGAAAATGTTTGAAGTGCACAATCTGAAGTACTGTTATAGAAAGAATTTTTAAGTTTCTTCCAACACCCAGTTTTTCTTTAGTGCTGCCTTTATTTCTTTCAGTGAATTGGAAGTAAAAATGCTGGCTTAAACTGCGGGAAGATAGAACCAGAAAGTCTAAACGTTGTCAGCAACTCTTAGTGCATGCCTAGTCCACTATACAGGGTGTTTCACCTAAGACTTTACACAATTTTTAAAATAGGTTTTTTGATTAGGAGAGCGCTGTTTTCATCTTAGCATTGTCAGTGGTATAGTACATCAGAACACAGCTAAGACATTAACTAGAATGACTAACTAGTATTAATAGCTAACTTTTTAACTATTACTGTTAGGCTCCTTAATTATTGAGAGGCATGTAGCCCACCATAAGTAATATCCTTATAAGTTTCTAGAATTTTGAAAACGAGGGTACCCTCGGCGCTGTGGACCAACAAATTTTGGCTATTTCAAGGCTTTGCCTGCAAGCTTCTCGAAAGCGCTTGTATTTTGGCACGATGTAGCCTTTGCTGGGCCACAGCGCTGACGGTAACCACGTTTTTGAAATTCTAAAAGCTGATATGAATATTACTTACGTTGGGCTATACGCCTCTCAATATTTAAAGAGCCTAACAGTAATAGTTAAAAACTATTCGATAATATTTGACCAGCCTGTGAGTTAGCACATCCTAGCTCTGTTATGATGTACTATACTGCTGACAATGCAGTGTTATCACTGCGGGAGTGACATGGGCAGTGGAGTGCCTCTGAAATGTGATCTTTTGTTCTCCTTGCATGTTGAACTTTAAGTTTAACTTTTGTGTGCACATGCTGACTTCTGTAACTTTTTCTGCATTGGTGTCATCACCATACACGGAACATTTTGGAGCACAGTGGTAGGTAGCTCAGAGAGATGTCACAGGGACTCATCAAATTCATGGAAGTTGCACATGGTTGTCAAAATAAGCAGTCCCTGTCCACAATAGAAGCGAATGCTGATGGAATGATTTTGCATGACCAGTGATGTTCTGGACACAGCTGCTATCACTTGCTTATCTTTTTCTTCTCTTTCCATGTAGAGTAAAAAGTACTATGAGAAGATGTTCAGAGAAGCTGAGAAGGCCCAGGAGGCATTTGCCAAGGCCGATGCTGACCTTCAACTCTCCAGAGCAGACTTGGAGAAGGTAGGCTTACATTTTGGGAGGCAGCATTCAGTGTGGTGCTTTTTGATAGCTGCCTGTAGCATTAGTTATGTTGCGTAACCAATGTTTTCTGCAACATTTCAAAGCTCTTGCATCACTGTTTTAGTAGCTCTTAGATTAGCATTACGTTTTTTTTGTGTGCAAGGAAAAAGAAGCCTACATTGTAAATGTTTCAGTATATGCAGTCTTGCTCCTTTGATACTACGCCCATTATTATGGAAGACGTAAGTTGTAGACAATTTTTCAGGGGACCAAGCTTTTTCAATGCATTTATGCCTCATTAAACAAGGAGGGCTGTGCCTTTAGCAATTTTATTTTGACATACAAAGTAAGGAAGGAATTTTAGTAGTAGTTTAACTCTTTCGTTACCACGTCACTGTGCTTCGATCACCGGTGATCGAAAAATTCGAAGCGCTACGGCAGCGCGACCGCGGCCGCTACAGACTTGCTGAGTCATTCGGTTTGTTGTTCACACATTGAACTTCAACTTCCTGTTTAGTTTATATTTTTGCCAAAAAGCGGCAATTTTTGAGACTCGCTTGAAGTTGGGGGTACGGCGTCGGGCGCTCCAAACAAGCCCTCATCATCGGGAATGGCGCTCGCTCGAAAAAACCCCATTCCACTCAATTCCGCTGAGTTTGCATCACATATTTTTGATGTATCGATTAGCACGGACCCTGACGACGATGCTGTATCGTCAGGTATTGTTTCGAAGCTCAAACTGGGCAACGAGAGCCCAGAACGCTCGCCTGTGCGTTCAGATTCCTCGTTCCGGTCTGTTTGTGCGAACCGAAGCTCCTCATATAGCCGTTACAGTGATGTGGTGCCATCTAAGTTGTTCTTCAGAGACTACAGTTTCGGTTTCTGCGTAGAGTGCAATTTTCCCATGTCGCACAAATTTTTGAAACTCCCTTGAAGCGGAGGGTACGGCACGGACGCTCCGTGCATGGCGTCGGGCACGCGGACGGCGCGCGCTCGGAAAAACCTTGCTGCGCGCAATTCTACTGCGTTGACTGCAATTATTATCTATGCTACGAGTAGCAGAGTCTCTGCTGACGATGTTGCATTGTCGGATTTTGGTTCAGACGCTGTAACTGCGCAAACCGATCCCGGAACATTGGCCTGATAGTTTCGCTTTCTTTTTCTTGTCCGCTTGTGCGGGCGCATCTGGTTTGTTGTCCAGACGGTTAGTTCCATTTTCGGCCTAGTTCGTAATTTCCCCGCCGGTCCTGCATTTTTGAAGTGCTCTTGGAGCATAGGCTTATTGCGACATAATACGCGGTGAATATGGCGTCGCGTCGAGGTCGGGCGCTTCGCGCGCTCAGAAGAGTCCCACTGCACGTGATTCTTCAGCCTCTGCAGTTGATTTTCAAGATCCTCCGAGCAGCAGTGACTCGGACAAAGATGTTGTAACGTCGGATTTCGATTCTGAACCTACATCGCCGCTAAACTTACCACATGCTATATATCGCAATATCGCACCTATACCTTGTTGTGTTTTATATTTCTTTTTTTCAATTTTTGACGTCAATTAAATAAGTTTTGATTTGTATTTTTTAAACCACGCTTACCAAGCTTTCGTTTGGCGCATAACATTACTCTTCCAATTTTTTTTTTTGTTGGACTGTAAAAATCATATCAAGGGCACTCTCAAACGAGCCTTTTCAAGAGGCATAAAGAAAAAAAATTCTAGCTCGAAAACTATTCAAGTTATAATTTTCAAAGTTTAATGCCATGTTTTGGAAAGAATTTGAATTGTTTTGTAATTTCTAGAATTTTTTTAGTACAAATGTTTGGAAAGTTAATGTCATATAAACACAAAACTTTTGTTCTTTTTTATTTTTTCTTGTGTTTACTGATTTTTTTTCACAGCATTTCAAGCAGAATATGTGTCGAAATAAATTTCATTATAAAGCGCATTCTATCTCAATTATTGCTATGCATTTTATATAATTTTATCTATCACACTTTTTCTAAAAAAAATTTCTCTGAGACATACGAAAAATGGTCGTTTTTCCGTGGTAACGAAAGAGTTAATATGTAAACTCTGTCTGGACGATGGACAAGGTGAAAATGCAGAGCCCATTTTGGCTCGTGTATTTTTGTCTCTTTAATATGGACAGCGATGAGGACAAAATGTCAGCTGCCGTAGCCAGATGTACCTGCTTCTGTATTTGAGGTGCAAGACACCAGCGAAAGGCAGGGCAAAAGTGCAGGTTCCTGAATGATAGCCTATTTTCTGTGGTTTAATGCTCTGCACCGCCAACTTGGTCAGTTGACCTGAATCGCAATTTGTCCTATTACATGAATGGCGGTGAAGCAAAAGCTCTCTGCTACTTGTGCTGCTGTTCACACACGTAATCTAAGGGGAGGTCCAAGGGTGTCTGGTTGAGCAAGGCTCTTAACAAAAATGTGTTCGTGTAGTTTCGGAAGTTTTTTAGTTCTTGTTGCTTCCCTGCACATTGGGCAGTTGATGGGTCATATTCGTATTTGCATTTAAGTTTGCACTTGAAATTTGTATTTTAACTATTTTAGAGTGAGCCACTACCTGTAGGTACATGTAAGAAGTTGCACTGTGCAGACACCCGCATTTAGTAATATAGTTTAGTACTACCAGGATGAAGGAAGCAAAACCTCCGAAAAGGATCATCTTTTGCACTGCTGGTTTTCATCTGAAGCTGGTCTTTTGCAGTGAAAATCTTGATACCTTGAACTATGAGGCCTTCTACTGCTTCTGCACTGCGATCATGGTTCTTTTTTTTTTTTTGCCATGAAACTTTTTGTGGGGATGTTGCTAGTATTAGCTCTGAGGAATTATTTTCGAGAAGTTTTTTTGGCACCTTTAGAGGTGTTGCTGTGGTCACCCCTGCCCTGTCTGCTGCATTTGAATGGAGGCCAAATGGACACTTCTGTGCACAGTTTGATGAAAGTTATAACCCCGTAGCGGACTTGTACTAGCCAGGCTGGTCATAAGCAGACTGTCATTTATGGCTATTGACGAGTCGAGCTTGTCGAGGTTTTTCTGACACCGCGTGTCCAGTTTAAGGTCAGTGGGGCTTGTCCAAAGCATTTCTTTTTGGTTTGCCGACAGATTGCAGCACGAGTACTAATTGACCATTTTGGTACCATTAAAAACAAAAAAAAGTGCCCATTAAAGGATTAAATTATTCCAGATAGCCAAAATTAATCCATTGCTCCACTGCAGTGTGCATCAGTGTTGATTAGGGATGCAGAAGTTGATTAATTATTAAATAGTTTGGCACATAGATGTGCATTTGACACTCTTATTCATGGAAGTTTTGAAGTAGTTCGTGGGCTGAAGTTGTTCTTTTGATTGACACCACTGGGTTGGGTTACATTTCATTTCTTTTGTACACCAGACAACATTAAAAAGGCATTAGTGGTAACATCTTGTGCAGTAGACAAAATTTACGGCATATCAGACAGTGGGTAGTCTTTCATTGCTCTTGCTGTCATTTTACATACCTACTTTTGCGCGATGTGACATTTTGCAGTGTTAAGCCATCTTGAAATCAATTGAGCACTGAATGTACAGTTGCGGACAGAATGTGGACCATGCTTCGGCAGTCAGCTCTTCTGACGCGGTACCTGGTGAAAACAGAGTGTTTGTTACTTGTCCAAGTAAATGCCTATTGCACGGTTGCACATCAAGGCACCAAGCATTTCTATTTCTGTTACACTACGTGTGGAAAGGTTTGGAGTGCCGAAGTGGGGTGCATATTCTGTCTATGGCTGTACTCATGGTGCATGGTGCAGGTCAAGTTGTGGTCATCCTTTGAAAGGAGAAAACTTTGTTCATGTGATTCTTTTAGTCAAAATGTGCACATATTAACTACTGTTTCATTTGCAGGCAAAACAGAATTCACTGGCTAAAAACAAAGCATGTGAAGACTCAAAGACGGATTATGCAAATCAGCTGCAGAAAACGAATGCACTTCAGCGAAAGCACTATACTGAACTTATGCCAAAAGTGTTTGAGGCAAGTTTTTTCTTCCATGCTCACTTATGTTGTTGTGCTTATAAAATCTGTATGTGTGTGTATGTTGATGCACGCTTCAGTTCCAACGGGGGAAATACAGCTCGCTTTCAGCTGAACGAATGAACAACAAAGACCGTGTTCAATTAATTTATATTGGATACAACGCGACAAACAGAGGACAGTGAGAAGGACACTCGGATGGCATTGAGTCCCAACTGTTGTAGCCTGGTTTTCTGTTCATTTTCAGTTAATCTATTAGCAGGGACACTTTATCGTACAGCTTTGACTGGCTTTTGTGGGAGCTGGGGAGCTTGCTGTGCCTGCGAGGGCAGGCTTCAGCCTGACTAGCCTGTCCCCTCCTGTTGCACCCTTGTGAAAAATTGCAGGAGAGATGAAAGTAATTTCAACTAATAGAAGAAAACTACTCTTTTTGGTTATATTGACGAAAACATAGGCTTGGGTACTTCCAGTTTTATCTCAGTGTGTGGTGGTGGGGAAAAATACTGTTCTTTACTTGTTTTTTGGCAGTCACTGATCACATACTGTACACAGGGCTAGCGACCTTTGCATCGGATGGGGGACTTGTCGAAATGCCTCCTCTCTGGGCGGTCAGAAACTGGTTCTGCTGCCTCTTCCCCCGCGCTAGCGCGAAAAATATGGCAGCACCTGGGGAGCCCTCATTGCAAATCTCTATGGACTCGTCGTGTGTCTGTGGCCCTTTGTTGCAAGCATGTTTTTAGCCACCTTTGTGCTACTGCTTACAATGTGATAAAGGGACTGCCCCAAGAATTTCCCGTATTTCAGAAGCTGGGAATGGAAATATTTCTGCATTATCTACTGCGATACAGGCTGTGTTGACTCTTGTTTTTGTTGTTTGCACATTGCAGCAATTGCAGAGCTTAGATGAGCGTCGAACAGCATCACTACAGGGCTACATAAAGAAAGCGGCAGAGATTCATCGAGAAGTCATCCCTATCATTCTCAAGTGTCTCGATGGCATCGTAGTAGCTGCTGACTCCATAGACCCAAAGAAGGTGAGGGCAGTTTTGCAAACTTTTTGTTTTACATTTTAGTGCCTTGCTTGTATAGTAACACGGTGTATTGTCAGTAGTGTTCACATTTTCAGGCAGCCATTGAGTCACACACACACACACATCACTTATTGCCATTTAGTTTCTTTAAATGTGCTTGAGTGAATCCAGTGGTCATGCTTATTCACTCTGAATTGTTTAATGGTGGGCTTGGGCTGTGGGCTGGAATTTCTTGCTAGTAAACTGAGGAAATAATGCCTTTACTGCCAAGAGGAATGACAGGGGGAGTAGGATTGGGGTTAATGCTACTCTAAAATTAAACTCATGCCACTGTTATGGCATAACATGAAATTCAGTGAAAGGTGGTGCACAAGTGAAGTGCAGTGAGGTTGGCAGTTGAAAATGCCTTTAGCAGAGTAGCAAAACAGTGGTAAGGCCATGAGAATGTTGTGGTATCACAGACAATCACTCATTGAGCAAGTGTAACCTAATGAGCTGACGCGAAATTACTTGTGAAATACCACTGTAGCTTATCTGCTTTTTGCTTGCCTCTGATGCCTCATTGCTTTAGCATGTGTGGCACGCTATGGGGCCTCCATGCTGAAGCTACCTCGCGTCAGCTTCGGTGGCTGACGCGATTTTCACACCACATCCTTCTTATTACAGCTTCAGTTGCATGCAGTTTGGGGTCTTGATGTCAGTGCCTTTGTGCCTCACATTCTGCTGCATGAAGTTTGGAGGCTTGTCAGGTCCACTGCTTCTTTTCCCGGTCTTGAGCATGTTGTAATGCTTGTTCAGTAGCAGGGTCCTTTATAGCCAACTTTCCCGTTGCATCTGAGAAAGAGAAATGCTATGCAGTCTATCTGCCAGCTTTCATGTGCTTTGCTGTGAAAGACGGGCACATGCAGGCCACCCTATGTGCACGCCTCCTCTCACATCTGCCCGTGATGTGGACATCACAGAGGCTAAGCCCTAACACCTGTCACTATGACACTTGATATGTAAAACTTAGTGTTTATTTTGTGAGTACAAGCTCCGAGGCCATTTAGAAAGCAAGGCATTGCAGTGGTGGCTCAGTGGTTACGACGCTCAGCTGCTGACCCAAAAGACGTGGGTTCGATCCCGGCCGTGGCAACTGAATTTCAGTGGAGGCGAAATTCTAGAGGCCCTTGTACAGAATCGGTCACACTTGTCTAGAGCGCTCGAGCAGTGTGCTGGGTAGCAAATGAAGTTAAATCTTATCGCAGCTGCTTTGCTGGGGGTAAGGCACTGGTGCCTGTGTGGTGCACATGTCTCTTAGGCTTCTCCCCAGCACAAGTATTATCAGTGGAAGTCAATGCCTTCTTTAGAATTTTGCATTATTTCCACCAGACGGCATCGCTCGAGCGCTCTAGGAAAGTGTGATCGACTCTGTACTGTGCAATGTCAGTGCACGTTAAAGAACCCCGGGTGGTCGAAATTTCCGGAGCCCTCCACTACGGCGTCCCTCATAGCCTGAGTCACTTTGGGATGTTAAACCCCACAAAACCAAACCAAACTAAGCAGCAGTGGCTTAGTGGTTTGAGCATCCACCTCGCTTGCAAGAGGTGCGGGATTCGATCTCCAGTGCTGCTGGGTACATTGGGTGATACAGTGTGTGCAAGGTTTCCCCTGACCTGGTGCTTGGCTTCTTTGGGATAAAATGCTTGGGAGATGAGTCTCATCATCCCAACTTGTGTAAACGAAAAAAACTTTGTGCCATGGCACTCTTTGGCCACAGCTGCCCTTGTGCTGTAAAAATTCATCACCATCATCATTTGGAAAGGAAGCCCTTGCTTGGGCTTGCACATTGATCTCAAGAGTAGGAGTTTGTCGCAGGTGATTTAGAGACTTGGCTGACTCTTTGGCTGAGACGAGAATCCAGTTAATCCTGTGGGGTTGCTTAATTTTGTGGAAAACAAATTTACTCTGAATTAAGCATAACAAAGAGGAATGGACAAAAAATTAACATTTGCGCTTGTTGTGTGAATTGCAAAAATGAGCAATACTAATGGCTTGTTGTAAAAGCTTGTCATTTGTTGCTTGCACTTGCTGTTTCTACACTTTCCTCACTACGTGCTGTTGTGGGTTTGTGCACAATAATTATTTCAGCTCTCGGGCATGACCGCAACAAGAAACTGTAGCGCCCTGTCCTTCCATGTTGAGTAGGATGATGAAATCCTTAATGTTTTTAACTTTCTATGTGTGTAGCCAGCTGCCATGTGGTTCAGAAGCACCAGTGCACATGATGCAACCGTATAAAGGTCCACTCATTCCTTTTAAGCATGAAATGCTTTTAGCTCCCGTTGTCGGCAGTGTGGTGACGTCACGCCGAGACCGAGAGCCAACATCCAGGCACTGAATTCCACTCATCCGGGCACTGAAACGAGAGCATCCGGGCACCGTACAAGATTTAATGAGACTCTACGAGAGAGGGCCGTGGGGGGCCGCTTCCGCGCCGTCCCCAAGGATGGCGCTGCGGTCCCACACTCACGCATGTAAAAGACCGGCCGCTGGGCCTTCAGCTCATGACGTTTGCCCCTTTGGCAGGCAGATGTATACACGCTCGCGGAGTATTAGAACGCGCTGCTTGTACATTCTTGTCAGGCCTGCGTCTCGCCGTGTCCGCGTACGCTTCTACATCGTCCTGCATTTCAATGCCGCCACCGTCACAGCTGTTTAAGCCGAGCAATGGAGCCTGATGAAGGGGAGGGAGGAAGCGTGTTGCGGACAGCGGTCGCTTTGAGAGTGATACGCCATAGCAGAAGACTGCTCGCTGCTGCCGACAACGCCATGATTATGCGGCCGCTCCCGAAAGCGACCAGGCCTCCACGGTTCGCGGCTGCCTACCTAAGCCCGCACTACTGCAGGCGATCGCTTCGACGCAACAAGAAGTGTGGTGTGGTGAACACTAGACCCATTTCAAGATTTTGACTAGTACCATCTAGAACCAATGTGTTATGCCCGTAAACATTTCATGCTTACTCTACTCTCGATTACGGGAGAGGCAGATTTTTATTTCCTTTATCGAAATGCTAGTGTGCCCATGGAGGCAGCTCAGCAAAGCTCCACTGATATGCGTTGACAGTGACTCGTGCGCTGTGTGCATCGCCGCTCCCCCCTTAATTCTTCCACCCCTTCGGATTTGATTTATTTTCTGAAGAGTTAATGTTTGCGTTGCCTTTAGTGTCGCTGAACTGAAAGAGCTGTTATTGTAAAATGCACTTTGTAGACAGTGTGCTTGCAATTAATTATATTACGGTTCTGCAGTGTTCTGGAGCTACGCATGGACAAATGTAGTTGAGACAAACCAGCTTGAAATGTCAGCAAATGATCGTCACTGCTAATGCACTGGTAACCATGTTGATTTCTGCAGGATGCTGAAACAGTGGTGGAGAGGTACAAGTCTGGATTTGTACCAGCCGATGACTTTCCTTTTGAAGACTTGAGTGTAACACGCAACTGTGACTCAAGCAGCACGACAGGCAGCACGGTGAACTCATCGTTCCGGGGTGCAGGAGATACGGTTCGAGGCACCATCTCTACTGGGAAGAAGAAGCGGTCGGGCCTGTTTGGCATATTCAGCTCCAACAAGGTGAGCAGAGCGTTCCGACTTATGGAACATGTTGCACTACTGTTTCTACTCTAGGCCCCATTCACCCCTTGCCTTTTCTTTCTTCGATATGTTTTCTTCACACAAAAGAGCTTCAGGGAGAAACTTTACATCCCAGGGCTGGTTTCAATAAATTTATGCTTATCTTTAACTCTCAAGTCTGCGCTCCGTACAATGTGGAAAAGTGGTTGCAATCTATGTTGGCTTTAATCTTGCATTTCTGTAACTGCAGAGAATGGCCTAGGCTCCATGTTGGGTAATGATTTCTTTCTATTAGATGGTTCACACAAAGCTTTGTAGCATTTTGCATCCACTGCCATTCTGTAGCTGAATTTCAGTATTGTGGAGCGCAGTAAGGGAATTTGCTGAGGTTGTGTCCATTATGGGTGATCCTTACTCGCTATATGTCAATATTGCCCCCCCCCTTTTTTTTTGCAGCTACTTCATATGCACTCTCCATGTTTATGTACGTGGCCCATAGATGCCAGTGCTGGTTATGAAGAAACTTGCATGTTGAACGAGGTTCTCTTGATTTTCATGTAAACTTTCAGGTTCTGTCGCAGTCGCGGTTTGGTGGACACATTTATGTGCACAACTTGCGGTTAGGCCAGTAATTTGCATCCTAACTGTAGCAAAATGGGTAGATTAGGGGCAGGTCAACAGTGCCACCAAAGGTATTGAAAGGTTTAAATAAAAACATGCATTATGCCAACAGTGCATCACTTAGGATGCATATTATGGCACGTGTGCTTCTCTTGAAGCTCACAGTGCATGTCAAGGGGTTTGTGCCCCTAGGTCTAAAAAAAGACCATTCCATTTATATTTACCAGCATCACTTAATAAAATGTTTCTATGTAGATAAGTATATGCCTTTTTCTACTGTGTAAACCTTCAATTCAGGTTGCTGCCTTTTGAGGCAAACTTTCTTTTGAAGGTGCTGTAGCGGCCTTTATTGGCAAGAGATGACTGGTTGTTAAGGCCGGTTAGAGCGGACAAGGGCAGGTCCGGTCCCAGAACAGTTGATGCTTTTGCCGCACGTCGGCAAGGCGAGAAGAAGACGATCGGCAGCTGAAGCAGCAGAACCGACACGCGGCAAAAGCATCAACTGTTCTGGGACCGGACCTGCCCTTGCCCGCTCTAACCGACCTTAACAACCAGTCATCTCTTGCCAATAAAGGCCGCTACAGTGCCTTTAGTCTCTTGATCAGTGATTGCACGAAGGGTATGTGAGAGGTAGCCTAGTGTGTTAAAAAAAAGAAAAAGAAATGGGCTTCGTTCAAGGCATACACTTGTCCTGCAGTGAACACTGCCAAGGGGACTTTCATTGAGGTAAATAGCATCAGTCTAATGTGTCGCAACTGAAATCTCCAGCATTGACGTGGCCTGAGAGAGAGAAAGTTGGGAAGGTTGGCATTGCCTTTGAGGTGTACACATGGGGAAGAGGTGTAGGGAGTGAAAGAGAAGAGAGAAGGAAGTGGGAGTTCTATTCACATGGGCCACACAGTGGGCCCTCTCAAGAATGCTTTCTGTGTGGTCCTGTGACCCTGGTATGCCAAGGCCATTGGGGTCTTGGTGTGGGTAGTTTCATGCAGGAAAAGGCTTGAGGAAGTGTCCAGCTAGTTCTCACTTTTTTTTTTTGAACGAGAGTGAAAAGTCTCGAGTTTTATTTTTCAGTCTGATAATGGCTTATCGGCTTCATAGTGCTGCATTGTGACCATGTTTTTATTCATTCAGTTGTTGTGCGAGGTGGTAGTTATTGCTGAGCCCTGCAAATTGGCTTGACTAGAAGGTGAGATAAAGGTTCGGATCTTCTTTTTGTTTTCTGGCAACCTCAGCAAGTCAGTGATTTGCTTGGAGGTGAATCAGTTGAAACTGCATCGAAGCAGTTTTTATTTCTCTCTTTGACTTAAGAAAACACCTTAATGTGAATATGTTTTTCTTGCTTGTTCGGGATAAATATGTTTAAGTAATGCATTTTTTAATGTAGCTCAGATGGGGTTTGAACTTGTAACAAATGGCTGTCCTTTGTTCTCATCGTGCTTTACTGCTGCCTTTTTTTTTTAAATATAAATACTTGCCAGTTTATTTTCCCTTTCATTGTTTCTTTTTCTTTTTCTGGGTGGATGGAGGAGGAGCTTTATGTCTTGCCTGAAGCAGTTTGTCCACTTTAAAAATGCGTCTAGTATTTTGTTCTCGGTTGAAAGGTTATGCAGCCATTGCTGCTTTTTTTCTTCCACCTTTAGGCCAAAAAGTAATGTCTGTGAAATTGGGTGTGTATAATCATTCAACTTGATTCTGTGAGGGGGAACATCTTTGTAAAAGCACTGCCGTTTGAATGGATTTCCCGTCGGGACTCTTTTCTCTGGCCTTTCATGTTGTAGGTGCTTGGTTGGTGAGACGAATTTGTGTACAGGGAGTCTGTGTTCAGCCGTAACGATTGAAGGCTCACCGTGTCATGTTTTGTCCCTCCCCTCGCCCAACCCCTGTTCTCTCTCTTCTGGATGGAATTTCTCTCTTGCCAACTCCCACCCCTCTGCCCTCCTGTTTTGCTTCTGTGGGATCTTTGTGCGCACACAAAAAAAACAAACAAAAATGCTGGTTGGTGGTGGTTCTTCTCCCTCCTCCTTTCTCTCCTGCTTCCATCACGTAAGTATCTCAACAAACTGGGGACCGGTCACTGCCTGGCAAGTACCGCTTCTGGCTTAACACATGCACCTTGCCACGCCCAGTTGCCTTGCCTACCTTCCCCCGCTCTTCTTTACTCACACCTTCCTCGTGAACGTACATTACGTGCACACTGCAGTGCGTTAATTAGGCATGGCACCTCACTGTGTTTCTCACTCTTTCTTTCTTTCTTCTTCTTCTTCTTCTTTTTTTTTTTGGAATACTTGCGTGGGATTTCACAATGAAGAAAAAGGTCTGAAACTAGCACTTTTCTTGTTTGACAAACGCTTTGCAAGCAGCTGTTGTAGGATCCTAATTTCTGGCTGTTTTGTTTGCTTGGTGTGGGTCAATATTTCTTCGGTCAAGAGCTGTAGTTTAAAACAGACCATAGCCTAGGCCATAGGGCAGGTGTTTTACTCATATGGGGATGTTTACTTATCGATGGCATAGCGGTATTGCACACAGTTTGGTGCATGATAGCCTTAGTCGCTTCTGTGCCATGAAACACAACAGCAGCAGTATTACAGTTATTTGCATAGAGGAATCTCGACTTTGTACTCTTCTAGAAATCTCAAATATGTGGTGGAACGGCAATTGTGCATCCTCTGTTCATATGGTGAACTGTACTGTATAATTAGTGCAAGCCTGGCAAACCCTTCATTGAGGTAATGCATTAAAAGTATAGAATATGTGATGCAAGATTATACACACCCTGCTTTCCACAATTAATGGCAAGAGCCTTTTAGAATGATCGAGGTTAGCGCAGCACTTTATTGGCAGTTGTCATGTCATGTCAAGCTGTTCCACCTTAGAATTTAGGCAGGCACATGGGCTTCCAATGGTGGAGCTCAGTGCTTAACTGACCACAGCGGCTGACCCGCGTCCGGTCGACTCTCGCCTCGCTTTTCCACGCCCTTTCCGGCTTAGTACACTGCAGAATTCAGTCATACCTTCATTTTAGCAAGAGATTACTATGTTAGTGGTAAACTCTTAACAAGGTCAGACCTTTTAAGATAAGCAGCGGCTAGTTCTGAACCACCTTCAAAGCTGCAACTTCAGTGAAAGGCACATTAAACATGGTGATGTCTAACGTGCCTTATGCAAGGAGGCAAAATTACTCTTCTTGACAGCCAGAATAGTGGGTTCATGTTCTGCACAAGTGTGCCCATCAAAGATTTCCGATTAGATGGTGGTTTCATACTGTTTTCTGAAAGTTCTGTTGTCGGGGTTCTGCAGTGTATTTTATCATTGGATTGGTAGTATAAATATAGTATAAAGTATTCTTGTATAAATACAATACCGTATTTTCTCTCGTAATTTACGCACTCTTAATTTTTTTACTGGAGATGAAAAAAAAAAAACGCATTTTACGCTCCATACTGCGCCAGACCACAAACGTGCACAGGTGTGGGCGGCAAGGCAGGCTTGGGAAGATCGGCGCGGCTGCATTGCCGTGAGTGGCTACGAAAGGTGTGAGTGGCGAGAGGACAATTTGTGTGCCGTTTGCCCGGCCGCTTTCCCTGGACGGACAGCTGTGAGGGTAAACGTTCGGTAACCGCCAGCGTGCGCCGGAATCCAAAACTACCCAACCGCTGCTAGTCCACTGCTGGTCAGTCCGGCTGCATGCGAGGACGTCATTTACCGCCTCTTATCCCCATTTGCCTCTGACTGCTCGCTTTGTGATTGTATCTTGCGTGTTCATTGTTATGAGCTGCGCACACACTGTCATGCCATCCCACGAGGAACTGCGTAACGTGGGACAGGGCAGGAGGGGATATGCGTCCCATATCTTGAGTTTTTCTGGCCAGCGAGGGGTGTGAGCTTGGGAAGTCAATGTAGAGGCGGCAACATACTGCATATATTGCGCGTTACAACCATTGATAGTTTTAGAACGTGTACGTGAAATCTCCGTTTAATTTGCGCTCCCCTTTTTTGAAGCCTTAATTTTAAAAAAAAGTGCAATTTATGCTAGTAAATATGGTATTGCCGAGCTTTAATTTCGTGCCATTTTAGGTTTAGCTTTTAGTTCCATTTCTCCATTGCGTACCACACTGGCACCTCTCTACTATGTTCCTGTTTCTCCATTCCTGCCTTATTATTGGCAATACAACATTTAACATGAGCCATGTTCACTGCTGACCATGGTGACCATTTCTGGTAGGTTTCAGGAACCGGGAAAGTGCTTTGGAAGTGACATTAGAGTTCAAAATATGACCACAATGAAAAAAATTGACGACATGATTAATATGGAAACTATTCTTAGCTGATTTATTGCTTAATAGTAGCTTGCTTCATTATAGTCTTATTTGAATAAAATGAGGATGTCATGATATAGGCTGTTATGGTATACAGTTAGGCATCATATAACTGAAGGCTCGGTGCAGCAAAAGCAGCCTGAATTTAAGTGTTCTGACATTTGCCTCTGCTGTCCTTTTTTACTCGCGTCTTATAGCATGGTTATTTCGAATTACAGTATCTTAGCTCTGCCATATGAAGCATGTCCAAAAGAGCACCTTTTCTTCTAATTTTTACTGCACATACTGTACACTTTCTATAAAATTTGGTGTACAGATTGTCTGCATGCAGTGCTTGGTCAAAAAGTTTTGGTTGCATCTGGCTGAGACATTTTAATCATAACTGCTTGCTTCAAGCTGAGGGGAATGGCTCCAGGAAAATGTTGTGCAAGATGCCTGTGTTTGTTGCTAGCAGCATCAGCTTGTTATGTCAGTTTACTCATTTTTTGTGTGTTCATTAATTTTTGTTGTAATGCTTTGTGTACATTTGTATGTAATAACTTTCTTGGAGTAGTATATTTATTTGTGGTTATTTCAGTTCATCTGTGTTTGAGTAGGCAGGTAATCTTGATGCAGCATTTGAGACCATAAAAAATGGCTTAAGCCAAAGGCAGATATTTTTTCCTTTTGTTGAGAGAGTGTATGTTTTGAATAATGTTCCCATTGTGTTCATTTTGTTCCTTGTAGAATGGGATTTCTTTTTTTTAGCTTCAGTTCTTAGCTACTGAGATCTTCAGCATGTGGTGTGCATGGAAGGCACAACTCTTATAATGCGCACCAGGAAAAATGTGCTTGACATTGTGCAGTTGAATGAATACTTACTTTTCTTTTATCTTCTTCCCCACATGAATAAAACCAGAACAACATTGATGAATTCAAGGATGACTACAGCAATCTGCCTCCAAATCAGCGGAGAAAAAAGCTGCTGCAAGAGCTGGAGAAGACGAGAGCACAGATCAACACGCTGACGCAAGCAAGGTGAGGCTGCTTTTGTCTACAAGGGTTGGTGTGTGCGCAAGTTATTTTGACATTTTCAAGGTATGCATTGAAGTTGGGCAGGCAGAGATGAAGTATGCAGACACACATCCAGCTAACTATCAACTCATGGTTTATTGTGAACATCTTTTGTTGAATACTGTTCGTTAGGCAATAACCAGAAAAGTAAAATCTGAAATTGTGGTACTCGAAATGATCAAAAGGGGGAGTGATAACCCTGTGACTGTACACCTCATTGTCGTTGACCGCCTTATTAGATTATGTCTGATGCTGCCGCCCATCTGTCCTGTGCAGTCCACAATCATGGGGCTATGCCTCCACCTTCTTACTGTTCTCTGTATCTTGGTTCTTTGTTTTCCTTTTTTTTGGTTATTAATAGCCCATCAAACCGTATTTAAAAGATTATGTTCACAACAAATGATGAGTTTGTAGGCAGTGCCCTGTGTGTTAGTGTTCTTCTTTTGGATGTCCCTACTGCACTGTATGCCTTTAAACGCTTTTGTCTCCAGCGAAGCTAAAAATGAATAAAGAGCACTGCTTTTCGTTCAGAGGTGGGTTTCAAGCAAGCTAGGGTGTCCCGTAAGTGAAGGGGAGAGAATAAAAAGCATATTTGGCCATCCCTTGTATGGAATGTTTCCCCTTTCTAGAAATTGTCTTCAGAACAGAATAGGCTTGGGCAGGTTGGTAATTCATTGTAACACAGTAACCACAGCGCGGGGAGAACGCAGGACAAAGGCGAGACGGGACAAGCACTACTTTGAACACAGTGGATTTATTGCAGATCAGGAGCATATATACGCTACTGATACAGCAGATAGAAAGAAGAAACATAACAAAGTGCCACATGCCGTCATGCCATGAAATCGAGCTCTTTCTTCGATAAAGCCACAGACAGTCTGCTGATGCATTGGTCTCCTGCCCGTGCTATCTCACACACTTCCTTGATTTCTCTATAGCGCTTGTCCCGCCTCGTCTTTGTCCTGCGTTCTTCCCGCGCTATGATTACTGTGTTACTAGAAATTGCAGCAGTAATGGTAAATGTTGCACGCATCTTGTTTTCACTACTATAGTTGTGACTCCATTTTACTTGAACAGCACTGGTATAGTCACATGCAGCTGAATAAAGAAGAAAGAGGTTTAGGTTTGGTTTATGAGGTTTAAAGTCTCAAACCTAAAACTTTTTTCCTGCCACAAGTTGGGCTGACACTTCTGGTGGCTGTATGCATAACTTTGTTAGTTGTGGTAGTTTAGTTTTATATTTTCTTATGCGAAGAATCTTTTGTGTGGCTAGATTCGCCTGGGCAAGGCATTGGTACTACCCAGTGTTCCTTAATTCACTGCCAAGTATGTTCAAGCATTCTTACTCCCCTTTGTGCCATGATGTTGTGCTTAATACTTTTTCTTTTTTTCCTTCTGTGCCTCAGGGAGGGCCTCTACAAGCTGAAGGGTTCCTATGAGGAGAATGCAGCCCTTGGTGACCCCCAGACTGTTCAGGGAGAAATAAATGACATTGGTGCCAAGCTTGAAAAGTACCAGACAGATTTGGAGAAGTACCAGGTGCGCGGTGTAATACCTTTCTGAAGGGCATGTCTTGCTTTCATTTCTGAGTAAGTTTGGTGATCCGTCTTGGTTGCATGAGGTGAAAAGAAGATATGCTTTTTAAAGTGTATTATGGGAAACAACTAGAACTACAGAACTACTGAACTACTCATCAGCAAGTTTTGGTTGGGAATGGAGAATTTATTTAGCCTTTGGCTGCATAATAAAGTTGTCTCTTTGTACTGTGAGAAGAGTTTACTGATGGCTTAAGAACTTGTATAGTGCTTTGAGAACCTGCCCCGCCGCGGTGGCTCAGTGGTTATCTGCTGCTGGCCCGAACGACGTGGGTTCGATCCCGGCCGCGGCAGCCGAATTTCGATGGAGGCGAAATTTTAGAGGCCCGTGTACTGTGCGTTGCCAGTGCATGTTAAAGAACCCCAGGTGGTCGAAATTTCCGGAGCCCTTCCCTACGGCGTCCCTCATAGCCTGATTCGCTTCGGGACGTCAAACCATAATAAACCAGTGCTTTGAGAACCAGCTGGGGGCTGTATACTGTATAATCTTGTGTAAGGGCTGCACCTGTATATGGGCTGCACCTTCAAAATTGACTCCCTAGCGTATGACTTTCTTCTGACAAAACAAGACAAACCTCTATGTGAGAAATGTGGACGTCAGCTCACGGTAAATCACATTTTATTTTTGTGCACAGAACTCGGAACAGCTTAGGAAAAAATATTTTACTGTATTTTACAATGAACACATTCCCTTCCACCTCAATTTACTTCTAGGAGATAATCTACTTGTAGATAATTCATCTGTTTTTAGTTTCCTGAAAGAAGAGGAGATCTTACAGAAACTATTATCACAAAAACTATAAACTCTAAAAATTCTTACCCTGTGCTTTGACGCATTTCGTGATGCACCTCATTCATTTCCTCAGGCCTGAGAAGAAGGCTGAGGTCTTTGATTTGTTGGCCTCCTTGGAGTCCTTGTCTGGACAAGGGCTGTTATCGAGGGCACCCAATTTTTCAAAGAAATTAACCATGTGTTTGTCGCATGATTGTCTGAGTTGCTTATGCACCATAAAACCCAATACAATACAATTTCACACCCGAGTCTTGAAAAAAAAAAAAATGCGTTGCCCTTACGCAAGTTTATAGAGTATGTTTATTACAACCTTTTGATAGCTGCAGCGTTATTTCATGGAGCAGACAGCGCTGTACTTTCAGTTGATTTTTTTTTTTTCAGCAAGGACTCATTATATGCGCACAACCACTCTCTAAATATAACAAATCAAAACTACGAAACATTCGAAAATGATAATAGTATGATGAAGATAATGAGTTCAGCCTTTCTCAAGATATGTTACCTCCTAATTAGATTAAAATGAGAGCTGCATTTTTGTCCCTATGGAACTAAGTTAAAGCGTCATTTTATACCTTATTTGCAACACCGTGCGGCTAACTTCCAACAGACTCACTTAAAAGCAACAGGCAGCCGGATTGGACGAGCACAAAGCCTAATTTTATGCCCCCAAGAGCTCATACTTTGCTACCTCCACTGTAGTACCATGGGCTTCCTAATTGAATAAAAATGAGAGCCATAGATGGTTTGCTCACATGAGTATCACCTTTCTTGAAAATTGCAAGCCTCTGCAGTTACTCCAGACAGCTGTGTGCTTGAAAAGCACCTTGGTTTCCTTAAGGGGGGACACTGGTCTTGAAAAAAAAATTGTTATTAATGAAGTCACAGTTACGAAATCTTCAGGGCATATGTATTTTTGTGTGCCGATTCTGAATGTCACTTAATTTCATGTAAAACAATTCCTTGAGCACTTATGCACTATTTATGCTAGTATTTTGCGGAGAGTTTTGGAGAAAATTTGCTGCGGGAAACTGGCTGAAATGCATGCCATTGTGTTCTCTTGACACCAAGGAATACAATAAGGGTGAAATTGTCTTTCTGCCTATCACAGAACTTAAGTTATAGAGTTTTGAAGTTGTCGCTTCAGAAATGAGAAGGAAAGTGTGTATTCCTGTTTATGAAGTGGCAGTTTCAGTACCCTGTTACTCAAGTTCTATGAGAGCCAGGATGATAATTTTACCCTTATTGTATTCCTTGGTGTCAAGAGAACCCAATGGCATACATTTCAGCAAGTTTCCTGCAGCAAATTTTATTCAAAACTCTCCACAAAATACTTGCATAAAAAGTGCATAAGTGCTCAAGGAATTGTTTTACATGAAATTAAATGACATATCTAGAATCAGCGCACAAAAATGCATGTGCCCTGAAAATTTCATAACTATGACTAAATTAATAAAATTTTCTTTCAAGACCAGTGTCCCCCCTTAAATAACTGAATGCAGCCGCGTTTGTGATGTGGTGGCCATATGGGAAGCAGTGTTTTTTTGCTTGTCGTCTTTGGCACTGTCTCACTATGGACTGCCACCAACTAGCCCCACTTGCCATTGTTGTAGTATATAGTTTTCCCAGTGTTGGCTCAAGAAGCGGAACAGCTCAGTTTCCTTATGGCTGAACTACCATCACTTTTATCTGCTGCTGGGGGTTGCCGGCTGGGACATGAGTTGTTGACACTCCGCAGCTGTCTGCTGGAATAATTTGTGTGTTCTGTGCAGAATTACCTGACAGAGGTGGATAGTCAGATGGCGACTCCGGACACGCAGAAGCGCTACCGTAACAGCTTTTCGGAGGGCTCACTTTCGCGCAGCGCCTCTGAGTCGAGTGTGTCCAACAACCACCAGAACAACAACAAGGGCCCATCGACACCCATCACAGCACACAACAAGTGAGCGCCACCCGACAGAGTACCTAGCTGCTTTTGCCCACGGATGGAAGAAATTGTCATAGTGTACAGGGGCTACTTGCTGTGACATTCTGTTTGGTAAGAAGTTTGTGTGCTGCCAAAAAAAAGCTGCATTCACAGAACAATATAAAGGGGAAGGACGGGGTAGAAGCAATAAGGTGCAACTGGTAGCTGTTTGCTCTACTCGGGTTTTTATAAGTTTTTTTCCATTTTTCCTGTGTCACTGGTGCTGGAGTGGAGCTGTCAGTTGCTGTTTGCACTTCGTGTTGTCTGCTTCTGAGGTTCTCCCTCTTTATGTTGTTTTGTGAATGCGACTTTCTAAGCAGTGCACAAGCTTCTTACCAAACTCAGTGTGGCATTCCATCCAGTGTTATCAGTCACAGTTAGTAGAAATTGACGCTTTTAGATGTTGCTTGGTCAGTTTAAGATGACATGAATGAACGTTAGTAAAAACTGAGCAGCATTTGGAAGAGTTGGATACCTTACAAGGGTCGCATTTATGCACGGCCTTCTTTGCCGGGCTACTGGAACTGATGGGACAATGTGCTTCACGGTTATATTTTTAGCTCTTTAGTTCTTTTCATACTGTGCCCATTAAGGGAGGAGAGGGTCTTAAGGGGAGACGCGGGTCTTAAAATGATCAAAAATGCAAAAATTTCGATTTTTTGAAAAAAGTGACGTATTCAGGATCAATAAACTATAAAGCCTAAAAAGCTCCAAGATCAACCTCCATCTTCTAAAATAACTATATATTTCACGCTTGCGAAGCCTGAAATAGCGAAATGTGACTTCGCGCCCGTCGCTTGGTTTTGTTCGATCTCATCTTGCCATCTTGGTTTTGTTCGAAAGCCGGGCCCCTTCCCCACTACCTGTTATTACTCACTACTCTGAGATATTTTCGGAATGCCTGCATTCCACATTTTTATGAAGCCTCTACAGCGACCTCCGAATGGCTGGCACGTGCACTTCAAATGCAATTTTCTCAGCTTTGTGTTTTTTGCCAACATGACTAGCCTCACAGATGTCTTTATTATGTTTTTATGGTGAAATTTCAATTAATCTTGTACCGTTGAATTCAGAAAGGACAAAATTGTGGAGCTATGCTGTTTTTGTTTGGATGAGTCAAACATTTCAAATTTTGTGAACCATAATGTCACCTAACTATACTTCATAATTATGGTGCCTTGATAAAATTTAATATTTTTATGATTTACTTCGGTAATATAATTAGCATAGCTCCTGATGGCAGGTCATTGGCTACAGCTCAATTTCAGTCAAAACCAAGAAATAGCAGAAAGTGTCTTAATTACCTGTAAGAATTTAACTAATTAGGCCTCAGTTATTTTTCTGTAATATGGAACAAATTGAGACATACTGAAACTAACTATATTTTTGAAAACACGAAGAAACACACATACACACCTAATTTCATTATGATATCTTTAATTTCAGGACCTGCGTCTCCCCTTAAAAAAATCTTTATTAATGAAGTCACAGCTATGGAATTTTCAGGGAACATGTATTTTTGCATGCCGATTCCAGGTATGCTATATTTACATAATTTCATGTAAAAAAAAACGTTATGCACTCATGTAATCTTATGCAAATTTTTGTCTAGAGAATTTGTCTAGAGAAGTTTTGCTGCAAGGGACTTGCTGAAATGTTTGCCATTGCTTTTTCTTGACATCAAGGAATGCAAGAAGGGTAAAATCATAATCTGCTTGTCATAGAACTGGAGTTATAGGTTTTTGAAATCCCCACTTCGGAAACTCCAACAGTACAAACTTTTCTTCCGGTTTCTGAAGTGGCACTTCAAAACGCCTGAACTCAAGTTCTGTAGTGGTAATTTTGCCCTTATTCCATTCCTTGTACAATGGGAAAAGCATGTGGCGTGCATTTTGGCAAGCTCCCTGCAGCAAACTTTCCTGAAAGCTCCTGACAAAAAACTCTTGCAGTACATAATACATAAGTGCACAAGGAATCATTTTACGTGAAATTAAATGACATGTTTAGAATTTCTACACAAAGGTGTGTTCCCTGAAAATATTGTAATTGTGACTTCATTAATATTTTTTTCAAGCAGTCTTCCTCCTCGTTGAGCATTGGTCACCAGTCACCCATAGATTTCACGGGCTATTTTAAGGCTACCACTGCATTTTCCGACTTGTTAGGCTTTCAGTTATGTAGTCTTAAGAAGTCAACTTAATTTTCAAGTAATTAGTAACTTTTCTGCGAAACTAATTTGGTGTGGGACTGAACAGTGCGGCATGGAAGTTTTTTAGCAAACCTGCCAACCTCCCGGATAGCTGGACCCTTTAAATGACCTCAGTGTCGCGTTTTTTTTTTTCTGCCTCGAGATAACTTTTTTGAATGGCAGCGGTAGCAGTGAACCTCAGGATCAATTCAGATGGTATGACCTTAGTTGGGACTATGAAGAGTCCAAGAAACCAGCTGAAAATCCTGGCCGCGGCAGTCCAATTTCGATGGAGGAGAAATTCTAGAGACCCGTGTACTGTGCGATGTCAGTGCATGTTAAAGAAGACCAAATTTCCGGGGCCCTCCACTACGGCGTCTCTCATAGCCTGGGTCGCTTTGGGACGTTAAACCCCCATAAACCAAACCAAACCAGTTGAAAAGTAAAGCTGCTGTCCATCTTGATAGGCATTGTTTTCTGCCTGCTTTTGGTTTACTGACGTTTTTGTGTTGTATGTGTGGATTACTGTATTTGCTTGCATAATTTGCACAAATTATGTGGAGATTTTGCAAACATGTTTAAAAAAGTGGTTGCTTCTAGAGGCCCGTGTACTGTGCGATGTCAGTGCACGTTAAAGAACCCCAGGTGGTTGAAATTTCCGGAGACCTCCACTACGGCGTCTCTCATAGCCTCAGTCGCTTTGGGACGTTAAAACCCATAAACTAAACTAAACTAAAAAAGTGGTTGCAGTCTTTGCAGTGGTTGCATTGTCTTAGCAGAAACTGCAAAGACTGCACCCCTCTGTTCCGTAATGTCAGAATCATCGGCCGTGGTAAAACGCAGATTGAGTGAGAAATCTTAGAAGCCTTCAAAATCAAGCAGTTAGCAACTGAATGCGTCAGTGACAGCTCTGTCAGGTTCACGGCAAAAGAGTACAGTTTCATGAATGGGACATAGGTTGCCACATGCAATCTTCCGTCGCTTAATCAATTTTGTTCTTGTTGTTTTGATAGCGTTTGTGGTTGCTCTCGTGCATGTGCGCCCTGTTCTGTTGTTGGCCATTCACCAAGTAAAGAATATTTCAGTTGTTTCCAGCGTTGTCCGATGTACTTCTCCTTGTGAACGCGTCCTTTCCGCTGGTTTTCCACTTACCATGCACCAACTGTCCCAACAAGCTACGCTTCTTCAATATTCTGGTCTGTTTCTGTTGCTCTCAGTGCGGCTTGTCGTCCCGAGAGTGGTCTTGGAACAAGTCACACAAGCATCCCTGATGACGATGGGGACTTTGAGGAGAATGGCTACGAAGTGGACTCGTTTGAGGCAGAGCTTTTGCCGGCCCTGGGGAAGGCTGTGGCCATCTATGCGTTCGATGGTGAGTGCATTTGGTGGCAGACCCTTACTGCATAAGCATGAAGGAGTTGCAAACATAATTTATTTATTTACTTCAAGTTACCCTCTTGGCCCTGAGGGCATTACAGAGGGGTACCATCGTCATCAGCAGCACCAAGTTCTGAGCATAGTGTAATAGCGGGGAACTGTGTACTGTAAAAACCGGAATATTGGTCAACCCCAACTAACAATTTCCAAGAATAAAAAATAAAATAATGAATCATTGAATGACAAAAGTACCAAAAGGTATCCTTGCCTTGAAACAGTTGTGACTCAACCGTCTGTACAGTGATGACACTATTTAAATGCTGCTCATATCTGCAGTGCTTGCCACAAGGGCACGAAGTGTTACTCGGAGTCGTCCGAGTCATCAGTACTCGAGTAGGATGATGAATGCTTCTCGCTGCTCGCGTCCCACATGCGTCCCCTGCCACCCATTGCTACTGCACAGCGCAACACCAAGACTGTGCACCCACTTGATTCCACCTGGCCACCGCATACAGTGCGGAGTTTTGCATTGAAACACACATAGTTCTGATGAGTATCAAACAAAATCCAAGGAAACAGTTGCAATCGTAAGAACAAAAACAACGCTTGCGCCCATGTGCTGTGTATTATCATCGCACGCAAAGAGCCCCAGGTGGTCTAAACATATTCAGAGTCCTCCACTACAGTCGAACCTGTATACATCAAACACCATTGAGTTTGATATAGTATGTCATTCGATATAAAAGTTGTAGTAAATTTAACATACAAACACAATGAGATGGAAAAAAATGTATTTCTGCGATAGCCATGTACTGCGCGCAGAGTACCGAGCGAAATAGTCATGAATTTTTTGTTTCTTCATCGGCATTGCGTCAGAGGGAACACATTT
Source organism: Amblyomma mixtum (assembly GCF_055824585.1). Classification (NCBI taxonomy): domain Eukaryota; kingdom Metazoa; phylum Arthropoda; class Arachnida; order Ixodida; family Ixodidae; genus Amblyomma; species Amblyomma mixtum. Next base: position 274,873,322 of record NC_143014.1, on the reverse strand, counting down.
TTCAGTGTTATTGACGGACTCCGAACAGCTGAGACCACAGCCTTTTATCGACATGCAATAGCAACAAACCATGCTGGTCGTACGGAGCATGTGAAAGCATGTGGGCACAGGTTTTGTCAACGTCTCCTCGGAGTTCGCATCAGTGGCATCCTGGTTATCCATGACATCGCCAATGATGTATTTGTCCACATGCTCTCCTGCTGTCTCAGTGCTGCCGTCTACAGAGACAGTCACCTACGGCTGCCCTATCGCAAATAACACCAGGAATATCAGAGAAATGGTTCCACATATCAAGATCCACGACGGCTTGCTGGGCTCACTCGACAAATGATTTGCTCAGTGTTTTCCGGGAAAGCAGAGATTAGAATGTCGGGAGCAGTTCTGTCTAGTTTGTTTTGGTGTCATTCCACGACCCACTCAGCATAGACAAGGTGCCTAGGAGGTCGATTTTTAAGTCTCCTCCAGTTCTCAGGTACTGTAGGAGCCTCTCAATTAGATGCTTCCTATAACCAGCCTTCAGTAACTTGGCAAAAAGTTTGCAGGTCATCCATGCTCTTCGATTAGACCTGTAGGTCACCGGTCTGAAAGCGTGTTCTGCAAGAATCGCAGGGACTTGCTTTTTCTGGTCATTAGTGGTCAAAGCTTTGTCGATGCATCCTGGCTAGCAACTGTACGTACAAACTGCAAGACTGTGTGGGCACAGCTGTTGCAACATGCCTTTTTAAAAATGCATGTTCTGGTTGGATGGCTACGTACCCGCTGCCTACACTCAAGGAAAATCTGTGTCATCATTGGTCTGCGCATACTACCTAGCATCGTAGCACCCGCAGGTTTATGCGGAAAGCGAACCTCAGGAGTTGTACAGAGGGAAAGCCAGCTTCTTGAGTCCACCGGTGTTGCCCGAAGTTCGGTCCATCGGATGTGACAGCTAATTTTTGTACTATGTACCATACATTTTCCCATGCATTCATGTTGCGGTTTTTAGGTCTTCAGAAATTACTTGACACAAAGGATAAATTGATCTAACAGAGTTGAGTATAATTGGGTTCGAGTGTATGGCGTCCCTCATAGCCCATGTGTTGCTTTAAGGCGTTAAACTCCACAAATCTACAAGCTACGCTGTGTAACTCGCGAAACGCAGTGAGAGCACGCGTAATCGCTGATATTTTAAATCTCTCCTCTTTCACACTTTCCTCAGTCCTTTCATTTATGGTTTAAGACTGCTACAGCGCCTTTCCTTTAACTACCTATAAACTCTATACAGAAGTGTGCAGAGTGTTCAAGGGGCCTTTTGAGGCATTTTATAACGTCGTGCGATCGTGCATCCCACCCAGTGGAAAGGAAGTTGGCAGCAGGAGCGAGGCATGGGTTGTGCGCATGGAGTTCGTGGCAAAGAGCTATGTGTGGTCAGCAGGAGCCTATGTGCGATTGGCGGCTGAATGTGTCGTACGAGCAGCTTGTGCTTTAAAATGACTTGTGGAGGGCATTCGATGCCGCCGCTTTAAGAACGTAAAGACGAATGTTCCCGGTACAGTGCCCGCAAACGCAGCTGAGCCGGAGCATTGGGCTCGGAACGCAGCACACTGTGGGAAGCCAGAGTCTGAAACGTGCGGCAGTGGATCGAAGGGAGCTGGAACGTTGAAACACTCTACTCGCAAGTGTGCCACGGAGGGGTTGGTGCGCACTAAAGGGGCCAGCCTACCAGATGACGCCTGCTACAGAAGCAGGGTTTCTGAGCACGCCCTACCTCTCGCCTCTGGTGCCTGCAGTGTGGGGTGGTCAGTTCCCTGGATATTATTTAAAAATTTGGAGGGCTGTACTCAACTAATTGGTTTGGTTTGGTTTATGGGGTTTAACATCCCAAAGCGACTCAGGCTACGAGAGACGCCATAGTGGAGGGCTCCGGAAATTTAGACCACCTGGGGTTCTTTAACGTGCACTGGCATCGCACAGTACACGGGCCTCTAGAATTTCGCCTCCAAAGAAATTCAACTAATTGTAGTAGCTTAAAATGTATGTGAGCTCCGGTAAAATGTAAGTACTGTGAAATGTTAATTTACTCTTCATTAATTTGAATTCACTCGCCGGAGTGGCTCAGTGACTTTGACGTTTGGCTGCTGACCTCAAGGTTGCGAGTACAATCCTGGCCGCAGTGACCGTATTTTGCCTCCAGATACAAAAACGGCTGTGTGTCAGTGCACATTGAAAAAAACGCCTGGCAGTTTAAATTCATTTGGAGCCCTCATATACCATGTATTGCTTTACAGTGTACGATATAGAATTTTGATTCAAGCTGTGCTCTTCTGTAATGAGTCTCCCAGCTTGCATTGGTGGTCACTTCCTTGCCAAATGATAGGTAGCGCTAGAGCAAACCTCTGGATGCGAAATTTACTTGTGCGAGAGCTGCAATTTCTTTTCGGAATCCTGTTTGGGTGTGGCTCTTTCACGGGTTGGCCTTATGGCTACCTGAGGAAACCTTGGTAGTGTTGCTGCAGCTGTTCAGCAGAATATTGCAACCACTGATAGCAGATCTTGTGCACTTTTGTCCAGTGCCCCTCGATGCTTTAGCTCTTGCCCCGGGCGCACCCTGAATTGATGACCCACTAAGTTCACCTCTCATTTCTAGGCTGGCTGGACCAAGCTACTGGAAAATTGGCTGTTTTGTGGCTTTTGTGCTGTAGTACAGTTGTCATTGTAACTTCTTTGTTTCAGGAAAGTCTGGGAGATTTTTTTTTTTTCAAAGTCAGCTAGTTTCCCTATTGTTGTGGGATTTTTGAAACGTGCCTGGCATGTCTTCCCTAAAAAGAGCCTGTATGCAGTGAAGTGTGATGACTAGAGAGGAGTGTCTCACCAGTGTGCCGTCTTTCTTTGCAGCCCAAAGTGAGGGCTCAATCCCAATGGAGGAGGGGGAGGAGTTCCTGGTGGTGGAGGTAGACCAAGGAGACGGGTGGACACGAGTGCGACGAGAGAACCTAGAGGAGGGCTTTGTGCCCACCTCGTACCTCGAATGCACGATGTTCAACAGCTGCTAGCCCACCCATGCTTTCCACTATTCAGCGAGTGCTGTTTTTATGTAGGTGTGGTGAGTGTCTTCACTTGCATAAGTGTTCACTAAGACTTGATGAGGCATGTCCTCCGGGAGTCTGTTACCTCTAAATGGTGCGGCATTGAAGAAGACAGGGTGACCAAGAGCATTTCTATAGCTCAGTCAGGGGCGGATTTACGGGGTCACTCTTAGAGGGGCAGTCTTGTCTCTGAACCGTGTGTTTCTTGAGCTTTTTGCATCATTGGGTTCAGCATGGTTTTCCTGTGTAGAATTTCTCGTTTGGAAGGGAGAGAACGTCCCCCCTAAATTTTGGCTATGTGGCTGTTCATTTCGGTACCCGCTGCTCGCTTTATTTTTTTGTGTAGTGTCCGAGTGCATGTTTAATAGTCAAACCTCGTTAATTTCACCCCTGTTAATTCCGATAATTCAGCCTCCCTGCTCTCTCCCGTCAAAAATAAAAATGTACATAAGTGAATGGCACCACACACTCATTAATTTGGAGTGAAATCGCACGCGCACTGGTTAATTTGGACTGAGGACTTGCCAGGAACGGCACTGAAGTCAGTTTTCGAGCCACGCATTGCTATTGTCATCGTCCAGAAACCAATGCTGGGCTGGAAACCGCCCTCCATTCCGAAAACGTACGAGGGACAGCACTGCTACAGTAAAACCTCGTGTATTCGGTCCGAGTTAATTCAGAAATTCTGACTGCTGCCGGAGTCCTGCCAAATGCCCGTGCAAGTCTGTGGCGTCAGAAGCTCTATTCGGATGCTATGGGGCTCACATCGGTCAGTTCGAATGGGCCTCCGAAAAGGCACTGTGTCAAGATATGACGTGCTCGACAGGTGATGGTCCAGGTATTCGTCCGCAGGCCTGAATTGCATATTACATTTCCTCCCACACCCCTCTGATCTGCGCGCAAATGTAGGCGTGTTGACGGTCGGCAGGTTCCGTCGATAGGCTGAGAGAGAGTCCGGCGGTCCGACTGTGTAGTTTCGTTTTCAGAGCTTCGTTGCCAGCCAGTTTGGCAAGGTGATTGCCTTGTTGCTGATCTTTTCTTTTTTTTTGTTTTTCGAAGGCGTTTTGCCACTCCAGCGCCAATGCATGTTTCCCTGTTTTCCATCCGCGTTGTATTTCAGTTCTACCAGTGTGCTGAAGCTCCGCGCTTGTCGCGGGGTGTTCGTCATTTGTGTGGTGAAGCCTCCTCACATGCAACGCCACATGTAGAGAACTCCACCATTGTGGAGCATTTCTGCTTCTGCCACTGCTGATAGCGTGCAGGAATTGGAACATTTGATGGAACTAGTTGAGAGAAAAAACTGACGCCAACCAATATTTTAATTTAGCCAACCCCCTCGCCGAACACTGCGAGCGCGCCGACCACCCAATAGCCTTCGAGGAGGTGAGCGTCTTGGCTGTGGAGCCAAACCTGTTCTATAGGCGACATGTGGAGTCATGGCACATCCGGCTCACAAAGGCGGCGATGAATAGAACTCCCCTCCGCGTACGTTAGTGGACTCCGCCACGTGCTGACAAAGGGAGAGCGAAGGCGACACCCCGCTGCTGCTGGCACACTTTAGTCACCCCTGAAGAAGGGACCGAGTTGGTCCCGAAACGCTGGGCTAAATTAAAATGTTGGTTGGCGTCAGTTTTTTCTCTCAACTATCCCAAAAAGCCAACCAGACGGACCTCCGTCGAAGATGTTTTCGTTCAAATTTGATGGAACTGTGAGAAATCGCTGTTGTCGCGCAGTTTGTCGTAAAAGGAAACAATTGCCCAGGTTCCCACAAAATAAATTTCGTTTTCACACAAACGGTTTTTGGCAGTTTTGGGGGGCCATTCTATGATTAAATATTTGGATAATTCATACAATAACATCACTCATTTGCCAGCGACTTGAATCTTGTTTTGTTGCCTTTGAGATGTTTCCTTTGAGAGGGCTTGCTGCCATGGCGCAGTGTGTCCATCTTGAAAGGGCAATTTTCCTGCTAACAGGAGTTGCGTATCTGCTTCTGTTTCAGGACTTGTTTCTCTTTAGTTCTTTTGTGCATTCCTCTTCATCCAGGAGGGACAGGACAGGGAAGGGTTGCCCAGCACAGCAACCACCATGGAATGGAAAGATGGAAGCTTCGTCACTCTCAGTATTCCCTTTGGTTTTGACCCCAGTGGCCATGTAGGGATGCCCGCAGTTAATTTATCCTCCGCCACTGCACAGGCAGAGAGAGAGAAGGTGGTGATGGCTGAAATGCACTTTTAGCTGGTCCTTCTCTTTAGTCACATGCTCATGTAGAGAGAAGGGCAGTCGCGCTGAATTGTACTGAGAGTTTGTATATCTACTAGTTTGTGTCTGTGCGTGTGTGTGTGTGTGTGACTATGGACAGATATGAATGGGCAGGTACGAGGATTTGCATGGGCTGTCGACAACATCGAAAAAAAGGTTTAGTTTTTGTTGTATGAGCATGTTCTTTTCAGGAATGCTCCCCCTTCTGCATGTTTATTGCAGTGATTTCCTAGTTTTCTGGTGTCAAGGTGATGTGCTTTCCAGTAAAGTGAAAGAAGCAGTTGCAGAAAAATGCACCTTAGAAATTGTGGCCCCAAAAGCTTGTTTCTGTCCGAGTTATGCTAATTGTATTTATTATGTTTGAGCTTCTTTTATTTCTTGACACAGCCAGTTTCCAAGGTAGTCAGCATGTTTTAGTGAGACAACTGATTGCATAGATCATCGGAACAGTGTCGGCAAAACTTTAATGTGTAAAACATGTTGTTGGGCTAGTAGTTGGTGCATAACGTTGATCGAAAAAACACCAGCCAAAAAACAGACGAGCACAGGAAAACGAGAAGTTAGGAAAGAGACTCTTTCCTAACTTTTCGTGTGTTCGTCTGTTTTTTGGCTGGTGTTTTTTTTCCATCAACTTTAATGTGTATATATCCTTTCTGGCAGTGACTGTTCAGGCACATGAAGCCTAGTGGTGTACTTCATGCTCTGTGCTGCCTGGCATGTTTATTTCACCCAGATCGTGATATTAAGAGGGTCATGCTGCTTTAATTTGGCTGCACTTGTTGTTTGTGTCTTGGTAGAAGTGACAGCTTTATTTAGGTGCTTATTGTGAACTGTCATCTATGGGTCGGCAGCGATTTTTCTTGCACTCCCGACTTCTCACCTTCAATACTGAAACCAGACTGGATCACATTTGGATGCGCGCCCGTGGCCAGTAATGGTGACCAATAATAGGGAAAGAGCATCTGTGGGGGGTCATCGATTTGATGGCCATTGAAGTCTCCTCTGTCACAGTGGAGAGCTGCATCACTTTTAACTATGGTTGTGCCAGGCAACACACATTCTACAAGTGCTGCTGTAAGCTGGAAAGGTTGCAGCATATGGGATTAAGTTCCACTATTGTTGGTGCAGTGAAAGGCAAGCTCTATACCAGGAGCAGCATTATCGTAGCTTTATGCGCAAGGTTCACATCAGCTTACAAGCATCTGTGTGTTGCTTCACTCAAAACAGGCTTCAGAAACCAACTGCCAACCACCACTTGTTACTCAAAGCTTTACTAAAGCGCTGAATGCACAGGAAAGATGCATCATTCTGTGCCACTCTTTTTATTCGTAGCGATCTGAGCAGCGAATTTATGCATGCTAATTCAGAAGCTCTTCTTTCTCGCGTGCTTCTGAGGTGTTAGACTTTCGTAACAGTGCCCAACTGCAGGCAGAGTTTGCAGTCCATCCACAGTTGGTGTGCTTGTTTTGTATGTGCATGAGTTGTGCCAGAGGGTGTATTCTCCTCTCCCTGTGCTGAAATATGTGCGTGCCATACACATGCAAAGATGGTGGTAATACAGTTCACAGGAACTGCGATGCAGCTGTGCATGATTGTCATAAATATGATGCGCTAGGTGGTTGCTTATTGTGTTGCTAGAAAGTTTCTTTTGCCCGCGCTTGCTAAATGGAATTTGTTAGAAGTAAACTGTGCTTAACTGAATTCATCATTCTGCCATGCAATAAGTGTTAAGTTACTGTGAGCAGAGATGATGCCGTGGAGTTTTGGTGCACCTCATTTTCACTTGCATGATGTTCTATTATGCTCTTTTTTTGTGTTAATGAAGTTTGTGAAGAAATGTTGGCTTTCGTTGAGGTTGAACTACATCAATGTAGCTCTTTACTTGTTTGACACTCTGTCGCCTCTGCCTTTTTGGCAGTCTGTAGCGCTTGCTGATGTGATTTTTTTTTTCGCCATTGTGCTTTTTTTTTGTTGTGGTCCTCATAGCTCTTGTTCTATTTGAAGGCTGGAGGGCAAAAAAATGTAGCCTAATCAATTTCGGCTAATAATAGCCACGCATGCACACAGTGGCAAGCAGTCTGTGCATTTAAGACAGACTTGCAGCCTGTGTTTCGTGGGCAGACAAGGAAAGGTTGTTTAGTTCAGCATACTGGGTGACACTTTTGTGCACCATATATGTGTATATATGCGCGATTTTCAAGTGTCCCAATGGCCCATCAAATGGGGAACTAAATACCACAGAGGCAAACATCCTTGTTTATTTTTACACACTGGCATCCTGCCAACATGTTATAGAAATTATTTTTGCGTGCTATGCATGGAGTATCGTTATACCGTAATCTATTGTTCTTATTTTTATATATTCTGCTTTTTTTTTGTTTTGCCGAAATAACATGACTAGCTTCAAAGGAGCTTGTAACAGTTTGCCTGCAGAGCAACCGTATTACTCTTCGCAAATGGTCCCAACAGCACTGGTATTTGTTTCTGTTGTGGAAAACTTACCCAAGATGTCTACTATCTTAGTATATAATGGTAATCAACTATTTCAGTTTTTTTTTTTCTGTCAAAAGGCCACTTGCAAATCTTCTCTCACTCCTTGTATACTGCTCTGATTGTAATGAAGTTCAGTCTTCTAGATTCTCATTACAGATTTATATTCATCTGCTTTCTAATCCCTTGTTGCCTCTTGACATGCTCGCAATTGGCAGCAAGCGTAGAGAAGGCGTGACATTGTGCTGGCTGAACTCATTTTTTTTTCTCTCATGTAGGAAATCAGTGAATGTGCTCCGTTGACTTAAGCTTCACTCGTCTCATTTTGCATTCATGTTACCTGTGTCGCATGCTTAAAGCACCGATCTTTTCTAATGGAATGGCTGTTTTATGAGCTCCCAAGAAACCACAGAGGTTCATTATACTGAGTGCTATTTTTGTTTAGTATTGTGGCTTCCTGTTTTTAATTAGCATGAGAGAGTGATCATGTATGAACACAAAGTGCGGCTGTTTTTTCAAGGTATTTTTATGATGTCCAATGACTGGCTGTCATGAGCAGTGCAGTGTCCTGAACAAATGGCATATTGTGTAACATTTATGTAAATACAGAGATGTGTCCATAATGGCTGTCTGAGTGAGTGACTGTTGCTAAGCCTCACAGATGTATTCTTTTCAAAAAGTGTGTGCCTGTTCTCCCCTTATATCTACATTTCTGTTTTATTCATGGTAGGATATTTTAGTTTTTTTGTTGTTGTTGGTAAGTTTGTGCTAGCAAGCGTATATCTGTAAGATTGTGTCCAAACGACATCTTAAAGTATTAATGTTTTGTGGCAAGTCCGCAGAGTGCTGGGCTCAAATCCAGCCTTTGAGAGTCTGCATGACTAAATGAGTGGTTTTTGTGTAATGCAGAGGATGTGCTTACAAATTGTCTGTGGTGAATCAGTGAATGTGCAGATGAGAGTGAGTGAATTGCCTTGCTACTGTGATTTTCCTGCCGCCTTTTCTTTCATGTGTGTTTCCTTCCCGCCTCTTATCTGTTGTCCCCAACTACATTTATGAATGACAATAAAAATTGTTGACGTATGTGTCCTTTGGTCCTGAATATGTGATATCTGGCGTGCTGAAGGCAGAAACAGAGAATGATGGCCACTCTCTGTTGCTGCTGAGGCGTGCCGAACTGAGATTCATGCGAGTGCATTTAAACAAGATATGAGTACATTCATACTTGCTGCAAGTTATTAAACTCCATAAAAAAACTATCAGAGCACTTCAGTTTTGCCGTTACCATTGGTTCATTACATTGCTGACAACTTTGATGGAAAATATCGGACCAGAGGGGTTCCACTCGGTGTGCTCCATAACTGACCACTTTACGCTCGCTCGCATTGCATGCCCTAAAAAGATATTGTAGTTCGTGTTACAGCCGAGAAGCTGCTCTTGCTCCTTCTATTTTCCGCGTGCAGATGGGGGTTAAGCCTGTGCACGGGACGTTTATCGTGGCACCTAAGGTGACCGCTAAACCGCAATACAACAGAGCACCTAGAGGTACATGAACATTTGTTTTTGAGGAAAGGAAATTGCGCAGTGATTACCTCTCATCTCGGGGGCACCCGAACCGCGCCGTAAGGGACGGGAGGATGGTGGGAATGAAGAGGTGCCGTAGTGGAGTACTCCGGAATAATTTATACCACCTGGGGATCTTGAACGTGCTCTAACGCACACCACACGGGCGCCTTTGCCTTTCGCCTCCGTCGAAACGGGGCAGGGTTCCATCTCGGGAACTCCGGCTCAGCAGCCGAGCGCCCTGACCACTGAGCTACCGCGGCGGGTACATCTGGAGGGGTGAAAATTATTTCGCGACGCTGGTCCGGGTAGCTCAGGTTGGTCCGAGGCTGCAGCTCTGTGCAACGTCGCCAGCTCGGAGCACGTACATGCCACACAGTAAGACTCATTTTGGTAAATGGGTGACGTTATAAGGTGAAATTCAAGCGGAAGGGTGGGTGCATTTGCAGCTATGAACTCGCATGCGTATGAAACGGGAGCAGTGGCGAACGCAGTTGCCGTGAACACTTGCCGAGTTTCTTGCATGTACTACGTATCTGGGACACTCCCACGCCGCGTGCTCTTTATTGATAGCTGCGAAGGTTGATTGCAAGAAAGCGTGTTAACCGTCCTGGTGACCGCCACCGTAAGTAGTACGTCTTGCCGCAGCATGCGCAGCAAGCGTCCCAAACGGCAACGCCCAGCCCAGGCGGTGCAATCCGAATGTGAGTCAATTAACTGCAACGGCTGATTAGGCATTGCGAATACAGCAGCACAGCACACAACGGACGCAAAAAGGAAATGAAGGTCGGTATGCCATTTGGTCGACTGCCACAAAATACGCCGAGAAGTGCCAGAGCACCCTACGTTTCTGCGATTTGCTCAAACAACGTGGAGATAACCCGTATTTGGTTAGTGATGGTTTCGTATGCTAACAAGACTGCTTTTGCTACTTTTAGTAGCTTTACAAAGCAAAAACAGAAAACATAGATATGAATAAAACATTACAATTGTTAATTGTGATCAACTCTTAGGTTAGTCTCTGAAAAATGTCTTTCCGCACAGTGGTGTTTAGTTCCAAACTGTGGTTAAGAGTAACAGTATAACTGTTGTTGTCCGTCATTTCGACGCGATGCTTTTCGTGGTAGCTTGTCAGGGAAACCAAAACTGTTATTTAAACAACCCGCACCCGCGCGGCACACTTCTGAGCTAGCAATGATTGGACGCATATGTCAGTGGAAAGTCATCCTTTGTTTCTGCATCATTGTGTGCTTCGCGTCCGTTTTCCTTCGGTTTGAAAACAAGCTCGCTCTGCTCGAGTCATCCCGTTTGAAACTGAGTGAGTTTTGGACCCACGATGATTTTCGCGTTGCGTCGATCATGTCGCAAAAATCGGTGTAGTGTCTCGCTGAATAACCTTTCACTATTGATTGCTAGCAATTAACTTTTCCGAGACAGTGTTCTCGTTATCGGTGATGCTCGTCCACTGCGGTCCAGAGTGATGTTTTTCCGGGATCCGTATCACCTATCTGCGATACGAGAAAGCCGTTGTAAATATTGGTGTAGGCAGAGGTCTCCCGTTACCGTTTTGTTGAACAAAAATTGGTTGTGTTCTGGTGGTGCTCGGCTGTAGGTGTAGCCTGTAGGAAGTACGCGCTGTGATGTCGGCTTGCCTCTACGTACAGACTCTACGTACTGATGCGTTTGCCCGCGTTCAATTTTATTGAGGATGATACTGTATATTAGTGCACTAATGATGGTACGGTACTTAAATGCTTAGTATGCCGTTGACCACAATGCTTCTTGAAAGGAAAAAAAAAAATCAAAGCGAAGCTATCTGAAATCCACGAACTTAGTGCACTCAAAGTGCATGTACTTCTTCCTTTAAAATTGCAGGGACACGTACATTAATTATTTATCTTTTAGACAAGTGACCTGACCTGCTTGTTACGACTTGTAAAAGTTATATGACAGTCGTGTCTGATGGTTTTCCATTTACTAATTACTATGCCTTCACAGCCAGAAGCGTAGCAGCAGGAAGTGATGTAAATGAGAATTTGAATATTCAACACCCAGAGAGCGGCAGTTAACAGGAGCAGATAGGCATGCGCTGCCGGGTGCTCCACTTGAACCGTCCGGAGTCTTCCGGATTAATCCGGAGTCTTCCACTAAGCATGTTTCATAGCCCACAGAGCAGCTTTGACACATTAAACCCAATTGATCACGTATCATGGACCAAGCTTTTAAAAGCACAGGGTAAGCGCTATTCTTCACATGTATTTTATGGCATATGTTTTGGACATTTCTCTCATTAATTAACTAGTGAACGTATTTCCAGCGTTTTTGTTTCATTAATTAAATTGTGCTCATTGAACTGAACAAAAGTTAGCATTAGCAAGAAGTCTGGTTTCCTTTCTTGAATACTGAATTTAAACTCCTTTTTTTTTACGTTCGTTTTCATGAAATAAAAACCATTCTCTGCACATGCCTGATCCTGGTTCAGTATATTCATACGTGATTACGTGATCATATAAAACACACCTCAAATAGCAGCCTTCTGTACTTTCTTTGGAAATTATATAATGGTACTGTTATAATGAAAAAGCTTGTTTTGAGATAACTGAGGTTGAAATAAAAAGCAGGTGCTTTGCAAAGCTTTTATTGTGCCAACACTTATTCACCCATTTATTCAGTAGGCATCAGCTGCGTAGTCATCATCAGACAGCGTCTCAATTCTATACCTCCTACCACCTAGCTTACTCGGCTTGCTTTGTGAACATCTGTGCTGCATGGTCAAGAAAAGAAATTCAACGCTGTTGGACTTGTGCCATCAGTGTTCCAGTACCTTCCAAAGAATTATTTGCTCTAGCATTCGAGGGATTTTAGGTATTCACTTTTGGCATAATTTTTGCCTAGGGCTTTTCGTTCATAACCCCTGCAAGCACTAATTATTATCCAATGGAGGGAGGCAAATTTTCACGTTGTTGTAAGGCACATGCCAAGAATCCGCAGCGAAAAATGCTACCATAATTATGCCTTTTCTTCTGAATCCTCGGGTATCCGCATTTTGACTGAGGACTGCTTTCAGTCACAGTTATGCTCATTTACCGATTCCTATCTTGTAAAGTCATAATGTAATCAAGTCAGCACATTTTAGGCACTTTGAAGCACTCACGCTTGCAAAACAAAACACACTCCTTAGCACCGTATCAGAGCTACCATAAAACTTTACGGTGTCCATTTAAAAAGTGATTTTCTTTGTGCATTTTGTATGCCTGTCTTCTGTTTCTGCACATGATTTTTTAGGTCTCAGCACATCATATTGCATCCAGATTAGAGGACATTGCACCTCATATACGAGGAACTTCTTAGTGTACTGGTCATGTCCACAAATGTCACAGTAGACCCTGAATGGGATATCACTTTGTGATCTTGGAGGGTCTCGATAACAAGTGCTTGTATCAGCAGAAATACTTCACAGAAAATTCCAAGCACGTGGACGCAGCGTCTAAAGCTTGCTTTACCTACAAGAAGTCTCAGGTTGTTGCCAGTCGAGTTTTCCAATCAATTTAATTTGTAGGACTTGCAGCTGGGTAGCGATTATGAAATTATGTTGCAACAGGCAATGAAGACAGCATACACAAAAAGGGGGCATTTTCACTAGCCGACTCCTTTTAAAAACCATTCTTACGACGAAATATATCACACAAAAAGAAGTGTGATATACTGGAAAATTCAAGGAAGCAATAATTTGGTTTCTTTTTTCACTTACCCTGCCTTCTTAAACAAAACGGAACATTAAGCATAGGCAGTTCTTTGTTTTGGAGTTTTATTTTTTTTAAGTTGTGGAGGTAAAAACTGGGTGCTATTATTTGAGCTAAAAATCAGGTAGGAATTGAGTTTTACTGTAAACCCTTCCGATATTCAGCCCTGTACTTATCTGTGTTGATTTTACATAATTTGTTACTGTCTTTCATCTGTTAAGTTTTGTTATGAATCCACCCCCTCCAGAATGCTTCGGTAACTGACAGTATGTAAAATAAGTAAATTAACATCAGGGGAGGAGGAGCGTTTGTAAGGAAAGGGGGGGTACCTTTCTCACTCGTAGTTGAATCCTGAACTTCACTAAGCGAAGGGGTGAAGAAGTTGCATTTGCATTTGTAGCATTTCAGCATTGATGCTGCATTTTTTTGTACTTGCCAGGTCTCTGTGGCCATGAACACATTCCTTTATCGCTACTGCCAAGTGCAACTCACAGCAAAGAAGCACTGACTAGCATGTGCTAATGTTTTGTGCAGTAACATCAAGAAGGCATCAGGTACTTACATTGTGCCAGCTCCCGTCTAACCGGTACTATTCAAACTCGCTCTGACATTAAGCCAATTATGGTGATGGGACTAAGGAGGCTTACAGTGAATAAAATTAGAAGATGTTTCTAAAGCAGGTGAAGGTTAGTCGAGAGTTTCCATGCAGTGCCTTTAGCATTTTGTTCTAACGGACCAGGTTTGGACAAGGCGACTCTGTGTAGAGATTGTTTTGATCTGATTTGTGTAAAACTTGTTCAGTGCGTAACAATTGGGACATATGGGTGTTACCTCAGAAAAAGGCTCTTAGATATGTATCGCTGGTGGCAGCCATGTTACGCAAGTGAGTATGTTTATATTGCACCCCATTGACAGATTAAGTAGCATTACCTATGCAATTCTTTAACTGTGCACTTCGGAGTGGTTATATAATTTGAAAAGTTACGGAGTGCACTCTGAAAACCCCCACTTGCTTGTGGCACAGTGCCTTATATGTAGTTCTCTTTTTAGGGGCTTTTAAAAAAGCCTGCGTATTCTGCGAAAAGAAGAAAACATGATGTAGTAGATGCTCATCGGTATTACTGTGCTATGCTCTCATATATGTCTTCAGCAAATGAAGCCCATTTGTTGGTTAGCTGTGAGCAAGCAACATACCACCTCTTTTAGTGTTGGCCCAGCAGTCCACATGACCAACTCTTTTTCAAAGATGTAAGGCACACATAGGCAGCCACGTTTTGCTGGAGCCACACACAGCATGCATTCAGCATTCATGCATTCAGCTAAATTACAAAAAAAATGTTTGTCCTTTCCTCAGCTTTCAGGAACTGTTGGCCTCTTTCTTTAATGTGTGTGTGTGTGCGTGCGTGCGTGCACGCGCAGTCTTATGTGAAAGAAGCAGACAGTCTTTGCTAGGCAAACATGGGAAATTTTTTCACTTCGACACATACACACACATGCATGCACATTGAATTCAGAAACAGTTGAATTCAGTGTTAATGCTTCTTTGAAACATTATTAGCCGTAGTGGATGCCCGTGCTGGAAAGCTACTTCATTCTTTTGGGTCTTTTGGGTGGTGTAGCTGTGACAATGTATACAGCTTGCACAGTAGGCTTGTAAAATTATGCTGGTTCTGAGAGGAAATATAATGGGGTGGTAAAAGAAGTTTTGTTAAGTTCAAGATTAGTCCTTTTGTGCAAGTCTATGTGCATGTGTGCCTTAGAAATAAGTGAAGGTGTACTGGCCTAATAATAAAAAAGCACTGGAAGCTTGTCGCTACCAAATATTGATCATCATTGCACTTTAGCAGGTGATGATACATTTGTCCCTGCTATTAATGATGCATTTCCACTCGCATTGTCTTTATGCAGCGGACACAGTTGGTAGGCTGCAACTGTTCTACCTCAATGAACGGCTGCATGACTTTCCCCCTGTGCAAGAGAGCCGTACAGATGCTCCCTTGGATGACTTTGGGCTGCCCGAGAAGACGATGGACAATCTGGTCATCCTGTACAACCGAGTCCCCAAGACAGGCAGCACCAGCTTCATGGGTGTTGCATACGACTTGTGTGCTACCAACAAGTTCCACGTGCTCCATCTGAACACATCCAAGAACATGCATGTCATGTCGCTGCCTGACCAGGTAAGCAGGGATCAGTCCGCTCAGCAGTTCTGTAGCAGTGCAGCAGTGTGTTCTGAGCGTAGCAGTGCTGTCAGTGGTCACAGTACCAAAGGCAGTCACAGAAAAAACAGGCGAATTGGTGTGAATTGGATGAATTGGGAAATTTGAATTGGTGTAAGGGTGTATGAATCGTGCTTTTTCGAAACCGAATTGAATACAAATGGTGTAACTTTGTTACCTTAATGAGTATAAATAGTGTAGCTAAAAACTTAATCGAACATGAATGGAATATTTTTGCAAATATTTGGTACATGTGCAAATATTCGTAAAAAAATGAAAAATCTTGTGACACATGAGAAAATTGCCTTTTGGTACTGGTGATGGTGGTGAATAAGCCAGTGCCACATTTCAGTAGATAACAGGGCCGAGCTCTATGTATGAGTTATGAATTTATTGGGCATCTTGCTAACACTGCCTGAGCTGTGCTGCATCGCCCAATCTTGGAGGCCATGTATGAGTGTTGTGAACACTGCCACATGAATGGACCGCATCATGGCACTGAACCCTCCTTCCCATGCACACTGATTGCAGTGGCTTGCTGTGTGGCATCAAAAATGCATTATTTTGGTTCGTTCAGAGGATCTGATGAGGATGTTCGATATGGTATTCGAAAGTTGCAAATATTCGCACATCCCTAAATCTCTGATTTTGTGGGTTTGAACTTATCCATCTTTGCACACATAAGTAATGTGTAAAGCAGGGCTGTAGCAGCAACGGCTGTGAGTGAGTGAACATACATTGCAAGTCAGCCGTGGATTGGATATAAGTTCACTATTGCAGGGGGTGAAACGAAAGTGTGCTTTTCCTTGTTGCTTTTGTGCCATCCACTGCACGGGGGCTCGTGCCATTTGTCTTAATTGGTTATTAACAGTGACGGTACCTTAGGAAGAAGGGTTTGGTGGCCGCCACCCCAAAAATTTTCTGGGCTACACATAATTTGACGAGCACTTTCTTCAGTTCTTGATCATGGTTTATGGTTTATGGGGGTGTAATGTCCCAAAGCGACCCAGACTATAGGGATGCCGTAGTTACAGTGTATTAGAATACTGTACAGGGGTGCGAGCGGGGGCTGCTCCTATTGTTCGGCACCACATGCCGTTTTTGGAGGAAAGAAGCGGCAGCGTTGTCGTCGCCCGCACTTGAAGCGAGGCAGCCTGCCCTCCGCTTCATCCTACCTCGTTTCGCCGCAGAATTCCCGTTCTTTTGCTGCTTCTCTGTTTCTGATGTTTGCCAAAGCGACGTTTATACCATTCTTATGCACTAGGATGGACAAGAGGGTACGCAGAAACAGGCCAAGCGCTCACATTATCTCTCTTCAAGTCCATAAAAACATGAAGAACAAGGCTTGTTTGGCAAATGAACTTTCATAGACCTGACTGGCCCGAGCCTCTGGCTGTGCTGAGTGTGCGTTTCTACACTTTAAGCCATGTTTGATTTTGAAGGATTATGTGCACATTGAGAATGCTTGACACAGGTGCGTTTCCGATACCTCTACCTAACCTTCCGTCTGAGCAAGAACTCTCCAGTTGCAGCCCCTTAAAGGAGAAGATAGCAGATGTAGGCGCTGGGAAATATTAAGGATAATTAAGCCTGTTGCACAAATCACGCTATTCAAACAGACACTAATGCTACAGATGCTACAGTATAGGCAGAAGATCAATTACTGGGTCTGGTTGGCATTTCATCCTTACGGTTTTGGAAAGCGCTAACTGTGCACAGGAATGGACACACACGAAAACAACGCTGAAGCGAAGCCTTCGCCGAAGCAGACGAAGTTCGTCTGTGTTGCCGACGTTTGCAGACATAGGCATCTAAATACTTGGCGCCAAATGCATTCCTGGGCTTTACTTGCTCCTGCTACGTGTTTTGTACACTGAACACAACAACGAAGAAAACGTTGAGAAAGATTTGGCATCCAAAGAAAAATTATATTAAATAAAACAACAAAGCAAGAATGAATGCGTGCACGTGATACAACGCAGAGTGCTAGATTGTCTTCTGAATCTACTGCAAAAAAAAAAAGGAAATGGGAACCACATTAGCATCATAAATTGATGTAAATCGCAAAGCATGCCGAAGCCAAGCGCATAAAGTTTCGGACATCATGTGAAAGCACTTTAGCACTGTTTTCTTTAGAGCTATTTGGCTCATGGTTAAAGGCTGATTATACATCTTTGCGCAACACATGCGACAGCACAAATAGGTACATGGGATGAGCGCTCAGGAGCGAAGGTACAGCAATCTACTCGTCTGCTTTTTTTTGTACGGTCCCATGTTTTAAAGAATAAGAGGTAATTCACACCATGTGTTAGTATGTTACTTCTGGGGATTACCCCGGCATGTGCCCTTCTCCGGGCATATGTCACCCTGATTTTTTGTTTGTCTCGGCGGGAGATGCGTCTTCTTTTGAACTGTATATATGGCTTACGCGGAAGTAACTTTTTTTTAGGCATTGTAAAGGACACAGGTGAAGAAAGGTTTTGTGGAAATGTACCATGAGTTTAGAGATTTACTATAATAAGCATGTTGATGCGCGAGGAGTGTATCTTGCAGTCCGCAAAAATCATGGGGTACATGTTTGCAGCTAACATTATATCTTACAAACGCTTTCCGTATTCTTCGAGATATTGTGCGCACCAGTGGCATAGCCAGAAATATTTTTCGGGGGTGTTATACGCCTCCGGTAAAAAAATAAAAAGGAGGGCCTGCGCCCAAACAATATCTCAGTCATTTCTCTGCTGTAATAAAGACGAAAGGTTAGTTGTTTCGTTCACTGTAATATCTACATAATACGAGCGCACACAGGACTCCGAGGACTTGATTCGTAAAGAAAATTTTCTCACGAAAGGACACTCGGATATTAACAATATTTTTACCTAATGTACAGCAACACAAAAGCTTCTGCTCTACAACAAAGTCAGCAACTGCGAATGCATGGCGTCTGTCATAAGTGCTACCCCATGCATGTGAACCTGCGTCTAGACGCAAAAAACGAACTTTTTATTTTTGCGATAGTTTATGATTATTTCAGAACAATGCAAAGGATGAAAAATCAGGCTGACGTGAAAAGGTATTATTTATTGGGGTGAACTGTGCCTACAGTGAAAATGAGTGACATGCGTTGCATGATGGTGAAGAAGAGTGACTATTTTCTGCAGTAACTTCTGCTTCTTATTAGAACAGGAACTATTTTTTTCATCAAACCGGCTCTCTTCTTTTTTTCGTTTTTATGTTTCAATATATCGATGCAGTGTGAATAGGACGGGCGAAAAAAGGTCGAAAAGAGGAAGGGGAGGGGAAATGCAGCACTCAGAAAATTTCGGTTGGTGTTCTGACACCGAAGCACCCCCTCTGGGTACGCCCCTGGTGTGCATTGTATAAAAATGCCAAACTGCACCAAATACAGCCAGATGCAGATTGTAAAGTACTTGTAAACTTTTTCTCCCTCTGTTTTGCTTGGTGTTAGAGTCTTTGAATAATATATAAGTGCACATACAGTATTGTGCATCTTTATCGTGAAGTACTTTAAAAATTTTCTCGCCTCAGCCGCTGGCTTGTTTACGCTGAACCTGCGCACAGAAATTGGGTATTGCGGTAACTTTTGTCTCGTAGTAAGTTTGTTAACAGTACTTACCTGGTTCAGCCGCGCATGATGCAAGCCTGTAATCGTCTGCCTCGAAATCGATGAACTGAAAGCCGCCAACTGTGGGTTTTCGCCAAAGGGCGTTAGTGGCACCACCTCTTGTTTGCATAGGAAAGTTCCACGACGCGAAGGGTGCCGAGGTCAGCATTAGAAGCAGCGCAGGTCCTTTGATGGCGCCACTGCTGCCCTTCGCGGCAATCCGGCGCTGGTGGCTTTCAGTTCGTCTACCTTGGCGCAGACTCTCACAGAGTTGCATCATTCGCGGCTAAATCAAGTAAGTATCATTGTAAAACTTGCTACAAGACAAAAGTTTCTAGAGTGCACAAACTCTGTAGTCAGTTTTACCGCAAACGGGCCAGTGGTTATGGCGTGAAAATTTTTTGAAGTCTTCACAATAAAGATGCACAATACTGTTATATGTGACCCAACATTGTGTTGTTTTCGCTATATGCATCCTAAATGAAACCGCCCGTGATACCCTAATGCAGTTTCAAAAGCTAGGGTTTTTATTCCTTACTAGTCTACGGCCATATCTAAATATATAGTCTAATTCCACAAGTCAAGCACAAATGGAGGCTATGCAGCATCATTATATCTTTAGCTGCAAGGAAAAAAAAAGCAAGGAAAGGAATAGTTTTGTTTTCTTCCTAGTCTCATCATTATTTCGTGGTGGTAGTTAATTCTGGCTGCTCAGCTGCTTTGCGCGTGTGCAAAACGATGATGGTGCATAGTCGCGCTGCTGTATGAAAAGCTCTCGCTGCTGCATTTGTGCATCTTATTTTACTTTCATGAGGACCAGTGCCACGAAGGCATCATGCATACCCAAACTATCCCCCCCCCCCCCCCCCTCCACTTTCTATGTACCATCGTACAATGGATATTCTGGTGCCATCCCTGGCTATTAATGCGGAAGTATTAAATGGCTAGTTGGCACGAAAACCCAGCATCACACAAAAAGTGGTGGCATTACAAAACTCACGATTCGTTGAAATGGTGTGACGTCATCAAAGGCAGGAAAATACGAAATGTTGACAGGTAATAGTTACTACTAGTATTTACAACTGCACCAACTACAAAAGGAATAGAACAGAATTAGATTAGAATTGGATTATAGCCAAGCATAGCAAGTCATAGCCAAGCATGTTTGGCCTGGCTATGACTTGGCTGTGGCCATTGTTTTGTTGAATAAGCATGCCAGGTTTTTCCTTTTATGCGTAGCATATTGCAATCACTCAGTTCAGCCCTTGGGCGCGGCCGGGCAGCCACCAAACCGCGTGACGTGACGTCACGTGGTTTGGTGACGTGACCTCACATGGTGACGCGACATCACCAAACCACATAAAAAAAGAAAAAAAAAGACGGCTGAGCATGGTGGCGGTTGCCGCCGCCCCGTTTCAAAGGGGCGCTCCTATCCATCCATCCATCCATCCATACGTCACAGAGGAAAAGCTGCTGAGAAAATCGAGTGCCGCCAAGCAATACCTCACGCAAAAAGACCGCGCAATAATGCAACGCATTCTTGGCTTAACCAAGCTAAGCCTGGGCATCTTTTTTGACACAGCTTCTCGATGCCTGCATGCCTCTTTTCCACTGCTCTCTTCCACACTCCACTGGTTGAAAACAAACAACCAGCTTGTACTGCGCATGCGCAGTTCATGTTTGAGACGGGCGCATACGTCTGCTGCGAGTGCATATCTGCCACTATGCATGTGCAGTTGGTGCCTTGCAGATTCAGATTGCATCGGTGATGTTCACGTACATGTGCTTTCAACTAGTTTTCGTGTAGCAGTCAAAATTTTGCACAGTCACAAAAGGGTGCCACTTCTCGTAAAAAGGCGATTTCTGTCCATTGGTCTCTACACATGGAAATGCTCCAGAATTTAGGAAAAAAAGCTAGCAGAAGATTGTTTTTCTGCTTCATTATTTTGTATAGACTTACAGCAGCAACAATGCTGAAGTTATTTCATGGAGTGTCTTTGGGGATTTTGAAGCACAAAGGGAGTTGTAGATGTTTCTACATGAAGCTTTGCTTGCCTGCCTTGCTTGTTTGGTCACGATGAAGCAGTAGTTTTGGGTATTGATCCTGGTGGTTCACTGACCTCATCAGCAGGATCAATTCATTTTTCTTGTATGGATGACTTGCACTCGCGTCACAGCGGTTGCATATCACACTTCTGTTAACTGTTGTTCTTCTGAAGTCTTGCCAATCACGTCTGCTTTTACTGGTTTATAATATACCTATTTTGCTACCGATTGCATGCCATTTTTGAATCTCCCGCCCTTCACCATTGGCTGAGGTGACGCCACGTCTTGCATTCGCTCTTCATTACTGGTTGAAGCCTAGGGCACGGCGCTGCTTCAGCCAGTGGCAAAGAGCGGCAAATTAAAATATGTAATTGATTTAGAAAGGAATCGTTATATTATACTGACCCTGTACTTGGCCCATCTCGTTTTTTTTGTACTTTTCATTACTTTTTAATCGAACGGCATACCATAAAAATAAGGCTGCAAGCAGAAAGTTATATTTCATACTGTGTTATCAACCGCCGCAGTTGCCCAGTGGTTATGGTGCTCGGTTGCTGACCCGAAAGACGCTGGTTCCATCCCGGCCGCGGTGGTCAAATTTTGATAAGAGGCAAAATTCTAGAGGCCCGTGTACTGCGCAATGTCAGTGCACATTAAAGAACCCCAGGCGGTCAAAATTTCTGGAGTCCTTCACTACGGCGTCTCTCTTAGCCTGAGTCACTTTGGGACGTTAAACCCCGTAAACCAAACCAACCATAAAATGTTATCTACTCTGGAGGTGGCCAAATGAAATGGTGCAAGATCTTGCAGATGGCATTCTGTTACAAAAACGGCAATTGTCATGCCTGTTACCAATAAAAAAAAAAATTCATTTTCTAGCATACTGCTGATAGAAATTTGCTAGAATGAACTGCTGAACAGTAATACTTCAGGATATTATTATCCGTGACTGATATTGGGATTGTATGTAACGGTCTTCACTAATAGTGCAGTGACTCAGTTACATTGTCTTAAAGGGACACTGTGTCCAAATAGAAGTTGGCCTGTAATGATAGGGCTATGATTAGAAGGCCCTTTTGATTGGACTTTCTAATCACAAGGAGACAACTTTCACTGAAAATTGGCCTTTTGTAAGATAGAAAAATCAAAAAACAAAATACAGATGCTGCCATCACTGGCTAGTTTCGCAAGTAAGATTCTTGCATCGACACTGATTTTAGTGCATGGATCCCCTAGGTTGTGCCACAGCACCATTCACTTCAAAATGGTGGCAACCCATCCTTTTTGGTAAGAATGCCACGAGTTTGAATCGATTGGTATGGAGTTGTTTAAATCCAATTTTCTTGGCAGTAAACTCATCGTTTGTAGCAGGACAAGTGTTAGCCTAGCCAGAAATAGCCAGAGGTTCAGTGTCTACTGAGAACAGTAATTGGATGGAGTTGTTTTCAGTGTCCCTTTAAAATATCACTCTGCTATTTGTCAGGCAACACAAAGATCTGAGCATGCAACTCACTGTTTGCCCTATTTTTCAACTTGGCAGAATAGTTTGGGGTACTTTTACTGGTAAACTTGAGCAGGTACAAAGCAAGGTAGTGAGATTTATTTTTAACAAGTATGACCCGGCATTCATTGCCAGTTTGATCAACGAGGTGGGACTTCTACCGATAACAAATATCCCTCAAGAGAAAAGTATACAACAGGCAGAAACGTGGAGGCTAACGAAAAGGGTTCAGCTTAAGTTAAGGACAACGCAGCGAGCTATGGAAAGAAAAATGATAGGTGTAACGTTAAGAGATCAGAACCGGGCAGAGTGGGTGAGGGAACAAACACGGGTTAATGACAGCCTAGTTGAAATCAAGGGGAAGAAGTGGGCCTGGGCAGGGCACGTAATGCGAAGGCAAGATAACCGCTGGTCCTCAAGGGTAACGGAGTGGACTCCAAGAGAAGGGAAGCGTAGCAGGGGACGGCAGAAAGTTAGGTGGGCGGATGAGATTAAGAAGTTTGCGGAGATACAGTGGCCGCAACTGGCAAAGGACAGTTTTAATTGGAGAGACGTGGAAGAGGCCTTTGCCGTACAGTGGGCGTAGTCAGGCTGATGATGATGATGGTGATGAATTGTAAAATTACTCTCTTTTTTTCCATGTGCAGTGGTAGAGTGGAAGAAACTGGATGCATTTGTTGCGTAAGAAAGTTACATAGCTAAACTTACAGACCAGGTCACTTTGGGAACTACATTATGTTTTGTGTTGTATTCCAAGCTGCACTAAATCATAATTTTTTGTTTCGCATGTTTGCTTGTTCCTGTTTACAACTATCTTTCTCTTTCTTTTGTTCATTTCTCCAATTGTGCATTTTTTTGTTTAATTTCCTGGTTATCGTGAGAGCTGTTGCAGCCTAGCTTTGCATTGTAGTGCAAAGTGTGGTTCTTTCAGGCATTAATCCTTTTGCTTTATGTTTATATTTTTGTTGTGAACTTTTTTTTCATGCTTTATTTCTTGATTTATATATGCGTACACCTACTTTGCTACAACTCCTAGTTTCTGAGTAAGTAGTAGGGCACATAAATAAGTAAACACAGTGTGCATCAGCACTGCATGCTTGCAGGAACCTGTTTGCACAGGTGTGTGCATGCCTGCTTTTTTGTTTGAGCTTATGGTGATGAAATGTGACTTTTGTAAATCCTCAGAAATAGATGACAGTCGATGTCATTACGCTAGAATGCTGTGCACGAAGTAAAACAGTGGTAGAATCATAACCTTGGTGCATTCCTCCCTTTAATGCCTTATGACCCTGAGGGTAGCATATACGAAAGTGCTCTTCTTTTGGAAGAAAACTTGATTAAACTAGGAGGGCCCCTTGTCATTTGACACATGGGAGTAGCCAGTGGTATTTAAACACACAGGCCGAAACTTCCTATTACCTGGTATAATGGCACGATAAATCTTTTTGCAGGTCTCGTATCATGTCACGTAAGTGACTCATCTGTGTGGTGTGATACATTCGTGTGATGTTTTTGCTTGATTTTTTTTGCTTGCAGATTAGATTTGTGTACAACATTTCCCTGTGGCACTACATGAAGCCTGCTATTTACCATGGGCACATTGCATTTCTCAACTTTGCAAAGTGAGTGAGAGCAGTTCTGGGACCAGATAGTGTAACTTCATTAGTCATCCTCGTGTTTCCTGTTGTGCACTGAGTGCTTGGCTCATGCCGTGTTATCAGTCAGTGTGGTAAAGAATAACAATAGATTAAATGAAAATTGCTATTGGATTCTGTCTCACTTCTGAACAAGCTGTCTCTTTTCTGCTCTTTTGTGCAACTATTCTGTTCACTACCCTTGCTTGGAGGGCTGGTGCTAGTTAATTTGTAAAATAGAGCATAGCAGAATTTTTCAGCATCAAATCGTGATAGCTTGAAAGGGGTACACACTTGCGCAAAAGAGGGGACGAAAACGAGGAAACACAAACGACGTGTAATGCGCAGTGTACATGTCGTTTGTGTTTCCTTGTTTTCGTCCCGTCTTTTGTGCAAGTGTGTACCCCTTTCAAGGTATGAACCATCTCACCCAGATTAGAGTTTTAAATAAACCATGAAATGAGGCGTTCTTCCAGGTGCATTGATCCCTAGTGCCACTGGGTGCCCACCGGTGGTACAGTGGGTGCAAGCTTTCCCCTGACCTGTTGCTCAGCTTATCTTGGGTACAACGCTTGGGAAATGGGTCTTTGACCCCACCTTGTGAAGACGAAAAATACCTTGGGCCATGGCGCTCTTTGGCCAAGCTGCTCTTGCACCATAAAAATCCATCATCAGCAGCAGCAGCAGGTGCATTAACGTCTACTCTGAATACTTGGTTACTGCTGTACAGCTGAAGCTGTTGACTCCTCCGTGCATTTGTCAACATATATTTTTCCTGCATTACATGATGGAATGCACTGAAGTAGTGAGAATTGATATTCAATTATTTGTACTATGTGAAGCCGCACTTTTTTGTGCTATGATACAAATACATCACTAGAGCGAAGACTGGAGTCTACATACGGGATGCAATGCTTATTACAGTGTCAATCTAAGAGATCATCACTGCTCTGAGTTGTTTCACTGTCTGATGTGAACGGTTCACAGAATGAATGTGGGAAAAAAGGGACCGAAAACCACCTCTCTATATCTCTCTCTCTCTTTTAATCACTACATTGTCTGATTGTGAACACCTGAGCCAAATAATACTCTTCTATGTGCAGCAGAGAACCCACAATCGCGCTCGAAAGTTGGCACACTCTTTCGGCTACTTTTTGTTTTTAAACTCTCACTTTCTTCCATGTCGCAAGTCTGTGTTGGTTAAAAGGTGGCTTTTGGTTAGACTCTTTCAAACGTCACATAGCTATCATGGCTGCGACCAGTCAGCCACGTCTTTACAATGGGTTAGAAAGCTCCTTCCCCCGGGGAATTCTCGCGTGCATTCGCAGTCAGCAGTGGGGCCGAGTGGGTGCGGGAGAGTAAAAGGCGTGAAGATAATGAAATTCAAATTTTTACTATAGACAACTCTGTTTCTAACAAACACATTAAAATGTTCTTGCTGGAGGATATTCAGGAAGCGGTGTCCTTTGACATCCCAGGCATATTGCAACTTTATTAAGAACACCTTTTATAGCCAATTTGATCTCAGTGCATCAGACCAGCAGAATTTATAACTCCCTGAAACATTTCTGTCAAGACTGTTTAATTTGAGGCTGTTCATTGTTGTGTTGATGATGATAATCGATGAATTTCTGTAGTGCTTGACAGAAGAAGCTGATGAAAAGTGAGCGGGGCTATCTTTTCTTTGTAGGTACGGTGTCACCCAGAGGCCTATCTACATCAACCTCATCAGACGGCCTCTGGACCGCCTTGTTTCCTACTTTTATTTCCTCAGGCATGGAGATGACTTCAGGCCTTATCTTGTTCGGCGGAGGCAGGGCAACAAAATGGTAAGTCAGGTCTAAGGATCACCGTGAATTTTTGCAGGCTGTTAGCAAGCAGAACAATTAAAAGGCACTGTCTGTTTTGCAGTGCAGATTACTAATGAATGCATCGGCTCGTAGGGAATAAATAATTCATCACTTGGTGATATTAAGAACTCCATTTTGGCTTTGAATGTATAATAGTGTCAGCTTAACCCTTTCAGGCGCCATTTTGTTTTGACTGAAATCAATTATTTTTTAGCTAAGTAGTATATTCAGGCCTCAAAAAAGGGAATTTGTTAGTTTTCGAACGTGAAAGACCAGCAGGTAAGTTTTTAAAACGATGTGGAGAATTCCGTACAAGTGTCAGATTTGTTAGAAATAACAATATAGAAATGTTCTCGTGTGTTAGGTAAACACCCTAGGGATCATGGAATCGCTTTGTGTTTCGAAGATTCTCATTACGCTCGAAATTGAGCAAAAACAATCGATGTTCTCACTTGCGGCAAAATATGTCTGCACAAAAATGGCGGACAAAGTGCTACGTAGCTCACTCTTATGTGAAATATTATTTACTGCATTCGCTACATGGTACAAAAAAGCAACTTATTTGCGACAAGAAGGGTGCTGAATTTGACTGAAATAATGAAATCACTGTTAAGTGCTTGAGTTTCTCAGAAAAAGCTGTAAGTTTGCCGCTTGCACAATTGTGTACAAAGCGCCTGAAAGGGTTAAGGTTGCTACGCAGAAATGGGCAAGCTGTAAATGCTGTGACCAAAGCTTTGAGGCTGGTTTTGTGTCACTTTCTTTAGAACTTGGGGACAGGGCATGAAGTAATTTACTGACTTCGGTATGACCCTGGGCAGTTGATATATGCCTTTTGCCTTGTATTTAGTATGCTGCACTTCCTTCTCCTACCTGATGGCTGCAGATAGAGCATGTTACACATGCCACTGGGCGACACAGGCTTGCAGGTGTGGCTTCATGCTCTCCTCAGCCGAGAATTGCATTTTCAAAAATTTTAAACTCTGGTATGGCTATTTCTATGATAAGCTACAAGTCTCCAATTACATTAATGACACCTAAGTGTAATAGTAAGAAAGTTCATTATTGGATCTTGCGTCTCTCATAGCCTTAGTCATTTTGGAACGTTAAACCCCATAAACCAACCAATCATTATTGGATCTTAATTAACCAGCTTGCTTGTTACATGTCTGAGGCGTTTTCTAATGTCTGCTGCTAGTGAATATACTATCCCAGAGAAAACATACTTTTTAAATGAAAATGCCTGCTTTCAAATATTAGTAACATCCTTCAGGGAAATAACCTGTATTACCTGTAGAAAAGAGTTGTCGAGTACAAACGTCTGTTAGCCACAAGAACAGTGAATGAACAAAAAAAAAGAATTTCTTCAAATTTAAAATTAGGAAGCACAGCCTGCCCTTGCATGTGCAGCCACTGCAGGGAAACCAAAAATTCAAGCTAAGTTTTCAGGCCATCAATAAATTAGATTTTTATGGCTCGTGGTTCGCAAACATTTAGTCACCAATTTTACTCCTAAAGCCATGATTATGTTATGGGATAATTTCATTTTAAGCATTTTATGCTATATTGTGGTGAATGTTTATTTATGCTTTAGCCACTGTATTTTGTGACAGTGGGCTTGGGGATAGGCCACTTTGAAGTATGATAGCCTTTGATAGGCTTTGTGGAGTTATACTGTGCTCCGTGAACTCGAGTGAGGCTTGTACTTACAGCTTGCATTACCAGGTGTGTTATGCAGTGCGAGAGGTAGCTAAGCTCGTCAGCACTCCATTGTGAGGCCTTCCAAGGTTTCTGTAGCTAAAGACATAAAAGTTCTAAAGCTTGCTGTTGGGGTATTTGGTTCATTATGAACAGAGAAATACAGTTCAAAGAAGCATGCACAAGAGGAGACTGTCTCAGTCAATCTCCTCTGATCTGTGTCAGTGTCCCCTAGTCTCTGTTTCTTCGCTCTACATGTTCTTCCGTTCGTGTGCATTTTTCTTTTGTTACAGACACATAGTGGCAGTCAAATTGCCACAAAAGTTATTTCACTGTGTTCTAAGATGCGCATTGACTTTCGCCTTCATGCAGACTTTTGATGAATGCATCGCCACAAAGGGGATTGACTGCGCTGAAGAACGGCTGTGGCTTCAAGTGCCATTCTTCTGTGGACATGCTGCGAGATGCTGGTTCGTGTTTGGCCAATCATTCTGACCAATTCTTTGATTCATTGAGTCACCGCGTTTTTGTAGTGAAAGTGACAGTAAGCATGTGTTCAAGTTTCTGTTTGTGTTATGAAGAAAGCCCTTGAAGCAAGTTTTGTTCCCTCGTTCATAGCCTTATAACCTCCCTTGGTAGGCGCAATATATAAAAGAAGCCACTAGTCATTGAAACCAAAGAAGGCTTTAGGGAATATCATGATCAGTTTTTGATGGAACAGCGCAAAACATCGGGACAAGAGACAAGCGCTGTTTTTTTTTTTTTTTTTTCCCCGATGTTTTGCGCTGTTCCATCAAGAATGAATAACCAACATGCCCAAGCTGCTGTCCTGATCATGATCAGGTCAGAGGGAGAAATGAATTGCTTAATCATTTTAGATAGAAGGTAGTTAGCAGAAGTGGAAGAAAAGATGGCCAATTGCGGCTAGTGTTATACAAACCCAAGACTTCTGCATGAAGCTTGCAGTGGGCTACAAACCGAGCTGTGGCAGTGGCTCTTTCTCCTTCTGCTTTTGAAAGCCCTGTTATACTGCAAGTGCCACATGGAGCATGGCCGAAGGGTTCACGGAAAGTGGTAGCTGCGTGAGAAGTCTTGTATGCCAACTGTGGCGTCAAAACTGCTAGAACTGAGACTTGCTATGCTTTCAGCAAATAAGAATAGGGAGAGAAGGGCTTATAAAGATATCACCCTATACTTATGAAAAAAAAAGCCTATTTAAACAAATGGAAATATAGGGGATTGTAGTAATTGTTTACGGTGGTGTTGAGTACAGAGGGAAGTTATCTTGTGATCATTTCAGAAAGGTCGTTCTTCAGAAAGTAGATGAAAAGACAGCCACATGCTGCCAGTGGGATCATAGCCTACAACCTCTATATGTCATGTGCAGTACTTTGAGGCGCAATACACCACTTCAGGCCATTCCACCTGACATATACCCTTCTGACACACTATAATCAAGCACATGTTCATTACTCGTAGGCCCTATACACTCGGTGTTGATTTTAACTTGTGTTGTACATATTTTAGCCTGAGCCAACCAGAAACCTTGTGTTTGGTGCTCTTTGGCCTTAAAGGGACACTGAGGAGAGCACTATTAATATTTTTTTTATAGTAAAATCCGATAGTTCAGCATGTCATGTCTTTGTTGCCACTTGGCCGGCAGCGAAAGATGCATTTATTTCTAAGAAATTTGGATTCGAAGTTGAAAAAGTTTTTCCCGCCGCTCTGATTCAAACTTGGGATTCGTCTATGACGACACAGGACTAAGAGACGCGAAACATGACGTGCACATGACGTAACGCAGACTCCGTGATTTCTGGCTGCCAGCAGTGCGGCCTAGCAGCAGCCGAAAAGAAAGCTACCGCCGGCCGCACGTTGAAGGCATCTATCGGCTATTGCGGCCGTCGCTACAGTCGTTTCGATTACGTTTGCACTGGCGTTTTGCCAGCGTTACGATGGATCTCGTTCTCGAAGTCGTCAACGAAGTTCTCGCAAATAGGCACCTTTAGCATACCGTGTACCTTGTTACCGCTAGCGGAATACCGGGAGCCCGCCTACCGCCGGAAAACAGGCGCTGATTTGTCCCGATGCTTCAGGAGCGCGCGTAGCAGCCGGGCACGTGGCGCCATCTGGCGACGTCAAGGAGATTTGCGCATGCATTGGCTGCGCCTCAGTGATGCATGGTTTCTCGGTTCCTGGTGTTGCTAGAACCATTCGTTCTAGCAACACTGTTTTGTCCTATGATCTCATCACGCTTGTACTTGCGAGTTTGGCCTGTGGCGGCGTTACCTGTATTTTGGTTCTTGCTCTTTTCTACGTTACAAGAGCTTTGTTGTCAGTATGAGTGGCGTTTTTGTAATCAGGAGCTGGTATTCTGTCGATACAAGCCAACTTCAATTTCTCCTCAGTGTCCCTTTAAATGCCCTTGTGCTAAAAACCCCAGCATCATCACATCATGTACAGTACTCTATCACCTCATGGTGTATCCTCAGGGGGTTCGCAGGGTTTGCAGTCACTGTGTAAGTTTGTCTTCACCGAATCACATGCGAAATAGTTTGCCTTAAGCTGATTTTTTAAGCATTGAGCCCTGTGGGGAACGAACTAAATTGGTCTCAGTTGTTCATCTTATCCGAGGATTCATCTTAACCGAGTTTGTCTTAACGGGAGTCTACTGTAAATATTGTTCCATGGTCCCTTTAAAGATCAGTAATGAATCGCAGCGTGATTCACGATCTAGTTTTCACTGCTGGAGCTTGCTACTTTGATTGACGTTTGTGGCTGCCAGCAAAGGGCATCATGTCATATCTAGATGAAACTTTGTGCAAAGTAGAAAAAAAAGTTTTCCCCTCTGTGAAAAGATTTCTGTCGTTCCACCATGCTTCCTTCACAATTCAGCATCGAGCTTTTCATGTAACCTTTTTACTTAAAATTGAATATATTAAATCACATGTATGAGGGCTTGGTGATAAGTGCTGTGTTAACACGAGAAGGAGGCATAATGGAGCTATGAATCTTTTTTACCTTGAGAGAAGTTCTGCCTTATGTTTATGCCAAGTATCATTTTCTTTTGAGGTTTTGCATGTAGATGACAAGCAGAGTGGTAAGCCATAGTGACAGACTTTAGTATTGAGGTTCATGTGTCAACATGTGACACATAACACCGTTCTTTTTGCTAGAAACCGACGCCTATGGCATTTAACATTTACAGTATCCAGTTTATTCTGTTTCGCATTATCAGACTTCCATTAGTTCCACACTGCGAAAAAGCCCAGTTTCTTTGTTTCTTTGTGATGGTGGCTGTCATAATTGCTGTGGCTGAGTGATGTGACACTATGTGAGCTCTTTCTGTTTTTATTCTCAGTAGTGATAAAGCTTGAACATAGGTGGAGGAAGTTCATACAGGTTACAACAGAATATGGGAAACATTTATGAAGTTTCTTCTCTCAAACAAACACATCGGCCATGGGCGCAAAATTTAGTCCAACCATTTAAGAACTTGTCACTTCAATGTGTGCCAGGCTTGTTACTGACGGAGCACTTTCTAACTGTAAAAGCAATTTCTTGCCGAAGCAGTGAAAAACTCCATTGGGATCCTGGACATAGGAAGACCACCCATCGTTCAAGTCCCTATCCCATAACCCACCTTATGATGAAATAAAGATTTATCTCTCTCTTGACACACACAAAAAAAAACCTTGATGTTATGGGCTTTTCTTACTTTGGGGTCATTTCTTCATAGTGCTCTCTGAGCACATTCTAGCTTTATCTTAAGATAACCTTTGCTGTAGCGCTATAATGGTCCTTCAAGCATTGCAGTAGAACCTGGATATATCGAATTCAAAGGAAATCGTGAAATAGTTGGATACATCAATAATTCGATGTACAAAAAATGGAAATATAAAAGCTTTTGTATAATGTAGAAGCAAGAATACATTGCACCCACGCTTGGTGCATTCATGCGGCGACATGCTACCCATTGGCATGCCAGGAGCGCATTGCTTGCTAGGCATTTCTACGCCTAACCTGCTTCGCATCGAATCTGCGGCAGATGGTGGTTTGGAACTAGCCACTGCCTGTCATAAGATGTAAACTCTGAGTGCTATAATAACCGATGTAACCGGTAAACTCTGAGTGCTATAATATCATCAAAACTAAGGTACAATTGGCTTCAGCAACGACTTCACTAGCGAAGCATGCCAGGCAAGGGCCATCGCAAGAACTTAGTTAGATTGGCTTCACCGCATGAAAGTGATGGGGCATGCAAAATGTGCACAGAAGACCGGAGGTCACCCTGAAGTCCTCACGTTCACCTCTTCATGCGGTTCCAGCAATGTCAGCAGCCGCCCGAGGCCGTTCAGTCGATCCGTCTCCACATGTGGCAAGGGTTCGAAGAGCACTGTTAGAAGAACCGGAACTTAAGGGTCGTGGCGCACAGTTCGATATATCGAATGTTCTGGTGAACGCAAGCGAGTTCTATACGAACAGTAGTGCAATACTTTGGCATTGGATTTTCATGGGAATGTTCTGTTTGATGTAAACAATAATTGGATATATGTGGGCTCTCCTCTCCTGTATAGCCGCTTAGTACTAGTGGTGAAATTGTATGCATCAGAAATGAAAACGAATTTTTCAGCAGTCTGCTGCAGCACTAGTGTCAATGTGGGCATGAGCCCTGGAATTTTTAAACCACTTTGACAGGTGCTTTGGCACTGTGGAGTTCAGATGCGAATGCACTACATTCTTGATAGTATGCCCTGTGCTGTGCGCTGCTTCATCTTGAGTAGCATATGTGCCCAAGCTCCTTCGAACGGATTTGCAAACAAAGAAAACTGTGGTCTCTGTCGCCTGCCATGTTATCTCATGCATCAATGCAAAAAGAGCGCTGGCCCTTCCCTCGAGCTTGCTGCCATGGCAGCACAAAGTACGGCTGCATCCCGGTAATGAAAAGCGTGGTGGTGAGAAAGCACCCGAGCAGAATGACCGGTTGCAACAGTACCACACTACGGTAGCAGCACAGTACTGACAACCATAAGCTTTGCCACTGTACTACCAGACAGGACTCTTTTGGAGCAAACATCCACGTGCTTATTGTAGTTTCAAACACCTGCTTTGCCACCAGTCTCACTGTGGTGCAGGAAGACTGCCACATCCTCTTGGATTCTGCATATTCTACTTCAGGAGACACCGACTTATTATATGGTCATGCGGGTTTGATGAGGGCAGCTGGGCTTAAAAAATTTTTTTAAATATCGTAATGAAATATTCAGGGAACATATTTTTGCGTGTAGATTCCAAATATGCCATTTAGTTTCATATAAAACTAGTGCTTGTGCACTTGTGCATTGTTATGAGGCTTTTTCCCGAGAGCTGCTAGGAACTTGCTTCAATACATCATTTTTTTTTTCCCGTGACATGAAGGAATGCAATAAAGGTAACATTA
This sequence comes from Amblyomma mixtum, assembly GCF_055824585.1. NCBI lineage: Eukaryota > Metazoa > Arthropoda > Arachnida > Ixodida > Ixodidae > Amblyomma > Amblyomma mixtum. The sequence continues at coordinate 274,840,192 of NC_143014.1, read as the reverse complement.
TCACCCTGCCTATCATAGAAGTTGAGTTATGGAGTTTTGAAGGTGGCATTTCAGAAACAGGAACGCAAACTTTTCGTCTCATTTCTGAAGTCGCAACTTCATAGACCCATAACTCAACTTATATGATAGGCTGAGTGATCATTTTTCCTTACTGCATTCCTTGATGTCACGCAAAAAAATGACTTGCATTTTAGCAGATTCCTTGCGTCAGAATTATTAACCCTTTCAGACGCTTTGTACATCATTGCGCGCACAGTGAACTCACTGCTTTTAGAGCACAGCTCTTGTGCGTTCATTTGTGGGTTGAGTCGCGTTGCCGTCGCCGTTGGTGCAACCAAGCGTGAGGGGAACGAGGGGAGGGGAGGACATCGAGCACGCTTTCCTTGAGACCGGTGTTGCCGAGCAGAGGAAAGTACCGTCGCTCGCTCATAGATGGCTCCAGAGTGGTGCATGCCGTGCGTGCCGTCGTTCATCACCACTGCATGTAGATGGCTAGGGGAGGAGAGGTTTGTCTGCAGCGAAATGCACACCCACGCACTGTATCTTCGCAGTAGCGCCGCGGTCCGCTTCATTGGCGGGTGGTGTTGGGAAATGTGCTGCACTTGATAAATTGTCCGTGTCAGCCACGCCACTCAGAATGTTCTCTTCCTAGTATAAACCATCTGCTTGTGAACCGTGCATTCATGCCGCAGGTTGAACACATCTCGGCCTATTTCTCTCACCGCAAAGCCACCTTCATATACAGACTGGGAGAGGAGCGTTACTTGAAGAAAAAGTGCGCTTGGAAAATAAAGAGTGCTTTATTCACGATAAATTGGTTTGACTGTACATTTGTTTTTTGTTATACTGCGTATTACTTTTGTGCTTTAGTGTCGCATGTTCCTGCTAGTAAAAAAAATAAATCAAGAAACTCTTGTTGATTCTCTTTCAGGATTCCAGGAAATCCGTGGGCCCTGGAGCAAGCGAAACACAACCTGGTGAACCATTATTTCCTTGTTGGGCTTACAGAACAACTGCAAGAATTTGTGGCCATGCTGGAGGTTTCTTTTCCCCGCATCTTCAAAGGAGCCACCAGCAAATTTCTCTCAGGTGGGTGAAAACACTGTATGGGACCAGTTTGTGTAAAAAACAATGGAGCAGTAGACCTTTGTTGTTACAACACTGAGTTTGTGATCATAAGTTTGTCTCTTGGGTGAAATAGTTGATCTCGTATAAGGTAAAGTGAGTAAATTGCTGGCTTTGAGGGTAAAAAATGTGAAGAAAAATTAATCTTGTATCGCAGTGTGTTTTTATTGCTGTTGTTTATTCTTGTAGAAAATTTATACTTAAAGCTTGGCTAGTGCAGAAAAATAGAGAACCCACACGCATACATGGAGCCCTTCCTTTTGATGTTTTTTTTTGTAACAGATTGCAGGTGGGGGAGGGGGCAGTAATTAGGTGCTATTTGCAATCTGTATCAGGTATCAATCAGGTTTCTGAAAGTCCATTCAGTAATTCAAGGTTTATTCAGGTAATCTTTGCAAGCAAATGTAAGTAAATGCCTTATTCACTTGCATAAAGGCGCACTTTTTTTTCCAGAAAATCCGGCTCAGAGTTCGGGGTGCACTTATTACGCAGGCAAAATTTCCGGAAATTTTTCGACTCGCAAAATTGAACATACCGCATAAACGCACCTGTGTACGGGCCGCACCCTGTTTTCCCGAAGGAAGTATTTAAAAAAAAAAGATCTGTGTATGGGCTGCACCCAAACTTTCCACGACCCACGCAGGAATAGCTTTCGAAATGCACGTGCTGTGGCCTCCGCAATCACCTCCGGCTGCAAGCAGCGGGCACTTGATCGCAGAGGCCACACACGCGCACAGGAGCTTCCTGGGGCCGCCCACGGATGGCACCCGAGGCCAAGCTCATCATCATCATCAACTTTTTCCTCTGCCGCGAGCTTTTGCTATCCATATCGGCATCAGCATCACCAGCTCCAGTTTTTTTGTGGCTGTCAAAGGCCTGGGATCTGTGGTAGCGTGTTTGTTCATCGGAGTTGTGGCTTTCGTGTGCTGCTGCCGAGTTGCTATTTTAGCACGACGGGCAAGTATCTTAATAGCTACACGGCTAGGAGTTTGCTCTCAAACACCGCAAGCATGCGCCAAGCCGGAAATTCGACGTAGCTGAGAAGTGCGGCAGTTGCGACACCGGCAGGTCTAAATTTTCGTATGTGGCTCCTATCGCCGAGGTTTTCGTGGGCCTAAGTCAGGAAGGTTTCCGGGCTAGAGATGAAGCTTTCCAAACAGACGTTTAAAGTGAGCATCCCTGAAAACTGTGCGCAGCTGTTCCACGCAATGTCGTTGTACGTGCTGTGGGTCCGCAGCAGCTGTGACGGCAGCAGAACTATTAGGACTAGTAGTCAGTTCAGCAAAAACTTTGTTAAAATGAAGATTGAGTGGGGGGTGGCGTCAGCTTGCAATCGTGTAAATACAGTACTGATCATAGTGCCAAGTTTGGGGTGAGTAAATGTGGTATGGGTTTATGGGGTTTAATATCCCAAAGCGACTCTGGCTAGGAGGGACACTGTAGCTATGGGCTCTGGATAATTTCGACTATCTAGGGTTCTTTAACATGCGCTGACGTCCCATAGTATGCGGGCCTCTAGCATTTCGATGGAATGTGACTGCTGCGGCCAGGATCGAACCCGCGTATTTCGGGTCAACATTCGAGCACCATAACCACTCAGCCACTGCGGCAGCTATAAGTAAACATGATTACTCATTTTGATGTGAGACATTTAATGATATACCATATTTACTTGAATTTAACGAGTTTTATTTTTAGTGAAAATGGAAGTAAAAAGACACCCCTCTTGAATTGAATATTATGGGCATCATAATCAAATATGCAGCAACAAAGGTATACTATCCCATATTTGCTCGTGTGCATTGGTTTGGCTGCCAACTTCGTGAAATGGAAAAAGAAACACAAAAAAATGTTGGAATGCTGTATTAGTCGACCAAAACGAGCTCTGAGCTGTAAATATTTTACTAAGGTGGCCGTAGTTTTCAGCGACATCAAACTTGTGCACTGGTGTGCAATTTTCTGACAGCTCTGCGTGTACTTAAAAACATTCAGCACGAGAGCAGTCATTTGAAACACACAAGAGCTTTGGAGCAGTCCGTCCTCATCGTGGGCAGTGCTCAGTACAAATATGTCAGTGAGAGGCCAGGTCAGTGCCCGTGTTCTTTCTACTGGCTTTTAGTGTGCATCTTTCGAAATTATGTTGAACTATCTAGGCCGCGGCTTAGATAGAAACTGGTAAAATAGGTTTAAAGTCATCAACAAATAAATGAATAAACTGCTAAGTTCAAATTATGCGCTGCTTTTTGTATGGTGCTTTCAGCTTTTTTCCCTGGCAAATTATAATACGAACAGTCGTATTCATTTTAACCGTATGTAGGATAACTGCTGGTTTATGATATAAATGAATCGGAGTTCAATCAGGAAATCGTAAAACCAGAACAAAGTACAACTGTATCAACAGGTAGAGTACAAAACATCATCTCTGGGTCACATTTGGTCCATACTGCCCCTTGCTCTGGCAGCTGTGGTCCTTCCCAGGAGGTAAGCGAGGATACCTGCTCGGGTTTAACTCTGTGTTCAAGGTGCAAATATTGGGCAGTATTAAGTTTTACCTGAAAATGAAGGGCACTACATATACACATGACAAGCACTGTGCTACCTAGTGAATGTTTATTAAGCGTGGCCAGCTGCCACCTTTTACATGTGCAACCCAGCAGACGTGTACGGCAGTGGTGTTTTTTTATCGTGGTGAGCATACAGAGGTGGCGATGTGCTGAATGAAAGGCACTATGCTTTGAATGTAACAAAAAGTGAAATCCGAAAACTCTGTGAGCAAATTGCAGTCAGTGTAAACATTGGGCATCAACACATCGGTAACGGTGACATTGACACGCATAAACTGATGGTAAAGGAAGTCTCTGCAGAGGTGTAAAGGTTTGTAAAAGGCAACCAGAAGGTGGAAGCTTGAACAGAAGGAATAAAAACAGTAGTGATTAGCACAGTGCTGACATGACAAGAGGCTTTCAGAAAGAAGTTTTGAGAGCAAAAAACACTCTTGAAGCAGCGAAAGGAGACAGTGGTAAGTCCAGGAGCAGTCAAAATAGCAAAATTAGCACAGCAAGATATGCTCGGACCATTGCTTGGCTGAGATGCCAAAGCAAACAATGAAATTGCTGGAGTTTTCGGTTAAAATCGTAGTTGTCCATGATAACTCACCCTGGTTAAGACGCTGTGCAGTGTTCCTCAGTGTGAAACGGTCAAGAGTAGAATTGCTTGGTATAATTAGAAGTAGAAGCACTATTTTGTTACTGGTGCTTTAATGGCATTTGAAGTAAGCCCACTGTGTTGAATAGTTCTGAATTGAAAGCTTGAGGGTACTGCGAGAAGTTATGACGAGTGCAAAGGACCATAGACGAAGGGATGAGAGTGACTAGAGGAATGCTTTGCTAAAAAAAAGCATTGCACGCTTTGTGAATTTGACTAATGTGGTGTACAGAATTCCATTGTGACATGGAAAATGCTACATTAGCCAGACAGGCCAATGTGTCAATGATCATTTTGGTCGCAGAGTAAAAAGGGAGAACAGCCAACTCTGGTGATAAAAGCAAACAACTAATGCTAAGGTCAAACAGGGCGTTGTGTAAACGTGCGGCTAAAAGAACACGAGAAATCGCTCTCTGGGTCGAAGTCCTCGCATTTGGTTGACCATTGCCAAGGATGTAAAGAGTGTAAGCCGAATTGTGTGCCGGAATGTGGGCCAGTGTGCAAGAAAAAATGCAATCCCCTTTATGCGCAGGCTGAAATTCTGTCACATCATAAAGAACGCCTCCAGCGCGAAATTACCGAGGCTTTTTATATTTCGCGACAGGGAAATTCATGCATAAGCGCACCATCCATTTCTTTAACAGCAAAGGAGCTGGCATACCTGGATCACACGCGGAATTAGTATCATTTCCTTTTCCCTCCTTTTTTGGGTTTTTTGGGTATTTTGGTTTGCCCTTCGTGATTGTGACCATGAAGTTTCCTGTTCTTGCACCTTTTTATGTACCTTTTGCACCCTCAGCACTCTTCAGATGTATCGCCCTTTAAGGTTTATCTTGACGATATCATGTATGTTTCTTTTTGATTTACTTCACGAGATGGGTATATATGTCATGTGTTCTTCCATTAAAGTTTTAGTTGCGAAAAAAGCGCTCGTGTTGTGTCTTCTATCCTACTTTAGTCCTCGTTTTTGGCGCTAACTTCATCATGAAACTAATGCTTCTTCATGATGCAGCATCTGATAGATGGTGTTGCAACGCAATCAGAGGCGCTGGTAGGATGCTTCTGCCTCCCTGCCTACTACCGCAGTGGGAGGTGTGGGGTTTGATCCCCAGTGCTGTTGGGTACCCATTGTGTAATGAAAATACCCTGCGCTATGATGCTGTTCGGCCAAACCTGCCCTTATGTCATTAAAATTCACCATTGTCAACATCCCGGGCTGCTGCTCACTGCTGCATTTTGTTATGCAGGGATGTTGACAGGTAGTGCACTGACCGAATTGTGTCTGTGAGGAGGGTGGCAAGGGAGAAACTGTGTTCAAAGGTGCATTGGCAAGTGGAGGGGTACGGAGGGGGAGAGCATTTAGAAGCCTGTGTTACTTCGTGTTTTTGGTCTTTAACGAAGTAGGTGTTGTCACACTGATATACAGGGTGTCCAGGCTAACTTTAGCCAAGGGTTAAAAAATAAAATGTTTGAAGTAGGCCAGGGAAACCTCATACATACTCCTCACAACCTGCCTGCGCATCATAGGCAATTTTTTGTTTTGCAATTAATTAATTAGTTTAATTAATTAGAGAATTTTTCTAAAGGCGTAAATATTAACTTTAGACAGCAGATGGATGTGAATAGCAAAGTTGGAGAGCACCTTCAGAAACCCCCGTTCCATTCATTTGCAATTAGAAAGCCTTACATGTATCTTTTTTTCCTGAGCTCCAAAGAAAGCCCGTGAAATACAAAAAAATCACGTGACTAGCGGATTCGCGCCCCACGATTGTGCTGCTCTCAAACGTGGCTTGAGTGAACGAAATAAGCTGCTGGTATGGCGCGACGACCCCACTGCGCCGGCAGGCCGATATGTCAATGGTAGTTGCGGTGCCCGCACGAGCCACTCTGCAAGCGCGACGGTGCAAGTTACAGCGAATGCACCGGCATTGTGAACGCAATGAAATGGCCAAAGGTGGCAAACACAAATGCGACGAGTTTTATTCGTCATTGAGAGGCAAAACAAGATAAGTAAAAATAAAACGAATAAAACTTGAATAAAACTTGAATAATTGACATATCGGCCTGCCGGCGCAGTGGGGTCGTCGCGCCATACCAGCAGCTTATTTCGTTCACTCAAGCCACGTTTGAGAGCAGCACAATCGTGGGGCGCGAATGCGCTAGTCACGTAATTTTTTGTTGTGTTTTGCGGGCTTTCTTTGGAGCTCGGGGAAAAAAGATACACGTGAGGCTTTCTTAATTGCAAATGAATGGAATAGGGCTTTCTAAAGGTGCTCTCCAACTTTGCTATTCACATCTGCTGCCTAAAGTCAATATTTACGCCTTTAGAAAAATTATCTTAAATAATACGTAATAGCAATACAAAAAACTGCCTAGATGCGCAAGCCGGCTGGTAGCTGTAAGTAATTGGTTTCCCTGGCCTACCACATTTTTAACCCTTGGCTAAAGTTAGCCTGAACACCCTGTATAACCAAACTGAATGAAATGTCCAATTGCTCTCTTTTCTTAGTCCACGTTTTTTGCAGTAGTAATTGTCTTGCTAGTCTAATTACCAACTAGCTTAGCATTCTCCTTCAGGTGCTATTTTTGTAGCACTATTTGCAAGAAACCTTTGGTCAATTACTTTGTTTCTGAATGCAGGGAAAAGGTCACACCTCAGAAAAACCTTCAACAAAGTGCAGCCGAGCGAGGAGACTGTGGAACACTTCAAGCAGTCACCGATCTGGCAAATGGAAAACGAGTTCTACGAATTCGCAGCTGAACAGTTTGAGTTTGCCAAGAAGCGGACATTGGTGGCTACGCGAGATGGGCAGCTAACGGAACTTGGTCAGCAGTTCTTTTATGAAAAGATCCGTCCCAAGTGATCAGGGGTAGCGCACTTTGCCTGAATTGGAGTCAAACTGTGCTGGGTGGACAGTTTTCATTGAGCCATATTTTACCGGGGGTGTGCAAATACCTGACATATCTTTTATTCAAAAGCCAAGTTCAAATGGAACACAGTAGGCAAGTACCAAAGCTCTGACCAAAAGCTCTTGGTGCTAGACATAATGAGAAGCATACATTTGCATTGGCCTTTTAGTGTATGTATATGGTTTGAGAAAGGAATTTGTTTTAAGACACTGGCAACATTGTTGCAGACTTTTTGGGAATTTTACACTGATGACTAACCTTGCAGCTTCACATATTGAGCTAAGAGCTCATGCTTTGACAACCATTTTTTTGTGCCTGAAGCAGTCTGATCATCGTCGTGATGAAACGCATGATTCTTTCTGTCGACCAGTTCCTGGTTTCATGGAAAGAGTTCTGGAAAGTGAAAGCCAATCAGGGCAGTGGCCTGCTTACAAGGGAAACATGGAGAAATATGACTCTTTGGCCTGCCTTTTGCTGGCCAAAGATATCTGATACGTGTTATCCGTTGTTATTGAAGGAGTATGTTGCCAGACTGTGGCAGTGCTGTGATCCACTTGGCTTCTCCATTTCAGTCTATGCTTTTGAGCTGCAGCAAGAAGTCAGGTCTGCTTAATTGCTTATTGTGACTGAATCCAGTGCCACTGTGGGAAAAACCAGGCCAGTAGTCTTGCCATCCCCTTGGTAGTCCTGGTTCCAAGCGGACATATTTGATGTAGCTTCTAGTAGAGTAGAGGTTGATGGAGGTCACTGTACCACTCAGGCCAAAAGTAAGCAGAACATGGTCCTGTGATCAAAATGCACTATCACCCAGGTCATCAAATTCAGAAGTGTGCAGGTTGGTTTGCCCAACTAATATGGCACTGAAACGCTCAAACACAGGCACAAGGCATAGTATGCGTGCTAATTTCTACACAATGCATCAGGGCACTTTGATGTCACAATCATGTTTTGGTCACTTCTGATGGTGCTTGTACAGGTGCGGACATAAATGAATGCAGCTCGCTTTTTGCTTCTAAGCGCAATCACGCCTTTCCTATAGAAAGTAGGGAAACATTGTTTCTGTATGAGAGTGAGCACTAGTATCTGCTACCAGCATACCACAGCTGGCAGTTTCGATTAGGCAAGGCGTGGGAAACGTTGGAATGAGGTGGCGTGCTCCATGTGCTTTTATCCGCACCTGTGCATTGTTTAGTTCTGGCTAAAGCAGTGATGAATGTTCAGTGGCTGGAGCCTTGTGTTTTTATGCAGCTAGAGACACAGAAATGCTTTGAAGTGTCTTTTTTGCTTCATTAAGCAGTGTTGTGTTTTCAGAGACATGCATAGAAACTGAACTGTGGCACTTTTGTTCACTTTTTTTTTTTTTAACATGGATTAATGTGCATGCACGTCCACATTACTTGTATGCTTGCTTCAAGGGGATATTTATCCTCTGGTACATTGCTTGCAGACTGTATATTGGTATGTTGAGTAATGTCGATGCCAAGGTTTTATGGCAAATGAACGTCATCACATTGTTGTTTCGTTTAGATATCTTTACATTCCTGGCATTTACTACAGCATACTGTTTACCATTTTCATAAGAGACGTGTTCTTAGCTTGCAAGCTAAGCCTTGTAGTATTTGTACATAGGCTGTGCTAAGTTGAATATGCAAGGTATTTTTAGTCCTGATACGCACAATTTTTTGTTAGCACTGAGCAGCAAGGCACGGACTTGCTTTGCATTTTTGTGTGTTATATGTTGTTTGCTGCAAACTGTCAGAAATGTTCTGAAGTCGCAGAGATGAAAGAAATTTTTTGTTGTTAGTTTATGGAGTCAAGTTATGCCTTGCTGCGAGCTCATTTCTGTTTCAGCTTCTTAACAGGCTTCTCACTTATAAATTTGGTAGATAGAGTTATCACTGCAGAGAACTATGTTTCATGCACTTAGCCAGTTAAATCAAATTTTTCAAGGAAGGTTGAATGCCGGAGTGGTTATTGAATGCCAAGAAACGGAATAAGCAGCAGCTTACATCAACAGGAAGTCCATTTATTTGTTTTCGAGGTCAACGTTTGCTCAATAAATTATTTTAGATTTGTGGTGCTTAGTGAGCACCACCTGTTGGTTGTCTGTAAGGTTGCTTAGGTCAAAAACAAAATGCAACAAACGTACATCAATGGCTGCAGCCATGACATTTCACTTTCTCATTTTCTCCGAATATGTTTCTGAATAATTTTATGTACATTAAATACATCGCAGTAAATGTGCGACAAAGTAGTCTGCGGTAAATACTAGGAGTACCTAGTTATTTCTTTTTTTTTTTGTTCGAGAAGTGTGCCCTGAGGCATAGGTTGATCTTGCAGGGAATTGCAGTGCACAAACTGCAAGTATTGTGAAAACACGAGCTGCTTTCATCACACCAGAAGACGCACAAGAAGTTGCTTATGACAGAAACCATGCGAGCACAAACTTGAGATCCATGGTAGTGAATGGAACTTCATTTACTGGAGCCCTTGAGGAGCAACAGAATGCACAAACGCTACTGCAGCAACAACACACAGCTTTGAAAATAAAGCACTAGAAACAAACTGGAAACACCCATAAAGGGCAACCTGCGTAATGCATTTTTGCATGTGTCTTGTGCACTGACAAGGCAAAATTTTTTGCGCGAGCGGGCGCATTTTCTTTGCACAACCCATTTTTACTCCAAATAAATGTCAGGAGGCCAGTCTGTGCACAAGACTTTTGAACCAGCCAATTTAAGCATAGCGCTGTGAAGGGTTGTCAAAGGTCTTTGTCTATTTTGGCACGAATGAACAGTGTTACAGGCAAGATAGGTAAGTTTCAATATTGTTGTCAGGACACTTTCACTGCTAAATGGCAAGCAACAATAGCTATAAGGGCAAGCAGATTTTCAGTCATGCTAATCATGATGAGTCGTACATTTCAGTGCTGCTTACTGCAGTTGTACTGCTGCGTATTTCCATGTGGAAAGAGTGAAGAGAAGCATTAGTATGCAAAACTGGTACTATTGTTCCAAAGATATTCAGTATTCTAGTCTTGGATTGGACTTATGCTGCTGGGATTTGTTATTCGTTGCATTAAATTATTCACAATTATAAATATACTAAGATTTAAAATTTTAATCAGATAGCACAGCAGTTTTCACTCAGTTCAAATATCAAATTAATATTTGTTCATCTTTAATTTTCCTCTTTCATGTCATTCACCGCATGAAATTTTATGGCGTCTATTCATAGGCTACCTCCAGCTTTCTTTTTCGTTTTTTTTGATCGCAGAAGGTAGGAGCCCAAAAACAGTTGCTGCACGACAGCAATCATGTTCAAACTGCCATTTGCCATACTCTGTGTGTTCTTGCTTTATAGTTGCTGATGAGAAATGAAAAAAATGCATTGGTCGGTTTCGAGTGGAAAATGATAAATGGGACAAATGAGGTATGGGAAGTGCCATGCATTGCTTTTCTGAAGCTTTGCATCGCAAAGGCTCGTATTTCGGCTTGCTGCACTCTTCATGCTGGCTGCTATTATGTTTTTTCAGTGATGACATAGTAACATGAAAGGGGTGTGATCAACTGACTCTGAAAACTTTGTTTTGGGAGGAATGCCAGATGTTGCTGCAGTGCTGTACTTTTGAAACAGTCCCTGCATGTCAAGTTAACTATTTGTCAATGTTATAATTGCCCTGCTTTCACAGCAGCATGTTTTCAGGGTACATTGTGCTGCTGCACATGATTTGTCATTCTGTGCAGAGCCTGTGCGCTGCTTCTGCAGCCCAGTGTTTTCTTAAAGTGTTTGACTTGGGATAATAGTTCAAAGCCTTACAGTTGCACATGAAAACATTTTGCATGTAGGTTTCATAAAAATGCGTGCCACGTACTTGGTCTTTTAACCCTTTAAGGTGCTGTGCACATAGTTATGTATATAGCGAACTCGCTGCTTTTTCTGATAATGGGCTACACCTAGCACCAATTTTTGTTTCAGGTTAATTTAGAATCCTTCTTATTGCAATAGGGCACTTTTTATTGCTGAAGAGCAAACACAGTAAATATTATCCCTCAAAATTGTGAGCTTGGTACATGTTTTCCGCCATTTTCATGAAAACAAATTTTGCCACCAGTAATAATATAAATATGTATACTTTTTTAATTTCTTGCATCATGTGCATCTTTCTGGACTGAGTGATTTCACGGGCCCTTGAGTGTTCACCAGATATCTGGTATTTAGATGCTGAAATTTCCCAGGAAATTTTGTGCATGTGTGAAAAAAATAAACTGGTGTTTTGCATTGCCAATTGCCAAACTGATGAATTGGCTTTATTGAGGCCTGTTTGTACTTTTTAGATGAAAGAATATTTGTTTTTAACTGCAAGGGCAAGTGGCACCTGGAAGGGTTAATACGGTGGCAGTTCAATTCTACAACCTTGTGTCATGCTGCATATTTAAGTTTGTCTATTTATGCAAAGTGATCAGCCCTAGCTGTGAAATTCTTACAAGGGTGTGGCACTAATTGCTGTTTATTTTAATGCATTTTCATCCTAACTGCCCTGGTGCATTTTCCTAATGCACTATCCTAATCTGTTACCTCATTTATATTGTTCATAGCCATAATAATGAAATGGGGCATTTTTGTTATCATTGGTGACCTCATTTTGATATTTTACGTCACTTTTGGAGAGTACTTGAGCTGTGACTGATCACTCTGAAATGCTTTTCCTTCTTCAAGAAAAAAAAAACACGGGTAAAACTTGCTTTGGACTCATGACTCATTGGTTATTTTGGTGAATTTTTGACACTGGACTGCTTGCTGCATTAATAAGCAAGGCGGGATTCCAGAGCCAACCTCTGCTGAAGTTGAATGATTCACAAGCATTTACCTTATTCTCACTGCAATCACTGGCAATAAAGCAACTCAAAAGCATCTTCTGGCGGGCTAGTTGGTCTGCGCTTGTGTGTGTTTCTGTGTTCTTGCTAGGTCCTTGTTTTGTTCGCGCAGTTTTAAATACAAAAGCAACTCAGTGAGACAAGGTTGCAGTTGTGTAGAATTAAAAACTGTGTTGTTGGAGTAGGATCCATCCAATGTATTTTCAGCTAGCAGATGCATGCAGGAGGGAGGGGAGTTATGGAAGCAACCTAGCAGTAACAAAAATGCTAATTCCTCGCTGGGACACTAAAGCTATGAAGGTGGCTCTAGTCCATCATATAATAGTTGGGAATGAAACCAACTGTGGTGTTGACTTTGTGCAGTGCAATGCAATAAAATGCTGGCCATGCTCTCTAGCCTTGGTGGAATAGCTGTGTGTTCAAATCAAGTTTTCATCTTCTACTTTCACATAGGGGTGCTACCATGATGTTGTTCCTCGGGGATATCTGTGGCTGTACACAGGTTAATGTCCAGTATGGTCTCTTTTTATGAGGTCGGGAAAGAAACGGTAATTATATTGCATTACGTTTTGTCATTTCTGCTGTGTGTAGTCCACTCATAAAAAGCTCTTATTCACTATCTCTCACTGGGAGGAGTGAGCACACAATTTTTACGGATTTTAAAGTTCCTTAGGTCTTGTTTCTTTTTTTATGTTTCATAGTGTTTTCAGTGGCCTGTCATTGTCTGAAATACTATTCTTCAAAACATCCTTTCAACTGAAAGGCATTTTGGAAAATTTAGGGATTCATTGCTGCTGCTCACAACCTAATGTCAATTGTGTGGTTGCCATCATTGCATGGAAGGATGTCTGGCTTGTTAAAGTGAATGACAAGCATCAAACAGTCATATTGTCACATAGTAGTGACGGCAGTCGAAGCAGTGAGGAAAACAGCCAAAAGTTCTAAAAGACAACTGTTTATTGGGCTGACCTGCACCCAGAATGGAATGAATGACTTGGCGGCGGTGAAAGCAACAAGCATGCCCACAGCTCTGATAGCGAAGCTGATAGCGAACTTCCGTGATATAGCGTGCAAAGTTGCTACAACATTCTGGAACAACGTAGAATCAGCTCTGCCGATAAAGTTGCATTTGAAGAAGGCGTTTGAAGCTTTGAAGAATGAACAAACACTACAAAGATTCGCGGCAATACTATTCTGTATTGCTGAAGTCAAGTTTTCAAATTCGTTGCACTTGTTTAAAATGGCTAAAATTTGAAATGATGTATGTTGCTTTATGCTGCATCCCTTGTAGGGAGAGAGAGAGAGAGAGAAAGGAAGTTTAATGAGAGGAAAAGGAGGAGAGGTTGGCCAGTGGTAACAAGGCCTGGCCTGCTACGCCACACTGGGGAAAGGGAAGGGGAGGAAAGGGAAAGTGTGAATGAAGGTTGATGATGACATAATACAATTAGTTTCACGGGTGATGTCCACATGCACACACACTGGCTGGCACTCTCATCACGGTGAGTAGACGCATGTGAAACTCATGTCTTGAACACACACACTGACACATGTCATTAGCGCATACTAGAGTAGGGGCTCCATGGAAACACAAATGTAAACAGTGTAAACTATGTAAACCATGTAGGTAGTGCACAGGCACTCACAGACGGGTATCCAGGCCTGTTTCGCATAAAAACTTGAGCACGGCCTTCGTCACACGCCACCAATCAGCACATTTTGCCCTGGTGCCTAGAAGAGTTTCTTCAGGGAGAGGGTGAGAGTCCAGTTGTCTCACGGTCACTTCCAATGTTCTCCTCTCATCAGTGTAGTTCGGGCACTCGCAAATAAGGTGTTCAATAGTCTCTGGAGTGTGGCACTGTACACAATTTTCAGTATTCATTAGGTTTCCATTTTCTAGAACTGGTTTACTTCAGCAGTTGTTGTAAAGGAGTGGATGTTCCAAAAAGGTGTGCTGCTGGTTCACAACTTGCAACTTGCTCCTTTCTAAGTCTTGGCCACTGTTACTCATAGAAGACTGCTGCTGTGAAGTCACTTTATTCACTAAAGAGTGTGAAGTAAAATCTATTTAAAGTATATATCTCTTCTTAGTGGGTGACTCATCATAATGAAGTATTGCTTACTTTTTTTTTGTTCAATATCTGCCTACTGTGTATTTCAGGAGAACTTAATGCTGAATTATTTATGAGGCATCTGGCTTGCTGTGAATTAGGCTGCTGGCTATTGGAAACAGAGGCCTTACCAATGATGATGTAATGTGGAATGGGGAATTTTCCTTCAACTTACCTCTTTCCAGTCTTGAAAGTCTAGTTTATCACTCTTTGAGAGTGCCACACCAGTATGCAATACCTTATTAAGCATTCTTTTTTTTTCTGAGTGCATTGAAGTAGCTGACTAGATTCCTGCCTGCAAACAAGAACAACAGTGGTTCATGCGATTATTTGGTCACTTGTCATGGTTCGTCTTAAAGGGACACAGGAGAAACTGAAGTTTGCTTGTATCGACAGAATACCAGCTCCTGATTACAAAAACGCCACTCATACTAACAACAAAGCTCTTGTAACGTTGAAAAGAGCAAGAACCAAAATACATATGATCTTTCATATTTTGTTCTTTATTTATTTTTTGCTCCTTTTCTTAATTTTATTATTTTTATTTTCACATCTTATTTTTATCTTGTTTTTTATTTTTGTTTATTTTCTTATTTTTATTTTGTATTTTCCTTTTATTGACTTTACTCCTTTTATTTTACTTATGAAGCCCATGCATTCACTAGATGCGCCTTTATTCATGCTGGAACCTTGAGCCTTTTAAGCAGTGACGCCGAAAGGCGGACGAATCTGCCGACGCGTCTGTCGACACTCTTGCCGACGCGTCTGTCGACACGGCTGCCGACGCGTCTGCTAACGACAGTATGAGGCATTAAAGGCTTTCGCCTTAATAGCCGATAGATGCCTTCAACATGCGGCCGGCGGTAGCTTTCTTTTCGGCTGTTGCTAGGCCGCACTGCTGGCCGCCAGACATCACGGAGTCTGCGTTACGTCTTGTGCACGTCATGTTTCACGGTGTCGTTCATAAGAGAATCCCAAGTTTGAATCAGAGCGGCCGGAAAAACTTTTTCAACTTCGAATCCAAATTTCTTAGAAATAAATGCATCTTTAGCTGCCGTCCAAGTGGCAGCAAAGCTATAAAATGCCTAACTATCGGATTTTACTATAAAAAATATTAATAGAGCTCTCCTCACTGTCCCTTTAAAGGTGAAGCGGCGATAAATTTTAGAGTGAAAGTTCTATTTTACAGACTCCCATAGTCAATCATGACGCTCGTTTCACCTTGGGACCCCGGATCGCATGCAGACCACGTGACTCGTCAAGCAGAGGCGCACCTGGGCCCGCTCGTCGCCGGCTCCGCCGCTGTGATACCACGTGATTAGGAGAGGGCAGGCTGGGAGAGACGCAACTGCGCGCGCTAGGCGCTAGTCGGCTTCGCCTTTGTGATACCACGTGACTAGGAGATGTAACAGTTGCTACGTCGGCGGTTTCTTCATCAGTTTCACCGTGGATGAGGCGCGCGCCGGAACGGGTGTGTTAACTCTTCGGCATCGCCGTCAAGCCTCGACCGATCATCCAGTCGGTAAAGCTCGTCGTGAAGGTGTACTGAAGAGGACGCGAGCTGAACGAGCCGCTGAAACCGCGGAGCAACGAGAAGCTAGACTTGCGAAGCAACGGAAGTACGATCAGGAGAGGAAGGCCAAACGGTCAGCGACGGAGGCTGCCGATGCACGTTAGAATTAGAATTAGCTCACCAAGCCAGACAGAGCTCTCGCTCTCTATAACTGGGTTAGAAGAGTTAAACCGCAACATATTTCTTGTTTCATAATTTGTCTTTTCTTTTGATTGATGCGTAACACATTAGTAAACATGGATTAGCATGCAAAAGTCGCCCATGCTCCTTAAACAGTTTATCATTTCTTTTGTAGTTTCGGCTTCGGCTTCACCAGTGAAATAGTGGTTGTGACGTCGAAGGTAAGCGTGAGGTTATGTGAGGCACATGAAAATGCAGTAAAACCTCTCGTTATGGCGTACGTCGCGGGGCTGGGGAAAAGCTTACCTTAAATATTTCGACTAACCTAATAAAGGATGAGACCTGACGTATTCCACGAAAGAAAAAACGCGCGGAAGCTTTCATTCACTTTGTACTACAGAAATCGTTTTTGTCTGGTGTCGAGGTGGCCTGTGCACTCTCAGAGGCTGCACTAATAGTGTGTGGCGTGTTAACAAGGCACTCTCTTGTTCCACATTCCACACAGTGCCGCTAATGGAATGTTCTTACGCGCCACTGCAGATATCTTCCCGCGCTCCTCGAGATGCCGTACAATGTGCTTTCCCTTGATGGTCAACACTCGGAGATTCGCCCCGACGCGAGGCGTGCTAGGGAGAGAGAGAGAGAGAGAATAAACTTTGAGTATTTGAAGAGGAAGGTTCCCTTCTGTCGCTTGGTGGCCTTGATCTCTTGGATCTCGGCGACCTAGTCAGCTCTCTCTGTGAGCAACTTTTGTTGCCACAGGTCGAGGAGCAGTGGGAGACCAAGCAGCGCACCACGTGATAGGGAGTGACGTCACTTGGGAAGCACTGCACGCAGGAAGCGTGCGATCCCAATATCGTGACGACGTAACGCGATGGGGCCTATTCACTACGATTCACCGCCGCGCAGTGACTCCAGTAGGGCAGCGATGCGACAGTGGCGGCTGCGGCAGAGGCACATTGAGGAAAACGAAACTTTGCTGCGGCTAGCTTTTGCAGCCCATCACAACGTGCTTAATGTTCTCTACAGTGCCCCAGAATTCTACACAAGCATAGTATCCCTGTTCATGATTATGCAGGGCGTTTCACGTGACTCGAGCCAAGGATTAAAAAAAAACGCAGCTGGGTGAAACCAAGGACATTTTGGTTCCCGTCGTGTGATGTTCCTCGGAGTTTTTTTGTAATTCCACTTAAAAAGTTAATTAGTTAAGATAAAGTATGCAAAATTCGTAACATCCGCATTAGGGCGAAATGTGCTCCCTTAATTAAGTTGCAGAGGTGTTAAGAAACAGCAGATCAAGTTTTCTGCAGCAACGTATCGTCTACGTGGTGCTTCTTTTTTCCAGCATTTAAAGAGAACCCACGTTATGCGCGCGCACGCACACACACACACGCACGCACGCACACACACACACTTTATTTCAAGGTACTCCTAAAGACCCTCTTCACGTGGGTATTACATAGGGGGTGGTAAAAATTCGAACATGAATATAAAAGAAGGAACATCTAACATTAGTAACAGAGCAAAAAAAAAACAAGAAAAGAGCGATAACTGGTTGTCAGCAAGTATCAAAATGTGGCGGAACAACGAAATGCAAAATTATTGCGCTTTTAAGCTATCGTAGCGCTGCCAAACGCGTTTTGAAAGAACGAAACGGGCGCGCTCAGCGTTCCGAAGTTAGCGGCCGACGCCGCTGTCTGCATAGTCTTGAAAGTGCGGCAGCATTCATCCGGAACATGGAAAGCGCGACGGAGGTTTTAATGTGCCATCACACACACAGAACGAAAGAATGGAAAGCAGTGAAGTCCCATAGTTCGAGGCAGGTTTCGCCGTTATGTCTGCGTCATTCTGCAGTCCGTCGAACTGAGCGGCCGCCGCTCACTTGAGCACGGTCAGCCAGAGACTGCGCCAGGGGAATTGGTTGCGGGGTGGTGAGAAGTGGGTGGGGGTTAAGTTTTCGATATGCATGAAGCCTCTTTGGAATTATTGCTTATAATTATAAAATAAATAGTAACAAAACGCTGCGGTAGGAGCGCCATGCACTCGCTTTCCAGCCAGGCTGCATAATACAGGCTGCATTACCAAGTAACGTCTTCCTTGTCAGCGTCTAAACTCGGCACTCGGAAACTTTTTGCGTGGCCCAGCAATAGGGGATATTCAAAATTCCGCAAGTGCGCTTTCCCGCATAACAGTGATGTCCCAAACAAGATGGCTGACCATGCGTTTCCAGCTGAAACAAAGCAAGAAAGACTGGTTTTTTGTTTGATTCTTACAAAATACGTTTCTTACATTCTATCCACACCTTTAGCGCCTGTCCTGTATGTATCGTGCTGGGTCATGCCGGCATATGGCACGTGATGCGCACCGTGTTGCGCGTCAACCGAGAACGGCCTGTATAAGCGCCCACAATAAACCCAGCGGCAGCATTGCCGCTCCCGGATGATTCGTAGTCGATTGTCAGTCCCTTATCAGCCTGTCTGGGGCTGATACATGGTGTCAGAAGTGGGATACATGGTGGAAGCAGCTACGACGCTTCGTTCGTCCCGGCAAGCATGGAACTACTGAAGCCACCGGAGCATCTTCGTCTCACGGCCCAAGCAACCACGGATATCCGTCGGACGTACGAGATAGATCCGAACGTCCTTTGCCGAGATCGGACGTCCATCGGACGTACGAACGCAATCCGATTTCGGATATCCGTATTCGTACATCAGCCGGACGTACGGACAGTGTCCACTTTTGTATATCCGCATGAGAGACGAGGTGTACGTCCGAAGGATGTAAGGCTGAGTATTTTCCCAGGCCATGAGTATATATGGACGTTTTTTATTTCACAGAAAATTCGCGTCTTTCGTGTATGTATACTGTTTTATTTACATCAGTTGGAGGGTTTGACGCGAAGATGTTTGTAAATTGGTGCGATTCCACTCCTACCTGCAGTGCAAGAGCCGCCAACGAGCTAAATTTATCTAAGAGGAGAAGCAGGTGCTGCAGAATTTTGCAAGAACTAATGACTAGTTTTGTATTTATAAAACTTCTCCAAATTAGTGGAGTTGTGTGACATGTCCACCGTTTTGCTAGCTAAACTTGCCATTGAAATCATTCGTAAGTATCAAAACTCCCGTGCATTCTGCTATCACCATCATCATAGATGTCAGTTCGCGGTCAGTCCAATCCAATCCATCAGTACGGCTCCGTAGCGCTACAGTGAACTAGCGCTGTTGTTGGTTTGCTGCGTAGTGCTGTCGCGCACAGCTTTATAGCTCTGTTATTATAATGTGTGGCTTTGTTCGGGCTGTGGACGAAAGTAGCATGTAACTTAAGCAATTCGAAAGATACGGGAAGCGCCTGAAGCTCTTGTGGAACACCGGAATCCCGTACTGCGTCGACCTTGGTTTAAAGAAGGCTTAGTGCACATGGGATTGCCTACGAAGGTATGTATCCAGTACACTTCTTGGAACTTGCTTCTACACTGTAAACACAAATAAGCCCAAATAGGAGTATAAATAGCTACTGCCCGCTTTTAAACTCCTTTTTGAAGATTGCGCAACCGGCGGTAAGTAGTAAAAAAGAGGAAATCCTCCTTTTTTACTGCCGTCGCGAAATCGAGGAGTAAAATAAAGCATTTACATGATTTTACTACTTTTCCAAGCAGGAGCATGGCGGCTTCAATACTCCTTCAGGCCCTTTATGCACTCCTTAGTGTCTGCCCGCCGCCTAGTGGCAGCTGCCGGTTCGCTGCGCTTGCAGGTGACGAGCCGGCTGTGTCGTCGCTGCCTGGTCGCTTGTCGCCTCTGCTTTTGCTGCTTCACGCACGTTTGTCATGTTACGGGACACCGGATCGCCGCAGCCTCGCGCACCAATGTGCGCCACAGACAGTGCCTGTGAAGCCCCCAGTGTATTCGGAGAACGCTTGGTGCTGCATCGCATGCGACGGCAGTCTGCGAGAGGCTTAGCCAGCCGAGCTCAGTCAAGCCAACATGGCGGTGTGTGACGCGTCGACCTCCCCGCAGCCGCCAGTTTGCCACCCGCTCCTTTGCGCGCTCTTGTCGTGACGTAAGACTGGACATCATCGACCTTAGCAGCAACGTGCTGCAATGAACGTCTCACTCAAGACAGCAATATGTGCAGAAGCAGCGGCTAGTCATTCATTGTCTACGCAGCATACAAGTGTTGGCTGCTGCCGTTTCGCCGCGCCGACATGGCGGTGTGAGTGTGACGCACCAGTTTTCTCGACATCGTCGGCCCCTCGTTCTTTCGCTGTATTGCAAGAATACTAAAGACCGGATTATTACCGTCGTGTGTACTGGTAAGCAGTATTAAACTCTCCTTTGATGCCATAGATGCGCATGCACTTAACGCCGCTCCCTTTTCAGTGTGCGTATTGCTGTGAACCACGGATGCGCCGATATGAAAGACTTAACGAGAACAGCAAAACAGCAAAGGCTTCATTGTGGTCCGGTGGAGCCAACTCACACAGCAGGCATGAAGTAAGTATCTGAGAAATTTGTTGTTGCATGCGGCTGAAAAAAGAGTGTGGCACTGCAGTCGTGGCTGTTACGTTAACATGTACAGCTGGAAGTAGGGTCAGTTCTTCTAGGGACCAAATTTTCTTCATGCGTTCACGCCCCATGAATATGGAAAAGCTGTACAGGCAATGACAGGTGAAAATGCACAGCCTTGGGGTCTGTGAATTTTTGTCACGTTATTACGAACAGTGCTGAGAACCCTGCCCTAATCGGTTCCTTCCTTTCCTGTGTTTTAAGAGGGCCTTTTTATGCAAACAATGCAAGCGATTTTATTCTTTTCAGTCATAGCACAGGACATGGCGACGCCTTAGCGCTCAAGGAGATTAGCTAAACTGTTACATTTTCCGAGTTGGTGGCATCTTAACGTTGCAGCGATTTTCGGCAGCGGACATGAGGTGGAAACCATACTGAACGCTGCCTTTCTGGATGGTTAGGCGTCTAGTTCCAAAATGTGTTATCTTGTAAGCTATTCGCACTTGAAGAATGTTAAAAGAAGTGTCCACTTCGCGTGCAGTTTCCGAACACATTCCATTTTGTGAAACTCGTGGAGGCTAGCGTTCCGGTTCAGACTGCTGATCCCGGGAAGGCAGCGAAAGAAAAAGAATAAAGCATACGCCAGTGTACAAGATCCCCTGCTCGTGCTGGACGTAGTACATTGGCGAAGGCAAGCATTTCCCAGAAAAACTGAAGCAGCACAAAGCGGATGCCAAACAAATGAACAAGGAAGGAAGCGCGAGTTGACAATACTGACTTCCAGGGAACTATCCTTGCATCAACTGTCTACGACTAGTGACCCGGCGGATGACTAACCGCAGGCTTAAAAAAGGCAAGCTGTGACTCACTCGCAGTCACACCTGCTGAAAGAACCAAGAAGATTCCGAAACGTGTTTTTTTTTTTTTTTGGTTAGCGTTCTTTCCTGAAAGTATATTCCTTTCCCAGCAAGATAGACCTGCCTAGAATGTTTTCTTTTGAACCCTGGCCACGAATGTGAGGGCAAAGCTTAACAGAAGACAGGTGGCGCGGGAGGGTGGGTCTGGTGGTAGCTTTCTATTCCTAACAATGCCTGCTATGTCAGTCACCCTTGCCCTGCCTTTGACCTATACACAGAATGACGACGTCGTGAAAATGCGTAGCTGCGGGCTCTCCCATCAAGGAAATTGCATGTAGGCTTCCGCTGCGTGTATGCAAAGCGCTGTCTTTTGTTTGCATGTTCTGATATGGTGCCTGAAAAGCATGAGGAACCTCTGACAAGTAAAGAAAATTATACCTCAAGGCCTCTTTCGGTGCAGGAACGCAGCCAAAGGCAGCGCGAATGCGCAAGTGCCTCAGTTAGATCATTTTATTTTTTCAGTTTTATGCTTTGCGGGAAAAATGTTCCCTATCGATGCTGCTTCCCATTCGCCGTATTGCCTTAACGTTTACGAAAGCGGCTCTCTGAAATTTTTGATTCCCTGAAAACCGCGTTTAGCGTATGTCATCCGACAGGGTACAGGTATGTATTAGCTAGTTGATTACCTACTATGTTCTACTAGCTAATCTTTTGTCATGAAAAACGTTTAAACTTCAATAATACCTACTTTATTGAAAAGTGCACTCTGAACGGCTTTGGGACATTGCACTTCCACACTTGAAGCACGTCATACTTCAAGCTTAGAGGTGCAATTCCTCTGATGCACTTTTTTTTTCTAATCTTTTTTTCAGAAGGAGCCTGTATGTTGACAGCGAAGCATTTCAAGGTTCCCTCCTTGCTTTCAAGTGTGGCATCTCTATTTTCATTCCTTTGGGTATTTCAATTCTGTACCCAAAGACAGCGCGGGTTAAGGCACTCTTCTTTTCTACAGGGGCCAAAACGTTGGTTCTCTGTAACCGTCGAAAGCAAGCTGCCGAACACATGTCTCAAATGTTTTGTACCCAATAAAATAATGTTTGAAATAAGTCACTGTAAGTTCATCGACGCATTTATCCTGGAATATCAAGCTCTAAAATGAGCCTTCCATACGAATACTTTATTTCAAACCGGCTTCCGCGTCAAGTGAAGTAATATACTCGTCTGGGAATCATAAATGTAACCCTATAGTAAGGAAAATTTCTCCAAAAATTTCCTGTCAAAACTACTGAAAAGGAACAGGCACGTACTCCTGAAATGTACTATAAAGGTAGCTGCAAATGAGTATATAATACTTTTATTAATTGCCATGCTAACTCCTTTGTGATCACAAATTTACTCCTAAATAAACTCCCGTCTGCAGAGCGGTAACACTTTACTCCTTCTAGCACTCCGAAAGTACCCCTTCAAGCAGAGGAGTAGACGATATACTCCTATTCTGAGGAGTATATCAAACCCCTTTTCGGGAGTGCGCTACGCGCTGAGCCATTTACTCCTATCCGGGTGTTTTTCGGTTTGCAGTGTAGGGCAATGCATGCTCATATAACATTCGTTCACAGGACAGTGGGAGCAGTAAGCGCGAGGAGATGGCTTCCACAAGTGTGTGCTGTTCTCACTTTTGGGAGCCTACATCACACAGCTGCGGGAGCCCTCAACTCGCGCGGCTAATTCCCACTCCTCTTCAAAGTTGCGGGACGGAGTATTTTAGCATCTTGTTAATTTTTAGGGCATCGCTAGGTTCACTGTGCCTATATAAAGAGTGACAACGCGCGAAAGGCAGACCATATAGGAAGCACGTGTAGTTCGCAGTGGTTCGCAACGGAAGCTTTGCGGCTTTCTGTGCACAGTCGCGTACAGTGCTGCGCTGGTTAGTGCCCTAAGGCCCATGAGAATAAATAAAGAACAGATACATTGTCAAATATGGTGTGGAAAAGTGAGAGCTGTTATTGCCTTATACTTATTGAGGTGTTTGTTAAAGTGCATTGTCTTTTATACTTGCAGCATTAAACACTTCTATTAATTGGTTCCAGTATGTTTCTACTTGGGCTGCTGCATTGTGCCATTTATTTCACATGACTGATGCTTGCCGCGCTCTTTTTATTTCAGAAATCCTGTGGGTGGCAAGATTACGGATGTGTGTCCCAAGCTTGCCACATTTGAAGAGTCACATTTAAGAAATTTTCCGAATGTAACCCATTGCTCTGCTGGTGTATCATCAACCAGAATAAAATATGCGTGCTATGCATCAAATTGTTTTTGGTTTTATTGCATTGCGCGGAGTGAAAAAAGCACGCATGCACCATATATGCGAATATTCGAGGAAGATCCGCCAATGGACGTACTCAAATGGACGTCCGTCTGCGGGCGAACCGTATACCTTTGGCCACCTTTCGGACGGCCGACGGACGTCTACCGGCTATTTGCGGATGTTCAGCGGATGTACAGAACATCCGAAATAGACCTCTGTCGGCCGTCCGAAGGATATCGGTGGTTTCTTGGGGGGAAATGCTCAGAAGAACTGGGAGCTTTTCAAGCAAAAGTTCGAACTGTACAGCTGCCCCAAAAGTAATACGGAGCACACGAGTGGTGGCCGAAATACAAAAAACTGCATTCCAGCGCGCTCTATCAGCAGATGCGCGGCAAAGAGCGAAGGGGCGTCGGTACATCCGGCTGACCCATCTCGATAACTTGATGCTCGCGTTATAGCCGCCACGAGCGAAGTTGCGCTGCTACCATCAGGGCTCGCCAGGGGCACTTTCAATACATTATGCAAGCGATTGTTGTTTGTCCGCACAGTGTAGAAAGTGGCGTTCGGCAGGTTGCACTTTTTGCTTTTTCAGGAACGCCACCATTTTGAGCCTGCGATACTGCCGTGGTTCGCTCTTCGCTTCGCAGCGAGTTTGTGACAGTGAAAACTGAGCAAACTTCACGAAGGACACAAAAAGGGAAGATGCGAAACAGACACTGATATAACCATGGAACGTCTTACCCTGATCGTCTTCCCTTTCTGCGGTCGTCATGAAGTTCGCGCTGCTTTTATACTGATGAACAAGCTCATCATGTGTTCGTCGAATTTGTGCGCGAGCTATAGAATGCAGATGCTTCGTCCGTCGGTTTGGCAAGTGTGATCAACTTTTTCTTGGTTCAAGGAAGTGCATGAAAAAAAGAATAACATTCATGTGTTGCCTTCGTTGTTTTCATTATAAAGATAGGGGCTCAACAGTACGGCAACTGAACTAATTAAGGATCAATTCTCTTGTCACAAATTTGTTTTCTTAAAATGGAGGAAAAAAAAGACAAACAAAAAACGAGCTTGTCTCTCATTTAGTCGTTCCCTATTGGCTATATTTTTCAAACATGTAAAGGAGAAAACGGCAACAGGGTGGAGGTGATTAAAAAAAACAACTTCCAAAGGCACTTTTCATGCAAACGCAAAGTTTAATGACGGGTGAAGCTCCCGCTCACGTTAATGACATCGACCATGCATCGAGGAAGGGACTCGTATAATGACTCGACGTATCCGGGTTGCTCTCGAAGGTGGTCCAGTGTAAGAAAGTGAATTTGTGTGGAAGAAAATGGTCTTGAATTATTAGCCCACTTGCTATGCCGTTGAGCACCTATATTTCTCAAAGACAGCACACGCATGCTATTGGTTTTTTTTTTTTGTTCGTCCTGCGTTCCCTAGAGCGAAGCAAAGTTGTCACCGCATTTGCCAAAACGTTGCTCGAGTGCTTATACTCGTCAGCGCACAAACTCGCCGCCATGTGTAGCACAAACTTCGGCTGCTCCACAGACAAAGATAATGCAAGTCCTGACGAAGCATAAAGCACACAGTGCAGATGGGAAACATTTCTGCACGGCCCGGACGAACAACAAACCATGAGGTATTGAAAGCGCCCCTGACGGGCAGAGATGGTAGCATCGCAGCTTCGCTCGTGGCGGCGATAACGCGAGCATCAAGTTGTCGAGATGGGTCAGCCGGATGTGCCGACGCCCCTTCGCTCTTTGCCGCGCATCTGCTGATAGAGCGCGCTGGCATGCAGTTTTTTCCATTTCTGCCACCGCTTGCGTGCTCCGTATTACTTTTCGGGCACCTGTACGTACAAGCAACACAGTCAGCAACGCCACTGACAGAAGCTGCTAAAACCGCCAGGCTCCTGACTGCTGCCGGGGACGACGCACTGGAAGTCTTCAACAACTTTACGTTCGCCGAAGGTGAAAACAAGCAAGACTACAAGACTGTGGTAAAAAAATTTGAAGTGTACTGCGGAGAACAGCAAAACGAAGTCTACGAAAGATACGTCTTCAGAACAAGGACGCAAGATGAAGGTGAACCAGTGGAGCACTTCATACGAGACCTGCGCAAGCAAGCAAGGTACTGTGACTTCGGACTGCTTTCCGATTCAATGATTCGCGACCAAATCGTGTTTGGTACCTGCAGCAGTAAACTAAGGGAAAAAATGCTGAGAGAGAAGAATTTGACGCTCCAAAAGGCAGAACAAATATACAAGGGCCGCCGCGGTGGCTAAGCGGTTATGGTGCTCGGCTGCTAACCCGAAAGACGCGGGTTCGATCCCGGCCGCGGCGGCTAGAATTTCTTTGGAGGAGAAATTCTAGAGGCCCGTGTACTGTGCGTTGTCAGTGCACGTTAAAGAACCCCAGGTGGTCGAAATTTCCGGAGCCCTCCACTACGGCGTCTCTCATAGCCTTAGTTGCTTTGGGACGTTAAACCCCATAAACCAAACCAGACCAAATATACAAGGCCGCAGAAGTGGCGAGCAAACAAAACGAAGCATGGCAAAGTAACGAGGCAAAAGTGGACGCTGCCGAAAAGCTATCCACGTCGCAGCCAAGGGCTGAAAAATGCGTTCCAGTGCTCCAAGTGTAACAGAAGACACGAGCCAAGGAAATGCCCCGCCTTTGGCAAAATCTGCCGCGCTTGTGCAGGCAGAAATCATTTCGCGGTTTGCTGCAGAAAGCATGAGGTTGCCGGAGTGCAACACGAAAATGAGGACTTCGAAATACTGGACGTCACCGTGTGCGGAATCCAGAAAATGGACTGGATTGTTAATGCCCAAGTTGGAGAACAGCAGGTTGCATTCAAAGTGGACACTGGCTCCCAAGCCAATCTATTACCACTGTCTGTGTACAACAGATTCCGAACGAAGCCACGCCTGAGGCCAAGTAATTCCGTCTTGCGGTCCTATAGCGGGAATGCAATCATGCACTGCGGAGTGACAACTCAAATACACTACACCTATAAACTTGCGTCAGACTGTGTATAGATCTTTAGGAGAATCTATCCTTAGATACGGCGTTTCAGTGTATGGTTCTTGTGCACCTTGTAAGATTAAGAAGGTAGATAGTTTCCTGTGCAGAATCTCCACTAATTTATTGTATGGCACTGCTCACGAGAAGTCCGACCATAACACCAGAATGGTTAAAGCAGGAGTTATTCCTCTGCATGACTTGTACTTACAGGTGGTAGTTCTGAGAAATTACTTTTCAGCACAGTTTAAACAGCCAGATAAAAAACCAGAGTCACTTAGCCATATAGCGCGTTATAAAGTTCCCAGGGTTTACACACATTATGGTAAAAGGACACGACAGTTCTATATACCCTACCATTTTAATAAACTACCTGCTCAGATGTTTGGTTGTGATTCGTTGACGGCTGTGAAATCTGGACTGCAAGCGTGGTTTGAAAGTTTCAAAGAAAGGAAATACTGATTTGCTTTGTAATTTCTATCTTGTTTTTAAATTTGTGTTCCATTTATTAACTGCAGATTTTCTTTGCTTTACATAATTCTCAATCGCTAAATTTGTTGACTGAACTATATGTAATATTTCGACTTTGTGTTATTGCTTTTTTTCTTTCTTCTTCTTCTTTTTCTTTATGGACTGTAAAGTGTGCACTTTCAGCGTTTTGTATTCACCGCATGCTGTTGTGACTGCCGTGGCCCGCCCACAAGCGCTTGCGCTTCTGCGGGCACACGCTATGTACTGTGTATATATATCTTGCAATAAAATTCCTGTATGTATGTATGTATGTATGTATATAGTCACGATCAACGATCGTCGGTGCCTAGCAGACTTCTTCGTTGTGAAGCGGGGCCAGCCCATCTTAGGTCTGGGACTGGCTGAATCCCTTACACTACTGTCCCGTGCTGTGGATTCCGTGACTGCAGACAAGGTTTCCCCAGCAGTACAGCAATTTCCCCACCTTTTCGAAGGCACTGGTTGCGCGAAGCGAGAATATCGGATGGTGCTTCGTGACGATGCAGTTCCGGTGATCCAAGCAGCGCGTCGCGTCCCCTTGGCGTTACGGGAACCCCTGCGGAAAGAACTCTTGCGCATGGAAAAGGCGAACATCATCTGCAAAGTGGACGAGCCCACTGATTGGGTAAGTCCTCTTGTTATTGTGAGGAAAAAAGATGGTAGCCTCAGGGTGTGCATGGATCCAAGAAATGTAAACGCATGTTTGAAACGGGAGCACTACCAGATGCCACAACGCGAAGATATTGAGGCGGAGCTATCCGGCGCAAAATTTTTCAGTCGCCTCGACGCTAACGCGGGGTTCCACCAAATTCCACTCGACGAGGCCACTTCAAAGATATGCACGTTCGCCACGCCGTTTGGTCGCTACCGCTTCCTTAGACTCCCATTTGGAATCGCATCCGCACCCGAAGTCTTCCAGAAAACGCTTAGCGAGATTTTTGACCCTTTACCAGGAGTAAGGGTGTACATAGATGACATTTTGGTGTGGGGATCTTCTAAGCAGGAGCATGACGATCGCCTGAAAGCCGCTCTATCTGCAGCACAACAAGCAGGGCTAACATTTAACTTGGCCAAGTGCAACTTCGGAGTACAGGAAATAGCTTTCTTGGGCGATGTGCTTAGTCAAGCGGGAATTCGTCCAAACCCAGCATTGGTAGACGGTGTAAGCAAAATGCCCGTGCCAAACGATAAACTTGCCATTCAGCGCATGCTCGGCGTAATCAACTATTTCGGCAAATATCTGCCAACACTAGCTGAGAAAACGAAGCTTCTTAGAAGCCTCATACGGAAGGACACCGTGTTTAATTGGACAGAAAAGCACGCACAAGAATGGGAAACAATCTGCGACGCACTGCGCACTGCGCCGCTGCTGGCGATATTCGACCCCGCGAAAGAAACTAAGATAACGTCAGATGCTTCTAAAGATGGCCTAGGCGCTGCTCTGCTTCAGCGACACACCAGTGGCTGGCGTCCTGTCGCCTACGCGTCGCGAGCGATGACCGAAGTTGAAAAACGCTATTCCCAGATCGAGAAAGAGGCCATGGGAATTGCATACGCCTGTCACAAGTTCCACCAGTTTGTGTACGGCAGGAAAATCGTAATAGATACCGACCACAAACCATTGATCGCCATTGCGTGCAAAGACATTGGCAGCATGCCCCCCAGGCTTCAACGGTTTTTTCTTCGTCTGTTGATATACGAGTATGCTCTACACTTTGTGCCAGGAAAAGACTTGACACTTGCTGACATGCTGTCAAGGGCCACGCCGGCAGAATGTGGAGACACTAGCGATTTCGGCGACATTCAAGTTCACGCAGTTGCTGTTCTGTCGTCCTTGGTAAGCGAAAGAACGAAACGGCTTTTGGCACAGGAGACCTACAACGACCCGGAGCTGCGTGCAGCAGCAGAAAACCTGTCTTCAAACAAAGCCGTCGAAGGAACACTCAAACCATTTGCGTCGGAGCTTTCAGTGATTGAAGGAATTCTGCTGAAGGGCAGCAAAGTAGTTATTCCAAAGAAGATGCGTCCAGAAACGCTCAGGCGCATTCACGAGGGCCATCTGGGTCTAAATAAGAGCAAAGCGAAGGCAAGGCGTTTAGTCTTCTGGCCCGGTTTGAACTCCGACATTGCAGACGTTGTACGCAAATGTGCGGTTTGTAAAACCTATGCATACAAACAGCCGAACGAGCCTCTCATGCTACGACCCCCTCCGGATCACCCCTGGTACCGAGTCGGCGTAGATCTCTTCTACTATGCCGGATCCATGCATCTTGCAGTTTTTGACGCATATTCAAATTTTCCAGAGGTCGAAAAACTCGGAGACACGTCTGCGACTGCGGTCATCGACAAGTTGGCAGCCATCTTTGCAAGATACGGAATCCCGGTGGAAGTCTGCACCGACAACGGCCCCCAGTTTTCAAGCCACCAATTCACCGCCTTCGCGAGACGGTACGATTTCAAACACATTACTTCGAGCCCCGAGTTTCCACGTTCCAACGGGCTTGAGGAAAAGGGTGTTCAGATCATCAAGCGGCTTCTTAAGAAGACCGGGAACGCACATGAAGATTTTTGGTTAGGTTTACTCGCATACCGCTCTGCCCCATTGCAGGATGGTCGGTCACCGGCGGAACTTCTGCAGGGCAGGCGCCTACGCACCAGACTACCAGACTTCAGCCAGGAGCCCAAACCACCCGTAAAGAAGCGCCAGCAGCAGTCGTCGGGCAGGCCGCTGCACCAACTGCAACCAGGACAGATTGTTCGCGTGAGAGGCCAGGCCTGGACACAAAAAGCGAAAGTAATAGAAAAAGTAGCACCGAGATCCTACAACATTGCAACAGAAGAGGGCAGAACGCTGCGACGTAACCGTCAGCATCTGCTGGCCACCTCGGAGGCATTCAGGCACTCCAGCTACAGCGACGACAGTGACAGTGACGTGGGAGACGCTGATGCCGAAGAGCCTCCGCATCGGTCTTCACCTCGTGCGACTACGCCGGCACCTAGAAGATCGTCAAGGACTACGGCTGAACCACGACGTTTAGCATACGGTTCCAACTTTGAACAAATCTCTTAGTGTCTCTTATCTCTGTAGCGTTTGTTGTTTCAATATTTCATTGCTTGTCGCATTATTCTTTCTTTGCTGTTCTGTTAAAAAAAAAAAAAAGATGGGAAGATGTATCGTGCTGGGTCATGCCGGCATATGGCACGTGATGCGCACCGTGTTGCGCGTCAACCGAGAACGGCCTATATAAGCGCCCACAATAAACCCAGCGGCAGCATTGCCGCTCCCGGATGATTCGTAGTCGATTGTCAGTCCCTCATCAGCCTGTCTGGGGCTGATACACTGTAGCCCACGTAGTTCTTTTATAGCGAAGTCGGCCATCTTGTATGGGGCAACATAGTTATGTGGGAAAGCGCACTTGCA
Source organism: Amblyomma mixtum (assembly GCF_055824585.1). Classification (NCBI taxonomy): domain Eukaryota; kingdom Metazoa; phylum Arthropoda; class Arachnida; order Ixodida; family Ixodidae; genus Amblyomma; species Amblyomma mixtum. The sequence continues at coordinate 274,809,660 of NC_143014.1, read as the reverse complement.
GAATTTTGAATATCCCCTATTGGGGTGCCGGCCTCTTGCCTCCCCTTGGCGCCATCACTGCGGTCAGCGCGCACATTGGGTTCGTTCTAAACTCTGGAGTGCGCTGCAGTATGGAGCGCATGAGCGCAGTCACGTTTTTTTTTTCGCTGGATTCCTTTTTATTCCGAAAAAAGGGCCACGCAGGAGGTATGTTGCTACAAAAAATGGATAGCCGCCGCCGCGGTGGCTCAGTGGTTATGGTGCTCGGCTGCTGACCCTAAAGACGCGGGTTCGATCCCGGCCGCGGCGGCCGCATTGTTTTGTGCACGTGTACTGTGCACGTGTACTGTGCGATGTCAGTGCACGTTGAAGAAACCCAGGTGGTCGAAATTTCCGCAGCCCTCCACGTCCCTCATAGTCTGAGTTGCTTTGGGACGTTAAACCCCAATAAATCAACTAAACGAAACAAAAAAATGGATTGGTTGTTTTTGAACGACTTTTACAACTTAACAGAACGCACTTCCTCCTGAGGTGAAGGTTAAAAAAAAATACTCTGAGGAGTGCAACATGACAGCTAACATTAAACGTTGTTTTCACCCAGCTACGGTTTACCTGTTATTTTTAAGTTTCGTAAAACTTCCAGTATATTGTCGGCTTCTAAGGCAGCCAGATGTAGCCTCAAAAAATGGCTGACGGCTTTGCTAAGCACGAAATTTGCGAGAGCTTGGATTTTACAGGTGGACACCGCCACACATCTCAAAGCGCGATTAACTGAGGTGCCCACTGACCCAGGGAGCCAGTTAAGCGCCTTTCCTCAAAATCAACGGAGTGTAAACCTACCGCTGGTTTTGAGAAACGGAAAGGCGCATAACTGCCTCAATCTGTGGGTGGACGCCACCGCCTACTCACAGGTGGTGGTGGTGTTTACAAAAGAGGTATTGCTTGGACCGGGCCTGAAGGGCGCGGCCCTCACAATCACTAGGAGGGATCCCTAGTCCGGGACCCCTGTGGCCTCCGTGGCGGCCGGGGCTCTTGTCACCAGGGCTCGTTGGTCCTGAAGAGTTGAGCAGCCAAGCAGGGCAGCGTCCCAGTTCTCTCGGGTAGGGTGGGAAAGCAGGATTGGCAGGGCATTCCCACACCATGTGGTACGTGTCCGCAAACATTTCCCCACAGTGTGGACACTCTCCCGAAAAGGCCGAATTGAAATGTTTAAGCACTGCCGGGCACAGTACCGTGTTGGTGTAGGGGCGAAGAAGCCAACGCTCCTCCGCTTTCTTGTGGCCTTTACATGGTGGTGGATATCGGCCGTGAGCGGTTTGATACAAGAGAGAGGTCTCCCGAAAAGTAATAGTCGTATTAAAATCAGGAGCCGGATCAGGCAGCCGGAGAGGCGATGCCCAGTGGTTAAAGGCCCCGTGCCCACCCCAGCGCAGCAGACACTCTCTACCTCTCTTTGAGCGAGCCTCCTCTCCTTCCATTCCCTCCTCGAAATTCTTCTCTCCCGCTCCTCGTCGAGTAGGCTCGGCAAGGCAAAATCACCCCTTCTTTCTCCGGTGTAAGCCGGAGGCGTGGTGTCTGTGGAGTGCGTCACAGGGCGATGTCATGGCCCCGCCTTCAATAGAATTCTTTTCTTGGTTTTTGCATTTTCTCCGCACACTGAACGATCGAGAGGCGCGATCGGCTCGACCACCTAGACTTGTTAGCGAGCGCATCCTTTCATACATCTGTTTGTCATTCCCAGTTAACGAGCCACCTTTTCATTTTCTTTTAGGCCTCCCCACCGTTTCACGAGCGGAGGGGCGGAAGTCGGTTGTGTTCGAAACACACGGCGAAGCGCGGACCCGGCAACCGCCCGTTTGCTTTTCTCCATGCGTGTTTGTGTTCTGTGTGTTTGTGTCTTTTCTCCGCTCCAAAGCATATGTCATTCATTGGAGTCAAGGCGTACGCAAGATGCACGAAAGATAAGGGGTGTGTGTGCGGAGCGGTCATGTGGGCGAGCGAGGGAAAGGCTCTGCTGCACTACTAATTAAAACCTTGTTTTGGGGGCTCGCATAGAAGAAAAGAAACTGAGAAGGGAGCGCGCACGCAGAGCGTCTCGTGACGTGATCACGGCGGGGGGGGGGGGGGGGGGGGAGGGGGGGGGCGAACCAACTCCCTCAGTTTTACTATTTTTTTACTTTTTATGGCTAGGGTTCAAGGCTGTCGCCGCACGCTCCCTCCGCAGTTTTTTTTTTTTTTTGTTCCTTCATGCGGGTTTGTAGGCATGAGCCAGAACAGAAGGCGCTGCGGAAAGCCTTGTGCAGACGACGCGACGCCAAGGCTACGCCCAACCTTCTCCCGTCAGTCAGAACGATGCACCAATGGAGTGCCTTTAGCGAAAGTAGCCCCCCCTGACGTCAGCGGGGTTCAGAGTAGTGGGCCGGGCCCGTTTTTGAAGGAAGGAAAGAACGAACGGGCTTTGATTTGAATTTTCGCAGCTTTTCGGGGCGCGCATGGCTCTAATATTTTGCAGAGGTTATCTTCGATGCCTCATCTATGCAGTGGGCTTGTTTTTCAAAAATGTCCGGACCCTGGTCCGTGGCCCTTTAAGCGCGCGGGCGGTAGCCTCCGCTACCTTATTTCCCTCTATCCCCGCATGTGCTGGGGCCCAAATGATGGTGCACCGGGTAGGGAAACCCCGGTACTCACATCTATGTAAAATTTCGAAGGCACAATCTGGAATTTGTCCCTGTTCAAAATTGCGGCAAGCTCCCCTGGATCCACAGCTGCAAGTGCGATAGCAACTTCCTCCGCGAATGTAATGTGGCGGGCACGGAAGGTGAGGCCCTGAACTGGGGCGTTTTGGTGGACAACGGCCGCCGTGTACCAACCCCCATGGTGTGGACGGGCCGCGTCCGTGTAAAATACCCCTGGTCGAGCACCATACTGCTAGGAAATGCAGCGGCCATAATGGGCATCCTTTTTTATGTTATTGGGGAGGGGGCGAACCTACAGTGCGAAGCGCCAGGCCTCGGGCAGGGATACCCGCTTCTCATGTTGGGTAGTGTAAGTGATGTGGAGGCGGGTCAGAAGGCGGCTACCCGCACGTATTTTGCGTAACCGCAAGTATTGGTTGTTGAGATGAGCCTCGCGCAGCTCCCCAAAGGTGTTCGTCATTCCCAGGACGAGGAGACATTGGTTTGATGTTGCAATTGGGAGGCCGAGAGCTCTCATAGATTTTGCGGAGAATCACTTCGAGAGCATTCTCATCACATTTGCTCAGGTGGAGGTACGGTGCCGAATACAGGATTCGGCTGGTTACGAATGCATTGGCCAGCTGCAGGGCGTGTTTGCAACCCACCCCCCACCCCCGTTTGTTTGATACCCGGCGGACCATACGACGAATTTGATCGCCCAACTTGCGGAGCTTTTTCACCGTAGTGTCAATCTTGCGGTTCCTTTGTATGTAGAGTCCCAATACTCTGATTTCCTCGTGTTCAGGTATCGGGCCACTATGCAGGGAGAGGGCAATTTTGGTTGTGCGCTTTTGATTGGGACGTATGTGCACGAATTCCGATTTGCTTGGGGAGCACTCAAAGTCGCAGTGGCGTGCATAATCGTCCACAATAGCCGCCGCTTGCTGCAGGTTGGCCTCGATTTCTCCAACCGATCAGTGTGTTGCCCAGAGGGTGATGTCGTCCGCATACAGGGTATGCTGCACACTGGGGACCTGACCCAGCAGGGTAGGGAGCTTCATCATGGCCAGATTGAAGAGAAGAGGCGAGAGGACTGCTCCCTGTGGAGTCCCTCGCGTACCAAGTTCACTGTCTTGGAGTCGGATATATGATTGCCGATCTGTGAGGAATTGCTTAATGTAGTGGAATGTGTTGTACCCACAGTCCACTTGGGACATGTGGGAGAGGATGATATCATGCGTCACATTGTCGAAAGCACCCCGCAAGTCCAGTGCGAGGACCACCTTGTCGTCGCTAGGGTGCTCGACGGGATCAAGAATCTCTCTATGAAGTTGCAGCAGCATATCTTGTGCAGACCGGTGTGGGCGGAACCCGTACATGGTGTCTGCAAAGGCGTGCGTTTCTAGGTAGATGGACAGTCACGGACCATGGTCTCCAAATTCCTCACACAAGAAGTGAGAGAGATGGGCCCGAGGTTATCGGTGTTAAGAGCTTTGCCTGGTTTGGGTATGAATGTGACGAGGGCCGTCTGAGGTGTACTGTACCTCCCGTCCAGATGGTATTGAAATATTCGAGCAGCCGCTCGCAGGCCGGTTCGGGGAGGTTAGCGAGAAGTTTCACTGTCACCTTGTCCCTGCTTGGGGCTGTCCCTCGTTTCTTGGCCAGGGCCGCTTTGAGGTCGTGAAGCTGGAACGTTCGATCCAGCTCTGCGTTCTCAGAACCTGTTTGAGTTTATGCTGAAGTGTGGTGGTGGATTTGCTGGAAGTATAAATGGTTGTATCGTCCGCACATAACACGCATTTTGTGTGATTTAGTGCGACAGGTAGATCATTAAGGAACATTAAGAACAGTAACGGGCCTAGTATTGATTCCTGCAGGACACCTTGGTTTACAGCATGAGGGGAAGAAAAAGAATAATTTATAACAACTTGTGATCGGTTACTTAAATAACTGCGTATGAACTGAAGAGGTGGGCCGGAAATTCCAAATGATTCTAGTTTATGAACAAGCATGCGACGGGGAATTGAGTCAAAAGCTTTTGACTCAATTATTTGATTTAGCAATCGATAGGGAGCGTAAACGCGCTAAACGGGCAGCCGAAACCGATAAAGAACGGGAGGTTCGAAATCAAAGGAAAGGCGCATAACTGGCCCCCTGGGACAATGGACACCTCAGGCGCGCTTTAAGCAACGTGGCGGTAGTGACAGGCGTGCGCTGTATGCGTTGGCATTGACAACGTTGTGACAGAAACATGGCACTGAAGCTATAGGCCGTCGGCATTCATTGTGTTCATTGGCGCTGGCATTGATAACGTTCTTGACTCCGATGATTTTGAGGAAATAATGGGTGCATAACTGGCTCCCTGGGCTCAGTGGACGCCTCAGTCGCTCTTTGAGGTACGTGGCGGCTCTGAGAGAGAGAGGTGGGCTGCATGCGTTAGCGCTTACAACGTTGTGGTAGACACGCGGCACTGCAGCAATAGGCTCCCCTTCGATGCCCAGTATATCCAGGGTGATTCTACACGCTAGGGTGCGGGAGAACCGAGCCGTCTGTGTGGTTAGGTGGGCTTCTTGAGGTTCAGAAGTGGTATTGTGCACTCCCAGGGCGAGGAGTTTCTCATCGGCTGTGAATTTAGGTTGGCGCAACGCGTGCCGGATTGGGGTATCAATCTTTTGTTCTTCTGCCTTCTTGAGATGGAGGTACGGGAGTGCGTATGTAATTGTGCCGGTGACGAAAGCTTGAAGGAGTGTGTGTAGGTCGTGCTCCTTCATGCCACGTCTCTTGTTGGGGATGCGCCTGATCATGAGCGCCGCCTGATGTACTGAGCTTTCCAGTCTCCCCAGGGCTGCAAGGTTGCTAGGGGTGTTGGAGATGTGGGGTCCAAGCAGCGGCTGTCACGGTGGAGGAAGATGCAAGGCGAGCAGGCCTTGAGTGTTCTCAGCCCAAATCAGAACTCGTCGTTCGACGGAGCAAAAACCCCGAAGAGAGGATCCCAATTTGCATTACGATTCAAGGCAGAAACATCGTAGAAGTGGAGGACATACGGGTAGGACTCCACATCTCTAGCGCCGTGAGGAAAAAGGAGGGAGCGAAAGAAGGAAGGGAGAAAGAGGTGCCATAGTAGAGGGTTCCGCTGGAGCCTCGGCAAGCCGCGGCACTTCTTTTTCACTCCCTCCTTTATCCTTTTCTTTCTTTTTTTCTATTCGAGAAGTGGGTCATGAGGCATAAGTGTAGAAAGGGGAAATAGAATGGAGGAGATAGAAGTTGAAAAGTTAAAAGAAGAAGTGAAGTCTGTTTCGCTGAGGTAGTCGCAGAGGTTGCCTGTGTAGTGATTGTCCATTTCCTCACGGCGCTGTTCTGTCTTTCCTCCCTGTCCTCGCACGCCTGCTGTGGCTGCGGTTAAGGTGTCCACTGAGATATGAGTAACTGCGCCATCTCCTTTTCTCAAAAGACGCAGCTGCGGAGTTGCGACGCCGTGTTGACGATGTGCGAAGAAGAGTCAACGACGAACGTTCGTGAAAAGTGTGCGCCGTTGGATGCTCGTAGATTCGCCATGCCGGCTGAAGTGGATATTCTCCATTCCAATGGGAATGCCGAAAGCGCGTTGATATTCGAGCTAACGTGCAAGACCGCATCGTTGGCGATGGTGCTGACTCATAAAGCGGTGAAGCCCAGTGACCAAACCAGTTCGAAAAAGAGAGGCTAAGCAAAGTACCTAAACGTGCTCAAAACAAGCAAGACCTAAGCCAAGTAGCTTAACGAGCTCGGGAAGAGAGGCGAGGCCATGTAGGTAAACGTGCGCGAAATAGAAAAGCAAAGCCAAGTAGCAATTTGTGTGTCACGTTGGCTCGCCACGTGCATGAAATGTCTGTAAATAGGCTTGTGCTAACGCTACCGCACTCGTTGCATGTATGCGCCAGGCCGATCTTACCTGCTGGAAACGCCGCTTACTCCAACCAGCTTTGGCTAAATAATGCGCTAAGCCGGGATTCTTAGCTCTACTAATTTTTTTTTCTCCAGTGTGCAGTCCTGGTTTCGCGGACTTTCTTTTTGATGCCCACGGTAACTTCATGTTCTGGGTCGTTAATACTGTGTAGCCTGTCATAAGCCATGTAGTCCTTTTTCTCCACTGTGTGTCCGCTATTTTACTGTAGAAATACCTGAAGACTTTCGCTGCCCACCTCTTCTCACCCATTTTTTTCTAGCCTCCCTGAAACGATGTTTTGCTCAGTTTCCATTGCTTCAAAAGACCACCAACCCATATCCACCTGCACAGCTTCGTTTGTTATCTCTGTGAGCACAGCCAATCCGTTCTGCGGTTAAACTGTAGTCCTTGCAGCACACCTGATTTCCAGCACAGCACTGCGTTCGCAAATGTCAGCCCCGGAACCGATCACAGCCCTCATGTTACGTCCTATCTACTGTATTCTCATAGTGTTTTAGTCTTCCTGCCTACATGTGCATCTATAGTTAAGTAGAAAATAATTTCCAGAGCTCAGCTGGGAAGCTATTCACGAAGTATTTCCCTCGCTGCTATTCCTGTCCTGAGCGAACACTTTTTTTATGCCTTCTTTTCATGCCCTTTCAAGCAGCGCTCATTGTTTCGTTTCAAAGCAATTATTTTCCCGCCTAAATGCGTATCAAGGCCGAAATAAAGCAGAATTTCGCTAGTTTTTAAAGAAAAACGCTATCATTAAAAGCGTTACATGCCTGTACAAAAAGTGATACATTGCCGCGAATCTTTGCAGTGTTTGTTTATTTATTCTTTAAAGCTGCCGACACGCCGCTTTATTCTTTTGTTTGAGATGCAAGACGCGACCAGATTTATCTCGATTGATCGAATCCAGGCGGAGCCGACTCTACGTTGTTCCTGAATGTTGCATTAACTTTGCACACTGTATCTCGATAGTTTCCAATCAAATCTAAATTGAGCGCTGCCGAGAGCGGCGGGTATTCTGTTCAAAGACCGCCAAGCACGCTTGCTGCTTATTGCCGCCGCCGAGTCATTCAGTTTTTTGGGGGCGCAAGTCAGCCTAATAAAGAGTTTCGTTTGGAAGCCTTTTAAGGCGAAAGCCTTTAATGCCTCATACTGTCGTTAGCAGACGCGTCGGCAGCCGTGTCGACAGACGCGTCGACAGATTCGTCCGCCTTTCGGCGTCACTGCTTAAAAGGCTCAAGGTTCCAGCATGAATAAAGGCGCATCTAGTGAATGCATGGGCTTCATAAATAAAATAAAAGGAGTGAAGTCAAGAAAAGGGAAATATAAATAAAAGAAAATAAACAAAAATAAAAAATAAAATAAAATAAGATGTGAAAATAAAAATAAAAACAATAGAATTAAGAAAAGGCGCAAGAAATAAAAAATAAAAACAAAATATGAAAAAATAAAAAAGTAAATAAAAACAAACAGCGGCCAGGAAACGCTTTCGCCTTGCAGCACTTTAGAGAGCCAAAGCGCCCCCTGAATTTTTTCCCCCTCTTCCTGCACGCCGGACTTCCGTCACTACTACGTGACAATATGTTAGTGCATCAGCATCTGCTGAAGCTATAAAGCTGTAGATCTTCATTTTTCGTACTCCCTGAACTCCATAGCGCTGTCTCAAACTAATTCATACCGGTACCTCGGCATCGAGATAACAACCAACCTAACCTGGGCTAATCACATCACGAAACTATGTGCTAGTGCCTCCAGATCACTCGGATTCATCAGGCGATCACTTTCCTTGTCCACCGCAGCCACCAGACAACTAGCATATGAAACGTACATCCGAACTAAACTAGAATACGCCTCAACAATATGGAATCCTCACCAAGCCTACTTGATAGATTCACTCGAAGCCATCCAGAATCGGGCAGCACGCTTATCACCTCACAGTATAAATCTCAGCTCAGCATCATAGCGTTGAAATCATCTCTCGGCATCAAGTCATTAGCCTTTCGCAGGAAAACTTTAATTCTTTGTCTTTTTCACAAACTGTACTTTAACTTTCCAGCACTTCGAGAAAACCTTCTACGAGCTCCGGTACGATCATCTCGTCGTTTATTTAACTCCTTAAAGGGCCCCTGCCCACCCCATGGTCCCAAACACTCTCTACCTCACTTTGAGCGAGCCTCCTCTCCTTCCATTCCCTCCTCGAAATTTTTCTCTCCCGCTCCTCGTCGAGTAGGCTCGGCAAGGCAAAATCACCCCTTCCTTCTCGGGTGTAAGCCGGAGGCGTGGTGTCTGTGGAGTGCGTCACAGGGCGACGTCATGGCCCCGCCTTCAATAGAATTCTTTTCTTGGTTTTTGCATTTTCTCCGCACACTGAACGATCGAGAGGCGCGATCGGTTCGACCACCTAGACTTGTTAGCGAGCGCATCCTTTCATACATCTGTTTGTCATTCCCAGTTAACGAGCCACCTTTTCATTTTCTTTTAGGCCTCCCCACCGTTTCACGAGCGGAGGGGCGGAAGTCGGTTGTGTTCGAAACACACGGCGAAGCGCGGACCCGGCAACCGCCCGTTTGCTTTTCTCCATGCGTGTTTGTGTTCTGTGTGTTTGTGTCTTTTCTCCGCTCCAAAGCATATGTCATTCATTGGAGTCAAGGCGTACGCAAGATGCACGAAAGATAAGCAGTGTGTGTGCGGAGCGGTCAAGTGGGCGAGCGAGGGAAAGGCTCTGCTGCACTAGTAATTAAAACCTTGTTCTGGGGGGCTTGCATAGAAGAAAAAAATCTGAGAAGGGAGCGCGTACGCAGAGCGTCTCGTGAGGTGATCACGGCGGGGGGAGGGAGGGGGACCAACTCCCTCAGTTTTACTATTTTTTACTTCTTGTGGCAAGGGTTCAAGGCTGTCGCCACACGCTCCCTCCGCAGTTTTTTTTTTTGTTCCTTCATGCGGGTTTGTAGGCATGAGCCAGAACAGAAGGCGCTGCGGAAAGCGTTGTGCAGACGACGCGACGCCAAGGCTACGCCCAATCTTCTCCCGTCAGTCAGAACGATGCACCAATGGAGTGCCTTCAGCGAAAGTAACCCCCCATGACGTCAACGGGGTTCAGAGTAGTGGGCCGGGCCCGTTTCTGTTGAAGGAAAGAACGAGCGGGCTTTGATTTGAATTTTCGCAGCTTTTCGGGGCGCGCATGGCTCTAGTATTTTGCAGAGGTTATCTTCGATGCCTCATCTATGCAGTGGGCTTGTTTTTCAAAAATGTCCGGACCCTGGGCAGTGGCCCTTTAAGCAATTATTTCAATAAATCTTTCCTTCCCAGTGCGATAGAAAGCTGGAATAACCTCCCCGAACACATTGTCATTGAGACTAATCCTTCCAGATTCAGACAGCTCCTAATCGACCATCTCAACGACAAATAAAATATTTTTTTCCTGCACCCTATGCCAGCTTCCAAGCCGTGCAAACTGACCAGCCTGTTCTACTTCCAAAGTTGTAATTTGTTTTTGTTTATATTTCTGCTACACTCTGTCATGACGTGATTATTTGAATTTGTTACTTCTGTCTTTTTTTCGTCTTGTTCTACTTTTTCTCTATTCTATATTTTATATTTTCTATATTTTTCTCTATTTCTATATTCCTTCTATATTTATATATTCATGTATGACTGCTAAACACCCCTGTACCACCTCCCCCCCCCCCCCCTTTTGTAATGTCCCTAACGGGACCCTTAAGGGTTAATAAATGATGATGATGATGAATTCTGCTAGCCGGGTGGCTTTTTCATGTAGTTTTGGAACAAAGCTCATTTTTCCAATAACCGCTGAAATGGCGTCTAATCTCGTATTGCTAATGAAATGCTACTTAAACAAAAGAAAAAAAAACTTCACAGAACTAGTCCCCAGCCATAACTTCCTCCAGTCCCTCCCTGCAGCTAGGTTAAAAAAAATGACGATCGATTTGCATAGCTAGGAGAAATGGGAATTAGGTGCGCTAGCACTTCGGTTTTCACTTCGGTTCCGATGTTCGGATTCAGTGTTCACGGATGGAAGTTGTTCGGATGGGGGGGGGGGGGGGGGGGGGGGTGTTAATGTTTATACATGCAGAATTGGTCATTATCTACTTTACATTCATAGATCTTTCTGAATCCTCATACCACTCCCGGCGCAGTGGTTCAGCGGTTAAGCGATGCGCCACTTCCCTGCGATGGCAGGTGATGCCATCGGTAGGGCTTGTTCGACACAATGGTTGCACTTCCCAAGCAACCTCTCGGCTTCAAACATCGGGTGAGAATGCGGGTTGTAGTGCTACTGCACTAATAATATAAACTCATCTAAATTTGCCTTGCTGCAGTCTAAACGTTATTAAACTGTTCGAGACGTCCTTGTGCTACGTCAAGAGTGTAAGCAAAAAAAAAAAAAGCGGTCTGGAGCCGTCGTTGTTTTGAATATCCAGCAGCGCAAGATATTATTAACGGTAATTGTTACAGAATAATTGTTATGGAATACAACAGGTGTATCTTACCGGTACTCACCTATGGGGCAGAAACGTGGAGGCTAACGAAAAGGGTTCAGCTTAAGTTCAGGACAACGCAGCGAGCTATGGCAGGGAAGATGACTGGTGTAACGTTAACGGACAGGAATAGGGCAGAGTGGGTCAGGGATCAAACACAGGTTAATGACATCCCAGTCGAAATCAGCAGGAAGAAATGGGCTGCGGCAGGGCATGTAATGCGAAGGCAAGATAACCGACTGTCCCTAAGCGTAACAGACTGAATTCCAAGGGAAGGGAAGCGTAGCAGGGGGTGACAGGAAGTTAGGTGGGCGGACGAGATTAAGAAGTTTACGGGGATACAGTGGCGGCAGCTGACACAGGACATGGTTAATTGGTTAATTGGAGAAATATGGGAGAGGCCTCTGTCCTGGAGTGGGCGTAGTCACGCTGATAATGATGTTACAGAACAGCTGAACTTGAGCGTATAGCCTCCGCTAAAACAGAATGGCTGCGTTGCAGCGCGCAACGTGGAAGCAGATGACACCCGGACTCCGCTGGCACCGCCGCACTCGCTCCCGCGGACATGCCCGGCCTAGCGGTTACGTAGAGTCGCAAATGGGAGCAGTGAGGGACCGCACTATCCCAGTGTGGTGCGCGATGTACAGTCGGACCCAGATATATCGAACTCGAAGGGGATCGTAAAATAGTTCGCTATATCGATAATTCGATATATAAAAATGGCAATAGATGAGCTTGTATGTAACCTGAAAGCGAGGATACCACTACGGTGAGGCGCTTCTTGCAGCGACGTTCCGCCCGTCGGCGTGCTGGCAGCGCACTATCCGCTAGGCGTTGCTATATAGGTCTTAGCTGCTCCGTATCGAAGTCGCAGCAGGCGGTGCTTTGGAACTAACTGTAGCCACTGCCTATCATAAGATGTCTAATCCTGTTACCAGTACGCTATAAATAGAATAATTGCTAATTAAAGTTAAGGTACAGTAGTTGGTTTCCGCAACGCCTTCAACAGCGAAGCGAGCGAAGTGTGACACTCGAGGGCCGCTAGGCTTTAGTTATTTTGGCTTCACCACATGGCAGTGATGTTGCATTGAAAATAGGTACAAGAAACCGAATGCCACCCTCAAACGTAACCCGCGTTCAACTCATCACGCGGTTTCACAGCGCTTGTACTGCCAGCAGGTGCCCAAGCCCGTACAGCCGACCCGCCTCCGCTCGCAAAAAGTGATCGAAGGGCGTTGTTAGGAGAAGCGCCACTTACAGGGGCATGGAGCGACGTTGATGTACCGAATGACGGGTTAAATTGGAGTCAGATATACTGCGCGAATTTACCATACTTTCTCGCAGGATTTTCAAGGGGATGATCTGTGTGTTGGGTATAGCAAACAATTTGGAATATCCGGGTTCGATATATATCCGGGCTCGACTGTATTCCTCCCAGCTATAAGAGATGACCGCAGTGCCCCTATCGGTTGCTGTGAAGAACCGAGCAAAGTGCGGCGGAGGGCAACCGTCGTCCATCCTAGCTCATTACTCCCTCCTCCTCGCATTGTCAAGCGCGGCCGAGCTCGATCGCCCAAGTGGCCCGCCGCCGAGATTGTCGTTCTGTGTTCGGCGGACTTGAGCCTCGCTGAACTTCGACGCGCACTGTCCCGGACAAAGCGCCGAAGCGCACCTGCAGCCCGCGGTCTGACCTACCAATTGCTTTGCAACTTGGATGGCCCCGAGCAAGACACTCTTCTGCGGTGTTTCAATCAGATCTGGAGCACCGAAGAGCTTCCGGACAGCTGGAAGGTCGCTGCGGTCTGTCCCATTTTGAAGCTCGGCAAACCATAGAGCTATATCTGGCCTTACTGGCAGTCTCTCTCATCTCGTTCGAGGCGTTCGCTCTTCACCGCATCGAGTCGATTGCATGCTTGTCTGATGCAGTTGCCGAGCACCACAGAGGATATCGGCGCCAGTGCTGCACTGCTGACTCCATTGCGGACGTCGCCACAACGCTGGAGGACACGCGCGGGGAGAGAGCCAACTTACCCTCTGGGTGTCGAGTGCGCCTTCGACCGCTTCCATCACGACACCGTCTTCGCTGCTCTCGAAGAAATGGGAGTGTGCGATCTCCTGGTCATCTTCCTCCGGCTTTCCTCAGCAATCGGTCGTTTCGTGTCTGCATTGGCGGCGTCCTTAGCGACTCTCGCACAGTTCATTGTGGAGTGCTGCGCGACAGCATGCTGTCGTCTTTTCTCTTCAACTTAGCTCTCTCTATGCTGGCATCCTCTGCTCCCTGCGATACTCGCAAGCTCGTCCATCTACGCCGATGACATCGCCCTTTGGAATAGAGGCCCCACAAGCCAAGGCATGCACTCACGTTAGCCGCGCCCTCCAGCTCGCACTTGACGCCGTCGATGCGCATCTTCGGACCCAAGGGCCCTCGGCAACGAAGACGGAGGCAATGAAGATAGGACATCAGCTTTCTCCCACCGCCGCCTCATCGCTTCACCCCCCCCCCCCCCCCTCCGCATCGTCACCAGCCTGTCAGGCGTCCACAGCAAGAGAACCGCCGGTCATGGCACTCTAGGTCTTCAGCAACGGCTATATTATTCCAGACATTGGCGCCGCCGCTGCTGCCTGCATCTCACCCGCCATCTCCACGAACCGCTAGTGTAGGTGTCGTGGTCCCTTCCACGACAACCAAGATAATCGGCTTACTTGAACTTGGCGACCGACCTCATTGCGTAACAACAGAACTTGGCGGAAGATGTCTGATGCGACTCCCGAACAGCCCTCCACACCCTCGTCCGGACCGACAAGGGCAGGCCGACGTTGCAGCAACTCGTCGAAAAACTCCACATCCTCAACAACCGCGGCTGCTCGTTATGGATGCAGTGGGTGCCTGCCCACGTCGGTATTGGGGGCAACGTGGCGGCCGATGAACTGTACAGAGCTGCCCACCTTGCCACAACGCCTGTCAGCGATGACATCGCGCTATTCGACGTTGCGAGATGGGCGCTGCCGTGGGATCTCCGGCTGCAAAACCAGGACGCACATGTCGCAGCCGGCCGGTCCTGTTACGTTCCGATGCCTGGCGCATGTGGAACTCTTCCTGCTTATTCACCTCTGGATTAGATGCTTCTGACTGACGGAGGCAGCCTTTCGATATAGGCAGCAGGCCTCGGCTGCCTGCACTCTCTGCGACGGACCCAACGAGATGCTCCAGAACCTTTTACTGGAATGCCCGGAGCTTACTGCCCATACCACTACATTGGTTACATCGTATAGGAATAGAGGACTCCCCTGCTCCACAGAGGAAGGCATCCTCTTCCCACGCGGTGCTCCATCTGCCGACATCCACGCCTTCCGGAGCTTGCTCTGGTTTCTCGCTGATTCCGGCCTCACGTCCGCCTCACCAGTCCACGGGTCGTCTCCCGTCGTTCCCTTCGCTCGGTTAGCTCGGCTGTCGCTTAGTCCAGGTAGCCCGGCCGCGTTCACTGTGCCTCGTATCACCGCTTCCTCCCGTCGCGGCTCCCTCTCTTCTGTGATCTTTCCAGACCTGTGCCTCTAGCTCTCTGTAGAACCCTCTGTGACTGACTTACACTCCTCCCCCCAGTTTTTATCTTCGCCGGTCGACACCGCGCTGCTCTGCGCATGCAATGCTCTGTGCTTCCTCTCGCTCCTTTCCCTCCTCTTCTTTTTATCCCCAGCTCCCCTACTCCAGCCTGGCGCAGTTGCGGTGATACCGCTAGGCAAATTTTCCTTTCCTTCTTGAGCCGCATTCCCTTTCTCTCAAGCGTGCAGTTCTCGTTTCGCGCGACATTTACTGCGCCTTTTGTTCTCTCATAGGCTTCTTCACCTTGGAACACTTCGCTCATTAGCGCACTCTAGCACGAGTGCAAAGGTGCGCATTCGGGATCTGTGGACAGAAATGCCACATTTACCGGCCACACTTATCATATAATGAGGCCACGTAAGACACGAATCCCTTTGAAAGAGCGGGCCTGCATTGGAGCGCCGACAGGTATCGCTCCTATCAAGAAGGGTGCCCCCAGTTTTTTCCTGTCATAAGCTGTGTGAGAAACGCGGTCTGCGTGTTGCCATGTAACCCCAATTTCGACGTTTAGCTGCCCTACTTCTGTCTCAGGTTTGTACAGTCGGGGACAAAAGCCTGTGGACCTCGTGTTCCTCAAACGAAGGCGATAGCTCTGCTATTAGCCGGCGGCTCGAGACTACACTTGTGGAGGTGAAAGTCCAAATTTTGTTCTAGAGCTGTCGGCATCTTGTGAGACGGAGTATAGAAGCGTTTGTCCGGATTTCCTGGGGTTGTAGAGTAGTAGCCAACAACAGCTGTTTCATGGGCTTGATGCGCTAGTCAAGCCATGTGTGCAAAGAATAACAAAGAATAAAATTGGTAAAATAATACTCAACAAGTGCACACGTAGAGAACTACTCCGTCTCACAAGATGTTTGCAGCACTACGAAAGGTAGAGCTCTCTCGTCCAATCACGATGTCGTGCACTACATTAGTGTGTTCCTACGCGCCTGTAGCCCCACAAATTACTGACAGGTGGCTCCATTCATGTGAAAGAAGGCGTACTAATAGTTAGTTTCTTTCTGCCTCTAGCAGGGGGCGCTTGATGTCTTTTTATTTTCATGTGTTTGTTTTTGGAAAGGCGGACGCCCGTTCCAAAGGGACTGGCCCCAGTTTTTCTTTCTTTTTTTTGTCGCCACCTACTAGTATCAGTTCTTCTGTTCTCACGTCACAGTAATAATCAATGTTCATGTCATGTGTATATAAATTTATTTATTCCAGCGTGGCCACTACACTATTGAGCTGGTTCGAATGCAGGCCGGGGCAGCCGAATTCCGATGGTGGCGAAATGCAAAACAAGCCCATGCGCTGCGCGAA
Organism: Amblyomma mixtum; assembly: GCF_055824585.1. NCBI lineage: Eukaryota > Metazoa > Arthropoda > Arachnida > Ixodida > Ixodidae > Amblyomma > Amblyomma mixtum. The sequence goes on along the minus strand of NC_143014.1, from coordinate 274,793,673 downwards.
AGTCAATACACAAGCGGTCAAAATTAATCCGGAGCCCTCCACTACGGCGTCTGCCGTATCTCATAATAGACGATGTCGTTCTCATTTTCGTTACTCTCACTGCGACAGTACTGAATGATCCCGACTTTTGCGCGCACGTTAGCAACTCCATTCAGCACTGCTGGTTCTGTCGTCCTCCAGGTCGACAACAATAGCCGGTCCTCGGTCGACAACGTCGTCGATGATGTGGTCCAGTTTCCTCATGACATCTTTCTCACTGATAACATGCTGCACGTAATTCTCCCATTTCTCAGCAGTCACTTGCATGACGCCTTGCCAAACCAGAGGCTCCACATCTTAGAGCGTAAACGTGAAGAGCGAAGCACTTCAAGAAGCCAACAGCAATCGCCTTCTCGGGAACAAACAGCACACTGTCGGTGTAGGGCACGCAGACGACACAACCGACTCCGCCGACGCCATGCTGGTAAATGGCGACGCATCACTACCTCGCAGCAGGCCTCCGCCGAGCTGTGTCCGTACGGGTTTTAGCTGTTTATTTCACCAGTGATTGAAGCACTCGCTACCATCTAAATCTACCAGTCCAAACTATGTTTTCAGTTGCTGTGCTTATTGTTTGATTAATAGTCCTACACTGCTCAAATATTCGAGGGACTATGTTTTGTGCTCCTGCAGCCCTGATTGGACGAGAGAGCTCTGCCTTCCGTAGTGCTGCAAACATCTTGTGAGACGAAGTAGAGTTTTCACGGCTGCCACCACTTGCCGCGTGTCGCTGAACACTCAAATTCACCTCGGAAATTTCGAATGTTTGATATGTACCGTTGATTTTCTGTGACCGTCGGAGATAGCTGATGTGAGCGAAAGGAGCCTTTTGTAGTTAAAATTTTGCAGCGACAAAGAAGAGTCGACCGTACTAATCGCTAAGCTAGCGCAGAATCTGGCAGCTGTAGTTTTCCCAAAATTATAAGTTTAAAATATCATCATTTAGTTGCGCGATGTTCGCTACTGGCGGCCAACAGATGGCGATAGTTGCTGAAAGTTCGGGAAAGCTGGGCGTGAGTAAAACGCGTTTTTCATGGCTGCGGCGAAGGTGGCTTCCTTCATTGTGCGAATAAAAGACAGAGAATAAGGTAGACCAAAGTGAGCGAGGGGGACCTCTCATATTTGTTTGTTAGCGTGATGCATAGCGAGCGAACGAAAGCAAATTCGTTTTGAAGCGAGCGACTCCTCATCGCTGAGCGCCATCTTATTCTCCGCTGCGGAAAGGACAGCCAAAAGACAGCTAAGTATAAATTTGATAATTTATTCTCAGTTTACATGCGGAATAAATTTCAGCGCGAGCGCAGTGGTTCCAGCAACCGAACCCTGTTGCCACCTAGCTTTGAGCAGTTAACCAACTTTCCTACAAAGGATGGGCATAAAAAAGAAGGGAACGGGGGCAGGTGTTGCCATTTAAAGATAACAATAAAAAGTAAACACAGCAAGACCAGTAAGCCCATTAAATCTTTCAGTGGTTGAAAACGAATCATGTTTCTTTTTGTGCTTCGCGAGACATTCTTCATAGCTTATCTGCTTTCGATTCTTGCGGCCTCTTAAAATGACAGTTCCCTTAGTTATTTGCTGTTTACTAAATGCTGCTCACGGTGAAGACATCCAGATGTTTCTGTTGTGCGTGCTGCGTTCGGCTCGTGAGTATTACCAGATCTAAATCCGCTGCTATAGGTACCCCTTGCCTAAAGTCGCAATGGTGGTTAACCCTACCGTCGAGGTGCACCCACATTGTCCCCAGATCCCAGACGAATTCCACGTCAGCACGCATTTCAGGGCGTTCCTTGTGCTGCCCGATGCAGTGCATTGATGACACAGGTCGATACTTAGCTGTGTCGCTAATGTTCTTTTCCCTCACAATAAGCTGCAAGGAAAAATAAAAATAAGGGCACGTTTATTGATCCAGACAGCTTTACACTAAATTGAGAATTCTTGGAACCCTCATTAAATAACGGCCGCAACATATATCTAATATAGTTTGCTCTGCGTGTTTTCAAATGGCTTCCTTACTTGGACGCGCACTGTGCCCATAGGGGTGTGGTTCATATATGCGGGATAGTTTGGAATACGCAGTTGTGTTAGTAAATTGGTAGTAATTTAATGTTAGTCGTCGTGTCTCTGTCTGCTTCGTGCCTCTGCATTTATGTGAGTGGTGTTTGACCATGCATTAGCGCAGCCAGAAATTTTTTGGAGGGAGGAGCTAGGTGAAAGGGTAACTTCCCTTTGTACGGGATTGACCGCATTTCGCAAAGGGGGACGGGAAGCTCGGACCCGTTGCGCCGACCTCCCGTGCTCGACCTGATTTCCTCGCAGCTAGATGTATGGTTACGAACAAGCCTGCTTAGTTTCCGATCATCGTAGCCGCAACGATGTGCTCTGGAAAGCGCCACGCATGTTAACGTGTCACTTTACCGATTTGTGGTTCTATACTCACGGCATAGTGGATCTCTTTCTGCGGAGCACAGCACATGCGCGAACGTCCTCGTTTTCCTAGCGGTGCGCAAAAAGGCCCGACTTGAAGGCATAAACGGGAGTCTGACTTGAATCGGTCTTTTACGCTCAGCAAAACAAAAGTTAAAACGACGGAGACTGAAAGAGAGCAGATCCGGCTCATTTGAAAACTGCGGAGCACCCGCTACGCAAGCACACAGCGTTTCCTCGTGGGCAAAACGTTCAGACGCGAACAAAAACCGCGCGCACTTTCCGCGCCGATCACCGATTGCCTCTGGCGCCAGGTCCCCTAAGACGCATGAAAGAAAGAAGGGTAGAAGAAAAAGACAGGAACGATGAACTGGAAGCTAAGAGATTGAAAACGCCAACGAACCAGCAGCAGCTAAGCGTGGTGCCATGACGAAGGGCGGGAGGGGGGTGGAAAAAGCCAATGACAAAACAGTCTGGGCGGCGCGCTGACTCGAAACCAAGCGCCTCTTTGGCAGCAGTTGCGCACGTCTTCAGGGGAGACGCATTCACACGAGCCTGCGGCTAGCGGTGGAAAAATACGAAAATAAGGAACGGGGAATGAGGCAGCTAGTGCGGGGGGAGGGCGGCGGCGAAGAACCAAGCGCTTCGGCGGCGGCTGCGCAGGTAGCGAGCTGCCACAGGAAGCACAAGAGCTGTCTGTCTGCGGATCGGAAGCACGGAGGCGCGCGGGCGGCCTGAACGGCGGCGAGGCAGTGGCGCCGAGTCATGCAACCTCGACCGGCCGCCACAAAAACCGCGGGCGATTATTTTAAATAACCCTGGCGGCGGCGGCGGCCGTGCTTGCCACTCTCGTGTTCGATTATGCCGCCCGAGCGGACGCGCAAACAACGAACGACACCGCGTGAAAATTGCCGGCGCCAGTCGGGGGTGAAATTCGACGGGCGAGGAGGGCTTCGTGGTGAAGACCGCGCGCCTGCCGAGTGCGCGCGGCCTCGTGCTTCTGGAAGAAGGCCGGCTTCGGCAGGTGAGGTTGGGTCCTTATGGTCAGAACTGCCGATATGGTGCATGGGGATCCATGTCCGGCGGTCATGGGGTATCGAGGAGACGGCACATGCTGACTCAGCCACCGGTGGACTCGAAATATGTACATATTGTGCGCATGTGGCATCAGACAAGCACAGTCACTGGAATTATGTAAGGAGGCTGTGCTGTATTTGCCGATGTAGCTATGAAATCACGGATTCGCTACTCCTTGGTCAATACGATGCCGCTGCTGTTGCACTTGTAGGCCGGCGAGCGATACAGCGAGAATAGAGCCGTGGTCACTGCATAAGCAGCGAAAGCAGAGCGACGCGGACTTCGGCTCTTATGCGATCAATGCAAAATGGGTGAAAGTAGAAGAAACATTTTAGCATTCTGCGCTACGAGTGACCGCATGTCCAGGGTATTTGTTCTTCCGTAGTTTTAGTGCGAAAGCTCTGCTTCACAAGGTCACACCGGCTCACCGGTTTGAGTGAAGCATGACCTTGAGGGTGACCTTGGGCAAACCATAAATAAATAAATATCACCGCGACTGGGATTTGAACCCACGGCGGCGTGAACAGATCAGCTTCACAGGCCACTGCAAGAGAGTACTAGGCTATGGCCGCAGCCGATCACGCTTCGTGTTAAACTGCAACACACTCTCGTGTTGTTCATTGCACATATAAAGTCGTCTTCATCAACTAATACTACTATCAAACTAATGTTCGCGCTTTGATCTACGTGGCGGTAGTGACAGAGAGATGTGCTCTGCATGCGCTGGCGTGGACAACATTGTGGCAGAAACGCAGCACTGGAGCATGGGCCGCTGGCCTACATTGCGTAAATTGTCATTGACGATGAAAAAGTTGAGGATGAGCATAATTGGTTCCCTGGGTCAGTGGACACCTCAATCGCGCTTTCAGGTACGTGGCGGTGGTGTCTACCTACATAAAACTGCGCTTTCACACAATATTTTGTGCTTAGCAATGCTAAACTACCAGCCATTTTTAAAAATCTCGGTGTATTACGGTGCTTGTTTTCTGTGTTTGACTGAAATCAGCTGGTCTGGTAAAGTTGTCGCTCAAGTCAGTCAAGCAGGTCCGAAGAAACGAGAGATTTCGTCTTCCTAATTTTGGCAGTTGACTTTTTTCGTCCTGGGCAATCCCATAAAATAATTGAGGAGGAGGGTAACTTGTTGCAAAAATTACGGGGGGCTTGGCTTTGAGGAGAACCATGAATTGTGGGGTGCCTGAGTGGTGTGTACATGTATAAGGTTCTCGTTTCTGTTGGTAAAAGTGGTGATCTTTTTTCCCTGGTGTGCGATTTGTGACTGAAGAAAAAAATACCGTCATAGTCGGTGCATGCACACCTCGTTTGCAGTTCAAACGGACGCGGCGAAGGGGGCACGTTCCGTAGAGTTCTTGTGGAAGAGCCGGGCATGATTCACACAGCCGCCAAACCATCCTTCGGGACCAGCACAGGCTGGTGTCGTTGTATACTGCCGCGGACGAATAGTAGGCGAAAATCTATTAGACCCAATTTCTGTGCTCATCGGCCGGTTTTGTACGAAATTGTCTTGAATAAAGAAGAAGAAAGAGAAGTTGTTTGATAACACATTAAACTGAAGATGAAAACTTCTTTTAGAAATTTTGAGATAATGGTTTCGGGTGTATGCAGTCGTCGCGATGCTATCTCTCTGTCAGAAACTCTGAGCAGAGCAGAAGGCTTGAGCATGATCTGTTGACGGACTTCGAGCTTTACGAGGGTCAGCAGCGTCTTATGTAGCGGGAACTACAGCACATCATTATAGTTATCACTGTCTCGCAACTGACACCCCAGCAACAGAGGGAAATTAGGAAGGTGCTCTCTCTACGCATGCAAACATACGACACAAATTATTGCACGCATTTGGGCTCAGGTTATGAGAGAAGTGGCTTGCTGAGGCCTGCAAATGATTCACGCTGTCTTGCCAGTAGGCTGCATTACCACAGAGCTACGCTTTAGCTTTCGTCCTGCTATGCTTAGGTAACCGTTCTAAAGCTCTGACCGCAAACGATGACACTACCTTTCGTTACGGTGAAGAAGTTGCCGGCGAAATCCTTAAGGCTAATCCAACCTGCATCTCGCAACAACCTTAGCTCAGTTTAACTTAACTGTCTTTCGTTCTGCATTGCATCGCGCGCACTCTGTTAGGGAACAAAACCGGAGCGCAGCCCTGTCCGGTCTTGGCGTCCGGAGCTCAACAACGGCGCGGCACCGTACCGAAGCTGTCGCTCTTCGTGGCGTCCGGCTCGAACATTTACTTGGCTACGTCCTTCCAGACCTTGTCCATTCTTTTTCTTCCTTCGTACTTACTTCGCTGCTAACTCCTTTTCTTCGCTATACCTTAGCGTCATTTCGTTTCTGTTCGTTTTAGTAGCAATCCTGAAAAAGGCGATGACTGTCTGAAGCCTCTTAGATGCCTGCAGAAATAAATAAATATTGCCGCGACTGGGTTTCCAACCCGCGGCGGCGCGGACAGGTCAGCTTTGCTCGCCACTGCACGAGGGGACTATGCCATCGCTGCAGCCGATCACGCCTCGTGTTAAACTGCAACACAGTCTCGCACTGTGCATTCTTCACCAACTTCCATCTCTGCGCAAACGTCACAAAAGGAAAGGAAACACACATAACTGGCTCTGTGGGTCAGTGTACACGTCAATCACGCTTTGAGCTACGTGGCAGTAGTGACAGAGAGATGTGCGCTGCTTGCGTTTGCGTTGACAACGCTTTGGTAGAAACGCGGCTCTGAAACAATAGACCACCGGCGTTCATTGGCGTAGGCAACGTTGTAGGCTCCGTTGATTTCGAGGAATGGAAAGGTGCATAATTGGCTCCCTGGGTCAGTGGACACCTCAATCGCGTTTTCAGGTACGTGGCGGTGGTGCCCACCAGCAAAAAACTGCTTTCGCACAATATTTCATACTTAGCAGTGCTAAACCGCCAGCATTTTTTTTATTTCATTGCCGTTGCACATGACAGTAGCTCATGGGCGTATTTTAAAGCAAGGCTGCGAGTTTTTCAACGATAGAAGCAAAAGGCTGCTGATTTCTCTAATAATGAAAGAACGAGGGAAAGTCACGATGTATCGCAGCGGCCTCACCAACTGATAGCTGTGTAACTGATAATTCATAGAAGTCAGCACTGGAAACTGAAAGCAATGAAAGGCTTCTACCTTTACAATGTACTAAGGAAAATGGTAGAGTCTGCGCATGACATCGTAAACTACCGCTGCCGATCGGCCCCTAAACTGAGCTCGAATTAAAACATGGTGTTTATGCGCGTAAACTATCCACCATTGGAAAGTTTCGCGACACTGTGCTTCCGTCAGGCGCGTGAACCGCGCGGACGTGCTATCAGGTGTTGGTACCGCAACGGTAAACTAAAGCGTTCCACTAACTGTGCATGCGCGCGGAACACAGGCACAGCCAGCGCCCGACGGAAGTGGTAGTGGTACACACTAACGGTATGTTAAAATGTTCTGTTTGGTTTATGGCTGAATGGGCCACGTGGTACACTCAGTATAAAATAAATGTAATGTTTTGCGTGCTCCCTCAGAAATTTAATGTTTTTCGCTGCGTTCCGATATCTCCGATATCTTTCTTGAAAAGTAACTTTCGCTGTTGGATAACTTATCGTCTATTAATAATTACTATTTTTCCTTTGCAATTTATAAAGAATAATTTTTCTTATGTTTTTCATTTGGTACCCTTTCGCTCTAACACAAATGCCCTTATGACACGATAACTAAAAAATGAATTTTCTATAGGCTTCGCCACGTTTCTCTTTTCTTCATGCTTTTTTTTTCGTGCCCATGTGCGCGACCAGACGCGCAGTTACATTCCTTTCTTTCTTCCTTTAGGGATTCGGTTGGACAGGCAGGTCGACACGCCGTATTAGCGTGTTTACTCTGGCCGTGCCTCCTTTTCATTCTGTTAAGGCACTGAGACCGCATAGCTTGCCGGCCCCTTCGCTTTCATCTCAAGGGGCGCAAGGATCGTAGACGAAACGCGACGTCAGAGCCCAGTGCTCTGACTGATCAGCGAACTGATCTCATGATGTCAGTACTAGAGCACTGCACGGGCCTCAATTTGAGGCCCAAGCCCGGCCCGGGCCCGGGCCCGAGACCTGAAGCCCGAGCCCGGCCCAGGCCCGCGGCTTCAAGCCCGGGCCCGGCCCAGGCCCGCTAAATTATCGCTCTAGCGAGCCCGGCCCGACCCGTGAATCCCGGAGTAAAGCCCAGCCCGGGCCCGGCCCGGTCCGTTTCACAGTATCGCTTGAGGTGCTCACTCTGAGCAAGTAGACTGCTGCTAGACCGATAAGAAACTGGCCGACAAAGGTTCTGAAACCACAGTTTGGCTTGCAAAAAGTTGGTTCTTTTTAACCCAGAAAGAAATGATTAAGAGTAGTGCTCGCCAGGACCATCTTTTGGACAGTGATCTCGTGTAGGTGCGCAAAGATAAACTCGGAAGTTCCGAGAGACAAATAAAAAGGGCCGCATACGCGCGTAATAGACTACTTTGCATTCCCTCATGAGTTTAATCAGTTATATTTTGCCGCCCGCGAAGTATAAGCATTAAAGCTGCCTAGCAAGCAGTAAGATGACATTTTTTTAGTGAACGCGATCTCACAGGTTGAACTCATAGCCGAACTGGTCGCCTTTTAGCAGAAACGAAAAGCTAAAAGGCTTGAGTATTTCACGATGTGTGTTTGAAGACTATAACCGTCCTAAACTAATATGCTCTTCCCGAATGCATTTCTAATAGTGTATAGGTATGTTTTGGGATGACGAGCGATCAATAGCCAATTAAGACCGGTTGAATTTTACTCTTACTGGTGGAGCAGAAGATAACGCGCGAACCACGTGATAACTTACAGGGCTAAACACTTGTCATGACAACCAGGCGGAAGAAGCGAGGAGCGATAGATGTGGTTATGAGATGAGATTTACAAACTCTCGCAAGCTTTTGTGGCTATTTCATTTAAGTGACGTTCCGGTCAGCTGATCAAAAAGAAAACCAAACACGCTTTAGTTTGTCAATTTTTCCACATGAGGAACATATAAAATCTATGTTTTTGGGGCTTAAGGGCCTAAGGGGAGTCAGGCTGTGAGAGACACCGAAGCAGAGTGCTCCGGACCATTCCGACCCCCTGGGTTTGTTTAACGAGCAATGATACTACAAAGTACATGGTGTCATGCTTGCCGCCTAAATAGAAATACGGCCGCCGAGGCTAGGAGCACACCTTGGTTCCCCGGCTCAGTAATCAAGCGCCTTGACCACTAAGCCACCGCGGCATGGAAATAAGGAAATATATAAGTCAATGAATAAAGCTTAGTTGTTTTCTCAGCGCGTTCTATAACCCATAGCTCATCCGTGTCGCTGCTCCAATGCGGCAGTAGTGTACTTCACTCTGCAATAGTGAAGGAATAGTCGGACACCAGCCGTTTCTGTACGAACCCAAGCCCGGCTCGGGTCCGCAGCTTTAAGCCCGAGCCCGGCCCGGGCCTGCAACTTCAGGCCCGGGCCCGGCCCAGGCCCGGCAAAACAGATCATGTCCCGGCCCGGCCCGGCCCGCGGGCCGGGCCGGGCCCGGGCTTTTGGGCCGGCCCGAGCCCGTGCAGTGCACTAGTCAGTACCAGCGACGGTAGCTGGTCGCGGTCTTGATGTCACTTTTGACTAATTACACCCGAGAATACTTACATAAGGTGCTACTTTTACCAGAAGATTGCTTTTAGAGGGGCATTCAAGGGCTACTCGAGCCTGTGTCGGCACCCCTTGAAGAAACCTGTGCGGAGCCAAGTAAGCAGTTCCCACGCTTGAGTAGCCGCGGTTGTTCGTTGGGAGGCCAGAAAGTTAATTCGCTGATTCTCCCCTGAGCCAACAAATGTTTTATAATTTGTTTTTGGTTCCATCGCAAGAGCGCGAAGAACACTCTTGTGTGACGAAATCCGGGGGTCTCTTCATTTCGGCAGAGACTGTGCCATTTTCGTATCTTCTGTTGTGAACACAGGAGACGCGTCGCGTGAAATATGACAGCAGCCTATAGCAGCCCAGCAAAGCGCATACGTGGATGCGGGTCGAGACTATAGCTTACCTCTGCCTACACCACGTCATCTATAATGAATTAAAATCTAACAGCACTGCCTCTAGCGTCTTTCCAGAGCATTACGGTTCGACGGAAAGCCAGGCGCGCCGTCCCCGGCGTGCCACATCACGTCTGTAAAACTAACGCTCGCCAAAAGGAAGGAAAATGGGATAAAACCAAATGACGCAACAAATGAACTCTATTCTCGTCCGCTATAGCACCCTCGGAGTGATCGTTTGTCCTCTTTGCGTCATATGTCATTTTACTTATTTATTGCATCATTTTGAAAGCTTATTGCAGGAAGCAAATAATAAACTGCCAGGTGTAGACAGCAATGCTTGCTTTGTGGGCTTGATTTGAGTCAATACAAAACGGCATCTGTCTTGCCATTTGAACATTTTTATATCCTTCCCGCTTTCCTCTATACTTAGACTGTCTCCGAACAATTTGGAGAAGAGGTCGCAGCGTAGTAACTGCGTACTTGCGAAAAACACAACTTGTATGCACCTGCACTGCGGTCCTAGCTTGAACATTCCGTACCTGTATCCAGGTCTGATATTTATGCGAACGATAAAGCACGTAAGCTGGCGAGCGAGCGCCTTCACCCCCAGCAACAACGGCGGCAGTCATCCGCTGTAGCCTGATTGGCAGAGAAAGAGTGAAAAAGATCATATTTTTTTCTCGCCAAACGGGATGCCGGGAAAATGTATCCTGTAGCTCTACCCGTGCACCCGCAACTACAACACGCATCCGTACCTAATACAGGCCTATGAAATTTAGAGAACGCTACGGTTTATTGTTCATTGGGGCTTAACGTCCCAAAGCGACTCAGGCTATGAGGGACGCCGTAGTGAAGGTCGACAAAAGCATTTGTTGGGCGAGTTGGTGTTTTCGATGATCCATAACTACAGCGCAAACGAGAGGACAGAGATGAAGAAGGGACACCACACAGCGCTGACTCACAACTAAAGTTTTATTGGATGCCAGCAGGTATAAATACCTCCCTGGCGGCCAGAAAGAATGCAGTCCACACTTACATGCGTGACTGACATGCTAGTATACCAGTCACGTGCCACCAAGCAAATCACATGCGCGAGAATACAATATAATCAGTCAGCATGCACTTGTCAATATTCGCAATCAAGCATGTCAGTCACGCATGTAAGTGTGGACTGCATTCTTTCTGGCCGCCAGGGAGGTATTTATACCTGCTGGCATCCAATAAAACTTTAGTTGTGAGTCAGCGCTGTGTGGTGTCCCTTCTTCATCTCTGTCCTGTCGTTTGCGCTGTAGTTATAGATCATCGTAGTGAAGGGCTCTGGAAATTTCGACCACCTGAGGTTCTTTAACGTGCACTGGCATCACACAGTACACGGGCCTCTAGAATTTCGCCTCCATCGAAATTCGACCGCCGCGGCCAGGATCGAACCCGCGTCTTTCGGGTCAGCAGCCGAGCGCCATAACCACTGAGCCACCGCGGCGGCCAGAGAACGCTACTGATGTCGACAATAAAAGCAATAAATTTCAAACTTACTGCCATGCAGATTTGTACTGAATGGGAGCTCACATGCAACTGCAGCCCATTAAGCGCAGTGTACCAGGCTTCCTGCAGGAGGCTTGAGCAGACCGCGCGGGTCGTATACGATTACGCAATGCGCGCGAAAGGGAACGAATGTTAGTCTGCACGTGGCACCCTATCCGCTCGTGGAAATGTTTCCGGCCGCGCACTTAAGTTGCGTCTATGGTACTTAATGCTCGCATTCAAAGGCATCGAGGTATATAGACTACGGTGGCAGTATATAGGTGCAGCTAAAAACTGAAATGCGTCCGTTTTCTGACGTCTTCTCTCGTCGCTTCACGATGCGTACCTTAGCATTTAGTTTTTCTCTAGGAAAAGTCATGCTATTGTTTTCGTCTGTACTTAAGCTGCAGTCATAGACATCATCCCACTTATGTCCACTGCAGGCAAACGCCTCTCCCAATTATCTTCAATTACCCCTGTCCTGCACCAGCTTCGTACGTATCCTAACCCACAAACTTCCTGATCTGTAATGCTTACCCCTGAATTGCCCTGTCTTCCCGTGTAAGCCACTTCGTTGTTCACTAGATGACAGTAGTTAGGACCTGATTATTACGGTATGCATAAAAATAAAGCCACAACAAGAGCGGCAGCGATTTTTCATCCGAAGAGCTGGAAAAATTAGAGATCACTGCGGCGACCCGCACTGGGAGAATGCGAAAGCACTGACGCCTCCTCGGCACTCTTCGCCTCTCTTTATCATTTTCTTTTTGTTTGTTAATTCAAGTACTGAATTAGCGTAATTATATTATGCTTTAATTAATGATCGATTTATTTACTCTGTTTATAACTTCTTTTTATCTCAATCAACCATTTTGGTTTTTCAAATTTGGCGCCATGGCTACTTTCCCATCTACTTACTACATCCCCGTCCAGCCTATTCAACCGTCCAATGGTTTTGATGCTAATTAATTAATTATTCTATGCCAATGAAACATTTCGTTCGATTAATTATAACTCATCAAATACATTTAAATTCATTTCAAACTTTCTTTTCACTCCTTTGCCTATTTTTTCACTACTTTGCCGTCCACGGCTGTGTTCCCATCCACTCTCTATATCGACGTCCGTGCTATTTCGACGTTTTTTCTACAGTTTTGGCCATGGAGGTAAAAAAACTAGGAGGGAGTGCGCCCAGCCTCTGCAAGCCATCCTCCTCTGACGCCGCTGCCGAGGGCCCTTTTGCGCACTGACTCATGGGAAATAGGCCCTCCTCCACAGTTACCAGACTGCCAGCCAGCGGTGCTTTTTAGTGAACGTCCGTGCTCCGAAGTAGCGCAGAAGCGCAGCGCCTGTGTTGCAGCTTTGGCGGAATGCGTACCGAGCTCGAGGTTGTCTGAAGGCTCCGCGTCTCAACACTTCTGTTGATTACACTCTTGAGATTTTGGGTGCACTGTAGAAAACTGCAGGTAAACTTTTCATCAAAGGGTGCGGCCGCGACCTCGTCACTGTTCAACTGTGGTTCATAAAGAGAATGGAGAGGAATTCCTTTCGTCGTTATACACACATACGGAGCGTTTATTTCAGCGCATGCTATAAGCGGAGAACTCGAGAGTAGGCGAAGAAACGAGCCTCTAAAAAAGGGCGCAGCGGTTTCCAGAGCGCTCACGGCGGACGGAGGTCTTGAACGAGCGCTCCGGCGCGCTGCGCAAGATTCTATTTCTCGGGCAGGCGGACTTCGGCCCGCCCATGGGCCCGCCGTTCTCCGCTATTCTCGACGCACAAGTCGTGCCGATTACGCTCGCGCACATAGGCGGTTCCGACGTGAAATGCAGCAGTGAAGTATTTATCTCTCTCTTGCTGTCGAGAGAGAGTGCCGGCGGCTTTACGTCTGCCCCTGCGCGGGGTCTCCCGGCCACTGCGCACAATCACTTACAAAAAGAAGTAAACTGTATGTATACATAGCAGCGCGCTCGGAGCGTCCTGTCTCGGACTAATCGCGCGCGCGGCACACTGCACTAGCGGCCGGGGTGGGGCGCCCGGCTGCGTATATACGTCCGAGGTAGCACCCACGGAGCGTTCGTGTCACGCGTGCACTACCTGGCGAAGAGCGAGCGGGAAGTCAAGCCCGCCTGCTCGATGAACGCACAGAGGCTCACCACTGTTCTGTCACGGATATAGAGGCTAGAATATCACGGGTGCGCGCAGTGCCGCGCGGCCACAGGAGCGCTTCGAGACTGTCCGGGATGATTCCCAGCGCCCTGCAGGCCGCGAGAATCTCGCGACGCGGCACTGCGGAAGCGGCACAGCGAAGGAGCATGTGCTCCGATGTCTCCATTGCGCCGCAGTCCGCGCACGAGTCGCTCGGGGATGGTGGCCGCTGCGGGGAGCGAGCAGTTTGCGCTCACCACGGAGCCCTCAGTGAACGCCAACAGATGGTCGCGCAGTTGCTCGTACAGCGAGAGAGCGAAACCGAAACCGAAATCCGGCTAAGAGCTACCACTGCCTTGTCACGTGAGGGCCTATTTCCCATGATGCTTTCCATTATATTTTTTATGACTAGGCTTCAAGATTGTGACGTCATGGTCCCTCCTAGTTTTTCTTCCTCCATGGTTTTGGCTCTAATCATGGAGGAAAAAAAACTAAGGAGGGAGCGTGACGTCACGCGACCAGCGTTCGCAAGCCGAGTGTTTACGAAGCCGTTTTCTCCCTCAGTTTTTCGCTCTCCGAGTCTGTTCTTTATGTTTTGATTCTGGTAGGTTAGTGCGCGCGTATGTGCGACTCGCAGCACGAGCGTCTACAGCAAGGAGGTTGATCTACAGTCAGTCTGCCGCGCTAATCTGCGCATGCGCGCGCGCAGCGGGGCTAGATTTTACCGGACGCTATCACGTGGTGTGATCACGGGAGGGGGGGGGGGACACACTCTCTTTTTTTTACTATATCTTTACTTGTTAAGACTAGGCTGTCGCCGGCCGCTCCCTCCTTAGTTTTTTTTTCTCCATGGCTCTAATTAACTAACTAATCATCCTATAGACATAATTTCTTTTTGCGCAGCACCCTCACATCGTCGTCTTTCGATTACGACCACTCGTTTGATGCTACCTCTTCTGAGAAGGTCACAACTGCTGCGGACACGTTTTGAGGACACATTTTGGTGACACGACCCCGCAGACATAGCTAGAAATTCTTTCGCTTTAAAACCTTTCTGAATGCACTAGCCAGTACACATGCCTGAACTTCCGGGTTCGTGCCCGCGCTTGTACAGGAGGTGGAAAGTCGAACCAGGAATAACTGACCTGCGGGCAGTGGTCAGGATACTTGTAAATATGTTGGCCGGACCTTCGTATTATCATAAAAAGGGATCGAACAAAACACGTTTCGAACAGTGCCGTAAAATAACTTTGCGCAGTACTGGAGTTACAGGCGAGGAAGGTCGCATCAGAAGGAAATCCTAACTGGCAAGGAAACAGACCATTTGTTCTTTGGACTGTGGTGGATCTTGAGCTGCTTCAAGCGGCGGATAGAGCAGGAGTTCATTCTTACATTTTGTTCATTTGTTAGTTCATTTAATTGTTTCAGTGACTGTAGGACAGATGACGGTCGGCTCGCGCCGCGAAAGCACGCCTCTGTCCTTTTTTTTTTACTGTTTTCTGTGCTAGTACACCACCCCACAATAAAAGTTGTAAAATTCATTGTGAAAATCGTCAAAAATGTCAAACTCTTCCTCGCAAAAATTATGATTTCACGGAAGCCATCAAATCCAGGACTTCTGCTGCTATGTTTGTCACCTTTCAGACATGAGTTCGCGAAACCGAACGTCTTTGGCGTCACTTAATTACTTATTAACCTTCTTCCCGGGTAATATAAAAAACGTCTTTCAAGCGTTCTCAGCACCTCCATGAGCACCGATGTCAGTGAACTCGAACGGACTCAATTTTTACGCAACTGATTTGATGTCCTGTATTACACATTATATCTCACAACGGAGCTCAGGTAGTATGTCACAGTGCCGACCATTCTGCACCTTTCACACAGAGACGCTCGAACTGTTTGCTTGCAAAGCGCGACCCAGGGATGCCTGGCAAGAGGCAGCCGTCCTGTCAATCATAGCTGTCAAACACGGTGCTTGAGCCCGCAGAGGTACGATGACGACGGACACAAAATTGACCACGGGAGGTTTCCTCACAAGAGCGGCGAATTTAAAACTCACGCCGCTAAAAACAGAAAGGAAGCGATGGTTTCTTGAAGTCTACAGTGCAGGCTCTTTTCGCTCTGCGATACAGCACTGATTGAACGCTCTTAATTGTGTGCAGTCAGACGCATCAATAGTCTGGGCGTGCTGCCGGCGGCCCCTTTATCGGGATCGCATCACTGCGCGTCGGTTCGGCTTGCGTATATCCCAGATGCGGAGGAGGGAAAGCCGATTGCGGTTGAACGCCGCTCCCTCCCCTCGCCGCCTGTCAGTCTACCGCCGGCGGCGATGTTTACTTACCGCCCGTCTCTCTTCTCACCCAGCGGCTATAAGCCATGCCCCCTCTTCAGCCCGCTCTACGCGTGGCGCCAAACCCGAGTTACGTGCGCCATCGCGCCATGACCGATTTCGTTCGCCGGGGGCAGACCAGGGAGGTAAGTGCGCAGCCCACGAAGCCGCCGCCACCTTTTGTGTCGACGTCTTATTCCATGACGATCGGCGGCGCCGGCGCCTTGGTTCCCCTCGCTGCTACCCCTCTCGCTATGCTACTGGGTGCACGCGGCGCGGGGATGACCCAGAGGTGATGGGAAGAGGCTTCAGTTGCCTTCGTCTCAGAGCGATCGTCGGTTAGGGCAAATAGAGCATTGCTCCAGAGTTGGTATCTCTGCAAACGCGTCCGGTTAGGAAACTCACCAGTAACCCACTTTCACGGGACCATTTAAAATGCGCGCAAAAACAGTGACGAAGTAGCGCACATATCTAGAGAGAGAGAGGAGTCCCGTTTCTGACACCAATGCCACTTTCAAGCATCAGAGATTGTGGGAGGGACCAAGTTAGGAGGTCGGACACCGAAAGTGAAACAGTGGCACTGACCATGGCGCAAGCTTGATGTCGACTTACGAGCTTTCTAGGGGCTAACTTCATTCGTTTTGCTTTTAGCAGCGAAATACTAGGAGTGGGCTTGAGGTTGTGCGGGCAGTGGAAGGGTCTTATGCGACACAGTGCGAACCAGGCGATATAACGGGAAACCTGTCGCATTTCAAAAGGGGGCATGCAAGCTGACGGTGCTCGCCTTGCCGGTGCATGTCACCACCAGCAAATCTTGATTGGTATCAGAGGCTGGGATTATGTCGGCATATTGAAAAATCGACGAACCACACCAAAAAGGAGCAACTGGCGACGTCCGGGTGCGAAAACATTGTATCCAAGATCGCAAAATCACAGCTACCACTATCGACGGGCATCCACAGGTCCACTACCTGCGGATACGACAGCTACACGTCATTTTATGTGAGAAACATAAGTGACTGCCCATGGTAGAGAGCGGGTGGGCAAATGGTTTTGACAGTCACACAGTAAACAAGGGATGGGAAAGCCTCATTCTGTTTGTCAACATTTTGACAAGAGGACGTGTCTTCGTCTGGGCAAGTCTTCGCCTTCGTCCAGACGAAGACAGGTCCTCTTGTCTAAACGTTGGCAATTGCCCTGAGGCTTTCCCCTCTTTTAAGTGATTGCCCAGTTCGACACCTGAGCTGACACTTGAGCTGAGGTTGAGGTGGCAAACTGAGGTTCTTGATTCAGTACATAGATATTTACTGGGGAAGCAGTGCTACTATGAAAGGCACTGTTTCCCAAGCTGAAAACCACGTTGAAAGGACGTCATTTCTAGACCATAGAGGTGATTCAGGACAATGCGGCAAGAAACCTACGCGCCATCCCATGAAGTGCGTTCCAGGAGGCTTTCCGAAAATGGAAGAAAGGATGGGAATGATGCATTGCCAATAGAGGGGACTACTTTGAGGGCGACAGTGCTTAAAATGTTGTACAATAAGCAATAAAGATGTTATAGCAAAAGTTCGGTTTCTTTTTTAACGCTCTTCGTACATTGCATCACGGGTCTAGCCCGCAAGCGCCCCTGTCTCGGTAATCACCTTATAGACACACATACGGGGACTGACAAATGGCTGAATCCCACCTCGACACATATAACTCGCCACGCCGTATGTTCGTCGAGACTGTTGGGGAGGAGGACGAGGAGAAAACATTTATTGTAGTACTGTGCTGAATTGGGAAGGAAAGCTGTGGATGGACGTTGACCTGGGTGGCAGTCCCTATTCCAGGACGCCATTGGCTGCCGCCGCTGCCCGTGCTCTCTGGACCAGGGCCCGCTGGGCCTCCAGGTCCGAGCTGGACAGGGCCGACTCCCAGCCCTCCCTAATTGGCTGATTTATAACTGCTATATTTGTTTTTAACTGGCAGGCCCACACCATGTGGTATAGGTCAGCATACTGCCCGCAGAATTTGCACCTGCCCGTGAATGTCGGGTCCACGAGTTTTAGTACGGCGGGATTTGAGAAAGACCCGGTTTGGAGCCGTCTGAGGTGGCACTCCTCGGTTCTGTCGAGACCCTTGGCGGGTCCCGGGAGTACCTTCCTGCAGAGGCGTAAATGGTTTGTGATATCCGCGTAAGAGATTAGCGGAATCGGTATGATTGCCGCGGCAGAACCGGGGAATTGAATGGAACCCGGTGGAAGGAACGCTCGGGCAGCCGCGTGAGCGGCCTCGTTTCCCTCAACTCCCTGGTGACCGGGCACCCATACTATCTGTTTTTTACTCATAGCCGAATTCGAATCGCTCTCAAATGCCAATAGTATTCTGCGGGCGAGCGGCGCTATCCTACCCCGCACGTAATTTCGGCAGGCCTGCTGCGAGTCCGACATTATGTACGCTGCGTCGGACTGGGTGGCGGCCAGTGCAATCACCACTTCCTCCTCCAACATTATTGCGTTGCTACTTTTTACGGAGAGCCCGTTCACCTGCTTTCCCTCGTGCACCACCGCAATGGTGCAGATGCCCCCCTCGGTTGGACCCGCTGCATCCACGTAGTATATGACTGTCTTATTTCCGTAATAATTTTGAATTAATTTTGCCCTGGCTTCACGCCTCCCCTGATTATACTCCCAATTCATATTTTTGGGGAGCGGCTTAACCGACAAAGTATTTTTCCATTCCTCCGGGATGTCGACTCTCCGTTCAGTGGTGGGGAGCAGCGCGAGATTGAGGTCCCGAAGGATTTGTCTGCCGGCGCTGGACACCGACAGCCTGGCAATTTGGTTGGTTCTATGGGCCTCAATCAGCTCCTCCACCGAGTTGTGGACACCAGGTTGGAGCAGGCGCTCAGTGGACGATTTGGCAGGGAGTCCTAGCGCTTTTTGAACCGCCGCCCGAATCATCGCCTTGAGGTTCCCGCGGTCGCTCTTCCTCAGCTTGAGGTAGGGCGCCGCATAAACCACGCAACTGACGATGAACACCTGAACCAGGCGAACGGTTTCTTTTTCGAGAAGTCTACCATGCTTGCCGGATATCCTGCCAATCATCCTACTAATTTGCTCGCAGGTGGACTTTATTTTTTGCAAGGCCGTCGCATTGTTACCCCGGTTATTAATTTGTAATCCCAATACCCGAAGCGTCTCCACCACTGGTATCTGGGTGTCGTTAACGTAAATTTGCATGTTCTCACCCGAGTTTTTATCCGTTCTAATGTGTAGAAGTTCTGATTTGTTCGGAGCGCATTCCAGACCACACTCCCGGGCGTAATCTTGCACTACCGAGGCGGCCTCTTGGAGGGCTCCCTCCATCTGCCCCACGCTGCCCCGGGACGACCAGATAGTAATGTCGTCTGCGTAGATGGCGTGGCGTACGCCATCCACGTCATTGAGCCTCTCGGGGAGGCACATGAGGGCAACGTTAAAAAGCAGCGGAGAGATAACTGCTCCTTGAGGCGTCCCTCGGGCTCCCATCTCGATGGGCCCGAATTTTTCATTGCCAAGTCGTATAAAAGCTTTCCTATTGTCTAAAAAGTTTTGTACATATCTGAATGTTTTCTCGCCGCAATTGGTGGCGTTCAAATTCTCAAGAATTTTGCTATGTTTAACGTTGTCAAAAGCCCATCTCAGGTCCAGGGCCAAAACAGCCCTGTCCGCCGGGTTCTCGAAGGGGGGTCGATGACTTCCCTATTGATTTGGAGCAGCACGTCCTGCGCTGATTGAGGGCGGCAGCAGCTCGTGCTGTTCCAAATAATTGGAGAGCCTTTGTCTCACTGCCGCCTCCATGAGCTTACCGGCGCAGGACGTGAGAGATATTGGTCTCAAATTTTCTATGTTTATCTTTTTACCGGGCTTGGGGATGAATGCCACTACAGATGTTTTCCAGTCGTTCGGTAACTGCCCCAAGTCCCAGCATTCGTTGATGTAGTGCGTAAAATCTTCTAGAGCTGGATCGTTGAGGTTGGCCAGAAGGCCGACCGTTATATTGTCATCTTCCGGTGCCGTCCCTCGCCTCATCTTCATCAGTGCGGCTTTGATTTCCTCGACGGTAAATTTTGCGTCCAGCTTTGAATTTTCCTCTCCGGTGTATATCCTTATCTCCTCATCATAGTCTACAGTCGTACGTAAGTACCTTGCTCTTAGTTTGTCGGCGAGCGTTTCGTCTGTTCCTTGAAAGTCGTGGAGTGCCCTCCTTAAATTTATTCTCTGTTCGCCTTTGGTTTTATTAGGCTCAATGAGACACCTGAGGAAGCTCCATGTACCTTTCGTGCTGAGGGTGCCTTGTAGGGAATCGCATTTAGATATCCAGTTGGGTTTGGCTAGAGACCATGCATACTCTTCCGCTTGTTTGGTTAGCTGGGCAATTCTAATTTTAAGCTTACGGTTATGCTTTTGTTTTTGCCATCTCTTAGTTAGAGATCTCCTGGCTTCCTACAAGTGCAAGAGGTGGTTGTCTACTGCCGGGGTGCCGTGTGTGGTCTGCAATTTGCGCGTGAAGCTATTTTTTGTTTCAATTAGCGTTTTGGCCCAATCCTCATAGCTTGCCGCGTCGACACCCAGTGCCAGGGTTTCCACTTCCCTGAACTTCGTCCAATCAGTCAGGCAAGCCTCTCTCCTCCTTTTCCGTAATTTATTTGATTCTAATGCGATTTGTAGGATGCAGTGGTCACTGCCGAGAGTTTCTTCTGTATTGTGCCATTCGTAATTTTTAGCGTTCCGGACTAGCGAGAGGTCTGGACACGTCTCTCGAGAGACGCTATTTCCTATTCTAGTTGGGTACAGCGGGTCCGTGAGGATGGTTAGTGCTGCGTCGGCTATGGCTGCGGCTAACTTCCTGCCTTTTACGTCCTCTTTTATGATACCCCCATAGGTAGCTGTGCGCGTTAAAATCCCCTACCACCACTAAAGGCGATGCGCTCGCTATTCGCTTCGCTTTGTGAAAAATTTCGTCGAACGTGGGTTTGCGTTGTTGAGGTCTGCTATAGATGTTCAGAACGAACGCACCTTTGCAGGACCGTTTGTTCGGTAGGAACTGGATAAAAATGTACTCGATTTCTTCTCTCAAATCCAAATCTATCGTTACAGCCGTGCATTCTTTATGCACGAGGATGCAGGTGGACGGACTCGTTTGGTGGGTACTGTACGACCTGAGTTTGGCGTCTGTACCTACGTCTTGTAAAGCTATTATTTCTGGCGTTCTCTCTAACGTCTCAATGTATTGTTGTAGCGTTTATTTTTTTTCTTAAACCCCCTACAATTCCATTGTATGATTTGTAATTCCTCTTTGTCGCGTTTAGCCATACTGAATAAGTTATGTGGGTGGCGTTTTGCAGGCGTCCCCTTCTTGGGTGTCCTCTACTATGCGTTTACTGCTCTTTTTGCTGGAAATTTTAACCATTTTTGCTCTTGGACCTTCGGCCATTTCCTGCAATTTCCTGTAAATTTTGATCTCGTAGGACTGGAGCTTGTACAGAACTGGTTCTACTGAAACTTGAATAGTCTTTTTTAACGCCTCCTGAATATATTGTTCTATGTTTACTTTCATTTCCGCAAATTGCTCTTCTATTTTTCGCTCGATCTTTTGTTCGAGATTCAGCTCTATCTGAGTGTTCCCCGCTTCGATTTTTTGTTCTAGGTTTTGCTCGATTAGAGCCAACCACGCTTCAAATTTCTGCTCCAATCTCGCCTCTAGTTCCTTGTTTTCATCTCGAACAATTTCTCTGACCTCTTGCTTGGTTAGAAAACCAAAGTTGTTCGCGTTCGCCTTGTTTTGCGTTCCCGCGGAGGAAAGGCTCGAATCTTCCTCTTCCATCTTCTCCTCCGAGGAAGAGGGGGAGATGGTCATCGCGGGTGTACGGCACTGGCTCGTCATCGCGTTCAGTGCTTCCTTTAGCTTTTCCAATTCCTGTTTCTTCTCTAAGATTTTTATCAGCCAACGAGGGATGGGTGGACATAGCAACGCTGCTCCAGCTCACCTTGGTATTGTTGATGGTGGCACTGGAAGTGGCGGCAGCAGCCGGCGTCCCCTGGTTATTTTGGTCATGGCCGCTGAGCGATTGCCTCCTCCGCCTCCTCTCGGCCCACCGGGTGGGGTGGTCTTGTTTAATCGGTGGGTGTTATTATGCGAAGCATATTAACGTATGTTTCGGGCCTTCGCGCGACGCCCGGCGGTGGCCACCATTGACCTTGAAGTGAGATCACATGATGTGACGTCACGTGATGACGTCACACCGGCTGCAGATGGGGCCTCATATCGCGCCGTCGGACGTCGCCCGGCGGAGGCCTCCACGCTTCGGTTCGCAGGTTCGCGCCGTCGCGCGCGACGCGGCGGCGGCGCCACCATCGCTGCATCACGTGATATGTGACGTCACGCCAGGGATGAAGCGGCGCGCGCCCGCCGTCGCGTCAGTCTCTGTGCCCGCAACCGCGCCAGCGTCTTTGCGCCGGGCGTGTATGCGGTCAAGATGCCTCCAAACGCTAAGGACGTTAATAATAGGAATGCAAAACGAATCAGTGGGGAAACAGTTTAGACTTGGTGTTGTGTAGAAATGCTCAAAGACAATACAGAATAAGTGACGTGCAAACCAAGAGTCATGCATTTACGGACCATAAGAGTGTGTTTGTCGGGCTGCAAAGAATAAAGTACGACGATTAACCTAAAACCACGTCTCCGTTACTTAGCCCCATCCACACTGAGGCAGCTGCTTAACATGCTTCGCATCCACTGGGCTTAACCTTGATAAGCCTCAAAATTTTTTTTTTGCTTTAAACTTGCGTCCTCCTCCATTGGCTCCGGCGGCAGTGTTGGAGTTGGGGTGTCTGTATTTTCCGGTGCACTCCTTGGAGCCTGTGAGGTGGGATTCCCCGCAGATAAGGCACTGAGGCTTGCATTCGTGTCCATCTTGTGGGTCCTTCTTTCCGCAGGCATGGCAGCGGTTTTGTTTTGGACGCTGCTAGCTGCCGAGGAGTGCGGACGTGCGTCGAAACCACTCCAGACAAATTTATACTTTGCTATCGGGCAAAGTCTCTGCAGCGTCCGAAATTTAGGCGGACAAGATTCGTCAAGTCATCTCGCTCCCGTGGATACCATTTTTAACCAGGTGGGCTGATTTTATGGAACTTTAAGGGACTTTTCTTGTTCACCACATGCGACGGCCGAGCTAGACCTATTGGGTCTAGCCACGAGTACGGGCCGGGTGCACGCAACTCATCGATGCCAATGGCGACTGCGAGGGGCTACGACCCGAAATCTATGCAAGTCGTGGAACTCCACTCTCCGTAGAAAATACAGCCCGTCTTTGATGATTTAACTGAATATAATATCAAGAAGAAGTTAGAGAAGAAGCTTGAAGCCACGAATCGGGAGCTGCTGCGCCGGGGCAGCGGGAACGCCGGCAGCCATCCAGCCGCGTCGGAGCTGCAGCAACCGAAGCGTCCGTCACCTCGCCAGACATGGAAGCCGGCGGTCGTACCAAAGTTTGGGAAAGAAGACTCCGTGATTATAATCAAGCCTAGAGACAGGCTCAAATTAGCCGACTACAAAGGAAACAACAAAATAGGAGAAGCCATCTACGCAGCCGCGGGGATCCTTCAAGCTACGAATGAACTCGCCATCTGGCCTGCCTGGGACCAAGACATTATAATAATTGGCGTCCAAAATCCGCTATGCATAAGACAGGTGCTCGCCGTAGAAAGCTTGAACATTGACGGCAAGATGCGTGCGGTTCAGACGTACCTGAAACCGACCGAAGACACCAGCCGAGGGGTCATCCAGGTGGACCTCACAGTTACCGACAAAGACATTTCCGAGGCTATCCAATCGCCCGAAGCCAAAGTAATCGGTGTGCGAAAACTAGGGTGGTGGTGGTGAAAACTTTTGTATTGTGGAAAAGAGTTTGGGAGTCACAGAGTGGCCCCGCTACATGGTCGGCGTCCCTAGTCCGGGACACCGCATGACGAGGCCCCGTCTCTCGCCCGTTTCACCAGAGCCCTTTGGGACTCAAGCGAGGAGCAGTTGAGGAGGGCAGTCTCCCATGCCTCTCTGGAAGGGGTAGGGGAAGGGGGGAGGTGGCGATTTTGAGTACATGCCCACACCATGTGGAAGATATCACAAGTCTCCCCACAGTGTGGGCATCGCCCATCCGTGTTAGGATCGTAATGTTTTATTATTGCAGGACAGAGTAGAGTACCTGTCTGCAGGCGCCTTAAAGTTCGCGCCTCCGTCTTACTCAGCCCTTTTGCAGGGGCCGGGAAAAGGCGGTGGTTGTCGTTATAATGTGTTAATATTTCCCTGAATCGCAGCAGCGGCTGGTTAGTCTCCGAGCCTGAAGAGCTGGGATGAGGAGCCCGGTGAGTAAGCGCTCGGGCAGCCGCGTCAGCGGCCTCATTACCTCGTAAGCCCTGGTGGCCAGGAGCCCAAATGATTCGTTTGGGTGTTGGATCAGTGGCAGTCCGTCGTAGAATACAAGCAGCTAAGGGGAAGATCTCCCCTGCCAAGTAATGTTCACATGCTTTTCGGGAGTCCGTGATGATTATTCTCGAATGGCGTGGGCGGCAGCAAGCACTATCGTTACTTCGTCGGCCCGCATTGAATTCGGGGCTCGAAAGGAGAGTCCATCAACGTGCATTTCCTGGGATACTACTGGGATACTGGGATACTAGTACTGGGATACTATGGCGCCATATGCTCTGGGTCTCCCCGCTCCCCCGTAACATGGACACCGACATGCATGAAAACAGACGACAAGCGCGGGCTCGGGCTCTTGAGAGCCAACACGGCTTCCGACCCGGTGTATATTATGTAGACGTAGCAGGGCCATCGCCCACGGGATTTTACTCGGCCGCTGTCGTTCACCAGGAAATGCACGTTGATGGACTCTCCTTTCGAGCCCCGAATTCAGGGAAGTCTAACGTCGCCGTGCTCACGTTCGAGGGACGCACAGTGCCTTTCAACGTGTTCTACTGGGGTGAAGCTATTCCGGTCAGTCTCTACCGGAAGACAACCCCGGCCTGCACCCGATGCGGCGTCGTCGGATACAGGGTAGACGTTTGCCAGGCTGTTGGGGAAAAAATATTTCATGGGAGTGCTTTGAGAGGAACCACATATGATGCATGCGGGACTCAGAGGGATGTTTGTAATGATGCGTTCCTGCGCCGGCATTTTGTGAAGCAAAGAAAAAAACTGACGGTAGATTTGCGTAGCTAAGCCAAATGAGAATTAGGTGCGCTAGCACTTCGGTTTTCAATTCGGTTCCGATGTTCGGATCCTTTGTCCACAGATGAAAGTTGTTCGAATAGCGATAATGTGTTAATGTCCATATATTCGGAATTGGTCATTGTGTACTATGCATTCATAGGTCCCTGGGAGTCCTCATACCACTCCTAGCGCAGTAGTTAAGCAATGCGCAACTGCCTTGCGATGGCAAGTGCTGCCACCAGTGGGGCTTGCGAGACCTAGCTTCCTCTTCCCGAGCAAGCTTCCGCGATCAATCATTAATTGAACTGCCACCTGCCAAGGTGGGCAGTTTGCACGGTGGACAGTGTGTTTATACATTATGGGGTCACTCCGCGTCCAGCCGGCCGGGAAGGCGAGCTTCCGCGCCGGCTACACGCAGGCGTTTCTCGTAAGCGACTCGTGTCCCCAACCCGTGGCGCAGAGTCACAGCCACGGCGGGTTCGGACGAAATAGGCAACGATAGAGTACGCTAGGAAACAGTTTATTAACCTAGCGCAAGGCAAAGCACACTGCGGAAGAACGTTCTATCCGATAATATATGGTTCAATTGCTCACCAAGTCGTCGTCGACCGGCGTTGGGTAGTCGTCCAGGAGGCGCGGGCAGGAAGGGAGTCGGCGGGGCAGAGCGGCAGTAGCACCGCGGCAAGAGAGACGTTCCCGCCGCGCGCTGCTGCCTTTTAACCCCTACGAAATTGCCACCCCGTTGGACAATCGGTTGCATTCAAGGTATAGTGAACTAGAATACTTTAATTCAAGGCAAGACATTGACCCCTTCCCTACACAGCCAGTGCGTAGGCGTGACGTCACGTCCGAGCTGGTAGTGAGGAGAGTGGCCGGGAGGCCCCTCTCCCCATGCCCTGCGGCGCGCGCTCTCGTCGCGTGACTCGGCGCGGGGGCGATGAAGGATATTTGTATATCCGACATCATCCACCTTACAGGTTTCCCACAAGCCGGTGGGCAGGTGGGCAGCCTGCCACGAAGCAGGTTTCAGACAAACAAACATACAGACAAACACATAGCGGCTAAATGCGAGTGCTATCGCACTAAAAGGACGAGAGCCCGCCTGCCAGTATCCAAACCGGGAACCTTTTTTAGTTGCGAGATTTATTGCGCCACAGGCCTTTTTGTTATTTTTTTTCTCTTCCTGCGTTTTGAAGGTACACAATTTGAAAATTTCAGTAGAAGAGCTAGCTGAGTAAAGACAGCGCAGACACGTTGAAAGCGTTTCAGGGAAACAAGACCGTTGAGAGTGTGTCGTTTTCACTTCTTGCCCTCGGTTCTTTGCATAAGTAGCGCTCTGTGTGAAGTGTTCTGTTCACCTGCCCCTGTGGCTCACTGGCAGTGTGGTTCGCCTGCTGAGCCCAACGTCATAGGATAAAATTCCGTACGGCGGCAAAATTTAGGTTCAAGCAGCATTTAAAAATGCCAGTCGGCTGTTCGACGGCAGCACAAGTTATGAGCCCAAATACAAGTGGTCGCAACTAACCGGAGACGCACCACTACGGCGTCTCTCATAGGCTATGTGCATCCTAGGCACGTTAAACTCACACGCCACGCCGCGCGCCACGCCGCGCGCCACGCCGCGCCACGCCGCGCCGCACCGCGCATCCTACCGTTGATTTATTTATTTTTTATTTTACCCTCAGGGCTTACAAAAGCATTGTAGAGGGGAGGGGCAGAAAAACAAGGGACACTATGCAATTTGGTTAATAAAAGGAAACAGAAAAAAATAAAGGCAACAACAACGACGAAAAAAAGAACAAAAACGGCACGTATTCAAAGCACACGGGTAGGTTACAAATGCGCAATAGTTTGGTTGAACAGAATGCAGCAGAGTACAGCATCAACGTAAAAAAAAATAAAAAAATGAAGGAACAGTCATACAGAACATGATAAGCGCCAGTGCAAGTTTTAAAAATAAAATAAAAAAGGGCTTCAAAATATGTTAGTAAGGCAAGTACGAAATCGGTGGTTGTCGTTGATAGCGACCAGGTCAGCAGGTAGATGGTTCCAGTCACGGGATGTTTTTGGTAGAAATGAATGTGCATATGTCATGGTGGTGTGGCGAGGTATGGCGACTTTGTAGCAGTGATCTACACGGGCAGAAACATGAGCAGCATCTGTGATCAGGCGCGTCCTGAGTTGATGGTTATGATGATAAATTTTATGGAAGAGGCAAATACGAGAAATCTTACGACGTACAGTGAGAGGGGGCAAATTTAGACTTAGTTTCATGTCAGTGACGCTTGCTGTGCAGTGGTAATTATTGAGAATAAAACGAGCAGAGTGATTTTGTACGCTCTCCAAGGTTTTATTAAGTGATACATGGCCAGGGTCCCATATGGATGAAGTGTACTCGAGATTGGGTCGTACATAGGTAGTATATAGCTGTTTTTTAAGTGAAGACGGAGCTAGTGAAAAGTTACGTTTCAAATACCCAAGCATGCGATTGGATTTCGCTGTTATCTAGTTAACATGAAACTTCCAGGAAAGGTTATTCGCAATGTGTACTCCAAGGTACTTATAAGTTGAAACGGAGTCGAGTGGAGAATCATTAATACAGTAGCTTGGACAGGATGATTGACTGCGGGAAATTCGCATTGTTTTGTATTTTGCAGCATTCAGTTTCATCTGCCAAAGGGAGCACCAAGAAGCGATATTATTTAAGTCAGTCTGGAGTAAAGTCACATCAGAAGCATTAGTTATTTTACGGTAAATTACACAGCCATCAGCAAAAAGACAAATAGAGCTAGAAACACAGTTGGGTAAGTCATTAATATAAATAAGAAAAAGCAATGGAGCCAAGAAAGATCCCTGAGGCACTCCTGATTGAACGGGTACCTCAAGGGAGTCAGTCTCGTTAGCTGTGACATACTGGGTGCGGTTTGAAAGAAATGCGATTATCCAGTTAAGTATTACAGGATCGATGTTAAGGTGACAGGATCGATGTTAAAGATTTGGTACGTACCCAACGCGACCACGTCGGAGAGCGTACCGGTGTCGGCCAGGGCGTCCCGGAAATTGTCGACTCAAAAAGGTCTCACTCGCATGTCGCCGTGAAGAAAAACCGTGTTCAGAACAACACGATCGGTGGGCAGTGTCGTCAAAACAATTTGGTAGTCCTTATCTTCGTTGTCTTCCAGCCTGTTTCTGCGGCTAGTAAGGGCCGCTGTCGCCGCCCCTCTGGAGCCTATTCTACCTGCGTCCGCACACGGGACGTCCGGAAGTACAATCATTTTGCGCCACAGGCCCATCATGACGACGCCGCTGTCTCAATGGTCAACTCAATACGCAATGAAGCACTGGGGCTGAGATATGCCTTCACCACAGCTGTATACATAGGAAAGTTTTCTTAAATGTTCTTTGAGATTTTTGAAGTTATTCCATGGGGCACACGTTTAGATGAATCGGCGAAGATGCACCAACAGACTTCCACGAAGGGGGCCCTCGGCAGTGTCTCTCTATGCGTCAGAGGCGGCGTGTGCCGCAGAAAGCAAAAAGGATTGCAAAAGGAGAGAGTGAGCCTGCCAGGATTCGAACCTGGAATCTTCTGATCCGTAGTCAGACGCGTTATCCATTGCGCCACAGGCCCGTCTTGCAGAGGCCGCAGTCTCGATGGTCAGCTCAATGGTCAACGAAGCACGGGAGTGAGAAATAGCCTCACCACAGCTATATATATAGTGATGCCTGAGATGTTTCTTGAGATCTTTGAAGTTATTCCATGGGGCACACGTTTAGATGGATCGGCGAAGATGCACCAACAGACTTCCACGAAGGGGGCCCTCGGCAGTGTCTCTCTATGCGTCAGAAGCGGCTTGTGCCGTAGAAAGCAAAAAGGAAGGCAAAAGGAGAGAGCGAGCCTGCCAGGATTCGAACCTGGAATCTTCTGATCCGTAGTCAGACGCGTTATCCATTGCGCCACAGGCCCGTCTTGCAGAGGCCGCAGAGGCCGCAGTCTCGATGGTCAGCTCAATGGTCAACGAAGCACGGGGGTGAGAAATAGCCTCAGCACAGCTATATATATAGTGATGCCTGAGATGTTTCTTGAGATCTTTGAAGTTATTCCATGGGGCACACGTTTAGATGGATCGGCGAAGATGCACCAACAGACTTCCACGAAGGGGGCCCTCGGCAGTGTCTCTTTATGCGTCAGAGGCGGCGTGTGCCGCAGAAAGCAAAAAGGATTGCAAAAGGAGAGAGTGAGCCTGCCAGGATTCGAACCTGGAATCTTCTGATCCGTAGTCAGACGCGTTATCCATTGCGCCACAGGCCCATCTTGCAGAGGCCGCAGTCTCGATGGTCAGCTCAATGGTCAACGAAGCACGGGGGTGAGAAATAGCCTCACCACAGCTATATATATAGAGATGCCTGAGATGTTGCTTGAGATCTTTGAAGTTATTCCATGGGGCACACGTTTAGATGGATCGTCGAAGATTCACCAACAGACTTCCACGAAGGGGGCCCTCGGCAGTGTCTCTCTATGCGTCAGAGGCGGCGTGTGCCGCAGAAAGCAAAAAGGATTGCAAAAGGAGAGAGTGAGCCTGCCAGGATTCGAACCTGGAATCTTCTGATCCGTAGTCAGACGCGTTATCCATTGCGCCACAGGCCCGTCTTGCAGAGGCCGCAGTCTCGATGGTCAGCTCAATGGTCAACGAAGCACGGGGGTGAGAAATAGCCTCACCACAGCTATATATATATATATATATATATATATATATATATATATATATATATATATATATAGTGATGCCTGAGATGTTTCTTGAGATCTTTGAAGTTATTCCATGGGGCACACGTTTAGATGGATCGGCGAAGATGCACCAACAGACTTCCACGAAGGGGGCCCTCGGCAGTGTCTCTCTATGCGTCAGAGGCGGCGTGTGCCGCAGAAAGCAAAAAGGATTGCAAAAGGAGAGAGTGAGCCTGCCAGGATTCGAACCTGGAATCTTCTGATCCGTAGTCAGACGCGTTATCCGTTGCGCCACAGGCCCTTTTTTTTATTTCCGGATACTTACACAGTACAAAATCATACACGGAAAAATTAAGCGAACTCACAGCCAAAAGTTCACGTGGAAATTATAGTAATAAGGAAGCTGTCATCCTTAGGTGGGATGACGTTGTCGTTTTAAAATTCCCTCAAACGGATCAAGGGCTCTAATCTTGGCAGCCATTCTGGAACTGTACACTTCAATTTGTGCATTTCAACAAAGGCATGCATACTTTCACGAAAGTAGAGCCTTGCAGGGCGAGTATCGGGGTTTAAATGATACCCAGCCATCCGGGACCGCCAGAGGCTGTGCAGACCGATTAACATGACGGTATAAAAAGGTATGCCGTCTTCGTTATCTGTTGATAGGAACCTGATGCTATGTGTATCTAACGGTAAGTCTTTTTTAAGGGTTCTTTGCAGCACGTCCCAAAAATAAACCCCCTCCCAACAGTGTAGAAAAACATGATCTATTGTCTCAGGCTGTTTGCATATTAAACAAAGCGACCCCCATGGCAGA
The DNA here is from genome assembly GCF_055824585.1 of Amblyomma mixtum. Lineage (NCBI taxonomy): Eukaryota > Metazoa > Arthropoda > Arachnida > Ixodida > Ixodidae > Amblyomma > Amblyomma mixtum. Next base: position 274,763,279 of record NC_143014.1, on the reverse strand, counting down.
AAAAAACCCCTGTCTTCAAGAAATGTTTTTACCGACAACGTTCTAGTATGCAGCTTAAAGAAAAACGTTTTTACTCCTGGGGAAACTGGCATCCTTTTGACCCGCTTCAATACATCTTGACCCGGATAGCCGTTGTACAAGGCTCTGTACACAGGAACGGAGAAAAAGTCATCGCACACATCCTTATACAATTTTTTCCTATTGACTGAACACAAATATTGAATCGAAAAACGAGTTGTCAAAATTCTGACGCTGTTTACGACTTTTCTTAAAAAACCAAAAAGGCGCCCTGACATACTTTCTGTGGCAACAACAAAATTTGGCAACGCCCGCACGAGCCTTACTTGGCAAAAAGTGCGCAGAAATGGATCATTTACGTCGCGAAAGAAAATGAATCTGTTTACGAGCTGTCGGGCGAATAAGTGTGCTAGCCCAAGACCCCCGTCTTTGACACGCCGAAACAAGTTATCCCGTCTACACTGTTCCCAATTCGACGCCCAAACAAAAGCGGCAAATACCCGATGCAGCCTCTGAATGTTTAACCTGGAACAGTGAAGCGTTTGCATTACATACCACAACTTGGCAACAAAAAAACAGATTACACACCGTTGCGCATGTAAAGATAGACAGCGGCACACCGCTCCATTTGTCAGCCTTCTCACGGATTTCTTGGGCTTGATCGCGCCAAAATGGCTCACTGTCTTCATAGCATTCTAGAGGCACACCCAAGTACTTAACCGGTGTTGTGGCCCAAGTCACGTTGGCAAACGTGTAAGGCGTCGATGGCCACTCTCCGTGCCAAAACCCTAGACACTTTCCCCAATTCACCGGACTTCCAGTGGTCGTGCTGAAATCTTTCACGGCTTCGACTGCCACGCTAACGCTCTCTCTGTTCGTACAGAAGACGGCTACGTCATCAGCATACGCCAAAAGTTTAACCTCCGTCATGTGGACTTGGAAGCCCTGTACAGATTCATTCTCAAGGATTGACAAGCACAAAGTTTCAATATAAATGCAGAACAGAAGCGGGCTGAGGGGGCAACCCTGACGCACCGAACATCGCACGTTCACGGGTGCACCAAGTTCCTTGTTGACAATTAATCTTGTAGTGCAGTTTCGGTACGCCAAGGCTACGCCCTCGCTGATGACAGAACCCACATTAATGTAATCTAGAACTGCAAACAAGGCATCATGTGAAACACAATCAAACGCTTTTTCAAGGTCGAGTTGCTGAACCGCAACGCTACCGCATGTTGCATCACAACACTCCAGTACGCATCTCGCCTTATGCATGTTCGTAGCAATGGTCCTTCCCTTGATCCCGCAAGTCTGGTGAGGCCCAACAATCTCCTTAATAACGGTCTGTAATCTGGCTGCTAGTACTTTCATTAGTATCTTGTAATCAACATTTGTTAGGGCTATTGGCCTGTATGACGTCACCAATCTCAATTTCTCAGTTTGATCTGTTTTAGGGATTAGTACAGTATGTGACGACGCAAAAGAAGGCGGCAACAAGTTAAGATCGTAGCCTTCGTTAAATACTGCAGCTAACAATGGGGACAACACTTTTTTAAATGCTTTATAAAAAGCCGCGCTCAAGCCATCAGGCCCTGGCGACTTCCCTGGATTTAGATTATCAATGGCACGCTCAACTGCATGTTCGGAAATCGGCAGCTCCAACCTTTCTGTTGTGTCAGCATCTAGTCGTGGCAAGGAAGAAAGAAACACGCGCTTAAACCTGTCCATGTTCATGTCGCGAAATGCAAACAGTTGCTGATAGTATTCGTAAAACGCACGTGCAATGCCGTCTTTATCTGTCACGAGGTTGCCGTTCCACTCTATCTCTTCTATGTCGTGTCGACGACCATGCGCTTTCTCGAGACCGAGAGCCCGTTTAGTGGGCGTCTCGCCTGCTGCGCATCTTTCGGCCCTGGCGCGAACGAGCGCTCCTCGATACCGATCTTCATCTAATAACTCAATTTTCTTTTTCAGTTTTCTGATATCGTCATTATAGACCCCTGGCTCTTTGTACTCGTGCGCTATTAACTGATTTAGTGTCGCCCTTAAACAAGCTTCTTCTCGCTTTTCGTCATGTCGAATACAACTGCCTCTTTCTATAGCTTTCATCTTAATTTCTTGTTTGCACCATTCCCACTGCTCTCCAATGGTGGTGCAAGGCCGTTGTTCTATCTCTTTAAGCTTCCCTGCAATTATTTCAACTAAAGCTTCATCTTCTAAGAGTTTGGAGTTTAGCTTCCACAGTCCCCACACAATTTTTTTCCTTCGGTTTCTGGTGCCGATTGTACATTTCACAAGACAGTGACCCGAAAAAGACACTGGCATAACGACATAATTTTGGCATTTCGGAATCGCATCCAACGATAAATAAATACGGTCGAGCCGGGCATGACTAGAACCTTGGAAATGCGTGTATTTCACGCTGCGCGCTCCCTCCAAACACTCCGCTACATCATCTAGAGCAAATTCGCCAACTAGCTGCGACAAAACATCCGTGCTTGCGTCTCTAAAGGCGCGGCTACTTGTCTTATCTCGAGCACTTAAGACACAATTGAAATCGCCCATAACGACGAGTTGTCGCCCACTATTTAGATATCGCTGGATGCTCACGAAAAAATTTAACATTTCATCAGCCGCATTCTGTGCATAAACACAAAGAACGCGCCATTCGCTGTTATGAAAAACGAAGTCACAAACAATAAAGCGACCTTGCATACATGAAATCACTTCTTGCACTGTCAGTCCTGGCAACTTCCTAATGAACAGAAGGCACCCGGCCGATGTGCCAACCGCGTGACTAACAGCCACATCGTACCTTGACGTGAAACGCTGCACCATGCTCCCCGTGTCCTCTTCCCCTTCTATATTGGTTTCCTGAACCGCCAACACGTCCACGTCCTGGTCCGTTAAAATACGGTATACTTTACTTTGCTTTCTTTTCGATGCAAACCCACGGACGTTAAGCGTTGCTACGCTCAGTGACTGATGCATCGCCATTTTCGTACTTTAGAAGGACGCTGGGAGCATGGTGCTTACCTTTCGCGCCTAGCACGTCGCTAGACGCTTCCAGAAGTCCCGCCGCCATCGTAATTATCGGGCTGGACGTGCTGCGAAAGCGGCTTTTCGGCTGCCCTCCGGCCTGTCGCGACGTTAGGTTGCGGTCTGAAGGAAGGTCGTCGTACCTGCACAGTTTTCTCTGGTGGTTCCTCGGCGTTGCCAGGGAGCTGCTTATCCGCTCCGTCACCGGCGTCGGCGTGCGGGCGCTTCGGCGCACTGCCAGCGCTCGTTGACCGGCCGCCGTTCTCCGCTTGGTGTTCTCATCCGCCGATGCCGCCGGAGCACTTGTCCCTTGAAGGGGCGCTTCCTCGCTCACAGGCACCTCCGAAACAACGGATGGCAGTACCTGTTTCTTGTCCACGCCCTCACCCGCCTCTTTTTCAGTGGTCGTCGGAGTTGTCACGCTGGGGGCCACCGCAGAGCTTTCCACACCATCGGTCCCCTTGGCTGCTTCCTCAGCCTCGACAACGTCCATAACGTCTTCCGGTGTCTCCTCTCTAAGCGCTGGCACCGTTGCGGCAGCGTATGTGCGGATACACCCATCTTCCGAATGTCCGAAGCGTCGGCAGCGTGAGCAGCGAGGTATCTTGCAGTCACGTCGGACATGTCCGCTTCCCTGACAACGCAAACACTGCATGGGCCGCCCAGGCACGACCACAAGGGCAAGCTCGCCGGCGACTCTTATCTGGTGGGGGAGGTCGTCCGCCTTCATTCCAGGCTTCAGCTTGAGCAGAACTATCCTTGTGGTGGAGCCCTTTTCTTTCACTCCTTGCACTCGCCAACGCTCACGGGTTACCTCCGTCACGTTCCCGAAGGCCGCAAACGCAGTCCGGATATCTTCATCGGCGACGCCGTGCAGCATACAGTGTAGCCGCAGTTTCAGCACGTGGTCCTCGGGGTCGAATATAAGACACCGGCGTCCCTTAACTGGTAGGTCCTTGAAAGCCGCCAATCGCTTCGTTGCTTCAGCGCTGTTGAGAGTCACCGCCCAAACATGGTTGATTTGGTACGCCCCCAACGCCACAATGTCGGGGAGCGCACCCGCTTGGGCGAGGGCGTCACGAAAGTCTTCGACCTTGTAAGGCCGCGCTCGCACGTCGCCGTGCAAAAACACCGTGTTGAGAACAACACGTCCTGTTGGCAGAGTAGGCAAAATAATCTCGTCATGCTTATCTGCTTCAATGTCGGACCTGTTTCCGCGGCCAGCAAGGGCCGCTATCGCCGCTCCACCGGAGCTCATGATTCTGCAACCGTTCACTGGCGTGGCCGGAAGTAGAATGCGCCACAGGCCCGTCTTGCAGAGGCCGCAGTCTCGATGGTCAGCTCAATGGTGAACGAAGCACGGGGGTGAGAAATAGCCTCACCACAGCTATATGCATAGTGATGCCTGAGATGTTTCTTGAGATCTTTGAAGTTATTCCATGGGGCACATGTCTCTATGCGTCAGAGGCGGCTTGTGCCGTAGAAAGCAAAAAGGAATGCAAAAGGAGAGAGCGAGCCTGCCAGGATTCGAACCTGGAATCTTCTGATCCGTAGTCAGACGCGTTATCCGTTGCGCCACAGGCCCGTTTTTTTTTTCTTCAACATGGTATTTATTACAGTTTTATGTACATGAACTATATACAAGCCATTATGAAAACAGTGATAAACAATACATATTCAAAAGACCATCCACTAGAAAAGGGGCAATGCAGAGCACATCACTAATAGTGAGTGCCACTCCGGTTCGTACTCATTCTGGGCATACACGTCTCTTATTTGAACAACCATTCGACTGAAGTGATCCTTTGTAGACACAACAGGTTCACAGTGTCTGTCCATCATGCGGGTTTTCCAGAGGCTGTGCAGTCCAATCAGAAAGAACATGTCCAGGGGTTCATCAACAAATGGCAGCGCAGTGAGATAGCGAACAGAATGTGGAGTCAGATGAATTCTTTTTTTAAATGTGCGTTGCAGGATATCCCAGAAGAGTACTGCATCTTTGCAACTGATGAAACAATGCTCAATTGTTTCGGGTTCATCACAAAGGCGGAAATTAACGGTAGACACAAAAATGCTCTTTTTATCTAACCATGTTCTAACTGGCAACGTACCGGTGTGTAACTTAAAGAAAAAGGTCTTTGTACACGGCGAGACTGGCATCTTACGTACTCTTTTGAGTACGTCATGCCCCGGTAAACCAAAATACAGAGAGGGGTACATGGGCGGAGGGAAGAGCATACTGATTAAATCCTTATACAACTTTTTCCTCGACACTAAAAAAAGGAACTCAGGAGAAAAACGAACAAGTAGGAAACGGACAGCCAAATACACCTCTTGCATTATGCCCCACAAACACGGACGGTCACAAACATTGGAAGACACAATGAGGTTGGGTAAAACATGAACTAAATTTGTTTGCAGGAATGAACGTATACTATTGGGTGTGTAGTGTCACGGAAAAACATGAAACGTGACACTATCTGTCGGACATACAGGTGAACTAGACCAAGGCCGCCAGCGCTTACAGGCCGAAAAAGGTTATCACGCCTCATGGATTCAAAAGACGAATCCCACACAAAAGTAGCGAAAACGCTGTGAAAACGCTGGATTGGAAGTCTTACGCAATGAATAATTTGCAGCACATAATATATTTTAGTGGCGAGAAACAGATTACAGGCGGTCGCCCTGCCAAAAATTGAGAGGCCATGGGGGACAAACGTTTGAGCATAGCGCTGAAGAGTTGACACGCGGTCTTTCCAATAATGTGCGCTATGCTTATAGGCACTCAAAGGGACGCCAGGGTACTTTGGTGGCTTGCATGTCCATGTTATACCAGCATATTCAGCAGGTGTCGAACCCCAGCTACCAAACCAAAGACCGCAACTCTTAGAGCGATTAATCAAACTTCCTGACACCAAACCAAAGTCCTCCATTAAACGAATAACCTCATCGATGCTTGGCTTATCAGTACAAAAAAACGCAAGGTCATCTGCATAAGCCAATACCTTCAGTTCGTGGCCCATTATTCGGAAACCATTGACAGCTCTACTGTTTATAACACTTATGCAAAGTGGTTCCAAGTATAATGCGAACAGGAGCGGAGACAGTGGGCACCCTTGTTTCACCGAAGACTGAATTGGGACTGGTTGCGAGAGACAGCCATTAACAATCAAGCGCGTGGTACAGGATTTGCAACAAAGGCGTATGCCAGTAGAAAGTATTGAACCGAGATTGACGTGATTTAAAAGTGCAAAAAGAAATGAATGGCACACTCGATCAAATGCCTTTGCCAGGTCAATTTGCAGCATTGCTAATTGTTCTTGAGCGTCACTGCAATACTGCAACACCGTACGCGCTACATGTAGGTTAGATTGTATTGATCGTCCCCGCAAGCCACATGTTTGATGAGGCCCAATCAAAGTAGACATTGCAAGCTGCAGCCGATTTGACAGTACTTTAGCAAAATTCTTATAATAGAGTCCGCAGTCTCGATGGTCAGCTCAATGGTCAACGAAGCGCGGGGGTGAGAAATAGCCTCACCACAGCTATATACATATTGATACCTGAGATGTTTCTTGAGATCTTTGAAGTTATTCCATGGGGCACACGTTTAGATGGATCGGCGAAGATGCACCAACAGACTTCCACGAAGGGGGCCCTCGGCAGTGTCTCTCTATGCGTCAGAGGCGGCTTGTGCCGTAGAAAGCAAAAAGGAATGCAAAAGGAGAGAGCGAGCCTGCCAGGATTCGAAACTGGAATCTTCTGATCCGGAGTCAGACGCGTTATCCATTGCGCCACAGGCTTTTTTTTTCTTTATTGCCGATTTCGACATTCAAATCAAGACGTTACAAGAAATAAAACGTGGCGGCCACACTTTGGCCAACACGACTTTAAAATTTTTTGAGCGACATTAATCCATCAAGTACAGATATCCATTGCGGTGGATCAGGCAGTGCGTTGTACACATTTCTTAAGCACACAACGCTCTCAATGAAATGTTCTCGAACTGGGCGAACAACCAAGTCAGCGTGTTCGAACTGCATTCGTGTTTTCCACACCCCGTGGAGGCCCAGGACCATAATCAGGCCATAAGGTATTTCCTGTGAGGTATTTACAGGCAAGAAACGTATGCCGTACGGATCCAGGGGTAACTGTTTTTTTAAAGTTCTTTGGAGTACATCCCAATGAAAGATCGGGTCCCAGCAGTCTAGAAATACATGCTCTATTGTTTCGGGTTTCTTGCATAAAAAGCAGTCAGTGTTCCAGGGAATGAAGAGTCATTTATTTTGAAGCCAGGTCTTTACTGGGAGGGTGTTTGTATGTAACTTGAAAAAGAATGATTTGGCTGAGGGTAGTATAGGCATTTTCTTCACTCTTTTTAGGACACCCTGTCCTGGGCCACCGCGATGTGGAAAACGGTACAAAGGTACAGGGAGCATGACATCTACAAGGTCTCTGTAGAGTTTTTTCTTTGTAACGGTTGACAGGTACTGCTGGGAAAAACGTACATTCAACAGCCTATACGACAAGACAACTTCATGCAGGTATCCAGTCACACTTCCGCACATATTTTGAACAGACGAAATGACAAATCCAGGGAGAAGTCTATACAGCCTCACTTGTATAACTGTGCGCAGAAAGACATCATTCGGGTCCCGTAAAAAAACAAAGCTTGCCACGATTTGTCGCAGAAACAAGTGAGCCAGGCCAAGACCCCCTTTCTTGACAGGCAAAAACAAATTCGTTCGACTGGACCGCTCGCAAGTCGAGGCCCAAATAAAAATAGCAAAAACTTGGTGCATTTTTTTAATGCTCATCCTCGCCGCACACAACACATTCATGACGTACCAGATTTTAGATATTAGAAAAAGGTTGCAGACAGTGGCTCTAGAAAACATCGACAGTTGCTTGCCTTGCCACCCGTTCGCCTTTTCTTTAGCCCTCAAGGCTTGATATCTCCAGTATGGTTCAGGGTCGCGATAATTTCTGAGAGGCACACCAAGGTACTGCGTTGGCTCCATTGACCAGGTGAGCCGACAAAAGGCTTCTGGTGTGTCCACCCAATCGCCATGCCAGAAGCCATGACTTTTATCCCAGTTTATCTGGGCTCCAGTCGCATCACAAAACTTTTCGACGACATTAGTTGCCTCCCTAATGCTATCTTTGCTGGCGCAGAACACCGCGATGTCATCCGCGTACGCCAGAATTTTGACTTCGGCAGCCTGTAGTCTGTAACCTGTTATGCGCGCATTATGTTCAATCGCCAAACATAGTGGCTCAAGATAAGCGGCAAACAGCAGTGGTGACAGGGGGCATCAATGTCTCACCGACGAGAGCACGCACAAGCTATCAGTGAGCGAACCGTTAACAATAATACGCGTTGTACATTTTTTGTACGCCATTGTGAAGCCTTCCGTAATCACACTGCCCACATTCGTGTGTTCAAGTATGCAGAGCAATGCCTTGTGCGAGACGCGGTCGAAGGCTTTGGCCAGGTCAAGCTGCATCATCGCGACGTGATCCATTGCGCCACAGGCCCGTCTTGCAGAGGCCGCAGTCTCGATGGTCAGCTCAATGGTCAACGAAGCACGTGGGTGAGAAATAGCCTCACCACAGCTATATACATAGTGATGCCTGAGATATTTCTTGAGATCATTGAAGTTAATCCATGGGGCACACGTTTAGATGGATCGGCGAAGATGCACCAACAGACTTCCACGAAGGGGGCCCTCGGCAGTGTCTCTCTATGCGTCAGAGGCGGCGTGTGCCGCACAAAGCAAAAAGGAATGCAAAAAGAGAGGTCGAGCCTGCCAGGATTCGAACCTGGAATCTTCTGATCCGTAGTCAGACGCGTTATCCATTGTGCCACAGGCTTTTTTTTTCTTTATTGCATGAATGAATACATAAGTAAAATATCGTAGTTGTCATGCCCCTTGGCAGACAACCGTGTCTAATGGACTTTCATTAACACAAGTTGGTCCATCAGACTCAATACATCATCAGCGTAATCTTGTTGCTTCAAGACTTCTCTTAATTTATACACATGTTCCACAAAATAATCACATACCGATCGTGCATTCAAGTCACAATGTCGAACAGCCATTCTACTCCTCCAAATGCTGTGAAGGCCCAATAACATAATCTGGTCGTACTGTGCAACATCACTTTCAGTAGTCAAGTACCGATTTCCGCGCGGTGTCAATGGCAAGTCCTTTTTTAGGGTTCTTTGCAAAACATCCCAGTAGAACACCGCATCCCAGCAATCCAGGAACACATGTTCTACCGTCTCCGGTTTTCTACACAGGAGACAGTTCGAGCCCCAAGGAACAAAAAGGCCCTTTTCCTCTAGCCATGTTTTTACTGGTAGGGTTCCGGTGTGCAGTTTGAAAAAGAATGTTTTGACGCCAGGTGCAACAGTCATCTTTTTAACTCGCCTGAGAACGTCTTTCCCAGGGCCTTCACAGTATAAGGTTCTGTACAGTGGCTCTGGAAACAACTGTTCAATAAGATCCTTGTATAATCGCTTCGGCGTTACATTCGCTAAATACTCTAGAGAGAACCGCACTTGCAAAAACCTGAACGACCAGACAACCTCTCGCAGGAAACGAGACACTGTGTACCGCCGGGCACTGCAAGAAGAGACAATGAATTCTGGAAGTGCACTGGATAACATGATTTGTATGAATGTTCGCAGGAAGGCGTCATTTTGGTCACGCAGGAAACAAAACCTTAAAACAACCTGCCGCACATAGAGATGCATTAGAGACAGTCCCCCGACCTTCACTCTCCGGAAGAGATTATCTCTGCGAATTCGTTCCCAATTAGACGCCCAAATGAAAACCGCAAAAACCCGATGGAACCTTTGGATATTGGTTCGTGCACAATATAATACTTGGAGCAAATACATGATTCTTGCCACAAGAAAGGTGTTACATACAGTTGCACGCGCGAAAATAGAAAGATTACGGCCCATCCATCCTTTGGTCCGGTCCCGCATTTCTTCCGCTTTCTCATTGCAGTAATTGGTATTCTCCCCATATTTGTCCAGCGGGACTCCCAAATAAACCACGGGAGTTGTAGCCCATCGGACCCCGCAGAACGATTCTAGTTCCAAGTCCCATTGTCCATGCCAGACTCCGAGGCATTTATCTAGATTAACAGCACTACCAGTTTGCCTGCAAAACCTTTCGGTTACTTGTAACGCTTCTACAATACTTTTGCGGTCTTCACAAAAGAGGGCCACATCATCTGCATATGCCAGTATTCTCACCTCACAGGCTCCCAACCTAAAACCTCGGATGTGCTCGCTCGCAGTTATCATCCTACAAAAAGGCTCCAAATAAACTGCAAAAAGTAGTGGGGACAGTGGACATCCTTGTCGAACAGATGCCCTCACATCAATTCTTTCAGATAATATTTTGTTTACAATAAGGCGTGTCGAGCATCATGCATAAGCCATTTTTACCCCTTTGAGAACAACCGAGCCAATACCAATATATTCCAACAAACAATAGAGTATTTCATGAGACACCCGGTCAAATGCTTTTTCAAAGTCAATTTGAACCATAGCCACTTTCTTATTTAAAGCATCGCAGCACTCGAGCACGCTGCGTGCAACATGAATATTTTTAAATATGCTTCTTGTTTTTATTCCACACGTTTGGTGAGGTCCTACAATATCCTTTATGACGTATTGCAATCGCTTGGCTAACACTTTCATCAGAATTTTATAATCAACGTTTGTTAACGTGATCGGTCTATAGCTTGTTACTTTTACCAGCTTGGCTGGGTCATCTGTCTTCGGAATTAAGACCGTATGAGCATTGCTAAACGAAGGTGGCAGCCTACCGACCTCAAAGCACTCTTTGAAAAGCTTATAGAGCATAATGGCAAGGTCACATTTAAAGCTCTTATAAAAGGCCGCAGTCAAACCGTCAGGTCCCGGCGACTTTCCGGCATTCAATTCATCAATTGCTGTCTCTATTTCCTTAATACTTATTTCGTTCTCTAGTTCTTCAGTAATCTCATTTCCTAATATTGGCATAAGTGGCAAAAAGTTTTCCCGAAACCCTTCTTCACTTGGTGTTTTGCGTGCAAACAGCTCACGGTACTGTTCCACGAATGCACTCGAAATTCCACTTTGTTCACTGAGGGCTTGTCCTTTGTATTCGATAACTGATATCTCGTTCGACCGCGCGTATCGCTTTTCATCTGAGAGCGCGCGTTTTGTTGGCATTTCACCAGTAAGCCACTTTTACGTGCGTGCTCTTATCGCTGCCCCTCTGTACTTCTGAGCATCTAAAGCTTCTAGCCTAACTTTGACGCCTTTTATATCATGCATGAACATGCCTGGCGTTTTTTCCTCTTCAAGCCCTAAATTCGTCAAAAGCCTACGCAGTTGCTTTTCTTCTTTTTTTCCCTCATATTTTCATATGGTTGAACGCTCAATGGCATGGATTTTCACCTCCTGCTTAAAGCGTTCCCAAGATTCAATACATCCTGTTTCACTATTATTAAACATATCCATGATTTCTCTAACTTTCCTTAAAAATATGTCGTCTTCTATAAGCCTTGAGTTTAGTTTCCACATATCCCAGTTCATTTTTTCTTTACGCTGTTTCCTTCCTCCCAAAGTTACCGTAACTAGGCAGTGGTCACTAAATGACACTTGCTTCACTTCATACTGCTCACAGGAAGGTGAAAACTCCGGCGACACGTATATTCTGTCCAGTCGTGCGTGGCTACGACCTTGAAAATGCGTAAAATGCACGTGATTCTGACTCTTCGCCAGGCATATTACATCCTCCAAGCTGCACTCGTTGAGGACAGTCCTCAAGAAGTCAACACTCGGGTCTTTTACATCCTTTACATTTGAACGATCTTTCGGGTCCAAAACACAATTGAAGTCTCCCATTAATATGAGCACTCGGCTGCAATCAAGGAACGAGGCTAACTGTTCAAAAAAAAAACCCGCCGTTCCTTTTGTATCGTGGGAGCATACAGGACAACAACCCTCACCGCGAATGTTTCATATGTGAAATCACACAAAATAAACCGCCCCCTTGCACAAGTTATTATTTGTTCCTCTACTATGCCTATGTTTTTCCTCAGGAAAAGACAGCATCCCGCCGACAAACCAGCCGCATGGCTTACACAAACATTGAAATGTGACCGAAAACCAAGCACCATGTTATCTGTTTGCTGCTCATCCTCAACTTTTGTTTCTTGAATAGCCGCGATATCTAGATCTAACTCCCCGAACAGTCGGTTCAACTGCACTTGCTTACGCTTCGAGGCAAGCCCTCGTACGTTCAGAGTGCCAACTTTTAGCGGTTTCTTCAAATAAGCCATAGTGTGCACACAGCAAACAAACAACAGTGACTAAAGCTCACTGCTTCGGCCTCTCGTCGCGAGTTAGCGACGAGGACCGCGACAAGGTTAACTTGCCTTTCTTGGCTCCCTCCCCTCTCCAATGCCTTTCTAGCCGACGTAGTTCTCGTTCCGAAGCCGGTGCCTTTTCGTAGTCACGAGGTCGCTTAATGGAAGCGACTGTCGCATCCATCGGCGCCTCGGAGTCGTGGTCGCCTGAAGTGCTCTCCCTCGTTGGCTTTTCTGGCGGCGCAGCAGCATCCGCCTTCTTGCCAGTCGTTTCTGCAGCGGGGTCACCTTGTGACTTCTCGTCGCCAGCGGGCAGCTCCGGCTGCTGGGAAGCAGGGCCGTCGCCGAGTCCTGAAGGGGGCGGGGCTCCGGCGTTCTCCAGTTCCTCCTGGTCCATGAGCAGCTCGCTGCCGTCGTCTTGCGGCGGAGCAGTACCCGTGGCCACACGCGGATACGTGCGAACGCATCCTTCCCGTTCGTGTCCGAAGGCGTGACACAAACTGCATCTTGGCGTGCGGCAGTCGCGTCGAATATGCCCCGTCCTTTTGCACCGTAGGCATATTGGTGGACGGCCAGGCACCACCACCAACACTTGCCCTCCGTAAAACTTGAGCATGTGGGGCAAGTCATCGATAGAGAGCCCATCCTTCAGAACCATACGCACTAGACGGGTTATCGATTCGACGTCTTCGAACCCGGGACTGTTCCACTGCTCGCGGTTGACGTCTGTCACCTCTCCAAATTCTTCGAAAGCCTTCTGCACAGAATCATTCGACACGTAGAAGGGCACCCAGTGCACCCTGAAGGCCAACTCACGTTTGTTGGGGTCTATGACCGCACAATAGCGTTTTTTCACTTCAAGTGCTCCTTCTGTCAGCAGTCGTTCCTTCGCTTCCGCAGTTTTCAGCTTCAACATCCACACATGCGACATTTGAAAGGCCCCAATGCCAGCCACGAAAGCTAGAACACCGGCAGTTTCCAAAGGCTCACGAAAATCCTGTATGCGATAAGGCCGCCCGGCAATATCGCAGTGAAGGAAAACCGCTGTCTTCATTGCGTCTCCCGAAGGCAGCGTAGGCAAAACTAAGCGATAGCCCACTGGTGGGCGTCGCTCACCGAAACCTCGGCCAGACATGACCGATAACGAAGCGCGCTCAGAGCTTCCCATCACACGACCGTCTCCCACGGAAGCCGGAAGTGGAATCCATTGTGCCACAGGCCCGTCTTGCAGAAGCCGCTGTCTCGATGGTCAGCCCAATAGCCAACGAAGCACGGGGTTGAGAAATAGCCTCACCACAGCTATATACCTTGTGATGCCTGAGATGTTTCTTGAGATCTTTGAAGTTATTCCATGGGGCACACGTTTAGATGGATCGGCGAAGATGCACCAACAGACTTCCACGAAGGGGGCCCTCGGCAGTGTCTCTCTATGCGTCAGAGGGGGCGTGTGACGCAGAAAGCAAAAAGGAATGCAAAAAGAGAGAGCGAGCCTGCCAGGATTCGAACCTGGAATCTTCTGATCCGTAGTCAGACGCGTTATCCATTGCGCCACAGGCCCCTTTTTTTTCTTTATTGCCTGACTTCGGCAAGAACCACAATACACAAATACACTTACAGAGCACAATGGGCAATAATTAACAACACTATCCGCCTGACGGGGTGTGGCTTCGTCACGTTAAAACTCTTTAAGCGTCACCAAAGGCTCGACCCTTTCGAGCCACTAGGGAGCTTCAGAAGCAAGTTTCTGACCTTCAATATACCTATGCATGCACTCCCGAAAATAGATGCGTGCTGGCCGTGCATCAGGATCGCGATGATATCCTGTCATTCTGGAGCGCCAAATACAATGGAGGCCCATTAGCATAATAAGGTCGAATGGTGTCCCATCCTCACTCTCTACAGGCAAGTACCGAATACCATGAGAGTCCAGCGGTAATTCCTTTTTTAAAGTCCTTTGTAAGATGTCCCAAAAGTATACCCCCTCCCAACAGTGCGAAAAAACGTGGTCTATTGTTTCTGGTTGTTTACAAATTAAACAATGGGATCCAAAAGGTAGAAATAAATGCTTCCCTTCCAAGAATTTCTTGACTGGTAGTGTTCCGGTATGTAATTTAAAGAAAAATGTTTTTGCACTTGGTGGCACCTGCATCGCCTTCACACGCTTAAGTACGTCCCGTCCCAGGCCTCCATTGTATAAGGCCTGTACATAGGTTGTGGAAGAACAACATCACACAAATCCTTGTACAACTTCTTCCTGTTAACAGAAGCTAAATATTCATACGAAAATCGAACAGACAGGAATCGAACACTCGCGACAACCTCTCTAAAGTAACCAAAAATACGTCCCGAGAAACTCGGTTGAGACAACAAAGTCCGGCAGTGCATTTCCGAGCCTTAATTGGCACACAGTGCGCAACCATTGCGCCACAGGCCCGTCTTGCAGAGGCTGCAGTCTCGATGGTCAGCCCAATGGTCAACGAAGCACGGGGGTGAGAAATAGTCTCACCACAGCTATATACATATTGATGCCTGAGATGTTTCTTGAGATCTTTGAAGTTATTCCATGGGGCACACGTTTAGATGGATCGGCGAAGATGCACCAACAGACTTCCACGAAGGGGGCCCTCGGCAGTGTCTCTCTATGCGTCAGAGGCGGCGTGTGCCGCAGAAAGCAAAAAGGAATGCAAAAAGTGAGAGCGAGCCTGCCACGATTCGAACCTGGAATCTTCTGATCCGTAGTCAGACGCGTTATCCATTGCGCCACAGGCCCGTCTTGCAGAGGCCGCAGTCTCGATGGTCAGCTCAATGGTCAACGTTAGTTATATTGAAAAATTTAACATATTGACCGATAGTCAACACGGCTTTCGGCGCGGACTATCTACAGATACTGCAATAGCGTCTCTCATAGATTACGTTAGACTAACAATTGATAAAGGAATGTTCTCAGGAGCAGTTTACATAGATTTTAGCAAAGCATTTGATTCCATTGATCACTCCATCTTGTTTCACAAATTGGAATCTTATGGTATCACTGGACCTCCCCTAATGCTCTTGAAGAGCTTTCTCTGTGACCGAGAGCACATAGTCTCTATTAATGACCATACATCTAACATAGCTTTAATTAACAAGGGTGTTCCACAGGGCTCAATTCTTGGCCCTGTATTGTTCTTACTCTACATTAATGATTTACCATCCTGTTTAAAGAATTGCAATAGTATACTATACGCAGATGACTCTACCATGCTATCATCGCACCAGGACATTAATCAGCTGATTCTTAACCTACAGAATGATCTTAATTCTCTTGAGCGTTGGTGCCACATTAACCGCCTGTCCGTGAACGTCACTAAAACTTGTTTTCAGATTTTCCATCCCCCTCAGAAGTCATTGCCCATCACACCACTTCTATACCTCAATTCTACTGCTATTTCACCGCAAGATCGAGTTTCTTTTCTTGGTGTTATCATTGACCCTCACTTAAAATTCCATCATCATGTAGCTGAAACGTGCAAGAAAATTTCTTATGGGTTACGCGCACTAATTAAAGCCCGAAGCTATTTTCCAGTCCAAACTTTATTATCTCTTTACTACGCATTCATCCACAGCCACTTAAACTACGGTATCTCATCTTGGGGTAACGCCTATCATATTCATCTCTGGCCTTTAATAAAACTGCAAAAGCAAGCCATGCGCATCATAACCAATACCCCTCGAATGTCACCCTCCCGCATTTTGTTCATAGATTTAAACGTTCTACCTATCTCGGCCCTTTATTTTTACAACCTTGGTATCCTATTCTTTAAGATTCTTCATCATTATCTCCCGCTAAGCATATTTTCTCTCGGCACGATCATGAGCAACAGCGTCACACGTTTTGCGCTGCGTAATAACTTTTTACTACCTAAGGTCAGAACTAACTACGGAAAACAATGCCTTCATTTTTCATCCGTATCATTTTGGAATTTTTTGAACATAGACGTCAAACAAACTAATACGCTTTCTTTATTCAAGGTCAAACTAAAGCTTTTCCTTCTTAATTTGTGATTTTTTTGTTATGTTATTGATTCTATGCATCGCGGCATTTGTGTTTTATTTTACATTTTCGTGCATTACATTGTTTGTATTTAAATATTTCAGTAACTAATATTACATTATGTGCCCATATTTATTCTGTTTCGTCGCTAATTAATGTGTTGTGCATTTTATATTATGTTGCATATTGAAATTTATTCTCATGGGAGGTCCCGCCCGCGGTTTTGTACCATGGGACCTCTCGCTGTATACAATTGTAACATTTATTGTATTACTCAATAAACTTTCAACTTTCAACTTTTCAAGCACAGGGATGAGAAATAGCCTCACCACAGCTATATACATAGTGATGCCTGAGATGTTTCTTGAGATCTTTGAAGTTATTCCATGGGGCACACCTTTAGATGGATCGGCGAAGATGCACCAACAGACTTCCACGAAGGGTGCCCTCGGCAGTGTCTCTCTATGCGTCAGAGGCGGCGTGTGCCGCAGAAAGCAAAAAGGAATGCAAAAAGAGAGAGCGAGCCTACCAGAATCCGAACCTGGAATCTTCTGATCCGTAGTCAGACGCGTTATCCATTGCGCCAAAGCCCGTTTATTTCTTTATTGCATGAAAGAACTTCCGTAAAAAGGGGGAAAAACCCCGATCAAACTGGTTGGCGTCTCAAGTTACCGGGCTGCTTAATAGGAGCCCGCCATAGCCCTAACTCAACACTGCATCCCCATCAAAACATCAAAAAATTACGAGGAACTTTAGCGGCTAAAGTGGTGAAAGGCGAAAGCCTGAGTGCTGCATTCTGCTACGCGATTGTTCACTTCACATTTTGTTGGTGCATTAATTAACTGCCAATTAATGACGCTTACGCTTCTCCTTTAGGAGTGGAACGCGACAGCGTGTTGTAGCGCTGCCAGGGAGTCTACGGAACGCCACCACCCGTTCGGCGCGATGCGTTGCGCTTCGAACGCAACGCTTTTTAAGGAAAGGAAATGGGGCTGTAATTCTCTGTCGTCTCGGTGGACACCTGAGCCGCACGGTACAGGAAGAGAGGAAGTGTGAGTGAAAGAAGAGGGGCCGTAGTGAAGAAAATGAAAATTGTATTTGAGGAAAGGAAATTACGCATTAACTGTCTCACATATCTCAGTAGACACTAGTCGAAAATTGTATTTCAGGAAAGGAAGTTGCGCAGAACCGTCTCACATATTTCGGTGGACACCCGTCAAAATTCGCACGTGGTGACGTCACGACAATTTGGACCAATCTGAAACGCGGACAAATATGCCCCGCTCGTCGGTAAATTGGTTTTTGAGGAAAGGAAATGTATCTTGTCTCTCATATCTCGGTGGACACCTAAACCTCGCCGTAACGGAAAGGGAAGAAGATGGGAGTGAACGAAGACACCGTATTCACTAGACGCACCTTTGTTCATTCCAAACCATCGAGCTGGCATGGCTGAGTGGTAGCGTGCTCGACTCGCACTCAGGAGACCAGGGTTCGATTCCCAAGCTCGGCCAATTTCTTAGTCGGTTTTATTTATCTGGTCTGACTAGAAAGGTTAATTGGACTAATTGGTTAAGTAAGCAATTAACTAAATTCAGTCAAACTTACTTGGAGCATCACTATACGATTCATTTAATTGGTTGCATGGTTAGTAGCCAAAGTACAATTGGCCCCGTTTGAAATTCGCGCACTGTGACTTCACGACCGTTTCGACCAACTGAAAAGCGTGACATTTCTGTCGACAGCTCCTGCTTACAACGATGAGACATTAAAGGCTTCCGCCTTAAAATTCAGGGAGGCACACACATGCATCTAGGCACGGCGGCCAGCTTGGAGGTTCTTCGCGTGCAGCATATACACTCCTCACCAAAGCACACTGTTCACGAAACACAGATTAGGACGATCTTGGTGGCTCGGCATGTCTGTCCATCATACGACTTTTCCAAAGACTGAATAGTCCCATCAACACAAACAGATCATAAGGCACAACAGAGTTTTTGCCAACAGGCAGAAATCTAATAATGTATGGTGTAATTTCAATGTCCTTCATAAGAGTTCGTTGTAGTATGTCCCAAAAGAACATGGCATCACGGCACAGGATGAAGCAATGATCAATTGTCTCAGGCACGTTACACAGACGGCAATTCACATTCCAGGGTACAAACATCCCCTTGTCATTAAGAAATGTCTTGACAGGCAGCGTCGCTGTGTGTAGTTTGAAAAAGAACGTTTTAGCGGCTGCTTGAATGCACATCCGCCTAACACACTTTAGAACACTGATGTCCAAAGACCCCAGATAAGGCTGCCGATACAATGGTGTAGGGAACAAAGACTCAGTGAGAGCCTGGGTCATATGTTTTCTCGAGAGGCTATAGAGGTAATCTAAAGAGAAGCGTACAGTGAGGAAATTGAAAGTGTCAGCAACCTCCTTAAGGAATCCCCATAAAGTCCCCTCACGAGCCTGCACAGTCGGTGCGAATAAGTATGGCAAATGAAAACTAAGCCGCCTAATGAGCACAGCTACCAGAAACGGGTGGTTTGCCGATTTGCAAAAGAAAAAAACGGGAAACAAGTTGATGCACGAACAGGTGAACAAGGCCCACTCCACCACCCTCTAAGGGAAGGAACAAGTTGTCACGCCTCATGGACTCCCATTGAGAGCGCCACACGAATGTTGCAAATACCCTGTGTATTGCTTGCACCTTCCTCCTCGCACAATGCAGGACTTGAAGGACATACGCGAGCTTTGCAAACATAAATATGTTACAGACCTGTGCCCTCGAAAACACTGAGAGTTCCCTACCCATCCAAGCCTGTGTTTACCGCCGTAGAGTTACAATTTGTGAATCCCAGTAGGCTGTACTGTTGCGACCTTGGTGCAGCGGAACGCCTAGGTACTCAAGAGGGCAACAGTCCCAGCATATGCCACCGAACTGGCTTGGCCTAGCTAGTTCCCCAATGACCCAACCAAAAGCCTTTGGATTTCTCTAAATTAAGAGCCGCGCCTGATACATCGCAGAACTGTTTAGTCAAGTGTAAAGCCTCAAGTACACTCTTTTTGTCAGAACAAAAGAGGGCGACATCATCAGCGTAGGCTAAAACCTTAACTTCACATTGAGCCAGAGAGAAACCGCGGATAGGTGCGCTGTTAATTATGCTGAGACAGAGGGGTTCCAGATATACGGCAAACAACAATGGAGACAGTGGACATCCTTGACGAACAGATGCTTCTAGTGGTATTGGTTTCGTTAGCTCCTGATTAACAATTACCCTTGTATAGGAGTTCTTATAGCACAGCCTTATGCCTTTGAGCAAGACGTCACCAATATTTGCATAATCCAAGACCGCGAACAAGAAATCGTGCCGAACTTTATCGAACGCCTTCGCCAAGTCAATCTGAATCAGAGCTACTTGGCCTGTCTCGTCTGATACTGTCTCTAATACTGAACGTGCAATGTGGATATGTGTTTGAATACTGCGGCCTCTAATACCACCGACCTGATGCGAACCTATCAAGTCCATAATGACGAGCTGCAGACGACTGAAAAGAACCTTGGCAAAAATTTTGTAATCAATATTGCAGAGGGAAATTGGACGATATCCCTCATCAGTTTTCAACCGATTAGTATCTTTGCTTTTGGGAATTAATATTGTGTGCCCAGAATAGAAAGTGGGAGGCAGGACACCCACATAATAAGATGCTTGGAAAACTTCCAACAAAACAGGCACTAGGCAAGGCGAAAATGTTTTATAGAATTGGCTAGTAATACCATCTGGCCCAGGAGATTTCTGGCTCTGCAGGGCACAAATGGCTGATTGAATTTCATCCAAAGTGATAGGTCCCTTGACTATAGCACACTTCGCATCGTCAAGTCGAGGGAAGTTTCCGAGTAAGGAACTGTAATCGAAACCCTGACTTGGATCTTCGCAACTGCCAAACAACTTCCGATAATAGTCGAAGAAAGCAGCAAGAATACCAGGCACATCGCTGTATGTGCAATCACCATACTGAATTTCCAATATTTCCTTCGCAAGAGCATTCTCTCTTTCATCACTCAGGGCCCGACGAGAAGGTTGCTCGTCAAGAAACCTTCGGGACGTAGATCTTATCAAGGCCCCCTTATATTTTTCTGTCGCAAATCTCGAAGAGATTAATAACGTAAAAGCACAGCTTCAACAATATGCGCCACAGGCCCGTCTTGCAGAGGCCGCAGTCTCGATGGTCAGCTCAATGGTCAACGAAGCACGGGGATGAGAAATAGCCTCACCACAGCTATATACATAGTGATGCCTGAGATGTTTCTTGAGATCTTTGAAGTTATTCCATGGGGCACACATTTAGATGGATCGGCGAAGATGCACCAACAGACTTCCACGAAGGCGGCCCTCGGCAGTGTCTCTATGCGTCAGAGGCGGCGAATGCCGCAGAAAGCAAAAAGGAATGCAAAAACAAAGGAGCGAGCCTGCCAGGATTCGAACATGGAATCTTCTGGTCCGTAGTCAGACGCGTTATCCATTGCGCCACAGGCCAGCTTGTTTTTTTCTTTTTTCTTTATTGCCTGGCTTTGACATTACACAAGAATGACCACAACAAAATTGGGGGACGCAATGAACACTTGGTGTTGATATAGTCAGCCTGCCAAGGGCTCTCTTGGTCAGATTAAAATTCCTTTAGGGCCATCAAAGGCTCTACCCTTGACAGCCACTCGGGAGCTTCGCCAACAGCTTTGACCCTCTCAACAAACCGATGCACATTTTCACGAAAATAAATTCGTGCTAGCCTCGCGTCGGGATCACAGTAATACCCTGCCATTCGCGAGCGCCAAATACTGTGGAGGCCCATTAACATTCTTAAATCAAATGGTACTCCTTCCTAGTTTTCAATGGACAGATACCGTATTCCATGGGGGTGAAGTGGAAATTGTTTCTTTTTCGTCCTTTGAAGCAGGTCCCAAAAGTAAACCTCTTCCCAACAATGCAGAAAAACGTGATCTATCGTTTCTGGTTGCTTGCAGATAAGGCAGTGATGACCCCACGGAAGAAATAAGCCCTTATCCTGTAAAAACATTTTGACTGATAACGTTCCAGTGTGCAACTTGAAGAAAAAAGTTTTAACCCCGGTCTCAACGTGCATTCTCTTACACATTCTTTCCAGGGCCTCCACTGTACAAGGCGCTATACATGGGTTCCGGCAAGACAACTTCACATAAATCCTTTGTAGTGAATTACAATGAACGCGCCTGAACTATTATGAATGCGCCTCAGGTAGCCTGGATGGCAGACGAAGAAGTTGACGACGAAGTGTGCCGGCGCGCGGCTCCAGCTCTCTGGCTGTGTAGACTGACTGTGATTTTGCTGCCGTCCGCTCAGCTGTTTGGTGAACTGTGTCGCTGAGTTTACTAATACGCGAACCCCCTTTCATTTGGTGGAGGTTGCGGTCGTCTGACGCCCTGGACCTTCGCAGCCGTCTTCTCCCGCCGCTCACAATGCCTAAGGACTCCGTGCCCAGTCCTGCACCACCCAGCCCGACCGTTCTGTGCGCTGGAGCGCTGCGGCAGCGTGATCCCGCTTTCGTCAGTGGCACCGGCGACGAAGACGTCGAGGATTGGCTGGCATCGTACGAACGGGTGAGCACCCATAACAAGTGGTACGATGCACTCAAGCTCAACGACGTCATATTCTATCTTTCGGACGTTGCGAACCTATGGTTCAGAAACCACGAAGCCGACATCCCCACGTGGTCAACCTTCAAGTCCAATTTTTCTGATGTATTTGGCAGGCCTGCGGTGCGCAAGCTCCGCGCGGAACAACGCCTGCGAAGTCGGGCGCAGCTGCCTGGTGAAAACTTCACCAGCTACATAGAGGACGTTGTGAACCTGTGCACACGAGTCGATGCCTCTATGTCTGAGCGCGCCAAGATTGAGAACATTATGAAAGGAATCGACCACGATGCGTTCCAGATGCTTCTGGCACGCAATCCCACCACAGTCGCCGACGTCATTACCCATTGCCAGAACTTTGACGAACTTCGGAAGCGACGCATCCTCACCCGTTCTCCGCTCTCGCAGCAGGAATCGCTTGCTTCCCTCACATCTGACACCGACCCGGTGCAACTGTCACCGCAGATAAAGCAGTTTGTTCGGGAGGAAGTCGCGCGTCAGCTCTCGTTGATACCCTCCAGTCACGACGCTGCGACTCCTCTGGTGGCGCCATTGCAGGAGGTCATCCGCCATGAAGTCGCCGAGGCTATTCCCACTGCACATTCAGTCCCTTCGGTTGCTCCATTAACCTACGGCGAGGCTCAGTATCCCCAACCATCTCCTATACCCGCCCGGATGACCTACGCAGAAGCAGCGGCGCGCTCCGTGCCCCTGACTGTTCCACCTCGCCAGCCCGTCCTGCGCCCGGCCCCGTCTCTACGACCAGCCCCGGTTTCTTCGCCGTCACCGCAGCGGCTTTACAATCCTTGGCGCACATCGGATAACCGTCCCATCTGTTACTCCTGTGGGTACCCGGGACATGTCGCCCGCCACTGTCGCCGTCGCATGGTGGCATCGCCAACCATCTCAACCCCGGTGCATCCATCTCAGATGTTTTATTCGGCTCTCCATCCTCGCCGCTAGACGCGTACGCCCCCGACCGTCGTGCTTACGAGACCCGACGTTCTCCATCACCGCGCCGCCGCTCACTGTCACCAATGCGCCGTCGCCCTCCCTCCGCTGAAGAGGGAAACTAAGACCCGCAGTTCCGGAGGCAAGAACTGCGCGCTGTTCGGAAAGCTCAAGGCCTCCGTTTTCCCCACGCAACGTTCTTCAGGTCATCGTCGACGGACTGCCGGTACATGCGCTTATAGACACGGGTGCCTCAGTATCAGTGATTCACGAACAACTCTGCCGCCGCTTGCGCAAAGTCACGATGTCATTTACGGGTCTCTCGCTCCGCACCGCTAGTGAACAGTGCATTGCCCCTCTCGCCTCGTGCACAGCGCGAGTCATCATTGACGATATATTGTATCCAGTCCAATTGTTGGTGCTGTCCTCATGCTCACATGACATAATTCTTGGGTGGGACTTTCTGTCACACAACAACGCCGTCATCGATTGCGCCCGCGCTGAAGTTGAATTTTCTCCTTTGTTTGACGAGCTTACTACTGAAACATCTGCCCCCTTGACACTCAAGGTCACTATCGCTGAAGATGTTGAAGTAGCGCCGGGAGCATCTGCCCTTGTTTCCCTGTCGTGCCGTGCCGCGTCGGATGACACCGTTTTATTTACGCCGTCTGCTTCCTTTGTACGCCGGAAGAACCTGCCGCTACCTTCTGCTGTCCTCGATGTCCGGCGGGGTGTCACGAGGATGCTGCTCTACAATCCATCCCCGTGTGCCCTTACCCGGCTACCTGGTGAGTCCCCTGGCTGCATTCAACCTGTCTGCCTTCTCTCTGCCCTTAATGTTCACGAGGCAGCCAGCGGTCCCTCACTAAACGCCATGCATTCCGAGCTCGCTACTGAACTTGAGCCTGACGAACTTTTCCGCGCCGCCATCGACGATACTCTTCCGTCTACCTACCGTCAGCAGCTTTCAGCCCTTCTCCACACTTTCCGCTTCGCTTTCGATGCAGCCCATCAGCCTTTAGGCCGTACATCAACCGTGGCTCATCGCATTGAGACCGCTCCCACCCGCCTTTTCGGCAGCGCCCCTATCGCGTGTCTGCGGCTGAGCGTCAAGTGATAAGTGAGCACGTTGAAGACGTGCTGCACCGTGGCGTCATCCGTCCCTCTCACAGCCCTTGGTCTTCTCCGGTGGTGCTGGTCAAGAAGAAAGACGGTCCTATCAGATTCTAGTTTAGTTTAGTTTTAGTTTATGGGGTTTAACGTCCCAAAGCGACTGAGGCTATGAGAGACGCCGTAGTGAAGGGCTCCGGAAATTTCGACCACCTGGGGTTCTTTAACGTGCACTGACATCGCACAGTACACGGGCCTCTAGAATTTCTCCTCCAAAGAAATTCCAGCCGCCGCGGCCGGGATCGAACCCGCGTCTTTTGGGACAGCAGCCGAGCACCATAGCCACTGAGCCACCGCGGCGGCCCTATCAGATTCTGTGTCGATTACCGGCGACTGAACAAAATTACCCACAAAGACAATTATCCGCTTCCCCGCATCGATGACGCTCTTGACTGTCTCCAAGGCGCCGAATACTTCTCCTCTCTTGACTTGCGTTCGGGCTACTGGCAGGTCCCGATGGCTGCCGCTGACCGTGAGAAGACCGCATTCGTTACCGCCGACGGCCTTTACGAGTTCACCGTTATGCCATTCGGCCTGTGCAACGCGCCAGCTACATTCGAAAGAATGATGGATAACGTCTTACGCAAGCTGAAGTGGCATACCTGCCTCTGTTACTTGGACGATATCGTTGTCTTTTCGGCAGATTTTTCCACTCACCTCACACGCCTGCAGCAGGTTCTGACTTGCCTCACCGACGCCGGCCTACAGCTTAATCTGAAGAAGTGCCACTTCGGCGCCCGGCAGCTAACCATCTTGGGTCACATTGTATCTAAGGAAGGTGTTCTCCCCGACCCGGCCAAACTTCGCGCTGTTGCGGAGTTTCCCAAGCCGACAACAATGAAGCAGCTTCGGATCTTTATCGGTCTGTGCTCCTATTTTCGGCGCTTCGTCCGCAATTTTGCGTCGATCATTGCGCCACTCATGAAACTGCTTGGAACCGACAACCACCTGTCCGCTTGGTCACCCGAATGCGAAGCCGCGTTCACCACACTGCGCCGTCTTCTTACCTCGCCGCCCATACTTCGCCACTACGATCCGAGAGCCCCTACCGAGGTGCATACTGATGCAAGTGGCGTCGGCCTCGGAGCTGTCCTGACTCAGCGGAAAGATGGTTATGAGGAATACGTCGTGGCGTATGCGAGTCGGGTGCTCAGCAAGGCTGAATGCAGCTATTCTGTTACGGAGAAGGAATGTTTAGCGATCGTCTGGGCACTCATGAAATTTCGACCCTATCTGTACGGCCGCCAGTTTGATGTCGTCACGGACCATCACGCGCTTTGCTGGTTGTCGTCTCTTAAAGACCCGGCCGGCCGCCTCGCCAGATGGGCTCTCCGCCTTCAGGAGTTCGACATCCGCGTTGTATATCGCTCTGGCCGCAGGCACATGGACGCCGACGCTCTATCTCGATCTCCTCTGCCCACCGCCGCTGCATGCTCATCCGTGCCAGAACCCGTCCTCTCGCCTCTTACCACCTCTGATATGCTTGCGGAACAGCGCAAAGACCCGTGGCTTGCGTCGATCATCGACGTCGTGACCAACGCTCACACTGATGTGCCTTCGCGCACTCTCCGCCGCCAGGCACCCCATTTTGCCTTCCGTGATGGCCTGCTCTACCGCCGTAACTACACGCAAGATGGTCGACGGTGGCTGCTCGCGATACCTCGCCATTTACGTTCTGAGATCTGTGCCTCGTTTCACGCTGACCCACAATGTGCCCACGCCGGTGTGTTGAAGACGTTCCAAAGAATATCTCAACGTTATTATTGGCGGGGCACGTACGGGTACATTCGTCAATACGTCCGCTCCTGCATCGCCTGTCAGCAACGCAAGTCTCCCGCGCCCCGTACGAGCGGCCCCTTGCAGCCATTGCCGTGCCCGGCTCGCCCATTCGATCGTGTTGGCGTCGACCTCTACGGCCCGCTGCCCTACACGTTATCTGGGAACCGCTGGATAATTGTTGGCGTCGACCACCTAACCCGATATGCAGAGACCGCCGCACTACCCGCTGCCACTGCTCGTGACGTTGCCCACTTCCTGCTGCACAATTTTGTTCTTCGCCATGGTGCGCCGCGCGAGTTGCTCAGTGATCGAGGCCGTGTCTTTCTTTCGGACGTGGTGGAAGCCCACCTCAGAGAGTGTCGCATCATTCATCGGACCACCACTGCCTACCACCCTCAAACTAACGGGCTGACTGAGCGCTTCAATCGCACTCTCGGCGATATGCTCACCATGTACGTCTCGTCAGATCAGTCTAACTGGGACGCTGTCCTGCCTTTTGTGACGTACGCATACAATACCGCCACCCAGTCAACCACCGGATTTTCCCCTTTCTACCTGTTGTATGGCCGTGAGCCGTCCTCCACAATGGACACGGTTTTGCCGTACACTCCGGACGCCTCCGAATGCACGCCCCTTTCCGAACTCGCCAAGCACGCCGAAATGTCGTCAACTGGCCCGTTCTTTCACCTCGGACTCCCAAGGTCGCCGAAAGCATGAACACGATGTCCATCAAACCGCGCACGCTTTCTCTCCGGGTTCATTAGTTTGGCTTTGGGTCCCCTCCACTACACCAGGACAGTCTTCGAAATTTCGCAGAGAACATCATGGCCCTTACCGCGTCGTCGAATCAACATCCCCTGTTAATTATATTGTAGAGCCGCTTACACCCTCTTCGGACTTGCGTCGTCGCGGCCATGAGCTTCTCCATGTCAGTCGCCTCAAGACTTATTACGACCCGCTCCTCTTGCCATCACCATAGGTCGCTAGGATGGCTCCTCTTCCATCCCGGGGCCATTGTAGTGAATTACAATGAACGCG
The DNA here is from genome assembly GCF_055824585.1 of Amblyomma mixtum. Lineage (NCBI taxonomy): Eukaryota > Metazoa > Arthropoda > Arachnida > Ixodida > Ixodidae > Amblyomma > Amblyomma mixtum. The sequence goes on along the minus strand of NC_143014.1, from coordinate 274,736,216 downwards.
CCTGAACTATTATGAATGCGCCTCAGGTAGCCTCGATGGCAGACGAAGAAGTTGACGACGAAGTGTGCCGGCGCGCGGCTCCAGCTCTCTGGCTGTGTAGACTGACTGTGATTTTGCTGCCGTCCGCTCAGCTGTTTGGTGAACTGTGTCGTTGAGTTCACTAATACGCGAACCCCCTTTCACCTTATACAATTTTTTCTTGTTCACTGTAGATAAATATTCGTTGGAAAACCTCGTTGAAAGAAATCGGACACTTGCGACAACTTCTCTGAAGTACCCAAAAATTCCGCCCGATAGGGTTTCGGTTGCAACAACAAAGTCAGGTAGCGCGCGCCCCAGCCTTACTTGGCACACGGTGCGCAAAAACGGATCACTGACATCACGCAGGAACATAAATCTGTTAACAATCTGCCGCAAGAAAAGGTGTCCCAGACTCACTCCACCATCCTTAACTTTTCTAAATAAATTCGTCCGGCTGCACCTTTCCCATTGTGCAGCCCACACAAAAACAGCAAAAACTCGGTGTAACTTTTGTATGCTCATTCTTCCACAATGCAACACTTGCATCGCATACCACACCTTACTGATAAAGAAAAGGTTGCACACGGTGGCTCTAGCGAAAATTGATAAGCCTGTTCCTTTTCATCTTCCCGCCTTCTCACGCACATCCTAGATCTGTACTCTCCAATATGTTTCGTTATCGCGATAGCTTTCTAGCGGTACTCCAAGGTACTTCGTTGGGGTCTTCACCCAGGGTACATTTGCAAAGTGGTCCATCGTCGTTTGCCATGCTCCGTGCCAAAGCCCCACTGACTTGGACCAATTCACTCTGCTGCCAGAGGTTTTGCAGAATTCAGCGACACATTCAACGGCCTCTGTTACACCTTCTCGATTAACGGAAAAAACCGCTAAATCATCCGCATATGCCAGCAGCTTCACCTCCGTAGCTTGCAGCCAAAAACCAGTTATTCTCTCGTTTTCGATTATGTTTAAACACAAAGTCTCGATGTAAATGGCAAACAGAAGAGGGCTGAGGGGGCAGCCTTGACGTACCGAACGCTGCACACGAATGGGGGCCCCCAGACACTGGTTAACAATCAATCTCGTCGTACAGTTCCGATACGCCATGTCGACCCCCTCCCTGATGACATAACCAACATTCACGTAATCAAGTATGCACAGCGAAATTTTATGCGCGACACAGTCGAACGCCTTTTCGAGATCAAGCTGCAAGATGGCAACGCGACTATTTGTAAAATCACAGCACTCGAGCACACATCTTGCCTTGTGTATGTTAGACAGAATAGACCGGCCTTTTATCCCACACGTTTGATGGGGGCCAACAATTAACTGGATTACACACTGCAACCTTTGCGCCAACACTTTCATATAAATTTTATAATCAACATTCGTGAGAGTGATTGGCCTGTACCCTGTTACGTGTCGTAACTTGTTAGCTTCATCCGTTTTCGGAATTAAGACAGTGTGTGATTTACCATAGGAAGGAGGCAATTGACGTACGTCGTAAGCTTCACTAAAGACCATCTTCAACACTGGCGCGATTCTGCTCTTAAATGATTTGTAAAACGCCGCGCTTAACCCGTCTGGTCCTGGTAATTTCTCAGAATTTAAATTGTCTATTGCCATACCTCTGATTCGGTTATTGCGAGCTCTAAAACGTCTTTCTGCTCGTCGCTGAGTCGCGGCAGTGCCTCAAGAAACCTGTCCTTAAACGTATTCATGTCTGCATCCTGTAATGCGAAGAGCGCCTGATGGTATTAAAAAATGCACGCTGTATGTGTTCGTTTTCGTCTGATAAAATGCCACCCCATTCTATGCTATAGATGTTATTTCGCCGAGCATGGGCCTTTTAAATTCCCAACGCTCGTTTCGACGGCGTCTCCCCTGCTGCTGCATCTTCCGCTCTGGCCCGCACCAACGCTCCACGATAACGGTCCTCTTCTATTAGTTGAATTTTTTGCTTTATTTTCCTGATGTAATCGATCCATTTACCAGGTGCTTCACTTTCCTTTTCTAGCAGTTTTGCAAGCATACATCTTAGATTGCGTTCGTTTAGATTCTCTTCGTACGCAATGGCACTAGACCGTTCAACTGCTTTAATTTTAACCTGTTCTTTGCAAAATTCCCACTGTTGCCGTATTTTCAGCTCACTACTAGGCTCTATTTTGCTTATTTCTTCAATTACTGCACAGCTAAAGTCATCGGCCTTAATTAGCTTGTTATTTATTTTCCAAAGATCCCAACTAAAAGCACTGCCCCGTTTTTTTCAATCCTATCCCACATACTACTAAACAGGGGTCCGAAAAAGCCACCGGCACTACATGGTAACTGTTGCATTTTGGAATCACATCCAGCGATACATAAATGCGGTCAAGCCGAGCATGGCTTGTCCTCTGAAAGTGTGTGTACTTCACACCGACGCGCCTTGCAAACACTCTGCCACATCCTCAAGGTTCCATTTATCTATGATTTGCGACAGTATCTTCGTACTTGCGTCCCTGAACACCCTTGCACTGGTCTTATCGCAGGCACTTAGGACGCAGTTGAAGTCGCCCATGATGATAAGCTGTTTCTCGGAACTAAGACGCTGTTCAACACTTTGAAAAAACGCAGCCCTTTCGTCCGTAACATTTGGTGCGTACACAAAGACAATTCGCCACTCAATGTTGTTCAATGTAAAATCGATAGCGGCACAACCACCTGAAGGACACGAGAAATGAGCTTGCACGACAAGACCCGGCGACTTCTTTACAAAAAGGACGCTGCCAGCAGATGTACTGTCGCGATCACAATATTGCGGGACGTCGGAAAGCGTGGCAGAACTGCGTTCTGCGCCATCTAACGGCGCAGCCTCGCTCGTTCTCCCCCTTACAGGCATATCTGTACTGCCACTCCTAGCACGCGCGCAGCATGTAGATCGCCGCTGGCGCCAGGTGCCGCTTCGGAATCTAGCCAGCATCTGGCTCAGCCCCTGATGATTGAAGCAGATAGCGTGTCGCTGTCGCGGTGCAGCGAATCTTGATAGGAGAGAGGGAGCGTGCAATTATGTTTTCTCTGTTTTTGTGGTTTGCGAGTGTATGCGCGCTGAACGAACAGGCCTCAAGGCTGAATGCCGGGATGACCAACTTCTTGTCGCGAAGAATTTTGGTATACCAAGCACTCCCCTGAAAATGCGGGTACGCAAACATATAGGCGAAAAGGAAAAGCCAGATTTATTCTCTCAGATGTTTGGTTTGGTTTATTGGGATTTAACGTCCCGAAGCGACTCAGACTATGAGGGACGCCGTAGTGAAGGGCTCCGGAAATTTCGACCACCTGGGGTTCTTTAACGTGCACTGACATCGCACAGTACACGGGCCTCTAGAATTTCGCCTTCATCGAAATTCGGCCGCCGCGGCCGGGATCGAACCCGCGTCTTTCGGGCCAGCAGCCGAGCACCGTAACCACTGAACCACCGCGGCGGGGCATTCTCTCAGATGTGTTCCTCGTGTCCAGCGCTCTGCGAAGCTCATGCGCCGTTGACTTGACGACGACGGCATTCACTGATTGCTGTTGATCTGGCGTGAACCAGAGTGACACATCGAGCTCGTGCAGGAAAGGAATCTGCCCGAAATGAATGCAGAAAAGAATAAATATTGCATGTAGAGCGCGGGTATTTATGCGTATGTCAAACCACATTTTGATGAAACAAAAAAAGACAGGTAAACATGCAGGCTTCTAAGGCTCACGAACAAGCTGCGGATGTTTGGCTGATCCAGTACCACATGAAATGCCCCGTGAAATTGCCATCCACGGCGATTACTTCTTGTACGCGTCCTGGCATGGAACGGTAAAGAGCTGGCACCAACTCAGTATCAGAGCGCAAGCACTCCCACTTGTGGCTGATGGGGGACCATAGCGCCTCGGCTGTTGTGGCGCCGAAACCTGTCGAAGCGAGACGCTTCTTTAGAAGTCCCCAAATGTTTTCAATGACGTTTAAGTCCGCGCCATTTGGCGGCCACTGCAACCTGTTCACGCTCCGAGAGTCTAAGAGGGACTCCACAGTGCGAGCTGTGTGTACAGGGCTGCGGTCATGCTGCCGCCAGTACAGCCCGTCTGCGAATGGGCCATCCAAGACGTAAGGCATCACCGTGAACTCTATGATGTCCTTGTATGCTGCCGCGTTGAAGCGTCCGTCAATGCGCACGAGGGGCCCAAGTCCATCCTTCGAGATGGCGCCCCAGACTGAGACGGTGCACCGGCCACTTGAAAGCACACTTTGAGTGTAACTCGGCAGATACCTTGTTGGAAGAAAGGGGGGAAAGTAAAAGCAGATGAGAATATTGTTGTCAGCTTGCTCGTAGTTTAATTGTTGTTTAAGTGGAGAACGTACTGGCAGAGCAACTGCTGTACGTGAAATTTATCACAGGGAAGCAGCTAGAAAAGACATGTCACAGCTTGTTAAAAGTCAGTTTTACGCACGGAAACACTGCAAAGCTGTTATGATCCAATATGTGTTGCAAGAAAAGTCAGGCAGTAACTATGAGCCTGATCGAAGAACGCAAGATTGCAAATGTGGTTCACTGCATGAGCACACTCGAAAAAAACTCGATATTTCGTGCCTTTTTAACGAATATAAAGGGCGACTTTCAAAGTGTATACCAGAGAATATGTGGCTATTTTTGTCTACCTGCAACTGACCGGCCGCCAGACGCGCCGCTCTTGGTCCCACCTCGTGCTGAAACTCGACTCGTCAGTGAAGACCTCATGAGACCAGTCATCCACGGTCCACTGCTCCAGGGCCCGTGCAAACTCCAGCCTCTGTCGTCGCTGCTTGTTAGACAGATGGGGCTTTTGAGCCGCCACGCAGTTTTGAAGTCCGGCTTCCCTCAGTCTTCGCCTTATAGTGCACAAAGACACCTGAATCCCCAGCTCTTGTTGCAGTTCTCGGGCAGTGATGAAGGGATCGGCGACTACAGCAGCTACGATTAGCTGGTCTTCCTCCTGTGTGGCTCTTCGACGACCGTAGCGCTCGGCGTCCGTTATTCTTCCGTTGTCTTCCCGGAAGGCACGAATAGCGCGAGTGACCGCGGATTTCGATCTGCCCGTGCGGTGGCATATTTCCTGCTGAGGCACTCCTTCAACAAAAAGACGCGCAATAAATCGTCTTTCTTCGGCAGGAACTCTCGGCGGCATTTTCGAAGATGCAGAAACGCATCAGAGGGACCCGCTTATATACCTTCCACTAACAATCCCCGGCCAATCACAAGGCTTCAGGTTCAGAGCAACTGCTGATGTCACAGTGTCGAAGGTTGGAAAGAAATGTCAGCACAAAAGCTCATGGGTAGCGCTGCTGATACTGTCTTAGTGACAGCTCCGTGCCGTTCGATGCAGGATGCCTTCAAGTAATAATTGCAGTGGATGGGAATTTCACTGGGCATTAGCAAAGTCGGAGTGGGCTAGCAGAACACGCTCCCCCCCCCCCCCCCCCCCCCTTCTTGGCCATCGGCTTTAGAAGGCTGCATGTCTACTTGTGCATTTTTTTATTTCGCCGAAAGCGCCGTTTACATGCACATATTGCATGGCGCTCCACTTGCGCCATTGACCCTTTTCCGTCTCCGTCTCTGACACGCCTCTTTTCCGTACGGACTCGACCTCGATGTATATGACGCACTCCGGTTGACGCCATATTAAGTGCAATCAATGAATCCCGTCGACGTAAAGTTAACTGCGCATTAGTGTCGCTTAGTGCTGGAGTCGCGTACACATCTGAAAGAATTGTTTCCGAGTGTTAATTCACTTTCAAGGAAGGTGTTTTTACTTCCTTGTCGCAACAATTAATCACATATTTCCTTGCTTTTTTGCTTACTGTAGCTGTATTTTTCGCGTAGGCCTTGGCATGCCACCGTTCTTCACGTCCAGGAGCAGTTGTTTATCCTAGCATTCAGGGTTTTGTTCCCACTTAAGCGCGTGCGTGCTGGAAACAGAGGGCTACGCCTGTGAAGACCATGCACACGAATAAAAAAAATTCGAGGGCCATCTTACGTTATGACTCAGCAAATTCGCGCACTAAAACAAACTACTCGTCGTTGCAAGTCCCCTCCCCTTACCCCGGAGTCGATCCTCCGCGAAAGCGGCCACTATCTGCTTCACCCATCGCAGCGCCAGCGGCACCTGGCGCTCGTTCCGATCTGCGTGCGCCGAGCGTAAGGTAGTAGTGAGGCTACAGACATGCCCGAGCAGAAAGAACGAGCGGGAGTGCGCCGTTCGATGGCGCAGAACGTAGTTCTGCCACGCTTTCCGACGTCCCGCAATATTGTGATCGCGACAGTACCTATCGCATGACTCACTACAGCGTAGAATCTAGACGTGAAACGTCGCACCATGCTCCTGGTCTCTTCCTCCCCTTCTACTTTTGTCTCCTGCACGGCCAGTAAGTCAATATCGTGCTCCGTTAAAAGCCGGTAAACTTGGCTTTGTTTTCAGAGCGCAGCTCTTTGGCGTCCGTTCCTGGGTTTCGCGTCGTCGTCGGCGTCGGCCTCGTAACCAGCTCCGCCCCCTTTCATCCCCCCAGCGCTATCGGCGTCAGCGGCATCAGTCAGTCGCTGCTATCTCTTCCCTCCTCCCTTTATCGTGTTGTCCGCTTGCTGCGCGCGCTTCTGCCCCCATCGTTTGCCGCTGGGTGTACACGCCGCCCCCCTCCCCCCTCTTCCTGCGAGTCTCCGGTTGTCAAAGCGCCGGCTCGAACTTAATTCCTTTCTTCGCTCCTCCTCCAATGCAACCCCTGTGCGGTGGCAATCAGAGAGCCAGATCGGTGGCGGCGGATCTGTATATGTGCACCGCCCGAGCCGAAATTGCGAATACGTGTGAAAAATAAAAAAAAATTCTGTGATAGCGCATACATGTGTTGCTCGATTTCTTTGCCTCAATCTATCGAAAAGGTGAAACAGCTTATTTGCTGCGCTCAAATTTCGCATTAGGAAGTAACGTAATCGTCGGAAATTTTTTCTTTCCTGCCAAGCCCCTAACATTGAGTGTGGCTACTTTCAACGAGGTTATAGAAGCCATTGTCGCAAAGAATGAAGAGGCCAAGAGCATGGTGCTTACCCCACACGTCTAGCACATGGCTAGACGCCTTCGTTGCCACCGGAGCCATCCGGTGCAGGCCCCTGACCTTGCCGCGGGGCTGCCTTATCGCCGGCACGCTTGTCCGCCGAAACGTTGGGTTTCGGTCTGAAAGGTGACTGTCGGGATTGAGCAGTTTTTGCTGGCGGCTCCTCACCACTGAGAGCTGCCGCCTTGTCCCCTTCGTTGTCGGTCAGGCCATGAGGGCGCTTGGCTGGGGCGGTGCCGCTCGCTGAACGGGCGCAGCTCTGGTCCTGCTGTTCCTCGCTGATCATTGGCTCGGCGTCCTTAGTTGCCAAGATGTTCTCCCCGTTTGCCGACGTGCTCGCCTGACTCGAAGGTAATTCTTCCTCTTCGAGTTGCTTCCTTTGGTTGCCATGTCCACTAATGTCTCCGCTGGGAGGCCCTGATGCGTCGGTCGTACCAGCAGCCTTGTCAACTTCCACGGCTCCTTTCGCCGCCTCCTCCGCCTCGACGACGTCCATCAGAAGCTCTGCAGTGTCGTCTCTCGATACCGCACCGGTAGCCACCGCGTATGTGCGAACACACTCACTGTCACCGTGGCCATAACGCCTGCATTTGGAGCACCGGGGTACCTTGCATTCACGTCGAACGTGACCCGTGCCGCGGCACCGTAGGCACTGCATAGGCCGCCCAGGCACCACAACAAGGGCCAGCTCGCCGGCGACGCGCAACTGGTGTGGCAGGTCGTCAACCTTCATACCGGGTTTCAGCTTCAGGAGAACGGTCCTGGTTGTAGACTCCTTCTCCTTGACGCCTGAAACGCGCCAACGCTCCCGGGTCACCTCCGTTACATTCCCAAAAGCCGCAAGAGCCGTCCGAATGTCGTCGTCGGCTACACCGTGCAGCATCCAGTGCAGCCGTAGTTTTACCTGTTGGTCGGCAGGATCGATGATAATGCAGCGCCGTTCTTTGACATCCAGTTCCTTTATCGCTGCCAACTTCTTCGTTGCTTCGGTACTGTTGAGTGTAACCGACCAAACGTGGTTGACCTGATACGCCCCCAACGCCACAACGTCGGGGAGCGCACCAGCGTTGGCGAGGGCGTCGCGGAAATCCTCGACCCTGTAGGGCCTAACTCGCACGTCGCCGTGCAAAAACACGGTGTTTAGTACAACACGGCCGGTAGGCAACGTAGGCAAAATGATTTCCTATTCCTGTTCTTCCTTATCTTCAATCCTGTTTCCGCGGCCATCGACGGCCGCTATCGCCGCTCCGTGGGAGCTCATGATCCTGCGTCCGTACACGCTAGTGGCCGGAAGTAGAATGCGCCACAGGCCCGTCTTGCAGAGGCCGCAGTCTCGATGGTCAGCCCAATGGTCAACGAAGCACGGGGGTGAGAAATAGCCTCACCACAGCTATATACATAGTGATGCCTGAGATGTTTCTTGAGATCTTTGAAGTTATTCCATGGGGCACACGTTTAGATGGATCGGCGAAGATGCACCAACAGACTTCCACGAAGGGGGCCCTCGGCAGTGTCTCTCAATGCGTCAGAGGCGGCGTGTGCCGCAGAAAGCAAAAATGAATGCAAAAAGTGAGAGCGAGCCTGCCAGGATTCGAACCTGGAATCTTCTGATCCGTAGTCAGACGCGTTATCCATTGCGCCACAGGCCCGTCTTGCAGAGGCCGCAGTCTCGATGGTCAGCTCAATGGTCAACGAAGCACAGGGATGAGAAATAGCCTCACCACAGCTATATACATAGTGATGCCTGAGATGTTTCTTGAGATCTTTGAAGTTATTCCATGGGGCACACCTTTAGATGGATCGGCGAAGATGCACCAACAGACTTCCACGAAGGGGGCCCTCGGCAGTGTCTCTCTATGCGTCAGAGGCGGCGTGTGCCGCAGAAAGCAAAAAGGAATGCAAGAAGAGAGAGCGAGCCTGCCAGGATTCGAACCTGGAATCTTCTGATACGTAGTCAGACGCGTTATCCATTGCGCCACAGGCCCGTCTTGCAGAGGCCGCAGTCTCGATGGTCAGCTCAATGGTCAACGAAGCACGGGGGCGAGAAATAGCCTCACCGCAGCTATATACATAGTGATGCCTGAGATGTTTCTTGAGATCTTGGTTCCTATGTTCTATGGCTATGTTCCTAGATAAAGGGATGTAACATTATAATCAATAGTTGAAAACTGAAAAGGAGACGCTGGGTAGTTTTGATGGTCATGCACCGCGCTATATTTGACCCAAAACCATAGCAGAAAAGATGAAAATACACCTGATGGTAGTTTGGAATGGCAGTGTTTGCTTTCATATTCATTTCATTAAGGCTTGGATTTTAAACATGGCTGAGGAAAAATGTGGCCTCATGAGCTCAATCAAGACCTCGGCGTTGCCATTATGTTCTACCACAGTTCCATGTTCACGCAACACATAATCTGCTGCAACACAATGCGAGAACCACACTGAAAAAAACCTGTGAGAATTAGGCCTAAGCGGGAGCTGTAACGGGGTGGCGACACAAACAAAGGAAAGTCAGGTATCGCTAGAGCACTGGAGACTTCACAGGAGCAGTTCAATTATGTAACGTACTGTAGCGGAAAACGGCGACAAGAAGCTATTCTAGACGATAACAGCACCGATATCGCGGTATTCACAGAGACTTGGTTGACTGCTGACATTCAGAACGACGAACTACTTGATAACATTACAGCATTCACCATTCACAGGCGCGATAGGCTCGGTCGAAGGGGTGGCGGCGTTCTCGTCTTCATTAGGTCCTGCACGCCTTCCTTCACTATTGATATTAGCTGCCGTCAAGAAATCCTGTGTGTTAACTTTTCATTTTCTGGAACCACATACATACTGATTGCTTGTTATCGCGCGCCTGATTGTGACATTTCATTTACTAACGAATTGCATTCAATCCTGCTCGAATTGAATTGTCGCTTTCCCCGCGCTAATTGTATACTTTGCGGCGATTTCAATTTTACCGATATTAACTGGGCCAACTTAACTGGATCCTCCCGTCTGTCTAAAGCGTTTCTTGATCTAATACTTCTGTTTAACTTTATTCAAACAGTCAGTATACACCTACTCGTTATTTCAACACACTTGATCTAGTTTTTGTCACGGATGCAGAATTAATAGATTCTATGTCGTGTGTCGATGGTCTGAGTGATCATAAAATGCTGTTATTCAACCTATCCATTCAAGCACCTGTTCGTCAACCATCCATTAAACACATACGCGACTATAACAGTGCTGATTTCACCCGCATCAACGAAGAGTTGGAACTGTTCTACCTTTCCTTTCGCGAATCTGCTAACAGTAGATCAGTAAACGAAAACTGGATGGCTTTCAAACACACACTTTTATCTCTAATTCATACCTATGTACCACTCGTTTCCATTCGTGGTGACGCAGGCAAACCTTGGTTTTCCAATCCTTTGAAAAAACTATCGCAAAAGAAAAAACGCCTTTTCCGCGCTGCCAAAATATCAAATTCTGCTCTTAAATGGGAAAAATATTTTACTGCTCTGAGGGATTACAATAAGCTTTTAAAAAGTTCTAAGAAAAAGTTTTATCATCTAGACCTACTGAGCATCCTCCGCACCAACCCCGCAAAGTTTTGGAACGTTCTTACTCCTCCGCGTAGTAAAAACCATAACATTTCCTTGCTTAACGAAGACGGTTCTCTGGTACCGGTAGAGCAGCGCTCCAATGTAATGAATTCATACTTCTCATCCATTTTCACTCACGAACCTGCTCAAAGCACGCCGGTCTTACCTCGCTCACGCCTCAACCAGATGCCGCCCATTCATATTTCTGCAGAAGGAATCGAGAAACTTATTGAGAGCCTTAAGTTCTCTACCAGCCCCGGCCCTGACAACCTCCCCGCGAAGATTCTGAAGTCCACTAAAATAATTTCTAGCCTGATCTTGCAAATCATATTCACCCAGTCATTAACCGACAGCTCGCTTCCGGAAGACTGGAAACTAAGCAAGGTAGGGCCAGTATTCAAATCAGGAAACCGCTCAAATCCGTCCAACTATCGCCCAATTTCATTAACGTGCATTGCATGTAAGCTCATGGAACACATTATATACTCTCAAGTCGCCAGCCACCTTCACAATAACTCATTTTAGAGCGCAGCTCTTTGGCGTCCGTTCCTGGGTTTCGCGTCGTCGTCGGCCTCGTAACCAGCTCCGCCCCCCTTTCATCCCCCCAGCGCTATCGGCGTCAGCGGCATCAGTCAGTCGCTGCTATCTCTTCCCTCCTCCCTTTATCGTGTTGTCCGCTTGCTGCGCGCGCTTCTGCCCCCATCGTTTGCCGCTGGGTGTACACGCCGCCCCCCTCCCCCCTCTTCCTGCGAGTCTCCGGTTGTCAAAGCGCCGGCTCGAACTTAATTCCTTTCTTCGCTCCTCCTCCAATGCAACCCCTGTGCGGTGGCAATCAGAGAGCCAGATCGGTGGCGGCGGATCTGTATATGTGCAACGCCCGAGCCGAAATTGCGAATACGTGTGAAAAATAAAAAAAAATTCTGTGATAGCGCATACATGTGTTGCTCGATTTCTTTGCCTCAATCTATCGAAAAGGTGAAACAGCTTATTTGCTGCGCTCAAATTTCGCATTAGGAAGTAACGTAATCGTCGGTAATTTTTTCTTTTCTAAGCAGCATGGCTTCCGCCCCGGTCTTTCATGCGAGACACAACTTGTTGAATTCACTACTGACCTTCATTTGCATTTGTAATCATTATTTCAAACCGATGTCATATTTTTAGACTTTTCAAAAGCGTTCGATCGCGTCCCGCACCGACGTCTTATGTCAAAACTTTCTTGCCTCAATATTGATCCCCTCACACTATCATGGATTAACTGTTTCCTCACTAACCGGTTTCAATATACCGTCATCGGCGGTTATCATTCAGCAACTCATGAAGTGATTTCAGGCGTGCCGCAGGGTTCTGTGCTTGGGCCCCTGCTCTTTCTCATATTTATCAATGATCTCCCATCCGGCATATCTTCGTCCATTCGTCTTTTCGCTGACGACTGTGTGTTATATCGTCGCATTTCCTCTCACGACGACCAGGTTATCCTACAAAATGACCTACAAAAAATAGATAATTGGTGTTCCGAATGGTTGATGGAGCTGAACATCACTAAATGCAAATTTATGCAAATTTCACGCAAGCATTCCAATATTACATATCCTTATTCTCTTCAATCAACTATCCTTTCGCAGGTTGAATCATATAAGTACTTAGGTGTCACAATCAACAGCAAACTGATGTGGGAAAAACACATCACTCAACTCGTTGCTGATACATCAAAAACACTGGGTTTTTTTACAAGGTCACTTTCACTGCCTCCGCAATCAATCCGTAAACTAGCATACGAGACTTTCATTCGCACTAAACTTGAGTACGCATCAGCAATTTGGTCTCCTCACCAGGCTTACTTAATTAACACCATTGAATCCATTCAGAATCGTGCGGCACGCTTCATTACTTCAGATTACGATTTTCAGCACAGCATTACCGCTATCAAGTCATCCATCGCTATCAGCCCACTAGCCCTTAGACGCAAAGTTTCTCGCTTATGTTTATTGCACAAATTATATCACAATTTTCCTAACCTACGCGAGTCCCTTCTAGTCCCTCCTGTGCGCACGTCATCCCGTTTATTCAACTCCATGAGCATCCAACGTTTACACGGATCAACTAATGCCTTTAACAAATCTTTTTTGCCAGCCGCTATTCAAGACTGGAATCGGCTTCCAGAATCGGTTGTCATTGAAAGCAATCCAGTAAGGTTTAAAGAACGTCTGGTGTGTTATCTTGCTGTATAAATGGTTTCATTTCCCTTTCGTGACATTATTTCTCTTTATGCTTTTGTTGTGTGTGTGTTTTCTTGTTTGTTCTTCTTTTTTCTTTTTTTTCCCCACCAATGTGAGTCATGATGAATGTACTACTCCCCCCCCTTATGTAATACCCCCTCCCAGGGGCCTTTAAGGGTCAAATAAATGATGATGATGATGATGATGATGATGATATCTTGTACCGCGACAGGCGCCCCTGAAGGAGCAGAAGTCAGCAGAGATCCAGCGACGATGGTAACCAAGCGGTCGTCACTCACCGCCATTATCCGACAACTGACCAGAAGCAGGCGAGACGCTAGGCGCTGGGGCGGATTGCACAAAATGGTGTTTTTTTACTCCATTTCGGCACTGGTGGAGTATTTGGCACAATTAACTCCCTTTTCAGACTGGAGTAAATGCTGGTAAATCCTCATTTTTACTCCATTATTCCCTCATGGGAGTAAAATAGAGGACAGTCCACATTTTTACTCCCCACTCATGGAATAAATGTTTTCGCAAATGGAGTAAAAAGGTGGCCGCCACCCTTTTTACTCCCTTTTGGGTATATTTTTGTTTACAGTGCATCCCTCACACCCAGGATTTTACGTCAGCACTGCACGGCTGCACTATTTTCAGTAAGGCCGACCTGGTGAAAGCATACCACCAGATTTCTGTGGAGCCCTCGGATATTCCGAAGACCGCCGTTATAACACCCTTCGGATTGTTCGAATATCTCCGCATGCCTTTCGGTCTCCGCAATGCCGCCCACAACCTTTCAACGTTTCGTCGACCAGGTATTGCGAGGTCTCACATGTTGCTTCGCCTACCTCGACGACATCCTCGTCTTCAGCCCCACCGCCGAGGGTCACAAGCTCCACCAAGGCAAGTGCTCGCAAGTGCTCGCACGCCTCGGGAAGTTTGGCCTTGTGGTTAACGGTCCCAAGAGCGAGTTCGTCGTCGCGGAGTTGGATTTCCTCGGACATCGCGCAAACGCCAAAGGCATTCGCCCGCTCCCTACCCGTGTCACAGCCATCCGTGAGTTTCCTCAGCCGTCCACCACGAGGCAACTACGCGAATTTCTTGGCCTCGCTAAGTATTACCGCCGATTCATACCTCGCTGTGCTAGCATACTGCAGCCTCTCCACGAACTCCTCTCGGGCCCCAGGACACCGAACACCATTGTGGCCTGGACCGACACGGCTGAACGCGCTTTTCAAGGCATCAAAGATGCCATTGCCGGTGCGAGGCTCCTTGTTCGTTCCAAATGTGACGCCCCAACATTTCTCATGGTTGACGCATCAGACATCGCTGTCGGTGCGTTGTTGCAGGAGCTAGTTGCCGGTAAATGGCAACCCATCGCCTTCTTTTCAAAGAAACTTGCGTCCACTGAGCGTCGCTATAGCACCTTTGGCCGAGAACTGCCGGCCATTTACTTGGCCATCTAGCACTTTCGCCATTTCCTCGAGGGCCGCCCATTTCATGCACTAACTGACCACAAACCCCTGACGTCCATTCAGGCCTCTGGTAGGAATTCTTATGCCCTCCGCGAAATAAGGCAGCTTGCCTATATTTCTGAATATGCCAGCGACATTCGTCATGTCAGCGGCAAGTCGAACGCTGTCGCCGACGCACTTTCGCGCGCCGCAATCCATGCAACGGCGAACGTCCGACCAGTCATCGACTTCACAACCATGGCTGCCGCCCAGAGTACCGATGACGCGCTCCGACCACTTCGCACACGTAGCAACACTCTGGTGTTCGAAGACGTCTTTCTCCCTGACTGCGGAGTGTTCCTCGTTTGCAATACGTTGACCGGCCGTCCTCGTCCCTACGTGCCTCGCATATACCGCCGGGCCGTCTTCGATGCTCTTCATTCCTTAGCTCATCCTGGAATTCGCGCGACTCAGCGGCTCGTCACATCTCGCTACGTTTGGCCCAGCATCAACGTAGACGTTCGTCGCTGGTCGCGTGCTTGCCTCCGCTGTCAGCAAGCTAAGGTCCATCGCCATACTACGAGTCCTCTGGGCGAATTCCCGTCCTCGGACGCCCGCTTCAGCCATCTCCACGTTGATATTGTCGGTCCTCTTCCTCCCTGCCAGAGCCATCGATACCTGTTAAACTGCATTGACAGATTTACCCGCTGACCCGAACCGATGCCCCTCAAGGACGTCACAGCAAAGTCGATAGCTCAAGCGCTACTCACTCTCTGCATTAACCGCTATGGTGTACCTTCCACCATTACGACTGACCGTGGTCGTCAGTTTGGCTCCGAATTGTTCGCTAACCTCTCTCGGCTGCTCGGCGTGAACCATATCAAAACCTCGTACCACCCGATATCAAATTGCGCCATCGAACGTTTGCACCGACAACTGAAGGCGTCACTCATGTCTTCGACTTTCCCTATAACGTGCCTTGAGCGCCTTCCTTTCGTCATGCTTCGCATCCGCGCCGCTCTTCGCAGTGACTCTTCCTTCAGTGCCGCCGAGCTTACGTTCAGTACCACTCTTAGCGTCCCAGGTGAATTCTTCGACCCCTAACCCTTCCTACTGATACCTCTGACTACGCCTGCCGTCTACGCAGCGCTGTGCGTGACATCGTTCCTCCTCGTCTAAGACAGTCTACGTACTCGTCGTGTGTACGTCAACCCCGACCTTCAGAGCTGCACGTACGTGTTTGTGCGAAACGACGCCGTGCGTCCTGCCTTACGTCCCCCTTACACCGGCCCTTTCAAGGTCCTCAAGCGGCACAGGAAGTACTTTCTGCTGCTTCTCAACGGGCGGGAGGACATTATCTCCACTTATCGCCTGAAGCCTGCTTACTTCGACTCTGAAGACTCATCTAATTGTGCTGCCGCATCCCTTCCTGACCGGGCCGGTGCATTTCGCCCTGTTTCCCACTCTTCACTCACGGCTTCCTCGCTAGATGGGCAGCCCTGTAGCGGACTACCACGCGATTGCTACGATGATCCGGCCGAAAAAGAAGATGACCAGCTACAACTTACGCGTGCGCGCGGGCAGAAGCGATTCGGCACGCAATCTGGTTTTCCGCCTTGCGAAGTGGGCCAAAAATATATATTTGTGGACACCGGGCAATAATGTCGGCCTGGTTCTCATACGCCGCAGCCTCACCACAGCTAAATACAAAGTGATGCCTGAGATGTTTCTTGAGATCTTTCAAGTTATTCCATGGGGCACACGTTTAGATGGATCGGCGAAGATGCACCAACAGACTTCCACGAAGGGGGCCCTCGGCAGTGTCTCTCTATGCGTCAGAGGCGGCGTGTGCCGCAGGGAGCAAAAAGGAATGCAAAAAGAGGGAGCGAGCCTGCCAGGATTCGAACCTGGAATCTTCTGATCCGTAGTCAGACGCGTTATCCATTGCGCCACAGGCCCGTTTTTTTTTCTTTATTGCCTTTAAGAAAACAACACAAAAACTACATACACCAAACTGAAAACCAGCAACCTGCCAGGTCTTCCTGGCAGGCCTTGTCAAGTTTAAAATTCTCTCAACAGAGCCAAATTTTCCATCCTGGGTAGCCAATCGGGTACACATGCTTGTAGTTTCATTACTTCCACAAATCTACGTACATTTTCCCGAAAATACATGCGGGCTGGTCTCGCGTCAGAATCGCAGTAATACCCCGCCATTCTGGAGCGTCATATACTATGGAGGCCCCAGAGCATTACCTGATCAAACGGAAACCCGTCCTGGTTTTCAATTGCCAAATATCTGATACCGTAGGGATGAAGCGGCAGCTCTTTTTTAATTGTTCGTTGCAAAACGTCCCAAACAAACACCCCCTCCCAACAGTGAAGAAACACATGGTCTATTGTTTCGGGACACTTGCAGATTAGGCAATGCGAACCCCACGGTAGGAATAAACCCCTTCCCTCTAAAAACCTTTTAACTGATAGTGTTTCCGTATGTAACTTGAAGAAGAAAGTTTTGGCTCCTGGCTGTACTTGCATTCTTTTTACTCTTTTCAGAACATCCCCTCCGTGGCCTCCATCGTACAAAGCTCTGTACATTGGCACTGGAAAAACAACATCACACAGATCTGCGTATAGCTTTTTCCGCTTCACGTCACTTAAATATTTTTTTTAAAAAAACGCACTACAAGAAATTTAACGGTATCAGCAACTTCCCTGAAGTAACCAAAAGTTCTTTGTTCCCACAACAAAATCAGGCAAAACACGGGTCAACCTTAGTTGACACATAGTTCTCAAAAAAGGGTCACGCACATCTCGGAAAAAGAAAAACCTGTTTACAAGCTGGCGCAGAAACAGATGTCCTAGCCCAAGGCCACCATCTTTCACACGTCTAAACAAATTCGTCCGTCGGCACCGTTCCCAGGTCGAGGACCAAACAAAAACAGCTAAAATGCGATGTATCCTTTGTACATTTGCCCGGGAACAGTGCAACACTTGCATGACGTACCACAGTTTGCTTAAAAAGAACAAGTTACACACCGTCGCTCTCGCAAAGATTGATAAATGTGCCCCCTTCCATCTGTCTGATTTTTCCCGTAGTTCGTTCGCTTGTTCTTTCCAATATGCATCACTGTCCCTGTAGCAATTTAGTGGCACTCCTAGGTATTTTGGGGGGATAGTTACCCAAGTCACATTTGCAAAAAGATCAGGGGTTGATGGCCAACCCCCATGCCAAAGTCCCTGGCACTTTGCCCAGTTCACTTTACTTCCGGTTGCCTTCCTGAAACTGTCAACAGACACAACAGCCTCCCGTATGCTATGCTGATTCAAAGCAAACACCGCAAGGTCATCCGCGTACGCAAGCAACTTGACTTCAGCTGCCTGCAACCTAAACCCTTTCACAGCCTCGTTCTTAATAATGTTCAAACATAGTGTCTCTATGTAAATGGCAAACAAAAGTGGACTGAGGGGGCAGCCCTGGCGTACCGAACGTTGCACCCGAATGGGGGCCCCCAGACTCTTCTTTACAATTAATCTCGTAGTGCAGCCGCGGTACGCCTCGAATTACTGAACCTACATTCGCGTGGTCCAGAATACAGAGCAAAATTTCGTGGGCTACACAGTCAAATGCTTTTTCGAGGTCTAGTTGGAGGATGGCCACACAGTCATTAGTCAGATCAGAACACTCCAGAACCGATCTTGCCGTGTGAATGTTAGTCATAATTGATCTCCCCTTTATCCCGCACGTTTGGTGAGGGCCAACAATATCCTGAATTACTGACTGCAGCCTCCTTGCTAGCACTTTCATTAATATTTTATAATCGACATTAGTCAAGGAAATTGGCCTGTAAGCTGTGACCTGCTGGAGCTTTTCCTCGTTATTTGTCTTTGGAATTAGAATAGTGTGAGATAACCCGTATGACAGCGGCAATCTGTTTATTTCGTAGGCTTCTTTGAACAACGCAGTCAATATTGGCGCTATTTCGTTCTTAAACCCCTTATAGAAGGCTGCACTTAGGCCGTCTGGCCCAGGCGACTTTCCCATATTTAAACTATCGATTGCTTTTTCGACCTCGAGTTCTGTGATTGGCATCTCTAATCTTTCCTTCGTTTCCTCGTCTAATCGTGGCATAGCGATAAGAAACTTTTCTTTGAACACGTTTATGTCGACCTTCTGTTTGTTAAAAAGTTGCTGATAATACTGGAAGAAGCCTTGTCTGATATGTTCGTCATCTGACAATAGCATGCCGCCCCATTCAATCTTATCAATATGATTTTTTTCCGCATGCGCCTTTTCCAAAGCCAGTGCTCTTTTCGAGGGCGTCTCGCCCATGTCCCAACTTTCCGCCCTTGCCCGCACTAACGCTCCTTGGTATCTGTCTTCTTCCATCAACGCAAGCTGTTCTTTTATTTTCCTAATATCTTCTATCCATGTGCCGGGTGCCTTACATTCTTGCTCATGTAGTTTTTCCAGCAAAGCATTTAGCTGGGTTTCTTTAATTTTCTCCTGGTACCGCAGGCAACTGGACCTATCAATGGCTTTTATTTTAATCTGTTCTTTGCACATCTCCCATTGCTTCCAGATTTCGTACAATGTGCCCGGCCTTACTTTAATGAGTTCATTCAGTACAACCCGTCTAAAGGTCTCATCACTGAGCAATTTGTTGTTAAATTTCCATAACTCCCAGCTAAATGCATTCCTTCGTTTTTTGGTGCCGAATACGCATTTCACTAAACAGTGATCCGTGAATGTCATGGGCACAACTTGGTATTCATTGCATACGGGAATCAAATCCAGCGACACGTAAATTCTGTCAAGGCGCGCGTGGCTCGCACCTTGGAAGTGCGTGTACTGTACGGCACGCGCTCCCCCCAGGTACTCAGCCACATCTTCCATATTCCACTCGCTTGTTAACTGGCACAACACATCAGTGCTCTTGTCTCTGAAGCCGCGTGTGCTGGTTTTGTCCCGAGCATTCAGTACACAGTTGAAATCGCCCAGCATTACTACCTGCCTCTCCGTACTTAACTGCTGCATAACATTCTCGAAAAACGCTGCTCTTTCCTCAACAATGTTCGGGGCATGCACACAAATAATGCGCCACTCAGCATTGGAATATGCAAAATCAGCTACAACACACCGTCC
This sequence comes from Amblyomma mixtum, assembly GCF_055824585.1. Classification (NCBI taxonomy): domain Eukaryota; kingdom Metazoa; phylum Arthropoda; class Arachnida; order Ixodida; family Ixodidae; genus Amblyomma; species Amblyomma mixtum. The sequence goes on along the minus strand of NC_143014.1, from coordinate 274,716,690 downwards.
TGACAGACATGAGTAGTGAGCCTGTACAATCAGTCCAGGCAGCTTTTTGACAAGCAATACACACCCAGCCGATGTCCCTACCGCGTGGCTCACAATGGCGTAAAATATAGCCGTGAAACGTTGCACCATGCTCCCGGTCTCTTCCTCCCCATCAACCTTTGTTTCTTGCACGGCAAGCACGTCGATATCATGGTCACTTAGCAGGCGATGTACTTGGCTCTGCTTCTTTTTTGCTGCCAATCCCCTGACATTTAACGTGGTTACTCGCAAAGGAGTTTCAGGCGCCATTTTCATAAAGGGTGAAAAGACCGAGAGCATGGTGCTTACCTTCCTCGTCTAGCGCGCGGCTAGACGCCGTCGTTGGAACCGCCTCCGTCTGGTGCGAGCGGCTGAACTGGCAGCGGGGGCGCTTTATCCGCTGCATGCCTCTCCGAAGAAAGGTTTGGCCGCGGACGTAGTGCGGACCTCCGGGATTGGACTGTTTTTGCTGGCGGCTCGTCGACACCGGGGGCTGCTGCCTTGTCACCTTCGAGATCGGTCTGTGTATGGGGTCGCTTGGCTGGGGCTGTGACGCTTGGCGAACGAGTACCGCTGGTGTCCGGGTGCTCCTCACCGTTATCTTGCTCCATGTCGTCTGCCGGCTGAGGTGACGTCTCGTCCTCTGACCTAGGGAGGTCAGGTGTATTGTTACTTCTCCCCGCATCGCTGGCACCACTGATATCTCGTGCGGAGTCCCCCGACGAGTCTGTCTCCCGTGCCTGCGTACGCGCTTCTCCGGTTCCCTTTGCCGCCTCCTCTGCCTCGACTACGTCCATAGTGAGCTCCGCCGACCGCTCCCTCGTTCCAGGTCCCGCGGCCGAAGCGTACGTGAGCACACAGTCAGCCTCCTCATGTCCGTAGCGCCTACATTTTGAACATCGTGGCACCTTACATTCGCGGCGGACGTGTCCCGTGCCTCGACAGCGTAAGCACTGCATCGCCCGCCCAGGCACCACGACAAGGGCTAATTCCCCGGCGACTCGCAGCTGGTGCGGTAAATCATCAACCTTAATGCCCGGCTTCAATTTCAGGAGCACCGTCCTCGTGGTGGACCCCTTCTCCTTGACGCCTTGAACTCGCCACCTCTCCCGGGTCACTTCGGTCACGTTTCCAAAAGCAGCAAACGCCGTCCGGATGTCCTCATCTGCCACGCCGTGCAACATCCAGTGGAGACGCAGCTTCACTTGTTGGTCTTCGGGATCGATGATGAGGCAGCGGCGACCTTTCACTTCCAGTTCCTTGAACGCCGCCAGCTTCTTTGTTGCTTCTGTGCTGGTTAACGTGACAGCCCACACATGGTTGATCTGATACGCCCCCAACGCCAAACCGTCGGGGAGCGCACCAACGTTGGCAAGGGCGTCACGGAAATCCTCGACCCTCTATGGCCTAACCCGCACATCGCCATGCAAAAAAAGCGTGTTAAAAACAACGCGTCCGGTGGGCAAAGTTGGCAGAATAATCTGGTACTCGCTATCTTCGTTGTCCTCGAGCCTGTTTCCGCGGCTGGAAAGGGCCACTATCACCGCTCCGCTGGAGCTCATGATCCTGCGTCCGTCACGCTCGGTGGCCGGAAGTAGAATGCGCCACAGGCCCGTCTTGCAGAGGTCACTGCGTCGATGGTCAACTCAATGGTCAACGAAGCACAGGGATGAGAAATAGCCTCACCACAGCTATATACATAGCGATGCCTGAGATGTTTCTCGAGATCTTTGCAGTTATTCTATGGGGCACACGTTTAGATGGATCGGCGAAGATGCACCAACAGACTTCCACTTAGGGGGCCCTCGGCTGTGTCTCTCTATGCGTCAGAAGCGGCGTCTGTTGCTGAAAGCAAAAAAAAAAAAAAGAGCGAGCCTGCCAGGAGTGGAACCTGTAAACTTCTGATCAATAGTCAGACGGGTTATCCATTGCGCCACAGGCACGGCATGTCGAGGCTTTTTTTTTTCTTTTTTCTTTCATGGTATTTATTCCGACAAGAGGGCAACGCCATCAGCATAAGCTGAAATCCTAATCTCACATTGCGATAGTGAGAAACCACGAATTCCTGTGTTCTTGATGATACTACGACATAGGGGCTCAAGGTATAAAGCAAATAACAAAGGCTATTGCGGGCAGCCCTGTCGAACAGATGTTTTAAATAGAATAGGTTTGGTAAACATTTGATTAACAATCAATCCTGTACTGCCCGCTTTGTAACATAGTTGTATGCAATAAAGCAAAACATCACCAGTGTTTACACTCTTTAGTACAGGAAACAAGAAACCATGACGCACCTTATGAAAAGCTTTTGCAAGATCAATTAGAATAATAGCCTCTTGAATGACCTCATCTTACACTGTCTCTAACGCGGAACGTGCCATATGGATATGGTTTTGAATACTACGGCCTTGGATTCCGCGCACTTGGTGCGGCCCTAATAAATCTAATGCGACAAGCTGTAGTCGAGAAGAAAGAACCTTCGCAAATATCTTATAATCCACGTCATGCCGATGCCACTGTCTCAATGGTCAACTCAATGGTCAGCGAAGCTCAGGGGCTGAGAAGAACCTCAGCACAGCTTCCTTAGTAATGTTTCCTGAGATGTTCATTGAGATTTTTTAAGTACTCCATGGTTTACACGTTTAGATGCATCGATGAAGATGCACCTATAGACTTCCACGAAGGGCAGGATATTTCGATGCATCTGTTGCAGAAAGAAAAAGGAATGCAAAAAAAAAAAATGAGCGAGCCTGCCCGGAGGCAAACCTGGAATATTCTGATCCGTAGTCAGACGTGTTATCCATTCTTTTTTATTTTTCCCTGGCTTTTGAACATAACATTTCACAAAAAAGAAAGACCAGTCACAACACGAACAGCACAAGAATGTGTGCAGTCTTTGTTAAAAGTATAGAGCCCAAAGGGTTGCTTCTGAGCACTACAGCGCGGCTCCTTTTGCATACTGAGTGCTTAAGAGCCCCGCTACACGGCTTGGAAGGAAACCCCTTGGGCTGAATATTTTGTAGCGAGAGCTACATTGCGCTTAGTTAGTGACCTAGAAACCTAGTTATAACCTAGTCGAGCATTTCGCCGTGAGGCTGGGAGGCCGATAGTGCGCATGCCCGGAACCATAGAAGAGCAGCAGGTGCGGGGCACGTGACGTCAGAGTTCACCGCCGCCGCCGCGCGAGGAGCCGCGCCGGCCCGACTACGCCCGCTGGCGCCGCGCGTGAATGCGCATGCGCGGCAACCAGAGAAGGGCAGCAGAAACGCGGCGCTGAAGCCATAGGCCGTCGGCGTTCATTGTGTTCATTGGCGTTGGCGCTGACAATGTTTTACACCCCGAACATTTTAAGAGAATTAAATGCGCATAACTGGCTCCCTGGGTCAATGGACGCCTGAGTCGCGCTTATAGGTACGTGGGGGGATGATTCACCGAATACTTCTTCAATGCTTAACATTATAGTCACAACAACAAGCTCGACAGCATGCGTCACCAGGGGGGAAACTGTAGCTCTCGCTACGCGTATCCTGGCATAGCTGAGCTAAGCCACTGCCAATTTTTTGACAAAGACTGTACATAATCAGTCAGCGTCAGGCTGGCTTCGTTGCATTAAAACTCCCGCAAAGACAACAAAGGCTCTATTCTTGAGAGCCGGTCTGGAGGTGCCTTTTGTCAGACGCGATATCCACTGCTCCACAGGCCTGTCATGCCGAGGCCGCTGTATCGATGGTCAACTCAGTGGTCAATGAAGCACAGTGGCTGAGAAATAGCCTCACCACAGCTGTATACATCGTAGTGTTTCCTTGGATGCTCCATAAGATTTTTGAAGGTGTTGATTTCATTTCCGGCCACCGGGGGGACGGACGTAGGCATCATGGGCTGCGTTGGAGCGGATTGAACTGCCTCGATGGGCCGGTTCCAGGAATTAAGTGACCGAGGATTACATCGTACTTTTGCCCCTACTGCCAGCTGGATATGTCGTTGAAAATACTGTTTTCCTGCACGCTGACGAGTAAGCGCGCCCATAAGATGTTGAAGATTTTCGAGAGCCACTTTTTGAACGCGTGCCGTCCACCTAGTTTCTTTTGCGGAGCGCATATCAAATGAATCACGTGTGGGCAGTGGCCTACAAAAGTGCCGAGGGCGTTAAGAAGCTTCTTGCCAAGCCGGAGTTGACGGTAAAGAAAAAAAAAATGCATGGTTATTGACACGAACCAGCAAGACGTAAGGGTGAAGCTGCATTGGTAGCTATTTCACGTGCGCCAAGAAGACGTGAGCGAGGCTCTTGCATCGTATGGGCGGGTCTTTGAAGTTTGGAGTGGACAAGTGGCAGGTTGATTGTTATAGGCAGCAAAACACCATTACTCGCACAGCGGTTCTAATGATGAAGGCCGAGATGTCTCTGGACGACATTCCACACCAGACACGTGTTGGAACAAAGCTGACCCTTGTCGCGGCCCGTGGCAGGGCCTACGGTGTCTTCGGTGCCAACAGCTCGGACATAGTCGACGCGAGTGTCGCACTCCAAAGTGTGACCTGCGCAGGCGTTTCGGGACACGGCAGACTGCTGTACGAAGACGTACGCGGCAGTTGTCGCGACACATTAAGCGAAAAATCGGAGCTGACCATGGACGAGGCAGAGGTAGAGGAAAGCTTAGCTCTTGAGACAACTGTCAACATTGCCCATGCAAGCAGCAATGACAGCACCGAAAAGAAATTGAAAGAGGACATTGTGCCAACTCCAGCTTCAGAAGGGTGCCCATCCGATTAGACGATGGCTGGCAAAAAGACAGAAAGCATTGTCTCAGACGCGACTGAGCAAAATGGATAAAGCCAGGCGAGTGCCAACAGCAACGACGAGGACAGCGACGGAGCCTTCATGGACGTCGCGGAAGCCAGCGGGAGCAGCGCAGCCGGCAAGAGACCACGCGACGCATTCGAGTCGGAGCAGATCACCGCGGTCCAAGGAGATCCGCACCCGAAAACACCACAAGGCCGGAGATCGAGGCTTGGCGTAAAATCAAACGTCGAGGACGGAAAATCCGCCCACTTGACAGTGCGTGCAGTTTGTGCGCTGCAGCCCGTGGACAGCAGAATGATGGGAGCGATGCCCGGTGAGCGTTTCACTGTCCTTTTTCCTTTGCCTTCCGAATGACGCTACAAACAGCGGTTCGTTTTGCCACAATGGCCGCAATGCTACCAGGCGAAGGCAACGCGCCGAAGAATCGCCAGAAGAACGCGCGCACCATTGCTAACGCAATTTACCCGGTTTAACCAGAGCTAAACCACTGCCAATCTTTTTACTTTGCCTTCCGAATGACGCTACAAACAGCGGTTCGTTTTGCCACTATTAACGTGCATGGCCTCGCCTCCAGACGAAGGCAGTATCAGCTAAGCGGGCTATTTGAGGAGCATGAGTTTGATATTATTGCCGTGCAAGAGACTAAGGTGGACAGGGAAGAAGGTACTGACCGAATAGTGTTGCCTTTCCTTTCATTGTTCAACGTGTGTGTGTCGCATTCTGTAGGTCTGTCTGGGGGTTGCGTGCTCTTCATTGGAAGGTCGTTGGGGTTTTTTTAGAGCGCAGTCAGCAGCAGTGCATGTGGGCAGTTCCTGCTGTGCGATTTTTCGTTCTCGAATGCTGGGCGGCCTGTGCTTTTTTGTATGCGCTGAGTCGTGAAGGGGACGGAAAATTTTTTTTTCGAAAAATTAGGTGCTCTGCTTGACTATCACAAGATAATTTTGCTCGATGACTTCAACTGTGCGTGTACAGCGGAAGATCCTGCCTGTCCTATCTGTCAGGCGGCGCGACCAAAGTGCTCTTTTCTTGAGCGAGCTTGTCGCCGAAAAGGGCTTGGAAGATGCTGCGTTATGCATGTCAAACGGAAGCGTCCAGTTTACGCATTTTCAGGGGCAGAGTCATGCACGGTTGGGCACGGTTGGGCAGAGCCTTGTACCTATCCTCATTGGCAGACAAACTAAAAACGAACCCAAAAGAAGTGTGGCGCTTTATCAAATGCAACAAAAAGGATGTTGTTGGTATTCCGGCCATCAGGGATGGCGACAATCTGTTGAAAGACGACATAGCCCGAGCAGAGTGTTTCAATGCATATTTTCACTCGGTCTTCTCAGCTTGGTGCTCAGACGCAATTACGGAACAGCAGGAACAGCTTAATGCAATGCCAGATATGGTTATAACCGATCAAGGTGTCGCCGCCGCGGTGGCTCAGTGGCTATGGTGGTCGGCTGCTGGCCCGAAAGACGCGGGTTCGATCCCGGCCTCGGCGGCTGAATTTCTTTGGAGGAGAAATTCGAGGCCTGTGTACTGTGCGATGTCAGTGCACGTTAAAGAACCCCAGGTGGTCGAAATTTCCGGAGCCCTCCACTACGGCGTCTCTCATAGCCTTAGTCGCTTTGGGACGTTAAACCCCATAAACCAACCGATCAAGGTGTAAAATCATTGCTACAAAACCTAAATGCGCATTCCGCACTAGGTCCTGACGACATTCCTAACTATATTCTAAAACACTGTGCAGAACACTTTATTTGGTTACTTTATTCAACAAGTCACTACAGACCGCGAAACTACCTATAGACTGGAAAATAGCCAATGTCACACCAGTTCACAAAAAGGGTGATCGCAGCCAGGTTTCCAATTACCGCCCCATATCTTTGACATCTGTTTGTTGCAAAACCCTGGAGCACATAATCTATTCTGGACTTGTAAAACACCTTCAAGACAACAGTTTTTTCACATCAGCGCAGCATGGCTTTCGATCAGGGCTGTCATGTGCAACGCAGCTAACTGAGTTCATTCATGACATTGCATCCGGGATGAACGACTGTTTTCAGATAGATGCTATTTTTCTAGATTTTAAGAAGGCCTTTGACGTTGTGCCGCACCACCTTCTTTTAAAAAAAATGTCATGCCTTGGTCTCCCTGACTATCTGTTCGGTTGGCTACAAGATTATTTAGGGCTCGCCAGCAGCAGGTGGTAATCAAGCGTGCATCATCCTCGCCTGTGGATGTTTTATCTGGAGTGCCACAGGTTCGGTGCTCGGACCATTACTGTTCCTCATATTCATCAATGACATACCTGTCGGCCTCAGATCCACTGTCAGACTATATGCTGACGATTGCGTTTTGTATTCCCCTGTCACGTGCCTTGATGATCTTTGTGTATTACAGGCTGATCTTGACAGAGTTTGCGAGTGGTGCTTGAGGTGGGGCATGGAATTGAATGTATCTAAGTGTTTCCATGTGCAATTTACGAACAAAAAAAAAAGAAAATTCTTGGATCGTACCTTTTAAACCATGACACTATCCAAACTACTGATAAGGTTAAATATCTTGGTGTTATACTCACAGCATCCCTCGACTGGATAGCCCATGTTGACATGATAACTGCCGAAGCTTCTCGTCTTTTGTATTTTTTCCAACGAAATTTCAAAAGCTCTCCCCAGGTACTAAAAGAAACATTATATTTAACAAATATCAGGCCAGTATTAGAATATGCATGTGTAGCATGGGACCCTTTCACGGGTACACTCATTGACAAGTTAGAAAGGGTACAGAAACGTGCTGCAAGGTTTGTGACTGGAAATTTTAATTTTCATATAAAGAGCTCCGAACTTCGCGACAGTATTGGTTGGAAGACTTTAGCAACCCGAAGAAAAATCTTCAGGCTGAAGTTCTTGCACAGTATTTACAATGATTGTACCGGTATTAATAAAAACACTAATCTAAAGCAGCCATATTACATTTCGGAGAGACTCGATAACACGAAAAAGATTAATAGTTATCAATGCCGCATTAATGTATTTAAGTATTCGTTTTTCCCTAACACAATCCTGGGCTGGAATAAGCTTCCGAATGATGTGGTTTGTGCACCTGATTTCGAAAGTGCTGTTGAAGCGACAGCGTGATGTATTTTTTTTCCAGGTCTCGTGTGTTTACCAGTACTGTGCCATCACTCATACTAGTTGTAAACTCATTAACTCTTCTTTTAATATGTTGTGTTATCCTTGCTGACATGTTTTCCAATATCTTCTTTGCATGTGTTATTGTATATAGTGATAACCCCCCTACAATAATGCCTCATGGGCGCTGTAAGTACTTTCAATAAATAAATAAAAATAAATAAATCATCTGAGGTTGTTATGTGAAGTATTGATTATTGTGTACGCCCAGTAAGTTTCCGTGACCGCAGTCTGATAAGCTTCACCAGTGTTTCAAAGACGAGAAAGCCTAAGTTTAACTGGTACTTGTGGAAATTAAACTGCAGTCTTCGCAAACATTAAAGTTTTGCAGAAATGATGACAGAAGCTGTTGCATCACTTTACGACAGTACGGAAATCTAAAGGTGTGGGAAATGGGAGACCTTCAAGGAAAGCGTTAAAATAACAGCTATAAAACGCGGCAGCATCATTAACTACAAGAAAAAAGAAAATCAGAAGGAATTGAAAGACCTACTACAGATAATTTTGAAAGAAGAAGCAGCGCAACCAGGATCAATGACAGAAGAAATTAGGTGTGTAAAAAATAAGCTAGAATTCATAGATAAAGATATATACATGGGAGAAGTCGTGAGAGCACGCAGCGAAAGACTATGGATGGGCTAGTCGCCAACTAAATGGGCGCTGGGCGAAGAAAAGAAGTTCGCGCAAAGGAAATAAATCAAGAAAATTCTTCACAGAGGCGTCGTGACGAGCGACAGAGAAGATATAATGGAAGCGTTTATAGAAAACTATCGCGAATTGCTCGGGCAAAGCGTGCACATGGCAGAAGACTTTGCGAACCTTTTTCTTTCTGCGATGCCAGAGCTTGATGAAACGCTGCAAAAAAGGTTAGAAGCACCCAGTACTGTAAACGAAATTGAAGCTGCAATTGATGAGTTAAGCTGCGGCAAGACGCCTGGTCCATACGGTCTGGGAGCCGAGTTTTACAAGGTGTTTAAGGAGGACATCTCAGGTGCTTTGCATGAAGCCATCGAAGATGCCTACGAGAAAAAAAGGCTGCCACGCACGTTCACAGAAGCTCACTCTGTCCTTATCCCAAAGACTGACGACCCTAATAACTGCGGTCAGTATCATCTTGCCGGCCAGTTAGCTTAATGATACCGGCTATAAGATATTTATGAATATTTTAACAAAGAGGATGCAAGTTGTCATTCAGAAACTGGTAGGGCCGCATCAGACCTGCGGCACAATGGGCCGCACAATTATGACGAACATGCACGTGGTCAGAAGTGTATTACAAATCTGTGACGCCTCCTCAGGACGAGTCGCAATGCTGCAACTTGACTTGCAAAAGGCTTCCGGTCGCGTCTCGCATGAAGTCTTGTTTTGTATTGTGGAGCACGTTAAAATTGGCTCTATATTCCTGGATGGCCTGAGGATGGCATATTCTGGCGGCGTCACGCATATAATTGTTAACAAGACTGTTAGCGCAAACATTCTGGTCCGGAGCTCTGTGAGTCAGGGCTGTCCGCAGTTACAACGGCTGTTTGCCATTTACTTGGAACCCTTGTGATTAGCGATTATTGCAAACCCAACAATACATGGTTTTCGTTTCGAATCAAATGAAGTGAGAGTGCTTGCCTATGCTTATGATGTGGCGGTGCTCTGTAATGACCGTGAAAATCTTAGTGCAGTTGTCAAGCTGGCTAAATCCTTTTTGCGCCTGAACCGGTAGTGTTATTAATTGGCAAAAGAGCGCCGGATTCTGCCCAGATAGATTCTGCCTAGATAGCTGTTCTAGATAGTCTGTGCAATATGAAGCAGTTTTAATGCATGCACGACATGCGGAGGACCAACCAGCGTGTTTTTTTGACATTATCACATGTGTTTGATTGTCCTGTAATAGAGAGCAGAAAATAATAAAAAAAAAAGATTTTTGAAGGTATTCTAAGGGGCGCACGTTTAGATGAATCGGCGAAGATGTACCTGCAGACGTCCATGAAGATGGCCATCGTCTTCTTATCTCTATGTGTCAGAAGCGGCGCTGTTGCAGAAAGCACAAAAGGAAGGCAAAAACAAAGGAGCGAGCCTGCCAGGAGTCAAGCCTGGAATCTTCTGATTCGTAGTCAAACTCGTTATCCATTGCGCCACAGGCCCGTCATGCCAATGCCACTGTGTCGGTGGTCAACTCAATGGTCAACGGAGCACAGGGGCTGAGAATAACCTCACTATACTGCCGTATACATAGTAATGTTTCTTTGGGTGTTCCTTGAGATTTTTGAAGGTATTCCATGGGAGCACACGTTTAGATGAATCGGTGAAGATGCACCTGTAGACTTCCACGAAGAGGGCCCTCGGCATGGTATTTCTATAAGTCAGAAGTGGCGTTTGTTGCAGAAAGCAAAAAAGTAGGGCAAAAAAATTTGGCAGTGGCTTAGCTCGGTTAAGCCTGGATATCAGAAACGAAAAGGCAACACCTAATACGTAGTTGTTCCGTCGCCTTCATTCAGGCTTCTCCTACTGGCCGTGGACGCGGCCAAAAGCCGCTTTTCGGCATCTTTTCGACGTCGTTCAGCGAGGCGTTCTTCCCGCTCTTCGGAAGCTTCGTCCGGTCTTCTAGCTTTCAGTTTTTCATATCTTCGCTGCTTTTCAGCCGACGCCCGAGCTAGCTCTGCAGGATCGGTCAAACTCCCAGCTTTTCTGCGTCGTCTAGCAGCATCCTCACTCTCTTCTCCTTCCATGGTGAATGCGCGCGCCTAATTTCTGGCAAGCGCATTATATAGCCGTCCTCGCGCATCCGTAGTAACCGTGGTAGACACGCGGCTGGAGGAATGAACAAAGGCGCGTCTAGTGAATACGGTGCTGTCTTAGAAGGATCCTTTAGAGACCATGTATACTGTGGTGTCCATTCCTTTCGGGTGTAGACCAATATATGAAAGACAGGCGTCGTTTCCTTTCCTTAAAGCCAATTTTCTTTTCATTTTCCTTCCCTTACGGCGCGGTTCAGGTGTCCACCGAGATATAAGAGATCTTCGTTTTCTGAACAGCAATTTTCATTCTCCTTCTCTTACGGCGTGGTTCGGGTGTCCACCGAGACATGAGGGACAGGCATCGTTTCCTTTCCGCGTCGCTCGGTCACGGCATACGGCATACGCGAAGCTCAGCTCCGACCCTCGTAATGAAGCTCTTCGCTTCAAAAGAAGGAGCGAGCCTGCCAGGATTCGAACCTGGAATCTTCTGATCCGTAGTCAGATGCGTTATCCATTGCACCACAGTACAGTTCTTTTTTCTTTATTTCCGGACACTTGCACAGTACAAAATCGTACACGGAAAAAATTAAGCGAACTCACAGCCAAATGTTCACGTGGAAATGATAGTTAGTTAGTTATATGGGGTGTTATGGCGCATAAGCAACTATGGCTATCATGCGCCAAACACAAGGTTAGATGATGTTATGTCAAGTGTACAGAGGTTACATTATAATAGATTTAAAACATTGGCTTTCTTTAGAAACTTACAAACAAGTGAAAACTCGACAAATGTTTGCTCGCCTAAAAGCAATGCGGGATGAAATGGAATGTGTTCATTGTAAAATACCGTAAAAAAATTTTTCTAAGTTCTTCGAGACGCGAACAAGAAATTAAAATGTGATTTACTGTGAGCTCCTCAGCACACGTTTCACACAGAGGTTTGTCTTTTTTTGGTTAATAAGAAGTTATGGGTGATGTGTGTGTGACCTATGCGTAAACGACATAAAATTACTTCGATAAAACGCTCTTTATGGCGGCATGATTTCCATTCTTTTAAAATGGGCTTTATGGTATGCAGCTTGTTGTGTACTTCATTTTCCCAAGAAGCTTCCCACTTGGCTCTTAGTCTGCTATGCACTAACTTCATGTAATCTCTAGGAGGCAAATTCACATATTTTATTCCCATGGTTCTGGTTTGTGCAGCACACATGTCGGCTCTCTCATTGTCCCTAATGCCAATGTGACTGGGAACCCAGCAGAATTTTATAACATGTTTTTGTGTTGTGACCTTTATTATATTGTGTATGATGCTTCCAATCAGTGGCTCCGTGGCATTTTTGGAGTTTAATGCTGTAAGGACGCTCAGTAAATCTGTATAAATGATGCTGTTTTTGATGTTTTCATTTGTTATTTTCTGTAACGCAACACTAATAGCATAACACTCCGCGGTGAAAACTGTAGCACATGAGGGCAGTCGTACTGCATTTTAATTTTTTCCTTGTATTACTGCGCTTCCTACATGAGCATGAGTTTTTGACCCATCAGTATAAAAGGCAGTATAATTTCTGTATTTTTGTTGTAGTGCTAGATATTCTTGTATTATATGGTCGTGTGGTGTACAGGTTTTCCTAAGGCGTGTTAGTGTGACGTCACACACTGTGGGGAGAGTGTATCACGGTGGTAGCGCTTCGTGTCTTGGGGGCAATATTTTTCATTTCGTTTAGTATGTTCAGAGTTTGACATTTTTCTTCGAAGCGCAAGAGCAACGGCTTAATCGCATGGGGCTTGTTGTTGAAGAGTGTTCGGGATGGGCATTTCGTGACAATTGGGTAACAGAGATGTTTGGGCTGAGAAAGGATTTTGAGGATGTATGTACAAGTTAGTGCAGTTCTTCGATCTTCTAAGGAAGGTTCATTAGTTTCCACATACAGACTTGCTATTGGTGAAGTTCTGTAAGCACCGGAAGACAACCTTAAACCAAGATTGTGGACAGGGTCCAGTCGTTTTATGTAGGACGGTCTTGCTGAGCCATATACTATGGACCCATAGTGTAACTTAGAGCGAACCAGAGAACGATATATATGTAACAGGGAAGCTCTATCAGACCCCCAGCGTTTTCTTGATAGTATTTTCAGCACATTGAGGGCTTGGGAAGCTTTTTTCTTTAAGCTGTTTATATGTTGCAAGAAAGTGAGCTTTTTATCGAAAGTTATTCCTAGGAATTTATGCTCTTGTTTGACAGGTAGTGGGGTTTGGTTTAAATATAGTATGGGGTCAGCCTGTAGGCATCGTCTCAAAGAGAACAGAACCGCTACTGTTTTCTGAGGGGAAAGTCTAAATCCGTTTCTATCTGCCCAGGTAGCCAGTTTATTTATTGTTATTTGTATTTGCCGCTCACAGGTAGGTATACTGGAAGACGTGCATGCTATTTGGAGGTCGTCTACGTAAACTGAGTACATTATGGATTTTGGGATTAATTTTCCTATGGAGTTCATTTTGATGACAAATAAGGTCGTGCTGTGGATGCACCCTTGGGGCACACCAGTTTCTTGGATAAAAGTCTTGGAGAAGGTTGCGCCTAGGCGGACTCTGAACGTTCGATTGGTCAAGATGTCGCTCAAACAGCTCAGCATCCTGCCGCGGATACCTAGGTCCGCTAGGTCACGGAGGATACCGAACCTCCACGTGGTATCGTAAGCCTTCTCCAGGTCGAAGAAGACCCCGATACAGTGTTGGTTGTGGATGAACGCTTCCCGGACTGTGTTCTCAAAGCGTACAAGGTGATCGGTTGTGGAACATGTCTTTTTAAAACCGCACTAGTGTATATCTAAAAGTTGCTGGGACTGAAGTATGAAGGTTAGTCTGATGTTTAGAATGCTTTCGAATGATTTTGCTATACAGCTAGTGAGGGCTATTGGCCTGTAGCTGGTGGGACTAGTTTGTGGTTTCCCTGGTTTTAGGAAGGGTGCTATGATTGCTTCTTTCCATGCTTGGGGGATTTCTCCACTCATCCATATTTTATTTAAAACTTTTAGGAGAGCCTCTATGGCAGTCTCAGAGAGGTGAGCAAGCATGGCATAATGTATATTGTCTGGGCCTGGTGCTGTCATTTTACCGGATGTTAGTACTGTGTTTAGTTCCTGCATGGTAATAAGCTGATTGTAGTCTTCATGTAGGCATGTTCCAAAGGGCAGGCTTTGTTTTTCTACTATTGTTTTGTGCTTTTGAAATGGGTGTGTGTAGTTGGATGAGCTTGAAACTGTGGAAAAATGCTCACCCAATATGTTGGCCTGCTCTTCTAATGTTGTTTGAGTACCGGGTGTTGTTAGCATTGGAAATGTGAATGGAGTAAAATTTCCTGTGAATTTCCGCACCTGCTCCCACATTTTCTATGATGATATTTAGCTGTTTATGGAGGATATGTACTGTTGCCATGATGCCCTTTCTGCGCTGCGTCTAATGTATCGTGCTTTGGCTCTAGCCCTTTTGAAGATGAGCAAGTTTCCTGCAGTGGGATATCTGCGAAGGTTGCCCCAAGCCTTGTTTTGCTGCTTTTTAGCCAATGAGCATTCATTTGACCACCAAACTTGATGTGTTTTTCGTGCAATTTCAGACGTTTGTGGGATGGCTTCTATTGCTGCAGATATTAAGCATGGGACAAATTTTCATTTAGTTCTTCTATAGTAAGGGTTTCGGCATATTCATTTTCTAGTATGGCCTTTGGTCTTAAAAGTGCCCAATCGGCGAGGTGAATTTTCCATCGCCGTGGCTTTGTAGGGAGGATGAATGTAGGTGATGTTAGTTTTAAAGCCGTAGGTAAGTGATCACTTCCCCGGGGGTCATCTAAAACATCCCAAATAAAATCATTAAAAACAGATGGTGATCCAAATGCTAAATCGAGGCAGGCCATTTTTCCAGAACTGGGGCAGCAGTACGTAGCTTTTCCCGTATTCATTAAGCATATGTTATTCGAAAGAATAAAATCTTCGATGAGCTGACCCCTGGAATCAGTATGCGCACTTCCCCAGAATGAGGAGTGTGCGTTAAAATCCCCTATTATTACATATGGCTCTGGCAACTGTTCCAGAAGTTCTTCTAGGTCATGCATGGCTATTGTGTTGTGTGATGGTATGTACACAGAGCATATTGTTATTGTTTTATGGCTAATGATGTTTACTGCGACCGCTTCTAAGTTCGTCTTTAATGATACCTCTCTTGCAGGGACATCGCTTTGCGTAATGATAGCGACGCCTCCTGAGAGTAGGCTAGCTTGTACTCGGTCTTTCCGGAAAATATTATATTTTTTTAAGATGTTTGTGTGCTGTGGCCCAAGGTTCGTTTCTTGCAGGCACACAGCTGTAGGTGCCATTGTTTTGAGCATATCGGTTATGTCCGTGTAGTTTCTGTGTTGACCTCTACAGTTCCATTGTATTAGATACGCCATTGTTATAAGTTGGGGATTGGGGAAAGTTACTTATTTTCAGGAGCAGTGATTCGTGGTTTCCCTTTTTTCTCTAGGGAGTCTCGCCGCCGCTGCAGCGGTGGCGAACCAGGAGTTCTATCCATCGCCACTTTCGTGGCGCCGGATTTCCGCGGAGAATCCGCGGATGCGTGTGTTTTAGATGTCAGCGGACTTTCGCTGACATCCATCTCCTCCACGGTGGACGTGGAGGATGCTTCTTGTTTACGATGGCCCGTGGCCTTCGCATTCGTCTTTTTTGTTGGCACCACTGAACCATGCTCTGCTCCAGGGGCAGAGTCTCTTGGGCCAGCAGTTCCCTTCTTAGAGGGGTGGGGCGACAGGTCCAGTTCAGCAGAGCTGTTCTGGGTGTCTGTCGCCGAGGGTGCTGCTGCTGAAAGTGGGGCCTGAGGGCCTCCGGCGAGGATCGCGTGGTCTTCCCGCGAAATTTTCAGCCCTTTGGACTGTGTCACCGACTTCTGTGGTGGGGACTTGGTTGTCGACCCCAGGTCCTTCGGATCGACCTGTGTGCCGACAGAAACTGAAGGCGGCGGCGGTCCCCGCTTCAGAGTATGTCCCTTTCTGTTGGAAAGAGACGCGTTTTTTTGCTTCAAGGTAGCAAAGGTTTTCTGTGGTCTTCAAAGTTATGATTTGTTTTTCTGTTTTCCAGACTGGGCACGACCTGGAGTACGCGCCATGTGCGCCATTGCAGTTGATGCATTTTGGTGTGCGTTCGCATCTTTCCTGTGTATGTGCGTCTTCTGCGCATGTGACACAAGTGGGTTTACCGCGGCAAGCCAACATGCTGTGTCCAAAGCGCTGGCACTTGAAACATCGTCTCGGGTTCGGTATGTATGGGCGGACTTTACAATGGAGGTATGCGGTGTGGATGGAGTCAGGCAGAGTTGTGGTATTGAAAGTTAAGACAATGTGTTTTGTCTTGATTTCAACATTGTTTCTTCGGATGGTTATTCGTCGGGCTGCTATTACTCCTTGTTCAGATAGTTCTTCTTCCATTTCCGCATCGGTACTCTGTAGGAGTTCATATTCAGATATGACGCCCTTTGAGTGGTTCAGGGTGCGGTGCGGGGTTACCTGTACACTGGTTTCTGCAAGATTCTGTAACGACATCAGTTTGGTGCTCTGTTCTTTTGTGTTTATTTCTACAAGGAGATCTCCGGTTCGCTGCTTTTTTGCTTTGTAGTCTTTGCCTACACACCTTTTTAGGGTGTTGGCGATCACAAATGCAGACAAGTTTGCTACAGGTTCATCTGTATTTGAGTGAACCATGAAAAACTTTGGAAACGTTTCTGGTTTCTGTGGCATCAATTTTTTCTCATCGGTGTGACCCCTTTTTGGGGGCCGATCCGATTTTTTTGCAAATTTTTCCATACGGCATGTACTGGCTAAGGGTTCCTCATACTATGTCGCCTCTGATTCACCCTTATACACAGAGGAAGGTCCCGGGACTCCCCGCCTGGTAGACAAACGAGGAGCCCATCGGCCGAGGATTGACCACTTCCTCGACCGCCACCGTTCATGGTTTCTTCCCTCCACCTTTCAACCTATCGCCACAGTACGGATGACAGCTTCGGTATGGGGGCTAAGGGTCCGTGGTGGCGCCAAGCACCAACACCTCGTTTCAAAAGGTGCCCCTGCGGGGGAAATGATAGTAATAAGGAAGCTGTCATCCTTAGCTGGGATGACGTTGTCGTGTTAAAATTATCTCAAATGGATCAAGGGCTCTAATCTTGGCAGCCATTCTGGAACTGTACACTTCAATTTGTGCATTTCAACAAAGACATGCATACTTTCACGAAAGTAGAGCCTTGCAGCGCGAGCATCGGGGTCTAAATGATACCCAGCCATCCGGGACCGCCAGAGGCTGTGAAGACCGATTAACATGACGGTATCAAAAGGTATGCCGTCTTCGTTATCTGTTGATAGGAACCTGATGCTATGTGTATCTAACGGTAAGTCTTTTTTAAGGGTTCTTTGCAGCACGTCCCAAAATAAACCCCCTCCCAACAGTGTAGAAAAACATGATCTATTGTCTCAGGCTGTTTGCATATTAAACAAAGTGACCCCCATGGCAGAAAAAAAAACCCTGTCTTCAAGAAATGTTTTTACCGATAACGTTCCAGTATGCAGCTTAAAGAAAAACGTTTTTACTCCTGGGGAAACTGGCATCCTTTTGATCCGCTTCAATACATCTTGACCCGGATTGCCGCTGTACAAGGCTCTGTACACAGGACCGGAGAAAAGTCATCGCACACATCCTTATACAATTTTTTCTTATTGACTGAACACAAATATTCAATCGAAAAACGAGTTGTCAAAATTCTGACGCTGTTTACGACCTCTCTTAAAAAACCAAAGAGGCGCCCTGGCATACTTTCTGTAGCAACAACAAAATTTGGCAACGCCCGCACGAGCCTTACTTGGCAAACAGTGCGCAGAAATGGATCATTTACGTCGCAGAAGAAAATGAATCTGTTTACGAGCTGTCGGGCGAATAAGTGCTAGCCCAAGACCCCCGTCTTTGACACGCCGAAACAAGTTATCTCATCTACACCGTTCCCACTTCGACGCCCAAACAAAAGCGGCAAATACCCGATGCAGCCTCTGAATGTTTAACCTGGAACAGTGAAGCGTTTGCATTACATACCACAACTTGGCAACAAAAACCAGATTACACACAGTTGCGCGTGCAAAGATAGACAACTGCACACCGCTCCATTTTTCAGCCTTCTCACGGATTTCTTGGGCTTGATCGCGCCAAAATGGCTCACTGTCTTCATAGCATTCTAGAGGCACACCCAAGTACTTAACCGGTGTTGTGGCCCAAGTCACGTTGGCAAACGTGTAAGGCGTCGATGGCCACTCTCCGTGCCAAAACCCGACACTTTCCCCAATTCACCGGACTTCCAGTGGTCGTGCTGAAATCTTTCACGGCTTCGACTGCCGCGTTAACGCTCTCTCTGTTCGTACAGAAGACGGCTACGTCATCAGCATACGCCAAAAGTTTAACCTCCGTCATGTGGACTTGGAAGCCCTGTACAGATTCATTCCCTAAGATTGACAAGCACAAAGTTTCAATATAAATGCAGAACAGAAGCGGGCTGAGGGGGCAACCCTGACGCACCGAACGTCGCACGTTCACGGGTGCACTAAGTTCCTTGTTGATAATTAATCTTGTAGTGCAGTTTCGGTACGCCAAGGCTACGCCCTCGCTGATAACAGAACCCACATTAATGTAATCTAGAACAGCAAACAACGCATCATGTGAAACACAATCAAACGCTTTTTCAAGGTCGAGTTGCAGAACCGCAACGCTACCGCATGTTGCATCACAACACTCCAGTACGCATCTCGCCTTATGTATGTTCGTAGCAATGGTCCTTCCCTTGATCCCGCAAGTCTGGTGAGGCCCAACAATCTCCTTAATAACGGTCTGTAATCTGGCTGCTAGTACTTTCATTAGTATCTTGTAATCAACATTTGTTAGGGCTATTGGCCTGTATGACGTCACCAATCTCAATTTCTCAGTTTGTTCTGTTTTAGGGATTAGTACAGTATGTGACGACGCAAAAGAAGGCGGCCGTAGCCTTCGTTAAATACTGCAGCTAACAATGGGGACAACACTTTTTTAAATGCTTTATAAAAAGCCGCGCTCAAGCCATCAGGCCCTGGCGACTTCCCTGGATTTAGAGTATCAATGGCACGCTCAACTTCATGTTCGGAAATCGGCAGCTCCAACCTTTGTTTTGTCAGCATCTAGTCGTGGCAAGGAAGAAAGAAATACGCGCTTAAACCTGTCCATGTTCATGTCGCGAAATGCAAACAGTTGCTGATAGTATTCGAAAAACGCACGTGCAATGCCGTCTTTATCTGTCACGAGGTTGCCGTTCCACTCTACTTCTTCTATGTCGTTTCGACGAGCATGCGTTTTCTCGAGTCCGAGAGCCCGTTTAGTGGGCGTCTCGCCTGCTGCGCATCTTTCGGCCCTGGCGCGAACGAGCGCTCCTCGATATCGATCTTTATCTAATAACTCAATTTTCTTTTTCAGTTTTCTGATATCGTCATTATAGACCCCTGGCTCTTTGCACTCGTGCGCTATTAAACTGATTTAGTGTCGCCCTTAAACATGCTTCTTCTCACTTTTCATCATGTCGAATACAACTGGCTCTTTCTATAGCTTTCATCTTAATTTCTTGTTTGCACCATTTCCACTGCTCTCCAATGGTGGTGCAAGGCCGTTGTTCTATCTCTTTAAGCTTCCCTGCAATTATTTCAACTAAAGCTTCATCTTCTAAGAGTTTGGAGTTTAGCTTCCACAGTCCCCACACAATTTTTTTCCTTCGGTTTCTAGTGCCGATTGTACATTTCACAAGACAGTGATCCGAAAAAAGACACTGGCATAACGACATAATTTTGGCACTTCGGAATCGCTTCCAACGATAAATAAATACGGTCGAGCCGGGCATGACTAGAACCTTGGAAATGCGTGTATTTCATGCTGCGCGCTCCCTCCAAACACTCCGCTACATCATCTAGAGCAAATTCGCCAACTAGCTGCGACAAAACATCCATGCTTGCGTCTCTAAAGGCGCGGCTACTTGTCTTATCTCGAGCACTTAAGACACAATTGAAATCGCCCATAACGACGAGTTGTCGCCCACTATTTAGATATCGCTGGATGCTCACGAAAAAATTTAACCTTTCATCAGTCGCATTCGGTGCATAAACACAAAGAACGCGCCATTCGCTGTTATGAAAAACGAAGTCACAAACAAAGCGACCCTGCATACATGAAATCACTTCTTGCACTGTCAGTCCTGGCAACTTCTTAACGAACACAAGGCTTGGTTTGGTTGGTTTATGGGGTTTAACGTCCCAATGCGACTGAGGCTATGAGAGACGCCGTAGTGAAGGGCTCCGGAAATTTCGACCACCTGGGGTTTTTTAACGTGCACTGACATCGCACAGTACACGGGCCTCTAGAATTCCTCCTCCAAAAAAATTCTAGCCGCCGCTGCCGGGATCGAACCCGCGTCTTTTGGGTCAGCAGCCGAGCACCATAACCGTTGAGCCACCGCGGCGGCCGAACAGAAGGCACCCGGCCGATGTGCCAACCGCGTGACTAACAGCCACATCGTACCTCGACGTGAAACGCTGCACCATGCTCCCCGTGTCCTCTTCCCCTTCTATTTGGTTTCCTGAACCGCCAACACGTCCACGTCTTGGTCCGTTAAAATACGGTATACTTGAATTTGCTTTCTTTTCGACGCAAACCCACGGGCGTTAAGCGTTGCTACGCTCAGTGACTGTTGCATCGCCATTTTCGTACTTTAGAAGGACGCTGGGAGCATGGTGCTTACCTTTCGCGCCTAGCACGTCGCTAGACGCTTCCAGAACTCCCGCCGCCATCGTAATTATCGGGCTCGACGTGCTGCGAGAGCGGCTTTTCGGCTGCCCTCCGGCCCGTCGCGATGTTAGGTAGCGGTCTGAAGGAAGGTCGTCGTCCCTGCACAGTTTTCGTAGGTGGTTCCTCGGCGTTGCCAGGGGCCTGCTTATCCGCCCCGTCACCGGCGTCAGCGTGCGGGCGCTTCGGCGCACTGCCAGCGCTCGTGTTCTCAGCCGCCGATGTTTCCGGAGCACTTGTCCCTTGAAGGGGCGCTTCCTCGCTCACAGGCGCCTCCGAAACAACGGATGGCAGTGCCTGTGTCTTGTCCACGCCCTCGCCCGCCTCCTTTTCCGTGGTCGTCGGAGTTGTCATGGTGGGGGCCACCGCAGAGCTTTCCACACCATCGGTCCCCTTGGTTGCCTCCTCAGCCTCGACGACGTCCATAATGTCTTCCGGTGTCTCCTCTCTGAGCGCTGGCACCGTTGCGGCAGCGTATGTGCGGACACACCCATTTTCCGAATGTTTGAAACGTCGGCAGCGTGAGCAGCGAGGTACGTTGCATTCACGTCGGACATGTCCGCTGCCCTGACAACGCAGACACTGCATGGGCCGCCCAGGCACGACCACAAGGGCCAGCTCATCGGCGACTCGTATCTGGTGGGGGAGGTCGTCCGCTTTCATTCCAGGCTTCAGCTTGAGCAGCACTATCCTTGTGGTGGAGCCCTTTTCTTTCACACCTTGCACACGCCAACGCTCACGGGTTACCTCGGTCACGTTCCCGAAGGCCGCAAACGCAGTCCGGATACATTCGTCGGCAACGCCGTGCAGCATCCAGTGTAGCCGCAGTTACAGCACCTGGTCCTCGGGGTCGAATATAAGACACCGGCGTCCTTTAACTGTAAGCTCCTTGAAAGCCGCCAATCGCTTTGTTGCTTCAGCGCTGTTGAGAGTCACCGCCCAAACATGGTTGATTTGTTACGCCCCCAACGCCACTACGTCGGGGAGCGCACCCGCTTGGGCGAGGGCGTCACGAAAATCTTCGACCTTGTAAGGCCGCGCTCGCACGTCGCCGTGCAAAAACACGGTGTTGAGAACAACACGTCCTGTTGGCAGGTTCGGCAAAATAATCTCGTAATCCTTATCGGCTTCCATGTCGGACCTGTTTCCGCGGCCAGCAAGGGCCGCTATCGCCGCTCCACCGGAGCTCATGATTCTGCGACCGTTCACGACAGTGGCCAGAAGTAGAATCACACCACAGGCCCGTCATGCCAAGGTCGCTGTGTCGATGGTCAACTCAATGGTCAACGGAGCACAGGGGCTCAGAATAACCTCAGCACAGCTGTACACATAGTAATGTTTCCTGCCAGCAAGTCTGTCTCCCGTGCCAGCGTTCGCGCTTCTCCGGCTCCTTTTGCCGCCTCCTCTGCCTCGTATACGTCCATAGTGAGCTCCGCCGACCGTTCCCTCGTTCCAGGTCTCGCAGCCGAAGCGTACACACAGTCAGCCTCCTCATGTCCGTAGCGCCCACATTTTGAACATCGGGGCACCTTACATTCGCGGCGGACGTGTCCCGTGCCTCGACAGCGGAAGCAGTGCATCGCCCGCCCAGGCATCACGACCAGGGCTAGTTCACCGGCGACTCGCAGCTGGTGCGGTAAATCATCTACCTTGATGCCGGGTTTCAATTTCACGAGCACCGTCCTCGTGGTGGACCCCTTCTCCTTGACGCCTTGAACTCGCCACCTCCCCGGGGTTACTTCGGTCACATTCCCAAAAGCAGCAAAGGCCGTCCGGATGTCATCATCTGCCACGCCGTGCAACATCCAGTGGAGTCGCAGCTTCACCTGTTGGTCTTCGGGATCGATGATGAGGCAGCGGCGACCTTTAACTTCCAGTTCCGTGAACGCCGCCAGCTTCTTTGTTCCTTCTGTGCAGGTTAACGTGACAGCCCACACATGGTTGATCTGATACGCCCCAACACCAAAACGTCGGGCAGCGCACCAGCGTTGACAAGGGCGTCGCAGAAATCCTCGACCCTGTATGGCCTAACCCGCACATCGCCGTGCAAAAAAAGCGTGTTAAAAACAACGCGTCCAGTGGGCAAAGTTCGCAGAATGATCTGCTACTCGCTATCTTCGCTGTTCTCACGCCTGTTTCCGCGGCTGGAAAGGGCCGCTACCGCCGCTCCGCTAGAGCACATGGTTCTGCGACCATTCCCATCGGTGGCCTGAAGTAGAATGGAATTGCGCCACAGGCCCGTCATGCCAATTCTGTGTCGATGGTCAACTCAATGGTCAACGGAGCACAGGAGCTGAAAATAACCTCACCACAGCTGTATACATAGTAGTGTTTCCTTAGATGTTCCTTGAGATTTTTGAAGGAATTTCATGGGGGCGTACGTATAGATTATGCGGTGAAGGTGCACCTGTAGCCTTCCGCTTTTTTTTATCTTTATTTCCGGATACTTACACAGTACAAAATCGTACATGGAAAAATTAAGCGAACTCACAGCCAAAAGTTCACGTGGAAATGATAGTAATAAGGAAGCTGTCATCCTTAGGTGGGATGACGTTGTCGTTTTAAAATTCTCTCAAATGGATCAAGGGCTCTAATCTTGGCAGCCATTCTGGAACTGTACACTTCAATTTGTGCATTTCAACAAAGGCATGCATACTTTCACGAAAGTAGAGCCTTGCAGGGCGAGCATCGGGGTCTAAATGATACCCAGCCATCCGGGACCGCCAGAGGCTGTGCAGACCGATTAACATGACGGTATCAAAAGGTATGTCGTCTTCGTTATCTGTTGATAGGAACCTGATGCTATGTGTATCTAACGGTAAGTCTTTCTTAAGGGTTCTTTGCAGCACGTCCCAAAAATAAACCCCCTCCCAACAGTGTAGAAAAACATGATCTATTGTCTCAGGCTGTTTGCATATTAAACAAAGCGACCCCCATGGCAGAAAAAAACCCCTGTCTTCAAGAAATGTTTTTACCGACAACGTTCCAGTATGCAGCTTAAAGAAAAACGGTTTTACTCCTGGGGAAACTGGCATCCTTTTGACCCGCTTCAATACATCTTGACCCGGATAGCCGTTGTACAAGGCTCTGTACACAGGAACGGAGAAAAAGTCATCGCACACATCCTTATACAATTTTTTCCTATTGACTGAACACAAATATTGAATCGAAAAACGAGTTGTCAAAATTCTGACGCTGTTTACGACTTTTCTTAAAAAACCAAAAAGGCGCCTTGGCATACTTTCTGTGGCAACAACAAAATTTGGCAACGCCCGCACGAGCCTTACTTGGCAAAAAGTGCGCAGAAATGGATCATTTACGTCGCGAAAGAAAATTAATCTGTTTACGAGCTGTCGGGCGAATAAGTGTGCTAGCCCAAGACCCCCGTCTTTGACACGCCGAAACAAGTTATCCCGTCTACACTGTTCCCAATTCGACGCCCAAACAAAAGCGGCAAATACCCGATGCAGCCTCTGAATGTTTAACCTGGAACAGTGAAGCGTTTGCATTACATACCACAACTTGGCAACAAAAAAACAGATTACACACCGTTGCGCGTGTAAAGATAGACAGCGGCACACCGCTCCATTTGTCAGCCTTCTCACGGATTTCTTGGGCTTGATCGCGCCAAAATGGCTCACTGTCTTCATAGCATTCTAGAGGCACACCCAAGTACTTAACCGGTGTTGTGGCCCAAGTCACGTTGGCAAACGTGTAAGGCGTCGATGGCCACTCTCCGTGCCAAAACCCTAGACACTTTCCCCAATTCACCGGACTTCCAGTGGTCGTGCTGAAATCTTTCACGGCTTCGACTGCCACGCTAACGCTCTCTCTGTTCGTACAGAAGACGGCTACGTCATCAGCATACGCCAAAAGTTTAACCTCCGTCATGTGGACTTGGAAGCCCTGTACAGATTCATTCTCAAGGATTGACAAGCACAAAGTTTCAATATAAATGCAGAACAGAAGCGGGCTGAGGGGGCAACCCTGACGCACCGAACATCGCACGTTCACGGGTGCACCAAGTTCCTTGTTGACAATTAATCTTGTAGTGCAGTTTCGGTACGCCAAGGCTACGCCCTCGCTGATGACAGAACCCACATTAATGTAATCTAGAACTGCAAACAAGGCATCATGTGAAACACAATCAAACGCTTTTTCAAGGTCGAGTTGCTGAACCGCAACGCTACCGCATGTTGCATCACAACACTCCAGTACGCATCTCGCCTTATGTATGTTCGTAGCAATGGTCCTTCCCTTGATCCCGCAAGTCTGGTGAGGCCCAACAATCTCCTTAATAACGGTCTGTGATCTGGCTGCTAGTACTTTCATTAGTATCTTGTAATCAACATTTGTTAGGGCTATTGGCCTGTATGACGTCACCAATCTCAATTTCTCAGTTTGATCTGTTTTAGGGATTAGTACAGTATGTGACGCCGCAAAAGAAGGCGGCAACAAGTTAAGATCGTAGCCTTCGTTAAATACTGCAGCTAACAATGGGGACAACACTTTTTTAAATGCTTTATAAAAAGCCGCGCTCAAGCCATCAGGCCCTGGCGACTTCCCTGGATTTAGATTATCAATGGCACGCTCAACTGCATGTTCGGAAATCGGCAGCTCCAACCTTTCTGTTGTGTCAGCATCTAGTCGTGGCAAGGAAGAAAGAAACACGCGCTTAAACCTGTCCATGTTCATGTCGCGAAATGCAAACAGTTGCTGATAGTATTCGTAAAACGCACGTGCAATGCCGTCTTTATCTGTCACGAGGTTGCCGTTCCACTCTATCTCTTCTATGTCGTGTCGACGACCATGCGCTTTCTCGAGACCGAGAGCCCGTTTAGTGGGCGTCTCGCCTGCTGCGCATCTTTCGGCCCTGGCGCGAACGAGCGCTCCTCGATACCGATCTTCATCTAATAACTCAATTTTCTTTTTCAGTTTTCTGATATCGTCATTATAGACCCCTGGCTCTTTGTACTCGTGCGCTATTAACTGATTTAGTGTCGCCCTTAAACAAGCTTCTTCTCGCTTTTCGTCATGTCGAATACAACTGCCTCTTTCTATAGCTTTCATCTTAATTTCTTGTTTGCACCATTCCCACTGCTCTCCAATGGTGGTGCAAGGCCGTTGTTCTATCTCTTTAAGCTTCCCTGCAATTATTTCAACTAAAGCTTCATCTTCTAAGAGTTTGGAGTTTAGCTTCCACAGTCCCCACACCAATTTTTTACTTCGGTTTCTAGGGCCGATTGTACATTTCACAAGACAGTGATCCGAAAAAGACACTGGCATAACGACATAATTTTGGCATTTCGGAATCGCATCCAACGATAAATAAATACGGTCGAGCCGGGCATGACTAGAACCTTGGAAATGCGTGTATTTCACGCTGCGCGCTCGCTCCAAACACTACGCTACATCATCTAGAGCAAATTCGGCAACTAGCTGCGACAGAACATCCGTGCTTGCGTCTCTAAAGGCGCGGCTACTTGTCTTATCTCGAGCACTTAAGACACAATTGAAATCGCCCATAACGACGAGTTGTCGCCCACTATTTAGATATCGCTGGATGCTCACGAAAAAATTTAACATTTCATCAGCCGCATTCTGTGCATAAACACAAAGAACGCGCCATTCGCTGTTATGAAAAACGAAGTCACAAACAATAAAGCGACCTTGCATACATGAAATCACTTCTTGCACTGTCAGTCCTGGCAACTTCTTAACGAACAGAAGGTTTGGTTGGTTTATGGGGTTTAACGTCCCAAAGCGACTGAGGCTATGAGAGACGCCGTAGTGAAGGGCTCCGGAAATTTCGACCACCTGGGGTTCTTTAACGTGCACTGACATCGCACAGTACACGGGCCTCTAGAATTTCTCCTCCAAAGAAATTCCAGCCGCCGCGGCCGGGATCGAACCCGCGTCTTTTGGGACAGCAGCCGAGCACCATAGCCGCTGAGCCACCGCGGCGGCTGAACAGAAGGCACCCGGCCGATGTGCCAACCGCGTGACTAACAGCCACATCGTACCTCGACGTGAAATGCTGCACCATGCTCCCCGTGTCCTCTTCCCCTTCTATTTTGGTTTCCTGAACCGCCAACACGTCCACGTCCTGGTCCGTTAAAATACGGTATACTTGACTGCTTTCTTTTCGATGCAAACCCACGGACGTTAAGCGTTGCTACGCTCAGTGACTGTTGCATCGCCATTTTCGTACTTTAGAAGGACGCTGGGAGCATGGTGCTTACCTTTCGCGCCTAGCACGTCGCTAGACGCTTCCAGAAGTCCCGCCGCCATCGTAATTACCGGGCTGGACGTGCTGCGAGAGCGGTTTTTCGGCTGCCCTCCGGCCCGTCGCGACGTTAGGTTGCGGTCTGAAGGAAGGTCGTCGTCCCTGCACAGTTTTCGCTGGTGGTTCCTCGGCGTTGCCAGGGAGCTGCTTATCCGTTCCGTCACCGGCGTCGGCGTGCGGGCGCTTCGGCGCACTGCCAGCGCTCGTTGACCGGCCGCCGTTCTCCGCATTGGTGTTCTCATCCGGCGATGCCGCCGGAGCACTTGTCCCTTGAAGGGGCGCTTCCTCGCTCACAGGCACCTCTGAAACAACGGATGGCAGTACCTGTTTCTTGTCCACGCCCTCGCCCGCCTCTTTTTCAGTGGTCGTCGGAGTTGTCACGCTGGGGGCCACCGCAGAGCTTTCCACACCATCGGTCCCCTTGGCTGCTTCCTCAGCCTCGACGACGTCCATAACGTCTTCCGGTGTCTCCTCTCTAAGCGCTGGCACCGTTGCAGCAGCGTATGTGCGGACACACCCATCTTCCGAATGTCCGAAGCGTCGGCAGCGTGAGCAGCGAGGTATCTTGCAGTCATGTCGGACATGTCCGCTTCCCTGACAACGCAAACACTGCATGGGCCGCCCAGGCACGACCACAAGGGCAAGCTCGCCGGCGACTCTTATCTGGTGGGGGAGGTCGTACGCCTTCATTCCAGGCTTCAGCTTGAGCAGAACTATCCTTGTGGTGGAGCCCTTTTCTTTCACTCCTTGCACTCGCCAACGCTCACGGGTTACCTCCGTCACGTTCCCGAAGACCGCAAACGCAGTCCGCATATCTTCGTCGGCGACGCCGTGCAGCATCCAGTGTAGCCGCAGTTTCAGCACGTGGTCCTCGGCGTCGAATATAAGACACCGGCGTCCTTTAACTGGAAGCTCCTTGAAAGCCGCCAATCGCTTTGTTGCTTCAGCGCTGTTGAGTGTCACCGCCCAAACATGGTTGATTTGGTACGCCCCCAACGCCACAACGTCGGGGAGCGCACCCGCTTGGGCGAGGGCGTCACGAAAGTCTTCGACCTTGTAAGGCCGCGCTCGCACGTCGCCGTGCAAAAACACCGTGTTGAGAACAGCACGTCCTGTTGGCAGAGTAGGCAAAATAATCTCGTAATCCTTATCTGCTTCAATGTCGGACCTGTTTCCGCGGCCAGCAAGGGCCGCTATCGCCGCTCCACCGGAGCTCATGATTCTGCGACCGTTCACTGGCGTGGCCGGAAGTAGAATAACATTGCGCCACAGGCCCGTTCTTTTTCCTTACTGCATGGAAAAACTTCCGTAAAAAGGGGGAAAACTCCAATCAAACTAGTTCGCCTCTCAAGTTTCCGTGCTGCTTAATAGGAGCCCGCCATAGGCCTAACTCAACACTGCCCTTATAAAAATGGTCTATATACTTTCTATAGACTTTTTATAGACTCTATAGCCATCCTATAGACTTTTCCTTTCGTCTATAGACTGTCTATAGACCCTCTATAGACTAAGGTCTATAGCTGCCTCAATTTCCTTTCGTCTATAGACTGTCCATAGACACTTTATAGACTAAAGTCTATAGCTGGCTCAATTTCCTTTTGTCTATAGACGGTCTATAGACTCGCTATAGAGTGAAGTCTATAACGACCTCCATTTCCTTTCGTCTATAGACGGTCTATAGACTCGCTATAGCCTGAGGTCTATAGCCGCCTCAATTTCCTTTTGTCTATAGACTGTCTATAGACTAAAGTCTATAATTGCTTCATTTTCCTTTCGTCTATAGACGGTCTATAGACTCGCTATAGACTAAGGTCTATAGCCGCCTCAATTTCCTTTTGTCTATAGACTGTGTATAGACTAAAGTCTATAATTGCTTCAATTTCCTTTCGTCTATATACGGTCTATAGACTCGCTATAGACTAAGGTCTATAGCTGGCTCAATTTCCTTTTGTCTATAGACTGTCTATAGACTAAAGTCTATAACTGCTTCAATTTCCTTTCGTCTATATACGGTCTATAGACTCGCTATAGACTAAGGTCTATAGCTGGCTCAATTTCCTTTTGTCTATAGACTCTCTATAGACTAAAGTCTATAACTGCTTCAATTTCCTTTCGTCTATAGACGGTCTATAGACTAAGTTCTATAGCTGCTTCAATTTCCTTTTGTCTATAGACGGTCTATAGACTCTCTATAGACTACAGTCTACAACTACCTCAATTTCCTTTCGTCTATAGACTGTACACTATAGATAGTCTACTGCCTATAGACCAGTCTATAACAATCGCAATTTTATCTAACAATGTTCGATACACTGACTTTCGACTAATTCCAGAACAATGTCAATTCATTTTTGCACTGCATGTTGAGGGGACCTGCATCTAGTGACCGCAACTATGTCGGGAGTCCCCCACCTCCTTCGCTAGTACGGAAATTAAAAAGTATTGCGTAAGGCCATTACAACACCCTCCTGTATATTGTTTTCAGGAGCATTGACAAGCTCCTTTTCGTTATACCGTGACGTATATTGTCAATACAATTAGGTATTAATGCTAACAAGTAAGCCGAGGCAAGGCAGTCGTTCTTGAAGTAAAGGCGCCCGCAAACTGTACTACATCGAACGAATACGCTGTCCCTTAAAGGAATCGCTCTACACAATTCCATTCCATCTTTCGATCGTTACTGTCCAACGCGCTGAAATCAGACACATTTCATCAAAAGTTCAACATTTCTCTTTAAAACGTCCTGAAAATGAAGGGGAAAATACGGGTGTAAGAATTCAAGGAAGCGCCCATCCCTTAGAAACACTTTAGATTAATCTCAAAGAGCCTGGTCCTCTGTGCGATTAACATCTGCCATTTCTACCTTTGCAGTTTGTATTCACGTGAATAAGTGCTGCGACGCAACAATCACAAAGCCAGTATTTTTTCGTTCCTACCCTTGCGCCTGTTGCTTGGGAGCCGATGACACGCTGATGTGGCGCATATCAGTTTTCTAAACACGAACACACGCAAAAAAGACGTTATGCTATGCAACCTTATAATTATTATTTGAGAATTGTACCACATACTATTCGGTGGGAGATGCGGCGCGTATACCGACAAGAAGTTAGATTTCGGTTCTGTTTTAACGAAAACAATAAGATTTTTAGAGGGTAAGCGAAGAATTTAAGCTTATAAACCAATTGCCTTCTGTGGTCTTGGATATCAGATCAAGCTGCACACGGCAAGAGTGCGAGCGATAAAGATACGACCGTGAAATGGGTTTCTGTTTCACGTTTTACCCATTTTACCGCGAGACGGCGGAAAATCATTCGGGCTGCAAACCCTGTGCGTGGCTGCATCAATGGCGTTAGCGTGTTTTTCGCGGATTACGCTTTCTTCAAAATCCAGCTTCATCGTCCGCTTACGGTAAGTCTACACGTTTATATTTTATTCATTTTGGTCTCCTAAACCACTCTAAGCAGAGCTGTGTGTGCAGAACAGATTATGTGCGCAGTTACAAACGTCCTATCTTCGTTTCTAAGGCGGAAGCCATCGGGTTCTCGACTAATGCCGCTTATCTCTGTCCCGCTGTCTTTAAAACGCGCGGAAAGGCAGTCTGTGCGATGCCCTTGATGATAAGCCGCTTCTCGCGAGCTGTCTACTAGATTTTTCGTGTTTCAAGGCATATGCGCGGCCAGAAATGTCGTGTAGCCTGTGAATGACGGCCGAAATGGAACTGTGTGTTAGTTAGCGCCCTGTGAGCTCAATTTACTTTGCACCTCCGAAAACGTACTTACATACAGTCTCGTTCAGTGGTGGATTACATTTATTTTCTTATCTTTGTGTTATCGCCTGTCTGGACCATGGAGTGCTGTTCTTTTTGAGGTGTGCATTGCTTGCTACGTATGGACGCTCGCTCGGTGCGCGTCGTGGACGCCGACGTTTCAGCAAAGGTGTCTTGTAACGCTATAGACTGGAGCGCGAGACGTTTGTCAAAGTTGTATTCAAGCGGCGCTGGAGGAATGCTTGTAGTGTGATGGGTGAATAAAATTCGTTGCCGGCGCGAATGGTCGGCGTGCTCAAACACCGCGAAGAACCCACGAGCTCCATCCCACCTCCCCTTCGTTGCACACGTATGGATTCGTCCGTGTCTGTCATCAGAGCCGTTGGCCGCCGCCGCTGGCTTGCGGGCACTTCATTTTGAAAGCTTAGTGAAGGTCGGCTCGACAAGAGGTGGCTTACATTTCGTTCCGAGTGGATCGTTCATGAATGCCGCTCGCGCGTGCACAGATTTCTCGAATACCGTTTGCGCGGGAGGCAAAGGATGTGTTTCTGATTTCAGACTGCTACGTTTCGAAAGCGCCGATGTAACTCGCCGCTTATTTGCAGCTAAAATTAAATTAAGCTGTCGTGTTATTATAGCTGCGCCTGTTGAAGGCGTTAATTGTTTCATTGAAATACTTCCTACTTTGAGCACGTTAAATGCTTTCGCTGATTTTTCTAGCAGCGTTGGGTTAGGCTGCCTCCATGCAAGAAACACACCTCTTTACTGCGCTGTTGGAGCTGCACTTGAAGGAAAAACTAAGTGAATTTCAGGCGGTATTTTATCGTGACAGTAATTTGCTGTCTCAACCTCGCGACTGCTTTTGAAACGGCGCAGCTGCAGCCTCTGTGTGCTGTATTAGTTTTCTGAATAATGAGCGCGGCATGGAAGCGCTGCAACCCGCTTGTTTCTAAGAGCGTGCGCAGATGTACAAGTATGCTGTTCCGTCTTTGTACTTCAAGTTATAGGCGCAAATCTGTGGTGAACTGGTTGCTTCTGCCTGCTGGTTTTGTATAGCTTGTGCCCGTCTGAGTATCGGCTTACGTACACTCGGCCAAATCTTTAACTGGCTTAGGTGTTGCATCGCTAAATGCACCTGTAAAAAGGTGCCTTTTGGCTACACTGCTGGCATATTCATGTTGTAATTTGATGCGTGAGATGGCATTTCAGTTTCTTTTTGTTAATATAATGTTTGAGTGGAGTACTTGCATGTTTAGATCAAAGTTACCAGAAATATTCATCGTCTGCCGCTACGAAGAGACGAAACAAGCGGAATACGCAGCAATGGTTATGGTGGCGCATTTGCACTAATCTGGGTAAACGACTTGTCCGCCATGAAAGAAGTGGTACTTTACCCAGAGGATGAGGCCATATGGACAAGATCCATTGCTGCGTATGCCGCTTGTTTCAGCTGCTCGTAGTGGCAGACGAATGTTTCTGATAACGTTGATATAAACACGCAAGTACTGCACTCAAACATTATATGAACAAAAAGGAACCACGAAATGACATTTCACTCGTTAAATTACAGCATGAATATGCCAGCAGTGTAGCCGAAAGGCACCTTTTTTACAAGGTGCATTTAACGATGCAACACCCGAGCCAGTTAAAAATTTGGCCGGGTGTACCAGGCTTAATTCACGCAGGGTGTTCTGAAGCGCTTCTTCTATAGCGGTTATAAGAATAAATGCTGCAATATTCTCCTTTTTGGATCCCTCTGTAAGGTGCACTGAGTCTGTATTTTATGGAGGTGGCATTCTTAACAGCCCCTTGCGAGTCAATGCAGATATGTGGCACAATTGTTCGAAGTCTTCTGTTACAAATAGTGTAAAAGGATTGCCATAAAGAGATCAGTATTGGCTGTAACAGTATTGCCATACAGAAATCAATATCAGTACTGGATTCAGAGTAGAGTGCTCCAGAGATTAGGGGTCTTTGTTACAATGTTTTATGACGACACTTATAATCTGGCGTGTATTTACTGAAATGATTGAGCCGGCGTGATAGCTCAGTGGCTATCATGTTCGTATGGCGACCGGAAAGATGCAGGTTCGATTCCGGCCTAGGCGGTCGCATTTTAATAGAGGCAAAATGGTAAAGGCCTGTGCACTCTGCACAGGTGACCGAAATTATTCCCCAGCCTTTCACTTTAGCGTCTCGTAGCCTGTGTCGCCTTGGGTCTTTGAACCCCATAAAACCAAACCAAAAGATCAAGATTGCCTTTCTAGAATGGCATAGCCAGGATATGCCTTGCATTGTAAAGCACATGTGTAGAAATGGAATGGGAATTTTTTTTTCAGTTCCTCTTATATTATTTTTTTCCTTTGTGCTGTACAGGTGAACGTGCCCGCGGATGATTTACAGCAGACAACAGGCCACAAGAATGCTTCTGAGGAAACTAGCCGGACTGTTACTTTCAACTTTTATGTTACTGTGGTGCATTCTTATGGTGCATGTATTGCATATTCCCAGCCTGGATAGCTTGGAAATAAACTAAATTTGTAAGTATATTGATTGTTTCATGTGTGAACTCTGTCTGGTGACCTTTTTCAATGATTGTGGACAGTCTATAGGCAGTCTATAGATAATGGTCTACTAATAGTTTAGTAGACAGGGGTCTATAGACTGTATAGACAAAGGTCTATAGCACTGCCAGGCCACACACCTATGGAATGTCTATAGACAGTCTATAGACATATGTCTACTGGACCAGTGGACTTTTGTCTGTAGACTGTCTATAGACAGTAATCTACAGGAAGTCTATGGCCATAAGTCTATAGGTCGTCTATAGTCCGTCTATAGACAAGTGTCTATAGACAGCTCTATAGGAAATGCATGACCATAAGTCTATAGATCGTCTATAGACTGTCTATAGACCTGTGTCTATAGACTTCCTATAGACCTATAGACTTTCAGTAGACATTGTCTATAGACTGTCTATAGACAAAAGTCTACTAAAAGTGTATGGCCATAAATCTATAGACTGTCTATAGACCATTCTAAAGGATTTGTCTATAGACAGTCTAGACTTCATAGACTAAAGTCTATAGACAGTCTATGGACTGTCTATAGAAATTTTTATAAGGGTGCATCCCCATCAAAACATCAAAAATCAGGGAGGCACATACATGCATATAGGCCCGTGATGCCAATACGTCAATGGTCAACTCAGTGGTCAATTGAGCACAGGGCCTGAGAATAACCTTACCACAGCTGTATGCATAGTAATGTTTCCTTGGATGTTCCTTGAGATTTTTGAAGGTATTCCATGGGAGCACACGTTTAGATGAATCGGTGAGGATGCACCTGTAGACTTCCACGAAGGGGGCCCTCGGCATGGTTTCTCTATGCGCGAGAAGCGGCGTCTGTTGCAGAAAGCAAAAGGACAAAAAAAAAACAAGTGAGCGAGCCTGCCAGGAGTCGAACCTGGAATCTTCTGATCCGTAGTCAGACGCGCTTTTCATTGCGCCACAGGCCCGTTCCTTTTTCTTTATTGCCTGGCTTTGGCATTACACAAGAATGACCAGAACAAAATTTCGGGACACAATGAACACATGGCATTGATATAGTCAGCCCGCCAAGGGCTAGGTTCGTCAAATTAAAATTCATTTATTGCCATCAAAGGCTCAACTCTTGACAACCACTCGGAAGCCTCGCCAACAGCTTTGACCCTCTCAACAAACCGATGCACATTTTCACGAAAATAAATTCGTGCTGGCCTCGCGTCGGGATCACAGTAATATCCTGCCATTCGCGAGCGCCAAATACTGTGGAGGCCCATTAACATTATTAAATCAAATGGTACTCCATCCTCGTTTTCAATAGACAGATACCGTATTCAATGGGGGTGAAGTGGAAATTGCTTCTTTATCGTCCTTTGAAGTACGTCCCAAAAGTAAACCGCTTCCCAACAATGCAGAAAAACGTGATCTATCGTTTCTGGTTGCTTGCAGATTAGGCAGTGATGACCCCCCGGAAGAAATAAGCCTTTATCCTGTAAAAACATTTTGACTGATAACATTCCAGTATGCAACTTGAAAAAAAAAAGTTTTAACTCCTGGCTCAACGTGCATTTTCTTTACCCTCTTTAACACAGTTTCCTTCCAGGGCCACCACTGTACAAGGGCCCCGCCGCGGTGGCTCAGTGGTTACGGCGCTCGGCTGCTGACCCGAAAGACGCGGGTTCGATCCCGGCCGCGGCGGCTGAATTTCGATGAAGGCGAAATTCTAGAGGCCCGTGTACTGTGCGATGTCAGTGCACGTTAAAGAACCCTAGGTGGTCAAATTTTCGGAGCCCTTCACTACGGCGTCTCTCATAGCCTGAGTTGCTTTGGGACATTAAACCCCAATAAACCAAACCACTGTACAAGGCCCTATACATGGGTTCCGGCAAGACAACTTCACATAAATCCTTATACAACTTTTTCTTGTTCACTGTAGATAAATATTCGTTGAAAAACCTCATTGAGAGAAATCGGACACTTGTGACAATTTTTCTGAAGTACCCAAAAATTCCGCTCGATAGGGTTTCGGTTGCAACAACAAAGTTAGGCAGCGCGCGCCCCAGCCTTAGTTGGCACACTGTGCGCAATAACGTATCACTGACATCACGCAGAAACATAAATCTGTTAACAATCTGCCGCAAGAAAAGGTGTCTCAGACCCACTCTACCATCCTTCACTCTTCTAAATAAATTCCGCCGGCTGCACCTTTCCCATTGTGCATCCCACACAAAAACGGCAAAAATTCGATGTACCTTTTGTATGTTCATTCTTCCACAATGCAACACTTGCATCGCATACCACACTTTACTGATAAAGTAAAGGTTGCACACGGTGGCTCTTGCGAAATTGATAAGCCTGTTCCTTTCCATCTTTCCGCCTTCTCACGCACATCCTGGGTCTGCACTCTCCAATATGTTTCGCTCTCGTGATAGCTTTCTAGCGGTACTCCAAGGTACTTCGTTTGTGGTCTTCACCCAGGGTACGTTTGCAAAGTGTTCCATCGTCGTTTGCCATGCTCCGTGCCAGAGCCCCACTGACTTAGACCAGTTCACTCTGCTGCCAGAGGTTTTGCAGAATTCAGCGACACATTCAACGGCCTCTGTTACACCTTCTAGATGAACGGAAAAAACCGCTAAATCATCCGCATATGCCAGCAGCTTCACCTCCGTAGCTTGCAGCCGAAAACCAGTTATTCTCTCGTTTTCGATGATGTTTAAACACAAAGTCTCGATGTAAATGGCAAACAGAAGAGGGCTGAGGGGGCAGCCTTGACGTACCGAACGCTGTACACGAAAGGGGGCCCCAAGACTCCTCTAGTTAACAATCTATCTCGTAGTACAGTTCAGATACGTCAAGGAGACTCCCTCTCGGATAACATAACCAACATTCATGTAATCAAGTATGCGCAGAAAAATTTCATGCGCGACACAGTCGATCGCCTTTTTGAGATCAAACTGCAAGAAATCAAGGCCGCTGTGTCGATGGTCAACTGAATGGTGAACGAAGCACAGGGGATGAGAATACCATGACCACAGCTGCATACACAGTAGTGTTTCCTTGGTTGTTCCGTGAGATTTTTGAAGGTATTCCATGGGAGCACACGTTTAGATGAATCGGCGAAGACGCACCTGTAGACTTCTACGAAGAGGGCCCTCATCATGGTATACCTTTATAAGTCAGAAGCGGCGTCTGTTGCAGAAAGCAAAAAGGAAGGCAAAAATAAGGGAGCGAGCCTGCCAGGAGTCGAACCTGGAATATTCTGATCCGTAGTCAGACGCGTTATCCATTGCGCCACAGGCCCGTCTTTTGTTTTCTTTATTGCCAGGCTTCGTCATTACAAAACAGAACATGGTAATATGTACATACATTATACAGAGTGAGCCAGGAACCCAGAGAGTGGGCCTGACTTAGACAGGTTAAAATTCTCTTAAAGTTACGAGGGGTTCAGCCTTGGTAACCACTCAGGAACTTCCACTATTAGCATTTGTTCTTACACAAACTTGTGTATACTTTCTGTAAAATACATGCGGGCTGGCCGTGCGTCACGGTCACAATGATACCCTGCCATGCGGGAGCGTCATATACTGTGGAGGCCCTACAGCATGACTAAGTCTAACGAAACCCAATCCTCGTTTTTGGTTGGCAAGAACCTTATTCCGTATGAGTGGATTGGAAGCTGTTTCTTTAAGGTCCTCCTCTACAACACGTCCCAAAAATAGACTCCTTCCCAGCAGTGCAAAAAGACGTGGTCAATTGTCTCCGGCTGTTTGCATATGATACAATGCGACCCCCAAGGAAGAAATATCTGTTTTGCCTCGAGGAAAGTTTTCACAGGTAAAGTTCCAGAGTGTAACTTAAAGAAGAAACTCTTGACTCCCGGTGGTACTTTCCTTTTCTTTACCCTTTTCAATACGTTGTAGCCCGGCCCTCCTCAGTACATGGCCCTGTACAAGGGCACCGGAAAGAGGATGTCACACAAATCCTTATACAAATCTTTGCGGCTCACATCACTCAATTATTGTTTTGAAAATATAGCATTTAAAAATCTGACGCTGGCAACTATCTCCTTGAAAAGCCCAAAAATGCCACCCGTCATACACTCAGTTGAAATCAGTCTGGCAAAGCCCTACCGAGCCTTACTTGGCACACTGTGCGCAGAAAAGGATCATGCACATCGCGCAAAAAGAAGAACCTATTGACCGATTGCTTCGCAAATAAATGTCCAAGCCCGAGTTCCCCATCCCTCACTCTTCTGAACAAATTGGTTCGCGTAGACCTCTCCCATTTAGAGGCCCACACATAAACAGCAAAAATGCGATGGAACTTTTGTACGTTAATTCGCGAGCAATGCATCACTTGCATCACATGCCACAGTTTGCTGATGAAAAACAGATTGCACACTGTGGCTCTCGCAAATATAGATAGATAGGACGCTTTCCACTTTTCAGTCTTTTCGCGTGTTTCTTGCACCTGCCGTGTCCAATACGGTTCGCTGTCGCGGTAATTTTTCAGCGGGACACCCAGGTATTTCACAGGAGTCGTGTGTCAGGTCACGTAGCAAAATTTTCCGGGGTCACTGGCCACTGTCCATGCCAGAACCCCACACACTTCCCCCAGTTAACCCTGCTCCCCGTCATAGTGCTCAATCGCTTTACCCCGTCGACCGCATTACGAATGCTATCGTGACTCACGCCAAAAACAGCAACATCATCAGCATAT
Organism: Amblyomma mixtum; assembly: GCF_055824585.1. Classification (NCBI taxonomy): domain Eukaryota; kingdom Metazoa; phylum Arthropoda; class Arachnida; order Ixodida; family Ixodidae; genus Amblyomma; species Amblyomma mixtum. The sequence continues at coordinate 274,678,765 of NC_143014.1, read as the reverse complement.
GCTAGGATCTTGACTTCAGCCGTCTTTAGCCGAAATCCTTGAACAGCATTATTTCTTATAATGTGCTTACACAGTTTCTATATAGATACAAAATAAAAGAGGACTGAGGGGGCAACCCTGGCGAACAGAACGCTGTACGTTAATGGGGGCCCCCAACGATTTATTAACAATTAACCTGGTAGTGCAATTTCTGTACACCAAGGCCACGCCCTCAGAGATATAGTGCCTAAATTAACATGATGAAGGATAGAAAACAATGTCATGCGCAACACAGTCAAAAGCTCTTTCTAAATCTAGTTGGATAACTGCCACACGAGCGCCAATGGCGTCACAGCACTCCAACACACTTCTTGCTTTGTGAATATTATAAGCAATAGACCGCCCCTTGATGCCACACGTTTGATGAGGGCCAACGATTTATTTAATTACCATCTGAAGTCTGGCAGCTAGCACTTTCATAAAAATTTTGTAATCGACGTTCGTCAGCGAAATGGGCCTATGTGCTGTAACCAGTTTAAGTTTCTGTGCGTCATCTGTTTTAGGAATAAGTACTGTTTGGGACGTACCGTAGGATGGAGGCAGAGCATTACGATTGTAGGCTTCGTTAAATAAAAAAGTCAGCAAAGGGGTTAATTCACTCTTAAACACTTTATAAAAAACAGCACTTAAAACATCCGGGCCTGGAGACTTTCCAGGGTTTAAGCTTTCTACAGCGCGTTCGACTTCTTGCTCCGTAATCTGCTGCTCTAAAATTTTTTTGTTCGTCATCTAGCCGTGGCATATCTTCCAAAAACTCGTCTCTAAATGCATTCGAGTCGACTTCATGTTGCGGAAAGATTGTCTGAAAGTGCTCAAAAAAGGCCAGCTGTATGCTATCGTTATCAGTGACTAAAGTGCCTGCCCAGTCTACCTCGTGAATCTGGATTCTTCGAGCGTGCGCCTTTCCATTCCAAGCGCCCGCTTAGTGGGCGTTTCTCCCGCGACCAAATCTGCCACTCGCTCCCGAACTAGCGCTCCCTGATACCGCTTTTCTTCGATAAATTCCAGCTTCTGCTTTGTTTTCTTGATGTCTTCCATGCATATGCCCGGTTGTTTGCATTCTTGAGCTAATAATTTTTCTAGAATAACATTCAGCTGCCTTTCTTGTAATCGTTCTTCATGCCCTAGAACGCTGGACCGTTCTATAGCCTTCATTTTAATGTCTTGTTTCGCTAGTTCCCACTGCAATCCGACTTCGTTTTTTCCCTCCCTGTCTATTTTATTGATCTTTTCTACCACGGCATCAGTGAAAGTTTTGTCACTTAGCAGGTTAGAGTTTAGTTTTCATAGGTCCCACGTAAAGCTGTTATTTCGCTTCTTCGATCATACAGTGCACTCGACTACACAGTGATCAGAGTAGGACACAGGCACGACATTGTACTTGTGACATTTCGGCAATAAAGCAAATGACATATAGATGCGGTCTAGGCGCGCGTGACTGACACGTTGAAAGTGCGTGTACTGCACATCGCGGGCGCCCTCTAAGCATTCGGCAACATCTTCCAACGCGTATTCGTCTATCATTTGATTTAAAACCTCCGTACTTCTGTCCCTGAAGGCACGGGTGCTACTCTTATCGCGAGCGCTCAAAACTCAGTGAAAGTCACCCATGAAAACTATTTGTTTGTCGGAAAGAAGATACTGTTGCAGGTTCTCAAAAAACGTTACCCTGTCTTCCACTACGTTTGGCGCATAAATGCATAGTACACGCCACTCAACATTGCAGTACAAAAATCGCATACCACGTAGCGGCCCGATTGACAAGAAAAATACGCCTGTATTTCGAGTACCGGCAACTTTTTCACAAACACAACACACCCAGCAGAGTTGCCAATCGCATGACTCACAATTACATAATACCTCGACGTGAATCGTTGCACCATGCCTCCAGTGGCCCCCTCCCCGCCACAGGCCCGTCGTGCTAAGGCCGCTGTGTCAATCGTCAACTGAATGGTGAACGAAGCACAGGGGATAAGAATAGCCTCATCACAGCTGTATACATAATAGTGTTTCCTTAGTTGTTCCTTGAGATTTTTGAAGGTATTCCATGGGGGTGCACGTTTAGATGAATCGGCGAAGGTACACTTGTAGACTTCCACGAAGAGGGACCTTGGCATGGTATCTCTAGGCGTCAGAAGCAGCTTCTCTTGCAGAAAGCAAAAAAGAAGGAGCGAGCCTGCCAGGATTCGAACCTGGAATCTCCTGATCCGTAGTCAGACGCGTTATCCATTGCGCCACAGGCCTGCAATGCCAATTTTATGGCGATGATCAACTCAATGGTCAACGGAGCACAGGGGCTGAGAATAACCTCACCACAGCTGTATACACAGTAATGTTTCATTTCATGTTCCCTGAAATTTTTTAAGGTATTCTATGGGAGCACACGTTTAGATGAATCCGTGAAGATGCACCTGTAGACTTCGACGAAGAGGGCCCTCGGCGTGGTATTCCTATGCGTCAGAAGCGGCGTCTGTTGCAGAAAGTAAAAAAAAAGTAGTGCAAAGAAATTGGGGAGTGGCTTAGCTAGGTTAAGCCTGGATATCAGAAGCGAAACAGCAACACCGAATGCGTAATTGTTTCGTCGTCTTCACTCATTTAGCTGCTCTCCCTGGCCGTCGACGCAGCCAAAAGCCGCCTTTGGGCTAACTTTTCGACGTCGTTCAGCGAGGCGTTCTTACCGCACTTCGGGTGTTTCGGCCGCTCGTTTCGCTTTCAGCTCTTCATTTCTTTGCTGATTTTCAGCCAACTCCCGAGCTAGCTCTTCTGTATCGGTCGAACTCTCAGCTTTTCTGTGTCGTCTAGCAGCAGCCTCAATCTCTTCTCCTTCCATGGTGAATGCGCACGCCTATTCTCTGGCAAGCGCATTATACAGCCGTCCTCGCGCATGCGTAGTAACCGTGGTATACACGCGGCTGCAGGAATCAACAAAGGCGCGTCTAGTGAATACGGTGCTGTCTTAGAAGGGTACTTTAGAGACATGTACTGTGGTGTCCATTCCTTCCGGGTCTAGACCAAGATATCAGAGAGAGGCGTTGTTTCGTTTCCTTGAAACCAATTTTCTTCTGATTTTCCTTCCCTTACGGCGCGGTTCGCGTCTCCACCGAGACATGAGGGACAGGCATCGTTTCCTTTCCGTGACGTCACTCGGTCGCGGCATACGGCATACGCGAAGCTCGGCTCGGACCCTCGTAGTGAAGCTTTTCGCTTCAAAAGAAGGAGCGAGCCTGCCAGGATTCGAACCTGGAATCTTTTGATCTGTAGTCCGACACGTTATCCATTGCGCCATAGGCCCGTCATGCAAAGGCCCCTGTGTCGAGGGTCAACTCAATGGTCAACGAAGCACAGGGGCTTTGAATAGCCTCACCACAGGTGTACACATAGTAGCGTTTCCTTGGATGTTCCTGGAGATTTTGGAAGGTATTCCATGGGAGCACACGTTTAGATGAATCAGCGAAGATGCACCTGTAGACTTTTACGAAGAGGGCCCTCATCATGGTATCTCTATGCGTCAGAAGCGGTGTCTGTTGCGGAAAGCAAAAAAGGAGGAGCGAGCCTGCCAGTAGTCGAACCTGGAATCTTCTGATCCGTAGTCAGACGCGTTATCCATTGCGCCACAGGCCCGTCGTGCCAAGGCCACTGTGTCGATGGTCAACTGAATGGTGAACGAAGCACAGGGGATGAGAATAGCCTCACCACAGCTGTATACATAATAGTGTTTCCTTAGTTGTTCCTTGAGATTTTTGAAGGTATTCCATGGGAGCACACGTTTAGATGAATCAGCGAAGATGCACCTGTAGACTTTTACGAAGAGGGCCCTCATCATGGTATCTCTATGCGTCAGAAGCGGTGTCTGTTGCGGAAAGCAAAAAAGGAGGAGCGAGCCTGCCAGTAGTCGAACCTGGAATCTTCTGATCCGTAGTCAGACGCGTTATCCATTGCGCCACAGGCCCGTCGTGCCAAGGCCACTGTGTCGATGGTCAACTGAATGGTGAACGAAGCACAGGGGATGAGAATAGCCTCACCACAGCTGTATACATAATAGTGTTTCCTTAGTTGTTCCTTGAGATTTTTGAAGGTATTCCATGGGAGCACACGTTTAGATGAATCAGCGAAGATGCACCTGTAGACTTCTACGAAGAGGGCCCTCATCATGTTATCTCTATAAGTCAGAAGCCGCGTCTGTTGCGGAAAGCAAAAAAGGAGGAGCGAGCCTGCCAGGAGTCGAACCTGGAATCTTCTGATCCGTAGTCAGACGCGTTATCCATTGCGCCACAGGCCCGTCGTGCCAAGGCCACTGTGTCGATGGTCAACTGAATGGTGAACGAAGCACAGGGGATGAGAATAGCCTCACCACAGCTGTATACATAATAGTGTTTCCTTAGTTGTTCCTTGAGAGTTTTGAAGGTATTCCATGGGAGCACAGGTTTAGATGAATCAGCGAAGATGCACCTGTAGACTTCCACGAAGAGGGCCCTCATCATGTTATCTCTATAAGTCAGAAGCAGCGTCTGTTGCGGAAAGCAAAAAAGGAGGAGCGAGCCTGCCAGTAGTCGAACCTGGAATCTTCTGATCCGTAGTCAGACGCGTTATCCATTGCGCCACAGGCCCGTCGTGCCAAGGCCACTGTGTCGATGGTCAACTGAATGGTGAACGAAGCACAGGGGATGAGAATAGCCTCACCACAGCTGTATACATAATAGTGTTTCCTTAGTTGTTCCTTGAGATTTTTGAAGGTATTCCATGGGAGCACAGGTTTAGATGAATCAGCGAAGATGCACCTGTAGACTTCCACGAAGAGGGCCCTCATCATGTTATCTCTATAAGTCAGAAGCAGCGTCTGTTGCGGAAAGCAAAAAAGGAGGAGCGAGCCTGCCAGTAGTCGAACCTGGAATCTTCTGATCCGTAGTCAGACGCGTTATCCATTGCGCCACAGGCCCGTCGTGCCAAGGCCACTGTGTCGATGGTCAACTGAATGGTGAACGAAGCACAGGGGATGAGAATAGCCTCACCACAGCTGTATACATAATAGTGTTTCCTTAGTTGTTCCTTGAGATTTTTGAAGGTATTCCATGGGAGCACAGGTTTAGATGAATCAGCGAAGATGCACCTGTAGACTTCCACGAAGAGGGCCCTCATCATGTTATCTCTATAAGACAGAAGCAGCGTCTGTTGCGGAAAGCAAAAAAGGAGGAGCGAGCCTGCCAGGAGTCGAACCTGGAATCTTCTGATCCGTAGTCAGACGCGTTATCCATTGCGCCACAGGCCCGTCGTGCCAAGGCCACTGTGTCGATGGTCAACTGAATGGTGAACGAAGCACAGGGGATGAGAATAGCCTCACCACAGCTGTATACATAATAGTGTTTCCTTAGTTGTTCCTTGAGATTTTTGAAGGTATTCCATGGGAGCACAGGTTTAGATGAATCAGCGAAGATGCACCTGTAGACTTCCACGAAGAGGGCCCTCATCATGTTATCTCTATAAGACAGAAGCAGCGTCTGTTGCGGAAAGCAAAAAAGGAGGAGCGAGCCTGCCAGGAGTCGAACCTGGAATCTTCTGATCCGTAGTCAGACGCGTTATCCATTGCGCCACAGGCCCGTCGTGCCAAGGCCACTGTGTCGATGGTCAACTGAATGGTGAACGAAGCACAGGGGATGAGAATAGCCTCACCACAGCTGTATACATAATAGTGTTTCCTTAGTTGTTCCTTGAGATTTTTGAAGGTATTCCATGGGAGCACAGGTTTAGATGAATCAGCGAAGATGCACCTGTAGACTTCCACGAAGAGGGCCCTCATCATGTTATCTCTATAAGACAGAAGCAGCGTCTGTTGCGGAAAGCAAAAAAGGAGGAGCGAGCCTGCCAGTAGTCGAACCTGGAATCTTCTGATCCGTAGTCAGACGCGTTATCCATTGCGCCACAGGCCCGTCGTGCCAAGGCCACTGTGTCGATGGTCAACTGAATGGTGAACGAAGCACAGGGGATGAGAATAGCCTCACCACAGCTGTATACATAATAGTGTTTCCTTAGTTGTTCCTTGAGATTTTTGAAGGTATTCCATGGGAGCACAGGTTTAGATGAATCAGCGAAGATGCACCTGTAGACTTCCACGAAGAGGGCCCTCATCATGTTATCTCTATAAGACAGAAGCAGCGTCTGTTGCGGAAAGCAAAAAAGGAGGAGCGAGCCTGCCAGTAGTCGAACCTGGAATCTTCTGATCCGTAGTCAGACGCGTTATCCATTGCGCCACAGGCCCGTCGTGCCAAGGCCACTGTGTCGATGGTCAACTGAATGGTGAACGAAGCACAGGGGATGAGAATAGCCTCACCACAGCTGTATACATAATAGTGTTTCCTTAGTTGTTCCTTGAGATTTTTGAAGGTATTCCATGGGAGCACAGGTTTAGATGAATCAGCGAAGATGCACCTGTAGACTTCCACGAAGAGGGCCCTCATCATGTTATCTCTATAAGACAGAAGCAGCGTCTGTTGCGGAAAGCAAAAAAGGAGGAGCGAGCCTGCCAGTAGTCGAACCTGGAATCTTCTGATCCGTAGTCAGACGCGTTATCCATTGCGCCACAGGCCCGTCGTGCCAAGGCCACTGTGTCGATGGTCAACTGAATGGTGAACGAAGCACAGGGGATGAGAATAGCCTCACCACAGCTGTATACATAATAGTGTTTCCTTAGTTGTTCCTTGAGATTTTTGAAGGTATTCCATGGGAGCACAGGTTTAGATGAATCAGCGAAGATGCACCTGTAGACTTCCACGAAGAGGGCCCTCATCATGTTATCTCTATAAGTCAGAAGCAGCGTCTGTTGCGGAAAGCAAAAAAGGAGGAGCGAGCCTGCCAGGAGTCGAACCTGGAATCTTCTGATCCGTAGTCAGACGCGTTATCCATTGCGCCACAGGCCCGTCGTGCCAAGGCCACTGTGTCGATGGTCAACTGAATGGTGAACGAAGCACAGGGGATGAGAATAGCCTCACCACAGCTGTATACATAATAGTGTTTCCTTAGTTGTTCCTTGAGATTTTTGAAGGTATTCCATGGGAGCACAGGTTTAGATGAATCAGCGAAGATGCACCTGTAGACTTCCACGAAGAGGGCCCTCATCATGTTATCTCTATAAGTCAGAAGCAGCGTCTGTTGCGGAAAGCAAAAAAGGAGGAGCGAGCCTGCCAGTAGTCGAACCTGGAATCTTCTGATCCGTAGTCAGACGCGTTATCCATTGCGCCACAGGCCCGTCGTGCCAAGGCCACTGTGTCGATGGTCAACTGAATGGTGAACGAAGCACAGGGGATGAGAATAGCCTCACCACAGCTGTATACATAATAGTGTTTCCTTAGTTGTTCCTTGAGATTTTTGAAGGTATTCCATGGGAGCACAGGTTTAGATGAATCAGCGAAGATGCACCTGTAGACTTCCACGAAGAGGGCCCTCATCATGTTATCTCTATAAGACAGAAGCAGCGTCTGTTGCGGAAAGCAAAAAAGGAGGAGCGAGCCTGCCAGGAGTCGAACCTGGAATCTTCTGATCCGTAGTCAGACGCGTTATCCATTGCGCCACAGGCCCGTCGTGCCAAGGCCACTGTGTCGATGGTCAACTGAATGGTGAACGAAGCACAGGGGATGAGAATAGCCTCACCACAGCTGTATACATAATAGTGTTTCCTTAGTTGTTCCTTGAGATTTTTGAAGGTATTCCATGGGAGCACAGGTTTAGATGAATCAGCGAAGATGCACCTGTAGACTTCCACGAAGAGGGCCCTCATCATGTTATCTCTATAAGACAGAAGCAGCGTCTGTTGCGGAAAGCAAAAAAGGAGGAGCGAGCCTGCCAGTAGTCGAACCTGGAATCTTCTGATCCGTAGTCAGACGCGTTATCCATTGCGCCACAGGCCCGTCGTGCCAAGGCCACTGTGTCGATGGTCAACTGAATGGTGAACGAAGCACAGGGGATGAGAATAGCCTCACCACAGCTGTATACATAATAGTGTTTCCTTAGTTGTTCCTTGAGATTTTTGAAGGTATTCCATGGGAGCACAGGTTTAGATGAATCAGCGAAGATGCACCTGTAGACTTCCACGAAGAGGGCCCTCATCATGTTATCTCTATAAGACAGAAGCAGCGTCTGTTGCGGAAAGCAAAAAAGGAGGAGCGAGCCTGCCAGGAGTCGAACCTGGAATCTTCTGATCCGTAGTCAGACGCGTTATCCATTGCGCCACAGGCCCGTTTTTTTTTCTTTATTGCCGGACTTCGACAGAGGTCACACAAAACACATTCACCAAAGACAATCACAAAAACTAGCACAATAGTAGCCTAAAACCCACTTTGGTTAGGCGTTGTCAGATTAAAATTCTCTGAGATGCGTCAAAGGTTCTAACTTTGACAACCACTCAGGAACACATGGTCTTGTTTGTACTATCTCACAAAACTTGTGGATATTTTCCCGGAAATACATTCGAGCCGGCCTCGCGTCCGGGTCACAGTGGTACCCCGCCGTTCGAGAGCGCCATATACTGTGAAGGCCCACGAGCATAATAAGGTCATCTGGTACGCCACCTTCGTTCTCTGTAGGCAGAAACCTGATTCCTTGAGGGTGCAGCGGTAATTCTTTCTTTAAGGTCTTTTGCAGGACGTTCCAGAAATAAACTCCCTCCCAACAATGAAGAAAAACGTGATCTACGGTTTCTGGTTGCTTGCATATTAGACAAAGTGATCCCCATGGAAGAAAGAGCCCCCTAGCCTGTTGAAATGATTTCACACTCAAAGTGCCTGTGTGCAACTTGAAAAAAAAAATTTTTATCCCTGACGGCACATGCATATCTTTAACTCCTTTAAGGACATCGCTTCCTGGGCCTCCAGAGTATAAGGCTCTGTACATAGGTTCCGCGAAAACAGTTTCACATAGCCTGTTATACAACGTTTTCCTCTTAACATTGCTTAAAAATTCTATTGAAAAACGGGCGGTGAGAAAACGAACACTGAGGACAATCTCTCTAAAAAACCCTGCAGTTCGTCCAGTCATTTGTTGTGTTGAGACAACAAACTCCAGTAAAGCGCGCCCGAGCCTTACTTGGCACATGGCACGAAGAAAGGGATCCTTAATATCCCGTAAAAAAAGAACCTATTTACAACTTGGCGCAAAAACAAATGCCCGAGTCCAAGTTCGCCTACTTTGACGCTCCGGAAGAGATTCGACCGACTACATCTCTCCCAACTTGAGGCCCAAATAAAAACTGCCAACACACGATGAAGCTTTTGTACATTCAACCGAGAATAGTGCAACACTTGCATGACATACCAAAGCTTACTTATGAGAAAAAGATTGCAAACTGTGGCTCTCGAAAAAATAGACAAATGGGCGCTTTTCCATGTTGCTGCCTTCCCACGCGTTTCTTTCACTTGCTCTCGCCAATAAGGCTCAGAATCTTGATAAAATTCCAACGGAACGCCCAGGTACTTAACGGGTGCTTTCACCCATGAGAAATTGGCGATAGTTTGTGGGGTTGATGGCCAATCACCGTGCCAGAATCAAAGACACTTCCGCCAGTTCACCAATCTTCCGGTAACTGCACTAAAGCGCCTTGAAATGTCGACCGCATGGGTTACACTGCTCTGATCGGTACAAAACACAGCGACGTCGTCTGCGTATGCAAGCAACTTCACTTCCGCTGCCTGCACTCGAAAACCATGGATAAAATCGTTTTCAATAATTCTTAGACACAACGCTTCAATATATATACAAAACAACAGAGGGCTGAGGGGGCAGCCTTGGCGCACCGAACGTTGTACGTTTATGGGGGCCCCCAACTTCTTATTTACAATTAATCTTGTACTGCAGTTACGGTACGCCATGGCAACTCCCTCACTAATTACAGACCCGACATTAATATGGTCTAGAACACAAAACAAAAGTTCATGAGACACACAATCAAAAGCTTTCTCGAGGTCGAGCTGGAGGACTGCCACACGATCTTGCGTGGTATCACAGCACTCGAGCACGCACTTTGCTTTGTGGATGTTATTTACAATGGAACGCCCTTTTATCCCGCATGTTTGGTGTGAGCCAACTAATACCCGTATTACGGTTTGTAACCTGGCCGCTAGAACCTTCATGTATATCTTATGATCCACATTTGTCAAAGCGATCGGCCTGTAAGAGGACACCTGCCTTAATTTTTCTATCTGCTCGGTTTTCGGAATAAGTACGGTGTGAGATGACGCGTACGATGCGGGAAGTGAATGTAATTTATAAGCTTCGTTGAAAACAGCGGTTAGTATTGGTGCTAGACCGTTCTTAAATGTTTTGTAAAACGCCGCGCTCAGCCCGTCAGGTCCAGGCGACTTTCCCGCGTTCAATTTATCTATGACCCGTTCTACTTCGGCTTCACTAATCGCTCGCTCCAATCTTTGTCTTCATCGTCTACACGAGGCATAGCCTCCAAAAAATCTTCTTTGAACCGTGCCACATCTACTCGATGCTGGGCAAAAAGCATTTGATAATGATAAAAAAAGGCTTGCGCGATACTGTCGTTGTCATACACCGTTTGGCCTCCCCTCTCAACTTCTGCTACGTGATTTCGCCGTGCGCGCGCTCTTTCTATTCCCAGTGCTCGCTTTGTGGGCGTCTCACAAGTAGCAAATTCTTCGGCTCTCGCGCGCACAAGCGCCCCTCGATATCGGTCTTCTTCAATCACTTCTATCTTTTGCTTGATTTTTTTTTATATCGTCTAAGAACATACCCGGTGATTTGCACTCCTCAGCAAATAATTTGTCAAGCAGGGACCTTAATTGTGCTTCGTGTAACTTTTCTTGGTATTTTATACAGCTAGCTCTGTCGATAGCTTTTATTTTAATTTGTTGTTTGCAAATTTCCCATTGCATCCCCCATATGTGTATGCCGTCGCACGTTACTTTATATACTTCTACTTTTACCATCTCAGTGAATGTTTCGTCCCGTAAAAGCTGGTTATTTAATTTCCATAAGTCCCACTGAAATACACTAGATCGTCTTTTAACTCCTATATTGCATTGCACCATGCAGTGATCTGAGAAAATCACGGGCACGACATCATAACTATTGCATTTTGGCACCAGATCTAAAGATACATAAACTCTATCGAGACGAGCATGACTACTGCGTTGAAAATGCGTGAACCAAACATTACGCGTGCTTTCCACACATTCAGCCACGTCCTCCAAGGCAAAAATATCTGTTAAATGGCTCAAAATATCGGTACTTCCATCCCGGTGGGAACGTGTGCTCGTTTTATCAGCAGCATTCAAAACACAGTTAAAATCACCCAGAAGAACTACCTGTTTTTCAGTGCTTAGATATTGCTGGATACTTTCAAAAAACACAACTCTCTCCTCCAGCACATTAGGCGCATAAATGCAAATGAATCGCCATTCAACCCTCGCAAAACAAAAGTCAACCACTACACATCGCTCCGATGGACATGACAAATGCGCCTGCACCTCAAGACTTGGCAGTTTTTTAACAAAAATAATACATCCGGCCGATGTGCCATTTGCGTGGCTAACGACTGTGTAATATCTGGCCGTGAAACGCTGCATCAAAATCCCGGTCTCTTCGTCCCCTTCCACTTTTGTTTCTTGGATAGCAAGAACATCAATCCCACGGTCTGTTAGGAGGCGGTAAACTTGGCTCTGCTTCTTTTTACCCGCTAGACCCCTCACATTGAGCGTACCCACCGTGAGCTTAAGCGCAAAAGCCATTTTTATAGACAGTGAAGAGACCGAGAGATCGGTGCTTACCGCTCACGTCTAGCACGCAGCTAGACGCCGTCGCCGCCACCAGAACCATCCGGTGCAAAAGCCTGGCTCTGCTGCACAGGCCCCTTGTCGTCGACCCGCTTTTCCGACGAGACATTAGGCCGCGGCTTGAAACTGGGCCGCCGCCCTTGGGCCGTTTTCGCTGGCGGCTCCTCAACGTTGGTTACTGTCACTTTGTCTGCATCGCCGCCTGTCTGGTCGTGGGTTCGCTTAGCTGCTGCGGTGACGCTAGCAGTGTGTGCGCCGCCCTTGTCTGGGTTATCCGCACTCCTTGACGGTTCGGCGCCCTCCGCCTCTCTGGTTGCGTCGTTGCCCTTGGCGTCACCGCTGCCCGGTTTTGAAGAGGCCGTCACTGCCTGGCCCTTATCGGCTGAGTCAGTGCCTTTCGCCGCATCCTCTGCCTCAACCACGTCCATGGTCAAATCAGCCGCCTCGTCCGTGAGTACAGGCCCTGTAGCTGTCGCGTACGTGCGAACGCACTCGACGTCAGTGTGGCCGAACCGCCGGCATTTTGAGCACCGGGGCACCTTGCACTCGCGTCGGACGTGTCCTGTGCCGCGACAACGCAGGCATTGCATTGGGCGTCCAGGCGCCACGAGGGCCAATTCGCCGCCGACTCGTACCTGATGAGGCAGGTCGTCCACTTTCATGCCATGTTTCATTTTCAGAAGAATGGTCCTCGTTGTCGAGCCCTTCTCCTTGACGCCTTCGACGCGCCAACGCTCCCGCGTCACCTCCGTCACCTTTCCGTTCGCCGCGAAAGCCGTTCGGACATCTTCATCGGGTACGCCGTGCAGCAACCAGTGGAGCCGCAACTTGAGCTGCTGGTCCTCGGGGTCGATGATCAGGCAGCGGCGTTCTTTCACCTTCAGCTCCTTCAGCGCAGCCAATTTCTTAGCACCATCCGCAGAGTTGAACGTCACCGCCCAGACGTGGTTGATATGGTACGCCCCCAACGCTACCACGTCGGGGAGCGCGCCAACGTTGGCGAGAGCATCCCTGAAATCTTCGACCTTGTACGGTCGCATTCGCACGTCAGCGTGCAAAAAAACGGTGTTGAGAACAACACGTCCTGTAGGCAAAGTCGGCAGAATAATCTGATAGTCATCTTCAGCGTGTTCAATCCTGTTACCGCGGCCGGCAAGGGCCGCTGTCGCTGCTCCGTTGGAGCCCATGATTCTGCGTCCGCACCGAACGGTAGCCGGAAGTAGAATGCGCCACAGGCCCGTCGTGCCAAGGCCACTGTGTCGATGGTCAACTGAATGGTGAACGAACCACAGGGGATGAGAATAGCCTCACCACAGCTGTATACATAATAGTGTTTCCTTAGTTGTTCCTGGAGATTTTTGAAGGTATTCCATGGGAGCACATGTTTAGATGAATCAGCGAAGATGCACCTGTAGACTTCTACGAAGAGGGCCCTCATCATGTTATCTCTATAAGTCAGAAGCAGCGTCTGTTGCGGAAAGCAAAAAAGGAGGAGCGAGCCTGCCAGGAGTCGAACCTGGAATCTTCTGATCCGTAGTCAGACGCGTTATCCATTGCGCCACAGGCCCGTCGTGCCAAGGCCACTGTGCCGATGGTCAACTGAATGGTGAACGAAGCACAGGGGATGAGAATAGCCTCACCACAGCTGTATACATAATAGTGTTTCCTTAGTTGTTCCTTGAGATTTTTGAAGGTATTCCATGGGAGCACACGTTTAGATGAATCCGCGAAGATGCACCTGTAGACTTGTGATGTGCGCGCTATGGCATACGCTTTGTGGCCTTGCCTCCGGCGGCAGCGTTCCGACCCGGCTGGCAAGCACCGTCGCTGCCCCTTACGCGCCTGCAGACTTCCCCCCAACGCACAGGTCAGCGCACCCCACGTAGGGAGCCTGAATGCGCCTCACGAGAATGGGACAGGCGTGACGACTTTGCCGGGGGAGTGCGGCGCATTCTCCCGAACGGTGCATTCCTGTGGAATGACAGAAGAAACACCGAGTGGCGGCACGGCGGAAGGATGACGGCGCCAGCCCACCGCACGCATGCACCTGAGAGGCCCGCGGCAGGCCAAAGAATTCGCGACTGAAAGGCGCCATGACCCCCCCTTGCCTGCACGTGTTTCGGCGGTATGTGCGCGGTGACGTGCTGAGGGCGGAGCCTATGAAGAAGCTGAAGAATTTGGACTCGAGCAGCGACCGGGGGTTCCCTGGCTAGGTGCCTAGGGAAGACGAACGGAACAAAAACCGCAAGCAAGAGGAGCGAAGAGGACAGGAGCAGAGTGAGAGCCAAGAGAGTTCCGTCCGGGTGGCCGAGATCGACCCTGAGCTGCTGAGCCCTTCCATGGTCCCGTGGTGGAGCTGATGCCGCCCCTCCACTCCACAAGAAGCCCCGTCTCGTCACCGGGTGAGCAGATCGCCGACCCCCTTCAGGCAGCCTCAGCTGACGATTAAATATTTTCCTTATCAGTCAGTTGTGATGTTGACTCGTTCACTCCCACCCTCTGCACGAATCCCAGACGGCAACCCACCAGGTTGCGCATTGTGACCCCTCATTAGGGCCGTCACAAGTGGTGGCAGCGGTGGGATTCTGCTGAGGTTTTGGTACGAGCCCGTATACCCTCGTGCCGGGGAACGAACGAGTCAGCATGACATCACAGCAGTTACCTGACTCTCAGACTGGAGCATTAGGGGCTAATGCAATGATGTTGGGAGGAATTATTCCGCCATTCACCGGGGACGGTACAGGTCCGAATATCAAGGACTTCCTCCAAATTTTAGAGCAGGTCGGCGCAATGGGAGGATGGCAGGCTAAACAACTGATCGGTATGGCACGGTGTAAAATGGTCGGCGCTGCTCAGGCATTTGCGTGGAGGGACGAGGAGGTGAGCAACGCCGCCACCTTTGAGGCATTCAAAGAACTGGCCCTGAAACGCTTCGACACGGAGCCAGCCAGTGTAAAGCTAGAACGGTTCATGAACGCCAGACAAGAGACAGGCGAGGATGCACGTGCTTTCGCGGCTCGCTTGCGGATGTTGGGCACGGACACGCTGGGGAATAATGCCACTGAGGACGCCGCAAAGAAGAAAGCGAGAAGCGAAATTCTCAAAGAGCAGCTCCTTTCGCGCTTTCTAAATGGCCTGCGCGATCCCGTTAGGCGTTTCACCCTTTCACGCGATCCCAAGACGTTCGAGGAGGCCATAGACGTAGCAGCTAAAGAGGAGGAGATCGAAAAGGTCACGCGGCCTCGGGGCATGGCTGTCAGGCAGGTGGAAACAGACGAAGCAAACGAGTTGAGGACGCGACTGGACCGCCTCGAGAGGCTGCTAGAAGAGAATTTAAAGATTGTCGAGCAGCGTGCACAAGACCAGCCGGATGGCAGGCCGCGGCGCTATAACACTGGCCGCTGTTTTTCGTGCGGGAAGTCGGGTCACTACGCCCGTGCATGTAGCTTTCGGCAAGCGCCCAGCAGAGACCCCCGTCTGGAGATTAGCCCACGCGACCACACTCCGGCTGAGGACAAGGCGTATCCTAAGAGTTCGGGAAACTAGAGGTGGCCTCCGTCGAGAACCACAGCGATAGGGGGCCTTCAACGGCTGTACTAAGTCTACGTGGAGAAACAAGCCCTATTGTGGTGGGCGAATTGGCGGGCGTGAAGGTGCAGTGTATGATAGATACAGGGTCCAAGGTGAGCCTTTTCAGGTTGGATGCTTTATCGCGGATCAGCAGTGAGTGGGAGCGGACGTTCGAGAGGCACGAGAGTAGTATGACGCTGGTGGGCATTACTGGGAGCCCGTTACGCACTCTAGGCCGATTTAAGATTCCACTGGTGCTTGGCAGACGCGAACTCGTGGCGGAATTCTTTGTGTGCGAGGATGATCTAATGTTGCCGGTTGACTGCTTGATCGGTCTGGATATCTTAGAGCGGGAGCGGGTGGACCTAATACTAACGCAGGGAGTACTGAGGATGGGGGATGATTGCGTGCCTATAGTCAATTGGTCCCACAAAGAGAGCGCAGTACCCGATCCGGAGAGCAACAATCCATTGTTGGTCGCATTAGCCAGAGAAGCAACAGTGCCTGCAATGACGGAGCGCGTTCTGTGGTGTAAACCAGTGCGAGATCTGCCGTCGGGGGAAACTAAAGTGGTGGAAGTGAACCGCCTCGAAACGAACGGCCTCGTAGGCGCACCGACATTGGTAACAGTGCGCAAGGGTGCCTGTGTCCCAGTTAGGGTGGCGAACGTAACACTGCAAGATATCCCTCTAGGCAAGAACAAAGTCATTGGCACTTTGATTGACGCAGAACTTTCAGAGCCAGTTCGAAAGGTAGACACGGCTGCCCTCGGGGTAAGCACCGAAAGCTTGCTTGAGATGTTCGACCTATCTCATGTGAACGGAGAACACAGATCCAGAATCGAAGCCCTCATCGCGAGGAATAGCGCAGTATTTTCTGCACACAGGACCGATCTCGGACACTGTCAGGCCATTAAACACAAGATATACACCGGCGACGCCCCTCCTGTCTACCGCCGGGCATATCGGATCCCCTTTGCTAAGAGGGAAGAAATGGAAACCCAGGTCGGCGACCTCCTGACCGCGGGTGTAATTAAGCATTCAACCTCGCCTTGGGGAGCGCCGGCCTTATTAGTAGAGAAGCCCGACGGCAGCTACCGTTTCGTGGTAGACTACAGAGACCTGAACAAGGTGACACGAGTAGACCCTTACCCCCTGCCAAATATCCACGAAACCCTCTCCCAGCTTGGGAGAGCCAGGTACTTTACGGTTGTAGACATGGCTAGTGGATATTGGCAGATAGAGATGGACGCTAAAGATAAAGAAAAAACCGCATTTAACACGCCCACGAGCCACTACGAGTGGAACAGGATGCCAATGGGGCTCGTGAACAGCGCGGCGGTATGGCAGAGGACAGCCGATGTAATATTGGCAGGGTTGCTCGGTAAGCTGTGTCACGTATACCTCGACGACATTATTATATACAGCGAGTCTTTCGATGAGCACTTGCGGGACATTGAACGAGTGTTCAAGAGAGTAGGGGGAGCCTGCCTGAAGTTAAAACCATCGAAGTGCCAATTTCTGAAGCCGGAAGTCAAATACCTGGGACACATTGTCTCGGCTAACGGCGTGCACCCCGACCCCGGAAAGGTAAAGTGCGTGGAGGAATTCCCAACCCCTACCAGTAAAACCGAAGTCCGCCAATTTCTGGGGCTGGTCACTTACTACCGCCGCCACATCTCAGACTTCGCTGAGATAGCTAAACCATTGACAAGGCTAACGAGCAAGGTACCCTTTGAATGGACGCCAGAGGCAGAGGCCGCTTTCAAAGCGTTGAAGAGAAAGCTAACTGAAGCCCCCATTTTGCGGTTCCCCGACTTCGGTCAGCCTTTCACACTCGCGACCGACGCTTCTAAGCACGCAGTCGGAGCCATCTTGTCCCAGATCCACGACGGGGTAGAATGCCCGGTCGCTTACGCGAGCAGGCAGCTGAATGCAGCTGAAAAAAATTACGGCGCAACAGAGCAAGAGTGCCTAGCAGTGGTGTGGGCAGTGCGTCATTTCCGCTGTTACCTATACGGCCGCCATTTCCAGATTGTGACAGACTGCCAGCCATTGAAATGGCTCATGAATGTAAGAGACCCCAGTTCGAGGTTAGCCCGTTGGAATCTGCTCCTGCAGGAGTATGATTTCGAAGTCATCCATCGCGCAGGAAAAACAAACCAAAATGCGGATGCCCTCAGCCGTGCGACAGTAGCGGGCGTGTCTGATCTATTTCCCTCGATCGAGGCAGCTATACTTCAGGACGAACAAAGGAAGGACCACTTCTTATTCAAGAAGATAGAGGAGTGCAACAACTCCGCAGGCAGGATTAGCGGTCGCTACCACACCGACCAGTACGGCACCCTTAGGTTTCGGAACAAGGGAAGCTCAGAGGAAGGTCGCGTGGTCATACCGCCGTCGATGAGAGGAGAGATTTTGAGGTTGCACCACGACTCGCCCTGGGCAGGGCACCTTGGCGTTCGAAAGACGCAGGAAAGGGTCGCAAAGAACTACTTCTGGCATGGGATGAAGAAAGACATAGCATGCTACTGCAAGCAGTGTAAATCATGCGCACTTCGCAGAGTTCCCAAAGGCAGGCTAGCAGCGCCGTTGCAGATCTTTCCAGACGTTCACCAGCCGTTTGAGCGAACCGCAATGGATATTGTGGGGCCGCTACCGTGCACAACCTCTGGCAGGCGGTACATTCTAGTGTTCGTGGACCATCTGACCCGATACGCCGAAACATTCGCTTTAGAGAATCAGGCAGCCGAGACGGTGGCGAGGGCGTTCACCGAGGGTGTAGTATTGCGACATGGAGCACCTAAACAACTGCTAACCGATCAAGGGGCTAACTTCACGGGGCGGCTTATGAAGGACGTGTACGATCTCCTCAGTGTCAAGAAGCTCCAGACGACCGCTTATCACCCAGAGTGCAATGGCGCGGTGGAAAGGCTGAACCAGACCCTAATGCAGATTTTGTCTCACTACGTTGACAATGACCAGCGCGACTGGGACCTCTGGCTTCCTTACGCGACCTTTGCCTACAACTCGGCCGTCCACGACGGAACGCGAATGAGCCCGTTTTCACTTTTGTATGGCAGGGATCCAGTGATCCCAGGCGCTGCTTGTGAGGGACCCAGGGGCCATTATGGCACGCTACAGGACTATCGCGAAGAACTTGTACAGAGGCTAAGCTCCGCCCACGAGGTCGCGTCGAAGGCGCTACGCAGCGCGGCGGAAGCACGCAAAAGACGGCAGGGGGTTGTCAGTAAAAACACTGACCTCCAGGTGGGTGATCAAGTTTACCTGCAAGTAAATGTCACCCCGCGCGGCCTTTCGAGGAAACTGCATGCAAAATGGACAGGTCCTTTTGAGGTAATCGAAAAATTGTCTGACGTCACGGTTCGTCTCCGGCACACGAGAACGCGCAAAGAAAAAATTGTGCACGTGAATAAACTCCGTCTGGCCGAGGAGAGCGAGATCACTGACGCGCAGCAACACTCCCTGCCGGCATCGTCGCCAACAGGGCCGGACGCTCCGCCAACACCCGCATGCGAGACCCTCGATGCCGGCATCCCGCCTGAAGCTTTTCTCGATTTGGAAATTCCAGAGCAGACAGCTACCGTCGATGAACGGGCGCAGGGCCACGATTACGCGTTGCGAAGCCGAGGGCCACTTCCCGTCCCTCCTTATTAAGCTTATCGGCATGGCAGGCCGACCGGAAGGCACCTTGCTATGCTACGGGGTACCGTTTTGTAAATACGTACTTATTGCTCCAGTTTCCAAGTCTGAGAGACGCTTACATGCCTCCGGACATGCTCTGGCACAGCGCAGGTAACTGCATTGTGATGTGTTCCTGGCTGCTAATTTAATTTCCCGCTAGAGTGGTTTTGCCCCTAGGGAGGCGACGGTCTGCACGACAAACTGATGTGTGATGTCGACGACTGAACGGCCTCTAAGAAGTTTCCAGATGTGATGTGTAGTGGTGGTGACAAACGCCCGTTAATAAGTAGCAAGTGCTTAAAAGTAAACAGAATGTACCTGACTGAATGCTGCCCTTATCGAGAATTTTGCCTCTGGAAAATTCTTCTTCCAAGAAGAGGGGATTGTGATGTGCGCGCTATGGCATACGCTTTGTGGCCTTGCCTCCGGCGGCAGCGTTCCGACCCGGCTGGCAAGCACCGTCGCTGCCCCTGACGCGCCTGCAGACTTCCCCCCAGCGCACAGGTCAGCGCACCCCACGTAGGGAGCCTGAATGCGCCTCACGAGAATGGGACAGGCGTGACGACTTTGCCGGGGGAGTGCGGCGCATTCTCCCGAACGGTGCATTCCTGTGGAATGACAGAAGAAACACCGAGTGGCGGCACGGCGGAAGGATGACGGCGCCAGCCCACCGCACGCATGCACCTGAGAGGCCCGCGGCAGGCCAAAGAATTCGCGACTGAAAGGCGCCATGACCCCCCCCTTGCCTGCACGTGTTTCGGCGGTATGTGCGCGGTGACGTGCTGAGGGCGGAGCCTATGAAGAAGCTGAAGAATTTGGACTCGAGCAGCGACCGGGGGTTCCCTGGCTAGGTGCCTAGGGAAGACGAACGGAACAAAAACCGCAAGCAAGAGGAGCGAAGAGGACAGGAGCAGAGTGAGAGCCAAGAGAGTTCCGTCCGGGTGGCCGAGATCGACCCTGAGCTGCTGAGCCCTTCCATGGTCCCGTGGTGGAGCTGATGCCGCCCCTCCACTCCACAAGAAGCCCCGTCTCGTCACCGGGTGAGCAGATCGCCGACCCCCTTCAGGCAGCCTCAGCTGACGATTAAATATTTTCCTTATCAGTCAGTTGTGATGTTGACTCGTTCACTCCCACCCTCTGCACGAATCCCAGACGGCAACCCACCGGGTTGCGCATTGTGACCCCTCATTAGGGCCGTCACAGACTTCTACGAAGAGGGCCCTCATCATGGTATCTCTATGCGTCAGAAGCGGTGTCTGTTGCAGAAAGCGAAAAAAAGAAGGCAAAAATAAAGGAGTGAACCTGCCAGGAGTCGTTTGGCATTAAATTTCCATAAATCCCAATTAAATCTCACCTTTAATTTTGATCCTAAGGTGAAGGAAACCATGCAGTGGTCAGAGAAGGATACTGGAATGACTTCGTAGTTTTCGCAGAGCGGCGCCAGATGCACCGATATGTATAAGCGATCGAGCCTGGCATGGCTTTCACCCTGGAAATGAGTAAACTGTGCCTGACTGCCGGGTGATAACATGCAGCCAACATCTATTAAGTCGTACTCCTCTACGAGCTCATCCAGAACCTGCACACTTTGATCCTTTAGAGTACGGACTTTAGCTCGGTCATCTGGCCTGCAAACACAATTGAAGTCTCCCATAAATATAACATGCCGCTCTGTTTTCAAGTACTGCTCGAGGTTTTAAAAAAAAGTTCTGCGGTCGGTTTCTTTGTTAGGCGCATAAAGACACACAACACGCCACAATAAATCAGAGAATGAAAAATCCAGGATAACAAAACGGCCACTTTCGCAAACAATGACTTGTTCCTCCATAATCCCAACACTGTTACGTACAAAGAGCGCGCATCCCGCCGATGTTCCAACCGCATGAGCTGTACAAACATTGAAATGAGTTGTAAAGGGCTGCACCATGCGGTCCGTTTGGTCCTCGCTGATGACCTTCGTTTCTTGGACAGCAACGATGTCCAGCTCGTTTTCGATAAGTAGCCTACTAAGCTGGCACTGCCCTCACCTACTTGCCAAGCCCCGAACATTCAATGTTTCTACACGGAGGGATTTTTTAAAGTTTGCTGCCATATTTACGCTAGGACATAAGGACCGCACGGGGCTTACCTCGACAATCTGAGGTACGCCGCTGGCGTTGAAAACCGCGGCACTCGACTTTTCCGCCCCCGCCGCAAGATAGCCCTTATAAAAATGGTCTATAGACTTTCTATAGACTTTTTATAGACTCTATAGCCATCCTATAGACTTTTCCTTTTGTCTATAGACAGTCTATAGAAAATCTATGGACTAAAGTCTATAGCTGCTTCAATTTCCTTTTGTCTATAGACGGTCTATAGACTCTCTATAGACTAAGGTCTATAGCCGCCTCAATTTCCTTTCGTCTATAGACTGTCTATAGACCCTCTATAGGCTAAGGTCTATAGCTGCCTGAATTTCCTTTCGTCTATAGACTGTCTATAGACTCTCTATAGACTAAGGTCTATAGCTGCCTCAATTTCCTTTCGTCTATAGACTGTCTATAGACACTTTATAGACTAAAGTCTATAGCTGACTCAATTTCCTTTTGTCTATAGACGGTCTATAGACCCTCTATAGACTGAAGTCTATAACTACCTCTATTTCCTTTTGTCTATAGACGGTCTATAGACTCGCTATAGCCTAGGGTCTATAGCTGCCTCAATTTCCTTTTGTCTATAGACTGTCTATAGACTAAAGTCCATAACTGCTTCAATTTCCTTTCGTCTATAGACGGTCTATAGACTCGCTATAGACTAAGGTCTATAGCTGCCTCAATTTCCTTTTGTCTATAGACTGTCTATAGACTAAAGTCTATAACTACTTCAATTTCCTTTCGTCTATAGACGGTCTATAGACTAAGGTCTATAGCTGTCACAATTTACTTTCGTCTATAGACGGTCTATAGACTCTCTATAAACTATGGTCTATAGCTGCTTCAATTTCCTTTCGTCTATAGACGGTCTGTAGACTCTCTATAGACTACGGTCTATAGCTGCTTCAATTTCCTTTCGTCTATAGACGGTCTATAGACTCTCTACAGACTACAGTCTACAACTACCTCAATTTCCTTTCGTCTATAGACTGTACACTATAGATAGTCTACTGCCTATAGACCAGTCTATAACAATCGTAATTTTATCTAACAATGTTCGATACACTGACCATCGACTTAGTCCAGAACAATGTCAATTTCTTTTTGCACTGTATGTTGAGGGGACCTGCATCTAGTGACCGCAACTATGTCGGGATTCCCCCACCTCCTTCGCTATTACAGAAATTAAAATGTATTGCGTAAGGCCATTACAACACCCTCCTGTATATTGTTTTCAGGAGCCTTGACAAGCTCCTTTTCGTTATACCGTGACGTATATTGTCAATACAATTAAATATTTAATGCTAACAAGTAAGCCGAGGAAAAGCAGCCGTTCTTGAAGTAAGGGCGCCCGCAAACTACTACATCGAACGAATACGCTGTCCCTTAAAGGAATCGCTCGACAAAATTCCATTCCATCTTTCAATCGTTACTGTCCAACGGGCTGAAATCAGAAACATTTTATCAACGCATCTACATTTCTCTTTAAAACGTCCTGAAAATAAATGTGGAAATACGGGTGTGAGAATTCAAGGAAGCGCCCATCCCTTAGAAACATCTTAGATTAATCTCAAAGAGCCTGGTCCTCTGTGCGATTAACATCTGCCATTTCTACCTTTGCAGTTTGTATTCACGTGAATAAGTGCTGCGACGCAACAATCACAAAGCCAGTATTGTTTCGTTCCTACCCTTGCACCTGTTGCTTCACAGCCGATGACACGCTGATGTGGCGCATATCAGTTTTCTAAACACGAACACACGCAAAAAAGACGTTACGCTATGCAACCTTATAATTATTATTTGAGAATTGTACCACATACTATTCGGTGGGAGATGCGGCGCGTATACCGACAAGAAGTTAGATTTCGGTTCTGTTTTCACGAAAACAATAAAATTTTTAGAGGGCAGGCAAAGAATTTAAGCTTATAAACCGATTGCCTTCTGTGGTTTTGGATATCAGATAAAGCTGCACACGGCAAGAGTACGAGCGATAAAGATACGACCGTGAAATGGGTTTCTGTTTCACGTTTTATCCATTTTACCGCGAGACGGCGGAAAATCATTCGGGCTGCAAACAACCCTGTGCGTGGCTGCATCGATGGCGTTGGCGTGTATTTCGCGGATTACGTTTTCTTCAAAATCCAGCTTCATCGTCCGCTTACGGTAAGTCTACACGTTTATATTTTATTCATTTGGTCTCCTAAACCACTCTAAGCAGAGCTGTGCGTGCAGAACAGATTATGTGCGCAGTTACAAACGTCCTATCTTCGTTTCTAAGGGGGAAGCCATTGGGCTCTCGACTAATGCCGCTTGTCTCTGTGCCGCTGTCTTTACTAACGCGCGGAAAGGCAGTCTGTGCGATGCCCTTGATGATAAGCCGCTCCTCGCGAGCTGTCTACTAGATTTTTCGTGTTTCAGGGTAGATGCGCGGCCAGAAATGTCGTTTAGCCTGTGAATGACGGCCGAAATGGAACTGTGTGTTAGTTAGCGCCGTGTGAGCTCAATTTACTTTGCACCTCCGAAAACGTACTTACATACAGTCTCGTTCAGTGGTGGATTACACTTATTTTCTTATCTTTGTGTTATCACCTGTCTGGACCATGGAGTGCTATTCTTTTGGAGGTGTGCATTGCTTGCTATGGACGCTCGCTCGGTGCGCGTCGTGGACGCCGACGTTTCAGCAAAGTTGTCTTGTAACGCTATAGACTGGAGCGCGAGACGTTTGTCAAATTTGTAGTCAAGCGGCGCTGGAGGAATGCTTGTAGTGTGATGGGTGAATAAAATTCGTTGCCGGCGCGAATGGCCGGCGTGCTCAAACACCGCGAAGAACCCACGAGCTCCATCCCATCTCCCCTTCGTTGCACACGTATGGATTCGTCCGTGTCTGTCATCAGAGCCGTTGGCCGCCGCCGCTGGCTTGCGGGCACTTCATTTTGAAAGCTGGATAAAGGTCGGCTCGACAAGAGGTGGCTTACATTTCGTTCCGAGTGGTTCGTTCATGAATCCCGCTCACGCGTGCACAGATTTCTCGAATACCATTTGCGCTAGAGGCAAAGTATGTGTTTCTGATTTCAGACTGCTACGTTACGAAAGCGCCGATGTGACTCGCCGCTTATTTGTGCCTAAAATTAAATTAAGCTCTCGTGTTATTATAGCTGCGCCTGTAATTGTTTCATTGAAATACTTCCTACTTTGAGCACGTTCAATGCTTTCGCTGATTTTTCTAGCAGCGTTGGGCTCCATGCAATAAACATACCTCTTTACTGCGCTGTTGGGGCTGCACTTGAAGGAAAAACTAAGTGAATTTCAGACGGTATTTTATCGTGACAGTAATTTGCTGTCTCAACCTCGCGACTGCTTTTGAAACGGCGCAGCTGCAGCCTCTGTGTGCTGTATTAGTATTCTGAATAGTGAGCGCGGCATGAAAGCGCTGCAACCCGCTTGTTTCTAAGAGCGCGCGCAGAGGTATGAGTATGCTGTTTCGTCTTTGTGCTTCAAGTTATAGGCGCAAATCTGTGGTGAACTGGTTGCTTCTGCCTGCTGGTTTTGTATAGCTTGTGCCCGTTTGAGTATCAGCGTACGTATACACTCGGCCAAATCTTTAACTGGCTCAGGAGTTGCATCGCTAAATGGACCTTGTAAAAAGGTACCTTTTGGCTACACTGCTGGCATATTCATGTTGTAATTTGACGCGTGAGATGGCATTTCATAGTTTCTTTTTGTTAATATAATGTTTGAGTGGAGTACTTGCATGTTTAGATCAAAGTTATCAGAAATATTCATCGTCTGCCGCTAGGAAGAGCCGAAACAAGCGGAATACGAAGCAATGGTTTTGGTGGCGCATTTGCACCAATCTGGCTAAACGACTTGTCCGCCATGAAAGGAGTGGTACTTTACCCAGAGAATGAGGCCGTGTGGACCAGATCCATTTATGCGTATGCCGCTTGTTTCAGCTGTTCGTAGTGGCAGACGAATGTTTCTGATAACGTTGATCTAAACACGCAAGTACTGCACTCAAACATTATATGAACAAAAAGGAACCACGAAATGACATTTCACTCGTTAAATTACAGCATGAATATGCCAGCAGTGTAGCCGAAAGGCACCTTTTTTACAAGGTGCATTTAGCGATGCAACACCCGAGCCAGTTAAAAATTTGGCCGGGTGTACCAGGCTTCACGCAGGGTATTTTGAAGCGCTTCTTCTATAGCGGTTATAAGAATAAATGCTGCAATATTCTCCTTTTTGGATCCCTGTGTAAGGTGCACTGAATCTGTATTTTATGGAGGTGGCATTCTTAACAGCTCCTTGCGAGTCAATGCAGATATGTGGCACAATTGTTCGAAGTCTTCTGTTACAAATAATGTAAAAGGATTGCCATAAAGAGGTCAGTATTGGCTGTAACAGTATTGCCATACAGAAATCAGTATCAGTACTGGATTCAGAGTAGAGTGCTCCAGGGATTAGGGGCCTTTGTTGCAATGTTTTATGACGACGCATATAATCTTTCGTGTATTTACTGATATGATTGAGCCGGCGTGATAGCTCAGTGGCTATCATGTTCGTATGGCGACCTGAAAGATGCAGGTTCTATTCCGGCCTAGGCGGTCGTAATTTTAATAGAGGCAAAATGCTAAAGGCCTGTGTACTCTGCACAGGTGGCCGAAATTATTCCCCAGCCTTTCACTTCAGCGTCTCGTAGCCTGTGTCGCCTTGGGTCTTTGAACCCCATAAAACCAAACCAAAAGATCAAGATTGCCTTTCTAGAATGGCATAGCCAGGATATGCCTTGCATTGTAAAGCACATGTGTAGAGATGGAATGGGAATTTTTTTTTCAGTTCCTCTTATATTATTTTTTCCTTTGTGCTGTACAGGTAAACATGCCCGGACGATTTACTGCAGACAACAGGCCACAAGAATGCTTCTGAGGAAACTAGCCGGACTGTTACTTTCAACTTTTATGTTACTGTGGTGCATTCTTATGGTGCATGTATTGCATATTCCCAGCCTGATAGCTTGGAAATAAACTAAATTTGTAAGTATATTGATTGTTTCATGTGTGAACTCTGTCTGGTGACCTTTTTCAATGATTGTAGACAGTCTATAGGCAGTCTATAGATAATGGTCTACTAATAGTTTAGTAGACAGAGGTCTATAGACTGTCTATAGACAAAGGTCTATAGCACGGCCAGGCCACACACCTATGGAATGTCTATAGACAGTCTATAGACATGTCTACTGGACCAGTAGACTTTTGTCTGTAGACTGTCTATAGACGGTAATCTACAGGAAGTTTATGGCCATAAGTCTATAGGTCGTCTATAGTCCGTCTATAGACAAGTGTCTATAGACGGTCTATAGACAGCTCTATAGGAAATGTATGACCATATGTCTATAGATCGTCTATAGACTGTCTATAGACCTGTGTCTATAGACTTCCTATAGACCTTTAGACTTTCAGTAGACATTTGTCTATAGACTGTCTATAGACAAAAGTCTACTAAAAGTGTATGGCCATAAATCTATAGACTGTCTATAGACCAGTCTAAAGGATTTGTCTATAGACAGTCTATAGACTTCATAGACTAAAGTCTATAGACAGTCTATGGACTGTCTATAGAAATTTTTATAAGGGAGTAGTCCGCGTCGTTGTTTTGGCCCTTGATACAGCTCCATGATGCAGGCTAATTGCAGTTTCGTGGGCAGGAACAAGACTGGCCCACGCTGCTACGAGGGCTCCGTGCCGCCCCCTCTGCGGTCGGGCGGAATGTTCGGCTTGGGCTTGAAACTCGGCCGCCGAGTAGCAGGCGTCTTGGGAGGCGGTTCCACGTCGGCGTTGTCGCCCGCGACGACTGTTTCATCGTGCACTCTTTTTCCTGGCACTGCACTTGTGGTGTCCATGGTTTGCTCACCATCCCACCAGCCCCCCGTCGACACTACTTCCAACTCCTTGCCGGAGTCTTCTTTCGCAGTCCCCGCCCGCAAGGGGGTGGTGTTGCCTTGATCTTGTTGGTCGCCTTTGCTGACGGCACCTTGAGTGTCCTCATCGGCTTCAGCCTTGTCGCCCGTTGGAGACTGCACGGGAACATTCCCAGCCCCTCTGGAAGCCTCTTCAGCGTCTTCGTCATCCATAACGAGCTCGGTCACATCGTTCTTTTTCGGCTGACCGGTGATGGTTGCGTAGGTTTTAACGCAGTCCGTATCGTTGTGACCAAAGCGCCGGCATCGGGAACAGCGCGGGACTTTTCAATCACTCCGTATATGGCCCTTACTGTTGCAGCGCAAACACAAGGGTGCCCGGTTCGGTACCACAACTAAGGCCAGCTCACCGCCCACGCGCACCTGATCGGGCCGGTCTTCCACACTGACACCGGCCTTCAACTTCAGGGCGACTAGGCGCGTTGTCGACGACCTGTCGGTAATGCCGTAGATACGCCACTTCTCCCTGGTCCCTTCAGTTACCTTGCCATCAACTTGCCAGCGCAGCCCGCACATCATCGTCGCTGACTCCTTGAAGGAGCCAGCGAAGCTTGAGCCTGACGTCTTGGTTGTTCGGGTTTATAACCAGACACCGACGCTCCTTCACCAGCATGTCGCCTTTAGCGAGCATGCTCTTCACCGCTCCCGCTGTCTTGAAAGTTACCGCCCATACATGGTTCATTTGGTACGCCCCCAGGGCGATAACATCTGGCAGTGCTCCCAGATTAGCAAGGGCGTCTCTGAAATCTTCGACGCGGAAAGGCCGCGCTCTCACATCGCCGTGCAAAAAACTGTGTTCAAAACAATCTGACCTGATGGCAGTTGCGGCAGTATCACTTGATAATCCTGGTCAGCAGTGTCCAAAATCCTGTTACCGCGGCCCGACTGGGCCGGCGCCACAGGCCCGCCGTGCCAAGGCCGCTGTGTCGATGGTCAACTGAATGGTGAACGAAGCACACGGGCTGAGAATAGCCTCACCACAGCTGTATGCATAGCAGTATTTCCTTAGATGTTCCTTGAGATGTTTGAAGGTATTCCATGGGGGCGTACGTTTAGATGAATCGGCGAAGATACACCTGTAGACTTCCACAAAGAGGGCCCTCGGCATGGTATCTCTATGCGCGAGGAGCGGCGGCTGTTGCAGAAAGCAAAAAAAAGGAGAACAAAAAGGAAGGAGCGAGCCTGCCAGGATTCGAACCTGGAATCTTCTGATCCGTAGTCAGACGCGTTATCCATTGCGCCACAGGCCCGTTTTTTTTTTCTTTCATGGTATTTATTTACATGGTTTTGTATACAAACCATATATATACATATGTGTGTGTGTATATACACACACAAAAACAACTATTTACAGAGCACCTAGGTAGGCGCTACGTGGCAGAAAGATAATAGTAACATATTGTAACTAAAAGGCCGGTAAGGATATACAGCGCATCAGGCGAGGAAACCAATCCGGTACAAAGTCCAATTTTTTGTAAATCTCCGTTACCTGCAGCAACATTCGTCTAAAGTGAATTCTGGGCGAAACAACAGGTTCAACGTTGCGATCTTGCATGCGCGTTTTCCAGAGACTATGAAGTCCAATCAGAAGAATCATATCATAAGGATTCGAGTCAGGTTGGGAAACAACAAGGTAGCGCACACTGTAGGAATTTAGGAGAAAATCTTTCTGTAGCGTCCTTTGCAACACATCCCAAAACAAAATCGCGTCTTTGCAGTTATGGGGTTAAAATGTGGGAGATATAAATCCGTTCTCCCCGTTTAAGCGCGGCTGACACAGTTCAAAACCGCGTGGACTCCACCCCGTGATCGCGTACGCTACCGAGCGCACGCCGACCACGGCGGGCCGTGCTCTGCGGGAACAAAGGAACGACACACTGGCTGACACAAACAAGGCGTTTATTGCTATAACAACAATAACGCCAGCTAGCAACAAAATACACTGAGGAATCTAGGATGTCCGACTCACCAGTACGGCTACGAGCGAATGTTCGCCCACGGTAGGGCAGAGGGAATATCTCCGAGGCCAGACGGGACGAGCTGAGGGGAACAAGTTTCCACACGAGGACGCCCGCGGCAGAGAGCGGAGCTTTGCGCGTGGACGTCCAACACGCTTCCCTGTCCCAGGGAGAAGAGAGCGAGCATTCCCCCGCGCGCGAGCGGCAAAACACGCCATCCGTGGCGCTGCTGTCGCTGCGACGCGAGCGCCCTCCCCTGTTAGCTAAAGTAACCAAAACAGAAGAGCGCGTTTCGGAGGAGCTAACAACAGTGGGGTGTGCAATGCGGGAAAGTGAACGCAGGGGACGAAGGCGTCCCCACATCCTCCCAACCTTAAATAGACCCACGCGCCTGCAAGTTACATGCTATGGAGGAGTCTCCTGGTCTTCATGCACTTGAGGCAGGTCGTGCAGCGGAGGTCACGCCGACAGAGTGCACGCAGTCTTCCGCGGTATTCCGAAGGCGGCGTGAAGGTCTCCGCTGGGACGACTCGCATGGCCCGCGGGCTACGTGTCCGCAGGCCCGCGAAGAGTAGGGTCGGTTGACCACTGCAGGCCAGGATTCTGCAGTAGTCGCCAGGGTAACAGCAGCCAGAGGTGGCTGCTGTCTGGTCTCGCCACGGCTGCCCCGGATGGATGCGGCGAACAGGATACAGGCCGCTCCGTCGCAGCAGGCGGCAGCGAGACGATGTGCACAGAACAGCAAGCCGGAGTGGCTCCACTGGATCTGCAAAATTTCCGAAACACACTCCGCACGCCTTTAACGTAGGTGACGGGAGGGGAAACGGCGTAAACAATGGCCACGTGGCTCAATGCTCAACTCGCTAGCAAAACGTGTCTGGCGGCTGTGCAACGCAAAGTTCGAGTGAACAAAGCCCTTTCTTGACTTGAACGAGAATGCTCGGTTCATGCGAGGTTAAAAAAAACGGGTGGGCCAGCAAAGTGCGCCCCCTCTCAACACCACGGTCCGGTGGTCGTGTCACTTTTGACAAGGTGCAGGCAGCTATGAATAGCCTTAGGCCTCACTACCATAGTGGCGGTCGATGACCCCCAACAAAAGGAGGACCCGAAACGGGTTTCGTGCGCGCAGCCGCGAGGAGACACCAGCGTTGTGGGATGGTCCTCCCCGCTCACTGCACAAAGCAGCTTCTGAGCGATCGGCGCCCACCGTATCGGACGGTGTCGGAACGCCCGGTGCCGAGCTGCAATACCAGCGAGCTCGTAGAGGCACCCGTGGCGCAGGCCACCCGGCTCCCGGAGCCGCGACTCCCAGAGTCGAAAAAGAGACAGCGAGAAAATATATACAGAAAACTCGGACCACCCACGCGGCTTCCGTACTCACTCGTTTCGGGCTCGGCAACTCCGCGGGCGCTAGGCCTCGCGCTCCCTCGATGCGGACCAAGTGGTTCTTGCGAAGAAACTCCAGGAAAAACTACAAAAACATGCTGAGCATGTCGAAAAGTTCAAACATGCCGCAGCGCAATACACCTCGCACTCAAGAAAGCATGCCGCAGGTCCTAGCGATCAGAATTCACACTAGGCCTACCACTTGTCAAGTCCGGACAAAGAGCGTTCCTCGAACCGAACTGACAGTCGTCCAATGTTCCAAGAGCAGGCCCCACGTTGGGCGCCAAGATATGGGGTCACTCGCGTGCAGCCGGCCGGGAAGGCTCGCTTCCGTGCCAGCTATGCGCGGGCGTTCTCGTGTCCCCAACCCGTGGCGCAAAGTCACAGCCACGGCGGGTTCGGACGAAGTAGGCAACGAACAGAGTACGCTAGGAAACCGTTTATTTACCTAGCGCAAGGCAAAGCACACTGCGGAAGAATGTTCTATCCGATAATAGATGGTTCAGCAGCTTACCAAGTCGTCGTCGACCGGCGTAGGATAATCCGGGAGGGCGCGGGCAGGAGACCGGGGTCGGCGGGGCAGTGGGGCAGTCACGCCGCGGCAAGAGAGAGAGGGCGAGTCCCCTGTTCCCGCGCGAACTTCGCCTTTTAACCCCTACGACATTGCCTCCCTCTTGAGCAACTTGTTGCAATCAGGAGGAGTCGTTCCCCCCTTCCCTAAGACGCCAGAGCGTAGGCGTGACGTCACGTCCGAGCCGGGGTGAGGAGAGTTGCCGGGTGCCCTCCTCTCCCCATTCCCTGCGGCGTGCGCTCTCGTCTCGTGACTCGGCGCGGGGCGGCGAGGGATATCTGTATATCCCACACAGTCTATAAAACAATGTTCAATTGTTTCAGGCACATTGCACAAGCGACAGTTGACAGAAGACACAAAAATGTTTTTCCTGTCGAGCCACGTCTTGACCGGTAGAGTTTCAGTGTGTAATTTATAGAAAAATGTTTTGGTGCAAGGAGAAATTGGCATTTTACGCACTCGCTTTAAAACATCATGACCCATGAGCCCAACGTAGACGGAACGATACAGTGGGGGCGGGAAGAGCATGGATATCAAATCCCTGTACAGATTTTTGCGCGAAACAGAATATAAGTACTCATTTGAAAACCGAACTGTCAAAAAACGCACAAAGGCATAAACTTCCTGCATAAAGCCTAGTAAACGGGGTCGTTCAGTAAAATTGGAAGAAACTACTAAGTTCGGAAGTAGAGTCATAAAGTTAACCTGCAAGAATGCTCTAATAATCGGAAGGGAACAAGCACGAAAAAAGAAGAAACGGGCAACCAACTGTCTCACATACAGGTGCTCTAGGCCCAGGCCTCCTGCACAAACAGGCCTGAAAAGGTTATCACGCCGCATGGGCTCAAATTTGGAGGACCAAATAAACGTCGCAAATATACGATGGAAACGCTGTATGTAATGTCTGGCGCAGTGAAGGACCTGGAGTACGTAATAAATCCTTGTTGCCAGAAAGGTGTTGCAAGCCTGGGCTCGACCACAGGCCCGTCATGCCAATGCGTCAATGGTAAACTCAATGGTCAACGGAGCACAGGGCCTGAGAATAACCTTACCACAGCTGTATGCATAGTAATGTTTCCTTGGATGTTCCTTGAGATTTTTGAAGGTATTCCATGGGAGCACACGTTTAGATGAATCGGTGAGGATGCACCGGCAGACTTGCACGAAGGGGGCCCTCGGCATGATTTCTCTATGCGCGAGAAGCGGCGTCTGTTGCAGAAAGCAAAAAAGGAGGACAAAAAAAAAGGGAGCGAGCCTGCCAGGAGTCGAACCTGGAATCTTCTGATCCGTAGTCAGACGCGTTATCCATTGCGCCACAGGTCTTTTTTTTCTTTATTGCCTGGCTTTGACATTACCCAACAAAATGGCGGGACACAATGAACACTTGGTATTGATATAGTCAGCCTGCCAAGGGCTGGCTTCGTCACTTTAAAATTCATTTAGAGCCATCAAAGGCTCCACCCTTGGCAACCACTCGGAAGCCTCGCCAACAGCTTTGACCCTATCAACAAACCGGTGCACAGTTTCACGAAAATAAATTCGTGCTGGCCTCGCGTGGGGATCACAGTAATATCCTGCCATTCTCGCGCGCCAAATACTGTGGAGGGACAATAACATTATCAGATCGAAAGGTACTCCGTCCTCGTTTTCAATGGGCAGATACCGTATTCCATGGGGGTGAAGTGGAAATTGTTTCTTTATAGTCCTTTGGAGTATGTCCCAAAAGTAAACCCCTTCCCAGCAATGCAGAAAAACGTGATCTATCGTTTCTGGTTGCTTGCAGATAAGGCAGTGATGACCCCACGGAAGAAATAAGCCCTTATCCTGTAAAAACATTTTGACTGATAACGTTCCAGTGTGCAACTTGAAATAAAAAAGTTTTAACCCCTGGCTCAACATGCATTCTCTTTACCCTCTTTAACACATTTCTTCCAGGGCCTCCACTGTACAAGGCCCTATACATGGGTTCCGGCAAGACAACTTCACATAAATCCTTATACAATTTTTTCTTGTTCACTGTAGATAAATATTCGTTGGAAAACCTCGTTGAGAGAAATCGGACACTTGCGACAACTTCTCTGAAGTACCCAAAAATTCCGCCCGATAGGGTTTCGGTTGCAACAACAAAGTCAGGCAGCTCGCGCCCCAGCCTTAATTGGCACACGGTGCGCAAAAACGGATCACTGACATCACGCAGAAACATAAATCTCTTAACAATCTGCCGCAAGAAAAGGTGTCCCAGACCCACTCCACCATCCTTCACTTTCCTAAACAAATTCATCCGGCTGCACCTTTCCCATTGTGCAGCCCACACAAAAACAGCAAAAATTCGATGTAGCTGCTCATTCTTCCACAATGCAACACTTGCATCGCATACCACACCTTACTGATAAAGAAAAGGTTGCACACGGTGGCTCTAGCGAAAATTGATAAGCCTGTTCCTTTCCATCTTTCCGCCTTCTCACGCACATCCTGGGTCTGCACTCTCCAATATGTTTCGCTATCGCGATAGCTTTCTAGCGGTACTCCAAGGTACTTCGTTGGGGTCTTCACCCAGGGTACGTTTGCAAAGTGGTCCATCGTCGTTTGCCATGCTCCCTGCCAGAGCCCCCCTGACTTGGATCAGTTCACTCTGCTGCCAGAGGTTTTGCAGAATTCAGCGACACATTCAACGGCCTCTGTTACACCTTCTAGATTAGCGGAAAAAACCGCTAAATCATCAGCATATGCCAGCAGCTTCACCTCCGCAGCTTGTAGCCGAAAACCAGTTATTATCTCGTTTTCGATGATGTCTAAACACAAAGTCTCGATGTAGATGGCAAACAGAAGAGTGCTGAGGGGGCAGCCTTGACGTACCGAACGCTGCACACGAATGGGGGCCCCCAGACTCTGGTTAACAATCAATCTCGTCGTACAGTTCCGATACGCCAAGGCGACTCCCTCCCGGATAACATACCCAACATTCACATAATCAAGTATGCACAGCAAAATTTTATGCACGACACAGTCGAACGCCTTTTCGAGATCAAGCTGCAAGATGGCAATGCGACTATTTGTAAAATCACAGCACTCGAGCACACATCTTGCCTTGTGTATGTTAGAAAGAATAGACCGGCCTTTTATCCCACACGTTTGGTGGGGGCCAACAATTTCCTGGATTACACACTGTAACCTTTGCGCCAACACCTTCATATAAATTTTATAATCGACATTTGTGAGAGCAATTGGCCTGTACCCTGTTACGTGTCGTAACTTGTCAGCTTCATCCGTTTTCGGAATTAGGACGGTATGTGATTTACCATAAGACGGAGGCAATTCACGTACGTCGTAAGCTTCATTAAAGACCGTCTTCAACACTGGCGCGATTCTGCTCTTAAATGATTTGTAAAACGCCGCGCTTAACCCGTCTGGTCCTGGTGATCTCCCAGAATTTAAATTGTCTATTGCCATTTCTACCTCTGATTCGGTTATTGCCAGCTCTAAAACGTCTTTCTGCTCGTCGCTGAGTCGCGGCAGTGCCCCAAGAAACCTGTTCTTAAACGTATTCATGTCTGCATCCTGTAATGCGAAGAGCGCCTGATAGTATTCAGAAAACGCACGCTGTATATGTTCGTTTTCGTCTGATAAGATGCCACCCCATTCTTTGCTATCAATGTGATTTCGTCGAGCATGAGCCTTTTCAATTCCCAACGCTCGTTTCGACGGCGTCTCCCCTGCTGCTATATCTTCCGCTCTGGCCCGCACCAAAGCTCCACGATAACGGTCCTCTTCTATTAGTTGAATTTTCTGTTTTATTTTCCTAATGTCATCGATCCATTTACCAGGCGCTTCACTTTCCTTTTCTAGCAGTTTTGCAAGCATACGTCTTAGATTGTGTTCGTTTAGATTCTCTTCGTACGCAGTGGCACTAGATCGTTCAACTGCTTTAATTTTAACCTGTTCTTTGCAAAGTTCCCACTGTTGCCATATTTTCAGTTCACTACTAGGCTCTATTTTGCTTATTTCTTCAATTACTGCACAGCTAAATTCATCGTCCTTAATTAGCTTGTTATTTATTTTCCACATATCCCAACTAAAAGCAATGCCTCGTTTTTTCAATCCTATCCCACATACTACTAAACAGTGGTCCGAAAAAGCCACCGGCACTACATGGTAACTGTTGCATTTTGCAATCACATCCAGCGATACATAAATGCGGTCAAGCCGACCATGGCTTGTCCTCTGAAAGTGTGTGTACTTCACGCCGCACGCGCCTTGCAAACACTCTCCCACATCCTCAAGGTTCCATTTATCTATGATTTGCGACAGTATCTTCGTACTTGCGTCCCTGAACACCCTTGCACTGGTCTTATCGCAGCCACTTAGGACGCAGCTGAAGTCGCCCATGATGATAAGCTGTTTCTCGGAACAAAGACTCTGTTCAACACTGAAAAAACGCAGCCCTTTCGTCCGTAACATTTGGTGCGTACACACAGACAATTCGCCACTCAATGTTGTTCAATGTAAAATCGATAGCGACACAGCGACCTGACGGACACGAGAAATGAGCTTGCTCGACAAGACCCGGCAACTTCTTTACAAAAAGGACGCTCCTAGCAGATGTACAATCGCCCAATTTTTTAACCTGAACGCGCGAGCATCGACCGGCCAGTCGATAAGCGCCGTATAACGGAGCACAGCGGCGAAGTGTGCGAGAATACGCGCGTGCGCGCAATGCACAGTCCAATGCAGCTTCCCTCTGCCAAGCTGTTCCGGCAACCGGACCCCACCCCACCTGCTTTTTTGTCCGTTATCGCCTTTCCTTCTGTTTTCTCCACGCCACTGACAAAGGATTAGAAAAGGCAACGTGGTACCGCCTTCTTTTCTGTAGGAGAGGGAAGTGTGAATTGATAAGTGAAATAATCCGATCAGATGTCATTGCTATCGCGCTTCACAGTATATAAGGCCTTGCATCCGCTTTCTGGAGTGTTTGCTTCACGCAGCATCAACAATGCCTCCTCGGGTGCCAGAAGAAAAGAGAGTAGCTGCAGTACGCATGTCTTTGAGCGGCACATCCCAAAGACAGATCGCGATGGCTTTGGATTTACATGTAGCGACAGTGAACAGGATAATTTGCGCGTTTAGAGACGAAGGGCGCATAGGTGATGCAGCAAGGAACTGCGTTCGGAAGACGACAGCAGAAGAGGATGCCGCCTTGGTTCTCGTCGCCGAGACTAATCCCTTCATGACGGCTGGCCAGGTTAGAGATGCGGTTGGCCTCGATGTCAGCGAAGAATTGGTGAGAAAACGGCTTTTGGAAGAAGGCCTGAAGAATCGAAGTGCTGCCCAAAAGCCGCTTCTTTCCGACACAGCGAAAGCAAAAAGACTGGATTTTGCACAGGCCCATCTGCACTGGACAGCAGATGAATGGCACAATGTCGTCTTTACCGACGAGTCCACATTCTGCACGCAGTGGGACCAAAAACGCAAAGTATACAGACCAGACCTAACGAGGTTCGTTTCTTCCTATTATTAATATTTAGTTAGTTTGTGCCTGTTTCTATTTTCACAAATTTATTCCTGTGAGCCTTTTATTGTTATTGTTAATTTAAGATACGTTTGTGGTGTAAATTGCCGCAATTTTAAATTGACTTATTGTTCTCCTCTCTTGTAGGTATGACCCCCGATACGTCCACCAAGTAAGAGCCAGTGGACGCAAAAGCATCAACGTTTGGGGGATTGTAACCAAAGAGGGCCTTGGACCACTACACAGAATACAGGGCCGATTTTGTACCGCCTCCTACATTAATATCGTCGAACAGGTGCTCCTGCCTAATGTGCTCGACGGTCCTTTCAATGACGGCTGCTTCATCCTACAGCAGGACTTGTCCCCCGTGCACACGTCTCGCGCTGCCAAAGGCCGCCTGGAAGAACTCGGAATCATGACCATTGACTGGCCGCCACAAGGAACGGACATGAATGTAATTGAAAACGTGTGGGGCCTAATGAAAAAGAACTTATCAAAAATGGGGCTTCACAACGTGAGCTGCGATGAACTATGGCGCAAAGTTGAAGCCGAATGGGAGCTGTTGAAAATCGACCACAACCTCGTACCAGCGCTGTACAACTCTCTTCCGCGACGCATCGCAACGGTTGTTCAGTCTGGTGGAGCCTTCTCCAAATACTGAAGGGCAACAAGCGAGTTGCGACACCCGGGACCCCACAATTTCTCAAGCAGCTGGAATTACCAAAATCTCTAATACCCCTTGGTAACCAGTGCGAGCAAAGGTATCCTTATTGAGGCGTTGTTTTTCTTCTGGTTTTGCTCTCGAGAAAAGCAATAAATTTATTTCTGGTCAGACATAGGCAAGGCACGCTATTCTTTGCAACATCGAAGTTTCTAATCAGCAGGACTTCCAGCGGCAGATATCTTTTTGCCGCAGGAAATTGCCGCGCGAGCCGTAGGGAAAATAAAAATAAAAAGAAGTGCTGATTCGCACGTAGTGCAATCAGCCGGTGTATGTCGCATTCCATCGAGCCCAAGCGGTGCCACTTGACCCTTTATTTATAGCGTGATGGCAGCGTTCAGAAAAGAAAAGACGAAGACGATAACGGTGCTCGAAAGGGGGTGGGGTCCGGTTCCCGGAACAGCCTGGCAGAGGGCAGCTGCACTGGACTGGGCATTGTGCGCACGCGCGTATTCTCGCACACTTCGCCGCTATGCTCCGTTGTACGGCGCTTATCGACTGGCCGGTCGACGCTCGCGCGTTCAGGTTAAAAAATTGGGCGATTGTACCTATCGCATGACTCACTACAGCGTAGAATCTAGACGTGAAACGTCGCACCATGCTCCCGGTCTCTTCCTCCCCTTCTACTTTTGTCTCCTGCACGGCCAGTAAGTCAATATCGTGCTCTGTTAAAAGCCGGTAAACTTGATTTTGCTTTTTCTTTCCTGCCAAGCCCCTAACATTGAGTGTGGCCACTTTCAACGGGGTTACAGAAGCCATTGTCGCAAATAGTGAAGAGGCCAAGAGCATGGTGCTTACCCCACACGTCTAGCACATGGCTAGACGCCGTCGTTGCCACCGGAGCCATCCGGTGCAGGCCCCTGACCTTGCCGCGGGGCTGCCTTATCGCCGGCGCGCTTGTCCGCCAAAACGTTGGGTTTCGGTCTGAAAGATGACCGTCGGGATTGAGCAGTTTTTGCTGGCGGCTCCTCACCACTGAGAGCTGCCGCCTTGTCCCCTTCGTTATCGGTCAGGCCATGAGGGCGCTTGGCTGGGGCGGTGCCGCTCGCTGAACGGGCGCAGCTCTGGTCCTGCTGTTCCTCGCTGATCATTGGCTCGGCGTCCTTAGTTGCCAAGACGTTGTCCCCGTCTGCTGACGTGCTCGCCTGACTCGAAGGTAATTCTTCCTCTTCGAGTGGCTTCCTTTGGTTGCCGGGTCCACTAATGTCTCCGCTGGGAGGCCCTGATGCGTCGGTCGTCCCGGCAGCCTTGCCAACTTCCACGGCTCCTTTCGCCGCCTCCTCCCTCTCGACGACGTCCATCAGAAGCTCTGCCGTGTCGTCTCTCGATACCGCACCGGTAGCCACCGCGTATGTGCGAACACACTGTCACCGTGGCCATACCGCCAGCATTTGGAGCACCGGGGTACCTTGCATTCACGTCGAACGTGACCGGTGCCGCGGCATCGTAGGCACTGCATAGGCCGCCCAGGCACCACAACAAGGGCCAGCTCGCCGGCGACGCGTAACTGGTGTGGCAGGTCGTCAACCTTCATACCGGCTTTCAGCTTCAGGAGAACGGTCCTGGTTGTAGACCCCTTCTCCTTGACGCCTGAAACACGGCAACGCTCCCGGGTCACCTCCGTTACATTCCCAAAAGCCGCAAGAGCAGTCCGAATGTCGTCGTCGGCTACACCGTGCAGCATCCAGTGCAGCCGTAGTTTCACCTGTTGGTCGGCAGGATCGATGGTAATGCAGCGTCGTCCTTTGACATCCAGTTCCTTTATCGCTGCCAACTTCTTGGTTGCCACAGTACTGTTGAGCGTAACCGCCCAAACGTGGTTTACCCGATACGCCCCCAACGCCACAACATCGGTTAGCGCACCAGCGTTGGCGAGGGCGTCGCGGAAATCCTCGACCCTCTAGGGCCTAACTCGCACGTCGCCGTGCAAAAACACGGTGTTTAGAACAACACGACCGGTAGGCAACGTAGGCAAAACGATTTCGTACTCCTGTCCTTCCTTATCTTCAATCCTGTTTCCGCGGCCATCGACGGCCTCTATCGCCGCTCCGTGGGAGCTCATGATCCTGCGTCCGTACACGCCAGTGGCCGGAAGTAGAATGTGCGCCACAGGTCCCTTTTCTTTCTTTATTGCTTGGCTTTGGCATTACACAAGAATGACCAGAACAAAATTTCGGGACACAATGAACACATGGTATTGATATAGTCAGCCCGCCAAGGGCTGCGTTCGTCACATTAAAATTCATTTATTGCCATCAAAGGCTCAACTCTTTACAACCACTCGGAAGCCTCGCCAACAGCTTTGACCCTCTCAACAAACCGATGCACATTTTCACGAAAATAAATTCGTGCTGGCCTCGCGTCGGGATCACAGTAATATCCTGCCATTCGCGAGCGCCAAATACTGTGGAGGCCCATTAACAATATTAAATCAAATGGTACTCCATCCTCGTTTTCAATAGACAGATACCGTATTCCAGGGGGGTAAAGTGGAAATTGCTGCTTTATCGTCCTTTAAATTACGTCCCAAAAGTAAACCCCTTCCCAATAATGCAGAAAAACGTGATCTATCATTTCTGGTTGCTTGCAGATTAGGCAGTGATTACCCCCGGAAGAAATAAGCGTTTATCCTGTAAAAACATCTTGACTGCTAACGTTCCAGTGTGCAACTTGAAGAAAAAAGTTTTAACTCCTGGCTCAACGTGCATTTTCTTTACCTTCTTTAACAAAATTTCCTTCCAGGGCCACCACTGTACAAGGGCCCCGCCGCGGTGGCTCAGTGGTTACGGCGTTCGGCTGCTGACCCGAAAGAGGCGGGTTCGATGCCGGCCGCGGCGGCTGAATTTCGATGAAGGCGAAATTCTAGAGGCCCGTGTACTGTGCAATGTCAGTGCACGTTAAAGAACCGTAGGTGGACGAAATTTCCGGAGCCCTTCACTACATCGTCCCTCATAGCCTGAGTTGCTTTGGGACATTAAACCCCAATAAACCAAACCACTGTACAAGGCCCTATACATGGGTTCCGGCAAGACAACTTCACATATATCCTTATACAACTTTTTCTTGTTCACTGTAGATAACTATTCGTTGAAAAACCTCGTTGAGAGAAATCGGATACTTGTGACAACTTTTCTGAAGTACCTGAAAGTTCCGCCCGATAGGGTTTCGGTTGCAACAACAAAGTCAGGCAGCACGCGCCCCAGCCTTACTTGGCACACGGTGCGCAATAGCGGATCACTGATATCACGCAGAAACATAAATCTGTTAACAATCTGCCGCAAGAAAAGGTGTCTCAGACCCACTCCACTATCCTTCACTCTTCTAAATAAATTCCACCGGCTGCACCTTTCCCATTGTGCAGCCCACACAAAAACAGCAAATATTCGATGCAGCTTTTGTATGTTTATTCTTCCACAATGCAACACTTGCATCGCATTCCACACCTTACTGATAAAGAACTAGCACTATTAGTAGTCGCGCCAAGCATACACGCATCAAATATATGTATCTTCTCTTGTCTGGAGCCTTTAAGATCAACAGTGAGAGTTACATCTCCCGCTCAGCTCACCGCAGCACTAGAACACAACACTCCAAGCATTTAATCGAATTCCGGGCACACAGCAACACTTTTAAGTACTCATTTTTCCCCCAAGCTGTCCGTGAATGGAATGCCTTACCTGATGACGTGGTCAAGTGCCCGTCCCTGGAAAGTTTTATTTTAAAGCTGTCAACTGTGCCCTGACTGCAGAATGTTGTCGATTCGTTACTTTTGCCCTCCTGCAATTTGGTTGTTTTTTTGTGACTTATGATCTCTGACTGTAGTTTTTTTTTCTTTGTTCCACTGTGCCAACTCGAACTGTATAACAATAATTTAAGTGTACTTTTCTTACTGTTGTTTTCTCCCTTTGTATCATATGCCCCAATCCTGCAACAGCCTCAGCATGAGGCTAGCAGTATGTACTAAATAAATAAAAATAAAAATAAAAGGTTGCACACGGTGGCTGTTGCGAAAATTGATAAGCCTCTTCCTTTCCATCTTTCCGCCTTCTCACGCACATCCTGGGTCTGCACTCTCCAATATGTTTCGCTCTCGCGATAGCTTTCTAGCGGTACTCCAAGGTACTTCGTAGGGGTCTTCACCCATGGTACGTTTGCAAAGTGGTTAATCGTCGTTTGCCATGCTCCGTGCCAGAGCCCCACTGACTTAGACCAGTTCACTCTGCTGCCAGGGGTTTTCAAGAATTCAGCGACACATTCAACGGCCTCTGTTACACCTTCTCGATGAACGGAAAAAACCGCTAAATCATCCGCATATGCCAGCAGCTCCACCTCCGTAGCTTGCAGCCGAAAATCAGTTATTCTCTCGTTTTCGATGATGTTTAAACACAAAGTCTCGATGTAAATGGCAAACAGAAGAGGGCTGAGGGGGCAGCCTTGACGTACCGAACGCTGCACACGAATGGGGGCCCCCAGACTCCTCTAGTTAACAATCAATCTCGTAGTACAGTTCAGATACGTCAAGGAGACTCCCTCCCTAATTAAGTATGCGCAGCAAAATTTTATGCGCGACACAGTCGAACGCCTTTTTGAGATCAAGCTGCAAGAAATCAAGGCCGCTGTGTCGATGGTCAACTGAATGGTGAACGAAGCACAGGGGATGAGAATACCCTCACCACAGCTGTATACACAGTAGTGTTTCCTTGGGTGTTCCGTGAGATTTTTGAAGGTATTCCATGGGAGCACACGTTTAGATGAATCGGCGAAGATGCACCTGTAGACTTCTACGAAGAGGGCCCTCATCATGGTATACCTTTATAAGTCAGAAGCGGCGTCTGTTGCAGAAAGCAAAAAGGAAGGCAAAAATAAGGGAGCGAGCCTGCCAGGAGTCGAACCTGGAATCTTCTGATCCGTAGTCAGACGCGTTATCCACTGCGCCACAGGCCCGTCTTTTGTTTCCTTTATTGCCGGGCTTCGTAATTACAACACAGAACATGATAATATGTACATACATTATACAGAGTTAGCCAGGAGCCCAAAGAGTGGGACTGACTTAGACAGGTTAAAATTCTCTTAAAGTTACGAGGGGTTATAGCCTTGGTAACCACTCAGGAACTTCCACTATTAGCTTTTGTTCTTCCAGAAACTTGTGTATACTTTCTGTAATATACATGCGGGCTGGCCGTGCGTCAGGGTCACAACGATACCCTGCCATGTGGAAGCGCCATATACTGTGGAGGCCCACCAGCATGACTAAGTCTAACGGAACCCAATCCTCGTTTTTGGTTGGCAAGAACCTTATTCCGTATGAGTGGATTGGAAGCTGTTTCTTTAAGGTCCTCCTCTGCAACACGTCCCAAAAATAGACTCCTTCCCAACAGTGCAAAAAGACGTGGTCAATTGTCTCCGGCTGTTTGCATATGATACAATGCGACCCCCAAGGAAGAAATATCTGTTTTGCCTCGAGGAAAGTTTTCACAGGTAAAGTTTCAGAGTGTAACTTAAAGAAGAAACTCTTGACTCCCGGTGGTACCTTCCTTTTCTTTACCCTTATCAATACGTTGTAGCCCGGTCCTCCACAGTACATGGCCCTGTACAAGGGCACCGGAAAGAGGATGTCACACAAATCCTTATACAAATCTTTGCGGCTCACATCACTCAAATATTGTTTTGAATATATAGCATTTAAAAATCTGACGCTGGCAACTGTCTCCTTGAAAAGCCCAAAAATGCGACCCGTCATACACTCAGTTGAAATCACAATGTCTGGCAAAGCCCTACCGAGCCTTACTTGGCACACTGTGCGCAGAAAAGGATCATGCACATCGCGCAAAAAGAAGAATCTATTGACCAATTGCTTCGCAAATAAATGTCCAAGCCCGAGTTCCCCATCCCTCACTCTTCTGAACAAATTGGTTCGCGTAGACCTCTCCCATTTAGAGGCCCACACAAAAACAGCAAAAATGCGATGGAGCTTTTGTACATTAATTCGCGAGCAATGCATCACTTGCATCACATGCCACAGTTTGCTGATGAAAAACAGATTGCACACTGTGGCTCTCGCAAATATAGATAGATAGGACGCTTTCCACTTTTCAGCCTTTTCGCGTGTTTCTTGCACCTGCCGTGTCCAATACGGTTCGTTGTCGCGGTAATTTTCCAGCGGGACACCCAAGTATTTCACAGGAGTCGTGTGTCAGGTCACGTAGAAAAATTTTCCGGGGTCACTGGCCACTGTCCATGCCAGAACCCCACACACTTCCCCCAGTTAACCCTGCTCCGCGTCATAGTGCTCAATCGCTTTACCCCGTCGACCGCATTACGAATGCTATCGTGACTCACGCCAAAAGCAGCAACATCATCAGCATATGCTAGGATCTTGACTTCAGCCGTCTGTGGCCGAAATCCTTGAACAGCATTATTTCTTATAATGTGCTTACACAGTTTATATATAGATACAAAATAAAAGAGGACTGAGGGGGAACCCTGGCGAACATAACGCTGTACGTTAATGGCGGCCCCCAACGATTTATTAACAATTAACCTGGTAGTGCAATTTCTGTACATCAAGTCCGCGCCCTCAGTGATATAGTGCCTAAATTAACATGATGAAGGATAGAAAACAATGTCATGCGCAACACAGTCAAAAGCTTTTTCTAAATCTAGTTGAAGAACTGCCACACGAGCGCCAATAGCGTCACAGCACTCCAACACACTTCTTGCTTTGTGAATATTACATGCAATAGACCGCGCCTTGATGCCACACGTTTGATGAGGGCCAACGATTTATTTAATTACCATCTGAAGTCTGGCAGCTAGCACTTTCATAAAAATTTTGTAATCGACGTTCGTCAGCGAAATGGGCCTATGTGCTGTAACCAGTTTAAGTTTCTGTGCGTCATCTGTTTTAGGAATAAGTACTGTTTGGGACGTACCGTAGGATGGAGGCAGAGCATTACGGCATTACGA
The DNA here is from genome assembly GCF_055824585.1 of Amblyomma mixtum. Classification (NCBI taxonomy): domain Eukaryota; kingdom Metazoa; phylum Arthropoda; class Arachnida; order Ixodida; family Ixodidae; genus Amblyomma; species Amblyomma mixtum. The sequence goes on along the minus strand of NC_143014.1, from coordinate 274,634,449 downwards.
TTGCAGGCTTCGTTAAATAAAGAAGTCAGCAAAGGGGTTAGTTCTCTCTTAAACACTTTATAAAAAACAGCACTTAAACCATCCGCGCCTGGAGACTTCCCAGGGTTTAGGTTTTCTATAGCGCGTTCGACTTCTTGCTGCGTAAGCGGCTGCTCTAAAATTTCTTTTTGCTCGTCATCCAGCCGTGGCATATCTTCCAAAAACTCGTCTCTAAATGCATTCGAGTCGACTTCATCTTGCGCAAAGATTGTCTGAAAGTGCTCAAAAAACGCCTGCTGTATGCTATCGTTATCAGTGACTAAAGTGCCTGCCCAGTCTACCTCGTGAATCTGGATTCTTCGAGCGTGCGCCTTTCCATTCCAAGCGCCCGCTTAGTGGGAGTTTCTCCCGCGACCAAATCTGCCGCTCGCTCCCGAACTAGAGCTCCCTGATACCACTTTTCTTCGATAAATTCCAGCTTCTGCTTTATTTTCTTGATGCCTTCCATGCATATGCCCCGTTGTTTGCTGCCTTTCTTGTAATCGTCCTTCATGCCTTAGAACGGTGGACCGTTCTATAGCCTTCATTTTAATGTCTTGTTTCGCTAGGTCCCACTGCAACCCGACTTCGTTTTTTCCCTCCCTCTCTATTTTATTGATCTTTTCTACCACGACATCAGTGAAAGTTTCGTCACTTAGGAGGTTAGAGTTTAGTTTTCATAGGTCCCACGTAAAGCTGTTACTTCGCTTCTTCGATCATACAGTGCACTCGACTACACAGTGATCAGAGTAGGACACAGGCAAGACATTGTACTTGTGACATTTCGGCAATAAAGCAAATGACATATAGATGCGGTCTAGGCGCTGATGTGCTCGGGGATCGGGACCAGGGTCTTCACCGCATTAGGGCGAAGCAGGCAGACTACGGAGAGAAGCCTTCGGGAGGAATAGCAAAGCTTGAAGGTTTATTTTACATTTTGTACAGTAGCAAGGAGACCAAAGTCAGAAAATGGGGGAGGATCATCTGCCACACCGCAGAATGCTGCTTAAATGCAGTTCAGATTCCCCAGGTACCCAGGTAGGGAATCTGATCTCGGGTTGAGCGTCCAATGGGCTGCTAGCGTCTTCTTTGGCTCCGCTTTCCCCACGTGACGGCGCACACCGCACAGACACACACATACACGGGCAAGGAGGAACTTGGCGTCTCTGAGTCGCGAACTGTTTTCCCAGGCCCAAAGGTCGTTTGCTGCTGAGTGACGATCCTGATCGATGGGGACGCGAGCGCTGACCGCTCACACCGGTGACCTCTTCAGTTCGGTGGAAGGGACAAATCAGCCGTGTCGCCCCTCGGCTTTGTCTGCTGCCCACGGCGCACGCGGGTAATGAGTTAGCGGCGCCGCCGCCCCGCCGTCGTCGCCACTGGGTCTCGTCGGTCAGTCCACGGGCAGTCCAGGAGAAGCACCGCGCTCAGCCTTCCCGGCGAAGGGATTAGACGTCTTTGTGTACGCCGACGCCGTCGCCAGTAGCTGCCCCACGCAGTGTCTCTTTTGTCTCCCCCGGACAGCAGCGCTTTCCGTCGCAGTAGCCTGATGACGCCGGTCTGGCTCGCCTGTTTTCGCTGCCAGTCCCCAGGAACGCAGTCCGGCACCAGAGCCGCATTCAGCATCGCCGGCGAAGGGGATTAGAGCCTTTGTCCACGCAAACGCCGAGCCAGAAGCCGCCTCCAGGCCAGCTTTTCCTTGCGTCTTCTCCGAGAAACAGCAGCGCTTTTGGCCGCATACCTGATGACGCCTGACTGTCTCGCCGTTCTCCGCTGGCTGGGCTTCCGATCATTACAGTCCGTCCGCCGCCAAGAAGACGTCACGAAGTGGTTGCAGCTGATCGGTGCACCACGAATGTACGTCAGTGTCCGAGTCCTTCTGCTCGACAGGTCGGCCAGGAAGCCCTGCACATCTTGCAGTGGTCCTCGAAACGGAGCATTAGTGATCAGGCCTACGCTAAGCCCATACCTCCAGCAGGGCAGCACACGGCCAGCCTCAGAGAACTGCCAGGTTTTCGGATAAGGTTAGACAAAGGCTGTAAATTTTGATACATCCCCAGCCCTCGCTCGAAAGCGCATGCCTGGAAAGCTGGCCTACCGGACCTAGTTGAGCCAATTTTGTGTTTTCTTTTGTACTGGAAGACACTCGCTTCCAAATTTTGAACAAAGAAAACCGCTCTAACTAGACGACAAAAGGAACAAAACGGTGACGCTTCAGAGATGCAAATGCGGAGAAAACAATCCAAACTGTTTTTCTCAGGAACTTTAAGCATTTCCAATAGGGCCACGGAGAAAACACGTGCTGAGGCCCTCGCGTTTCAGTTTTCTCGCCCTCTTTGTAATGGAGTACAACTCGTAATTACCACTAGAATTACGAGCGTGCTTACTTCCCCTCATTTGCATGACCGCATAGTGCCGTCACCTTTGCTCAACCTGGCAAAGCTTTCCTCAATATCGGAGCCCAAGTCATTAATCTCTTTAATGCCTTAAAACAAAGTTGCTCCCGGCGCTTATGCCAGTGTCCTACAATGGCCCGTCTTTCCAGCATTTCCGCGTGACAGCGGACGCTGCTGTACATAAGCACTACCTCTGCATTCTCAAACAATTAGCATTAAAAGAAATGCAAGACCACTGCTGCAAAAGTTAACAATGACCATACCAAAACTACATGTGCTCAAAACTTTTTCGGCAGCAGCAAAAAAAAGAAAAAGCAAACAGCAGAGACTCTTTCCTGGAACCTGCTAACTACCCCCGTCGCGACAAGAAGGGTCCTATTCTTCAGCCGCGCTCGGCGCGGTCGCAGACTAACAGTAGCTTTGGCCGCCAAAACCCGACAAAAGCCGAAGGGCTTAAGTGCGCGTTCACATCTTCGGGCTCCAGACGCCACGCGACATTGATTTGTTCCGCGCCCCGGTCGCGCGTCTCCACCACCTGAGCAGGACTTGAAAAGAATGCGGGAGGGGACGATCTAAGAAAGCAATGCCTACGAGCATTCCCCCCTCGATTCAAGAATGGCCTTAGACTCAAACGCGTTCTGCTGCGCTCTTTCGGGTGGTAGCTATGCTTGCTTCTCTGTGGCCTGCTACAAGCTTCACTCGTCCCGCAAGAACTACCGCAGGGTCGCCACAATGGGTCGGGTGGCTTTCGCTGTGTCTGAACTCGCCGAATCATTCTGGCCCTCGTGCGGTGCCTGTCGCATCTGGCGTGCCGCGGTGACTGTCTCGGCCGATTGCACTGTTGGCTGGCCTTTAGCTTTCCAGTGTCTTTGGCCTGTACTGTGTCTGTTCTCAGGAGAGCACGCTCTCGCTTGGTTCTCCCGGCGCGCGGCCGCCTTCTGAAAACTGCCTTAGCAGATCGGCCCTGCGCGCCTCTCTTTCTAGCAGTGTCCTCACCCTCCGCGTCTTCTCTCTGATGCAGCACCGAGCCGCATTTCCCACTTGATTTTGACCAATGGGCTCGTGCTTTCGGCGAGTCACTGCATGTCATAGTATCTGACTGTCTCATTGGCACTTTACTCTCTCCTGGGCATAATGTGCTCTCTCGAGGCTTGCTGTTCGAGCCTACGACACTAACGCTCTGGCCTGCAACTGGACCTGAACCACGCTGTTCGCCTAACGTAGCGTTTTTGTCCCGTGTGCCACCCTCTCGATCGCAGCAATCTACCTCACTTCTCAACAGAGCATCTGCCTCAGGGTTAGAGACGGCCGCCTTCTTCCCGGAAAGTGCACTCTCCTCTGGGCTCAATACCGCCGAGCTGCACCTTTCCTTACTGCTAGACTTAGTGCCCACATTATCCCCTGAGCCCTCACGGCTTGCGGACATGCACTTTTCGCTAGCCTTAGTGCCTACAATATCTCCCGAGCCCTCGCGGCTTGCGGGTCGGCACTTTTCCTCATTCCTAGCCTTAGTGCTTACACTATCCCTCGAGCCCTCGCGGCTTGCGGATCTGCACTGTTTGCTAGAATTTTGACCGAAGTCCTCGGTCCTCGCTGCCGAAGTGACCCTTCTTTCTGGGACCAAATCTGCCCCTTCCCGGCACTTCTGAGCAGCTGCCGTGTCTTCCGGCGACTGAGCGGAGCTCCCAAGTCGCTCGCTGACACTGTCGCGGTGTAGCCTACCACAGTCACTTTGGGTTTTGAGATCGACCTCTGCGGGAAGTCCAAAGTTTCGGAGGAGCGCACTTCTAGCTTTCGCGTAGTTTTTCGCGTCCTCGTCCGACAGGCGCGCTAATATGTTGGCGACTTCACACGGGAGAACACCCAGCAGCATTATTGACCAATAACCCTGGTCCAGCTGCTCCTCCGTACAAGTTCCTTCAAACTTTTCAAGGAAAGTCCTGATATTACCGCCTGTCCTGAAAACACTTAATCGAGATCGAATTCCTTGCATTTTGATCAAATTAAGTTCACGTGTGATTTCACGCAGCTCTCTTTCCCGCTCTTGTCGAGCTACTTCATCCCACTCTCGCATCTTTTGATCGAGCTTCCTCTTTTCTTCATCGTCTCGCTTCTTTTGTTTCCGTGCCTTCTCTAATTCCTCCCGAATGTACTCCCAACATCCGACTATCTCCTCCGCGTCTGCACCGCTTGCCTCAACTGCCTCAATTAAGAGCGGTTTCCTACGGATCGACCCACAATCAGTGCCCAATTTCCCGCATATCAAAACCAGGTCCGGTTTGCGCAGCTTTTTCCAGTCCATGTCTGCTCCCAAGCGACGGCTAGTCTCTACGTGGTCAGAGAAGATTCCCAGGCAATCTCTGGAGCCACGTTACATTACCTCAGTTTACAAATTTCCAAAGTTGTACAACCTGGCAAAACTCAAAAGAGACAAGACCGTGCACTTACCCATACCGGAGCCAGGACGCCGCGCAGACCATCCCACAGCTGCCAACCAGTTGATGTGATCGGGGATCGGGACCAGGGTCTTCACCGCATTAGGACGAAGCAGCCAGACTACGGAGGGAAGCCTTCGGGAGGAATAGCAAAGCTGGAAGGTTTATTTTACATTTTGTACAGTAGCAAGGAGACCAAAGTCAGAAAATGGGGGAGGATCATCTGCCACACCGCAGAATGCTGCTTAAATGCAGTTCAGATTCCCCAGGTACCCAGGTAGGGAATCTGATCTCGGGTTGAGCGTCCAATGGGCTGCTAGCGTCTTCTTTGGCTCCGCCCTCCCCACGTGACGGCGCACACCGCACAGACACACACATACACGGGCAAGGAGGAACTTGGCGTCTCTGAGTCGCGAACTGTTTTCCCAGGCCCAAAGGTCGTTTGCTGCTGAGTGACGATCCTGATCGATGGGGACGCGAGCGCTGACCGCTCACACCGGTGACCTCTTCAGTTCGGTGGAAGGGACAAATCAGCCGTGTCGCCCCTCGGCTTTGTCTGCTGCCCACGGCGCACGCGGGTAATGAGTTAGCGGCGCCGCCGCCCCGCCGTCGTCGCCACTGGGTCTCGTCGGTCAGTCCACGGGCAGTCCAGGAGAAGCACCGCGCTCAGCCTTCCCGGCGAAGGGATTAGACGTCTTTGTGTACGCCGACGCCGTCGCCAGTAGCTGCCCCACGCAGTGTCTCTTTTGTCTCCCCCGGACAGCAGCGCTTTCCGTCGCAGTAGCCTGATGACGCCGGTCTGGCTCGCCTGTTTCCGCTGCCAGTCCCCAGGAACGCAGTCCGGCACCAGAGCCGCATTCAGCATCGCCGGCGAAGGGGATTAGAGCCTTTGTCCACGCAAACGCCGAGCCAGAAGCCGCCTCCAGGCCAGCTTTTCCTTGCGTCTTCTCCGAGAAACAGCAGCGCTTTTGGACGCATACCTGATGACGCCTGACTGTCTCGCCGTTCTCCGCTGGCTGGGCTTCCTATCATTACAGCGCGCGTGACTGACACGTTTAAAGTGCGTGTACTGCACATCGCGGGCGCCCTCTAAGCATTCGGCAACATCTTCCAACGCGTATTCGTCTATCATTTGATTTAAAACCTCAGTACTTCTGTCCCTGAAGGCACGGGTGCTACTTTTATCGCGAGTCACCCATGAAAACAAATAGTCACCCATGAAAACTATTTGTTTGTCGGAAAGAAGACACTGCTGCAGGTTCTCAAAAAACGTTGCCCTGTCTTCCACTACGTTTGGCGCATAAATGCATAACACACGCCACTCAACGTTGCAGTACAAAAAATCGCATACCACGTAGCGGCCCGATTGACAAGAATAATACGCCTGTATTTCGAGTCCCGGCAACTTTTTCACAAACACAACACACCCAGCAGAGTTGCCAATCGCATGACTCACAATTACATAATACCTCGACGTGAATCGTTGCACCATGCCTCCAGTCTCCACCTCCCCGCCACAGGCCCGTCGTGCCAAGGCCACTGTGTCGATGGCCAACTGAATGGTGAACGAAGCACAGGGGATGAGAATAGCCTCACCACAGCTGTATACATAGTGTTTCCTTAGTTGTTCCTTGAGATTTTTGAAGGTATTCCATGGGAGCACACGTTTAGATGAATCAGCGAAGATACACCTGTAGACCTCTACGAAGAGGGCCCTCATCATGTTATCTCTATAAGTCAGAAGCAGCGTCTGTTGCTGAAAGCAAAAAAGGAGGAGCGAGCCTGCCAGGAGTCGAACCTGGAGTCTTCTGATCCGTAGTCAGACGCGTTATCCATTGCGCCACAGGCCCGTCGTGCCAAGGTAACTGTGTCGATGGTCAACTGAATGGTGAACGAAGCACAGGGATTGAGAAAAGCCTCACCACAGCTGTATACATAACAGTGGTCTTTAGTTGTTCCTTGAGATTTTTGAAGGTATTCCATGGGAGCACACGTTTAGATGAATCAGCGAAGATACACCTGTAGACCTCTACGAAGAGGGCCCTCATCATGTTATCTCTATAAGTCAGAAGCAGCGTCTGTTGCTGAAAGCAAAAAAGGAGGAGCGAGCCTGCCAGGAGTCGAACCTGGAGTCTTCTGATCCGTAGTCAGACGCGTTATCCATTGCGCCACAGGCCCGTCGTGCCAAGGTAACTGTGTCGATGGTCAACTGAATGGTGAACGAAGCACAGGGATTGAGAAAAGCCTCACCACAGCTGTATACATAACAGTGGTCTTTAGTTGTTCCTTGAGATTTTTGAAGGTATTCCATGGGAGCACACGTTTAGATGAATCAGCGAAGATGCACCTGTAGACTTCTACGAAGAGGGCCCTCATCATGTTATCTCTATAAGTCAGAAGCCGCGTCTGTTGCGGAAAGCAAAAAAGGAGGAGCGAGCCTGCCAGGAGTCGAACCTGGAATCTTCTGATCCGTAGTCAGACGCGTTATCCATTGCGCCACAGGCCCGTTTTTTTCTTTTTTCTTTATTTCCGGATACTTACACAGTATAAAATCGTGCACGGAAAAATTAAGCGAACTCACAGCCAAAAGTTCACGTGGAAATGATAGTAATAAGGAAGCTGTCATCCTTAGGTGGGATGACGTTGTCGTTTTAAAATTCTCTCAAATGGATCAAGGGCTCTAATCTTGGCAGCCATTCTGGAACTGTACACTTCAATTTGTGCATTTCAACAAAGGCATGCATACTTTCACGAAAGTAGAGCCTTGCAGGGCGAGCATCGGGGTCTAGTAAATGATACCCAGCCATCCGGGACCACCAGAGGCTGTGCAGACCGATTAACATGACGGTATCAAAAGGTATGCCGTCTTCGTTATCTGTTGATAGGAACCTGATGCTATGTGTATCTAACGGTAAGTCTTTTTAAGGGTTCTTTGCAGCACGTCCCAAAAATAAACCCCCTCCCAACAGTGTAGAAAAACATGATCTATTGTCTCAGGCTGTCTGCATGTTAAACAAAGCGACCCCCATGGCAGAAAAAAACCCCTGTCTTCAAGAAATGTTTTTACCGACAACGTTCCAGTATGCAGCTTAAAGAAAAACGTTTTTACTCCTGGGGAAACTGGCATCCTTTTGGCCCGCTTCAATACATCTTGACCCGGATAGCCGTTGTACAAGGCTCTGTACACAGGAACGGAGAAAAAGTCATCGCACACATCCTTATACAATTTTTTCCTATTGACTGAACACAAATATTGAATCGAAAAACGAGTTGTCAAAATTCTGACGCTGTTTACGACTTCTCTTAAAAAACCAAAAAGGCGCCCTGGCATACTTTCTGTGGCAACAACAAAATTTGGCAACCCCCGCACGAGCCTTACTTGGCAAACAGTGCGCAGAAATGGATCATTTACGTCGCGAAAGAAAATGAATCTGTTTACGAGCTGTCGGGCGAATAAGTGTGCTAGCCCAAGACCCCCGTCTTTGACACGCCGAAACAAGTTATCTCGTCTACACCGTTCCCAATTCGACGCCCAAACCAAAGCGGCAAATACCCGATGCAGCCTCTGAATGTTTAACCTGGAACAGTGAAGCGTTTGCATTACATACCACAACTTGGCAACAAAAAACAGATTACACACCGTTGCGCGTGCAAAGATAGACAGCGGCACACCGCTCCATTTGTCAGCCTTCTCACGGATTTCTTGGGCTTGATCGCGCCAAAATGGCTCACTGTCTTCGTAGCATTCTAGAGGCACACCCAAGTTCTTAACCGGTGTTGTGGCCCAAGTCACGTTGGCAAACGTGTAAGGCGTCGATGGCCACTCTCCGTGCCAAAACCGTAGACACTTTCCCCAATTCACCGGACTTCCAGTGGTCGTGCTGAAATCTTTACGGCTTCGACTGCCGCGCTAACGCTCTCTCTGTTCGTACAGAAGACGGCTACGTCATCAGCATACGCCAAAAGTTTGACCTCCGTCCTGTGGACTTGGAAGCCCTGTACAGATTCATTCTCAAGGATTGACAAGCACAAAGTTTCAATATAAATGCAGAACAGAAGCGGGCTGAGGGGGCAACCCTGACGCACCGAACGTCGCACGTTCACGGGTGCACCAAGTTCCTTGTTGACAATTAATCTTGTAGTGCAGTTTCGGTACGCCAAGGCTACGCCCTCGCTGATAACAGAACCCACATTAATGTAATCTAGAACTGCAAACAGGGCATCATGTGAAACACAATCAAACGCTTCTTCAAGGTCGAGTTGCAGAACCGCAACGCTACCGCATGTTACATCACAACACTCCAGTACGCATCTCGCCTTATGTATAGCAATGGTCCTTCCCTTGATCCCGCAAGTCTGGTGAGGCCCAACAATCTCCTTAATAACGGTCTGTAATCTGGCTGCTAGTACTTTCATTAGTATCTTGTAATCAACATTTGTTAGCGCTATTGGCCTGTATGACGTCACCAATCTCAATTTCTCAGTTTGTTCTGTTTTAGGGATTAGTACACTATGTGACGACGCAAAAGAAGGCGGCAACAAGTTAAGATCGTAGCCTTCGTTAAATACTGCAGCTAGCAATGGGGACAACACTTTTTTAAATGCTTTATAAAAAGCCGCGCTCAAGCCATCAGGCCCTGGCGACTTCCCTGAATTTAGATTATCAATGGCACGCTCAACTTCATGTTCGCAAATTGGTAGCTCCAACCTTTCTGTTGTGTCAGCATCTAGTCGTGGCAATGAAGAAAGAAACACGCGCTTAAACCTGTCCATGTTCATGTCGCGAAATGCAAACAGTTGCTGATAGTATTCGTAAAACGCACGTGCAATGCCGTCTTTATCTGTCACGAGGTTGCCGTTCCACTCTATTTCTTCTATGTCGTTTCGACGAGCATGCGCTTTCTCGAGACCGAGAGCCCGTTTAGTGGGCGTCTCGCCTGCTGCGCATCTTTCGGCCCTGGCGCGAACGAGCGCTCCTCGATATCGATCTTCATCTAATAACTCAATTTTCTTTTTCAGTTTTCTGATATCGTCATTATAGACCCCTGGCTCTTTGAACTCGTGCGCTATTAACTGATTTAGTGTCGCCCTTAAACAAGCTTCTTCTCGCTTTTCGTCATGTCGAATACAACTGCCTCTTTCTATAGCTTTCATCTTAATTTCTTGTTTGCACCATTCCCACTGCTCTCCAATGGTGGTGCAAGGCCCTTGTTCTATCTCTTTAAGCTTCCCTGCAATTATTTCAACTAAAGCTTCATCTTCTAAGAGTTTGGAGTTTAGCTTCCACAGTCCCCACACAATTTTTTTCCTTCGGTTTCTAGGGCCGATGGTACATTTCACAAGACAGTGATCCGAAAAAGACACTGGCATAACGACATAATTTTGGCATTTCGGAATAGCATCCAACGATAAATAAATACGGTCAAGCCGGGCTTGACTAGAACCTTGGAAATGCGTGTATTTCACGCTGCGCGCTCCCTCCAAACACTCCGCTACATCATCTAGAGCAAATTCGCCAACTAGCTGCGACAAAACATCCGTGCTTGCGTCTCTAAAGGCGCGGCTACTTGTCTTATCTCGAGCACTTAAGGCACAATTGAAATCGCCCATAACGACGAGTTGTCGCCCACTATTTAGATATCGCTGGATGCTCACGAACAAATTTAACCTTTCATCAGCCGCATTCGGTGCATAAACACAAAGAACGCGCCATTCGCTGTTATGAAAAACGAAGTCACAAACAATAAAGCGACCTTGCATACATGGAATCACTTCTTGCACTGTCAGTCCTGGCAACTTCTTAACGAACAGAAGGCACCCGGCCGATGTGCCAACCGCGTGACTAACAGCCACATCGTACCTCGACGTGAAACGCTGCACCATGCTCCCCGTGTCCTCTTCCCCTTCTATTTTGGTTTCCTGAACCGCCAACACGTCCACGTCCTGGTCCGTTAAAATACGGTATACTTGACTTTGCTTTCTTTTCGATGCAAACCCACGGACGTTAAGCGTTGCTACGCTCAGTGACTACGCTCAGTATCGGCATTTTTACTGCATTACTGACGTGCTCAGTGCTGCGTCACTGCGCATGTGCTTGGGTGATCAGAGAATTAAGTTCATCTGTTTTGTTTTGTATTTTCTATGTTAAAACAGAAAAAATAAACTTCTCTTTCTACGCTCAGTGACTGTTGCATCGCCATTTTCGTACTTTAGAAGGACGCTGGGAGCATGGTGCTTACCTTTCGCGCCTAGCACGTTGCTAGACGCTTCCAGAAGTCCCGCCGCCATCATAATTATCGGGCTGGACGTGCTGCGAGAGCGGCTTTTCGGCTGCCCTCCGGCCCGTCGCGACGTTAGGTTGCGGTCTGAAGGAAGGTCGTCGTCCCTGCACAGTTTTCGCTGGTGGTTCCTCGGCGTTGCCAGGGGGCTGCTTATCCGCTCCGTCACTGGAGTCGGCGTGCGGGTGCTTCGGCGCACTGCCAGCGCTCGTTGACCGGCCGCCATTTTCCGCATTCGTGTTCTCAGCCGCCGATGTTTCCGGAGCACTTGTCCCTTGAAGGGGCGCTTCCTCGCTCACAGGCGCCTCCGAAACAACGGATGACAGTGCCTGTGTCTTGTTCACGCCCTCGCCCGCCTCCTTTTCCGTGGTCGTCGGAGTTGTCACGGTGGGGGCTACCGCAGAGCTTTCCACACCATCGGTCCCTTTTGCTGCCTCCTCAGCCTCGACGACGTCCATAATGTCTTCGGTGTCTCCTCTCTGAGCGCTGGCACAGTTGCGGCAGCGTATGTGCGGACACACCCATCTTCCGAATGTCCGAAACGTCGGCAGCGTGAGCAGCGAGGTACCTTGTACTCACGTCGGACATGTCCGCTGACCTGACAATGCAGGCACTGCATGGGCCGCCCAGGCACGACCACAAGGGCCAGCTCACCGGCGACTCGTATCTGGTGGGCGAGGTCGTCCGCCTTCATTCCAGGCTTCAGCTTGAGCAGAACTATCCTTGTGGTGGAGCCCTTTTCTTTGACACCTTGCACACGCCAACGCTCACGGGTTACCTCTGTGACGTTTCCGAAGGCCGCAAACGCAGTCCGGATATCTTCGTCGGCGACGCCATGCAGCATCCAGTGTAGCCGCAGTTTCAGCACCTGGTCCTCGGGGTCGAATATAAGACACCGGCGTCCTTTAACTGTAAGCTCCTTGAAAGCCGCCAATCGCTTTGTTGCTTCAGCGCTGTTGAGAGTCACCGCCCAAACATGGTTGATTTGTTACGCCCCCAACGCCACTACGTCGGGGAGCGCACCCGCTTGGGCGAGGGCGTCACGAAAATCTTCGACCTTGTAAGGCCGCGCTCGCACGTCGCCGTGCAAAAACACGGTGTTGAGAACAACACGTCCTGTTGGCAGGTTCGGCAAAATAATCTCGTAATCCTTATCGGCTTCCATGTCGGACCTGTTTCCGCGGCCAGCAAGGGCCGCTATCGCCGCTCCACCGGAGCTCATGATTCTGCGACCGTTCACTGGCGTGGCCGGAAACAGAATGCGCGCCACAGGCCCGTCGTGCCAAGGCCACTGTGTCGATGGTCAACTGAATGGTGAACGAAGCACAGGGGATGAGAATAGCCTCACCACAGCTGTATACATAATAGTGTTTGTGTTGTTTGTACGTGAGGGAATACGTGCTCTACGTACGCGTTCGTTAGTTTCGTTCCCAAAGAAGGAACTCCGGTAAAACTTAACAACTGGTTTAATTGGCCGAATGGTAAAATAAGAAAACTTTACAGAACGATTGGAAGCACGATCTGTTCGTTCAGCGTCTCACAAAGCACTGTCCTTCGATGCCGGGCCGAGTCCACCTTTCTCCCTCTTCTGCCGCCGCTCCAGCCGCTCCCGCCTCTCCGACCTTGGACAGTCAAAGAGTTCCCGGAAAGCCTACCGCCCGGTTCAGGGACGGTCGCGGGGGAACGGTCAGGGGAGCCCCTTTCGGGCGCCTGCCGCCTGGTCGGCTCGCGCGCACACACTCACACACGCACAGACAGGCGCGCACACACATGACAGGCGCCGCATTTTGTCCCGCCTTTTCGTCTCCGACACACTCCCCCCCGAAATGACGAAGTCATCTGCTAGCCGGAAAGTTCCAGAGGGTACAGCCTGCTGGTTTTGAATGCTTTTCAACTCTCCGTGAAAGCCCTTCCTTTGCTCGTTGCGGATCCAAAATATTTCAGCCTGATCCAGTTCTTCGGCGGTAAGAGCTCCGACTTCGACGTTGCGTCGTCTCACCCTTGAGACGAATCGAAGCACCCAAGCTGTGACTCTGATCAGTCTGGTGAAGGAGCTGTAGCGCTGAATCTCCATTAAAGCAGGGGAAGGCACGTGAAATGACATTTCCTCGAGAGTGAGTTCTTTCAGAGGGGCCGCCATCGATTTGCTCAATACTACAGTTGAAGTTAGGCCGTCTTCTGAGGCGATGCTAAGGTATGCGACCGCCCCGTAAGCCGCGAGACTGGCGTCTGCAAGGATGCGTATATCCCTTTTTTTTTTGGCTGTCCGTGGACGTCCGCTCCATAGTACCGCGGCACCTGTATCTCAGGAGGGTGTTTCAATTCACCGTACCATGCAATCCACTTTTCGGCTATATCTCTTGGTAGGGGATCAACCCAATCCACGTTTTGTCGCTACAGGTTCTGAAAAAATCTTGGCCCGAACGATAAAGGGTGACAGCCATCCCAGCAGGTCATAAATCTGTGCCGTAGTTTGGAGCATGGATCGTTTGGTGTCTGGTTTAGCAGTGCTGTCTGCAACACACGGCGCAAAGGTCAGGCGATCTGAAATGGGGTCCCATGTCAGCCCTAATACCTTGAGTACATCAGACATAAATCCCAGGGGCTTGGTTTCGTTAGAGTCTTGCCCAAATAGCTGGCGCAGCCTCTCGTTAGTCGATGACCATTTGTGCAGCTTCATCGAGGCGGCGTGGAAGATTGCGTTGGCTTCGGTGTATAGCTTCACGGCCTCCCCTTCGTCGTCTGCACCAGTTATCTGGTCATCTGCATAAAGGCCTCGATGCAGCTGCTTCGCGGTGTTAGGAAAATCTGCTGTTTCTCTATCAATTACTGAAGTTCGCAGTGCCACGGTATGGAGGCAGTTTGTCTGCTCGGCACCGCCCTCAATAGGCCCTTGAATGGTCCATCCAGCTGATGTTTCCACCGCCCTCAGTCGTTTCCCCAGTTTCACGGATCTGCCTGTCGTTAGGTCCCATACATGGTCAGACCCGATGAGCAGCTCAACATTTCTCGAACCGTCGTCAATTGAGAAGTCCGCTGCTTCGTACCCAAGGGACCTTAATTTCTGAAGCACATTTCCCGGTGGCAAGGGAATGAGTTGGTCACAAATTACTTCTGTTTCCAGCACTTTGAGTTCGCGTTCGCATCCCCGCTTTGTCTTCAGCGTTACTCTTACTCTTCGGAACTCGCGTTCCTCTTGGTGGCCTCCGAACACACCGACGGTCAACCTTTCATGCCCGAGAAGCGTGCATCCTAGTGTCCGCGAGGTGTCAGCGGTGATGTAAGAGCGCTGACTGCCTCCGTCAAAGAGAACTCGCACCTGAGCGCTGGAAGCCACTGCACAACGGAGTCGCGGTCTGCAGCAAAACGGTTCTTTTGTGAGTGGAGCTGTCTCCCGCGGCTGTCGCTTCGAGGCTGATTTGTGCACTCGTCACTGTTCGGCTCGCTTCGGGTGGCCTGTTACTAGAGTATGTCGGGTCGCACATCGTGCTGGCATGCTTCTTGCGGCATTTGTTGCACTGCACGTTTACGCGGCATGCTCGTGACTGGTGCCCAGTTTTCGTGCATCTGAAGCAACGGCCGGACGAACCCAGCAGTCGTTTCTTCTCGAGAAGAGTTTTTGAGGCGTTACAGTTCTGCGTTTGGTGTTCATTGGAGTCACAGAAGAAGCAGGTTAGCGGTGTTGCACTCTGATGCAGCATCTCTGCGGATTGGACATGCTGGTCATGCGTTTTTCCATGCGGCTTGTGACCCTCCTTCATGCCTTCTCTAGGTCGTTGTTCCAGGTCCATGCCTTGCAATGCAGCCAAGTTCTCTCTACTTTCCACCTCTACTCTCAAAAAGGAGAGTAGCTTAGAGAATGAGGAGACGGTACCTTTTTCGTTGTCGTCGGTAGGGTGTGACGAAGTTTCGGAGACGGAGCCTCGTTGCTTGCTGGCAAGGCTGTCGGCGTCGACAACGCACCTTCGGCTGAAGTCCAGTAAGATGTCCCGGGGCATTGCTCGCTGTACAATCGGAAGCAGCATTGAACTGTAGGAGTCCAACTTCCGTCAGAGCGTTTCGAGGCCTCTGATGTGCGCCGCCAGGGTATCGTAGAGACGGCGAAGGCCACGGACATCTTCCGAAGAACCCACCGGCTTCAAATCAATCAGCTTCTTCAGATGTTCTTGAACAATTAGTTCCTCGTTGCCGAACCGTTTCCTCAGGAGTTGGATGGCGTCGTTGTAACATCTTGACGTTGATGGAAGGCCCGCCAGTGCAGCTGCTGCATCGCCTGTAACTGATGCTCGCAGGTAATGAAACCTGTCTGTGTCAGTCAACTCTTCATTTTTGTCCACTAGCTGCTGGAACACTTCCCAAAAGGTTTGCCAGTCCGAGCGCCGTCCAGTGAATTTGATTAATTCAATCTGAGGCAGCTTCACTCTCGTCTTAACTGACGTGGTCGTTAGGATGGCTGGCGTGGCCGTTTGGATGGTAATGCCACTGTCCAACGAATCCACGGCAGTCTGCGTTGTTGGTGAACCACTCTCCATTCGAAGTTGCAATACAGCAAGGCAGGATATAACACGGTCTTGATACTCGTACACTTGCTGGTATTCGTTTTCAGCATCTTCTTCGGGTACTAATGGTTCAACTTCCTCGTTGACATGTTCTAGCTGTTGCTGCAGCTTGCTGAGCCGAGCGTGAAACGATACAGATTCTGTACCTGTGAGGGACGCTTGGCTCTCCTCCGTTTTGTTGATGAGCTTCGTAATTTGAGAGCGCAATGCTCCTCGTTTCTTTAAAAGGCGCTCCAAGATGCACCTGTAGACTTTTACGAAGAGGGCCCTCATCATGTTATCTCTATAAGTCAGAAGCAGCGTCTGTTGCGGAAAGCAAAAAAGGAGGAGCGAGCCTGCCAGTAGTCGAACCTGGAATCTTCTGATCCGTAGTCAGACGCGTTATCCATTGCGCCACAGGCCCGTCGTGCCAAGGTCACTGTGTCGATGGTCGACTGAATGGTGAACGAAGCACAGGGGATGGGAATAGCCTCACCACAGCTGTATACATAATAGTGTTTCCTTAGTTGTTCCTTGAGATTTTTGAAGGTATTCCATGGGAGCACACGTTTAGATGAATCAGCGAAGATGCACCTGTAGACTTCTACGAAGAGGGCCCTCATCATGTTATCTCTATAAGTCAGAAGCGGCGTCTGTTGCGGAAAGCAAAAAAGGAGGAGCGAGCCTGCCAGGAGTTGAACCTGGAATCTTCTGATCCGTAGTCAGACGCGTTATCCATTGCGCCACAGGCCCGTCGTGCCGAGGCCACTGTGTCGATGGTCAACTGAATGGTGAACGAAGCACAGGGGATGAGAATAGCCTCACCACAGCTGTATACATAATAGTGTTTCCTTAGTTGTTCCTTGAGATTTTTCAAGGTATTCCATGGGAGCACAAGTTTAGATGAATCAGCGAAGATGAACCTGTAGACTTCTACAAAGAGGGCCCTCATCATGTTATCTCTATAAGTCAGAAGCAGCGTCTGTTGCGGAAAGCAAAAAAGGAGGAGCGAGCCTGCCAGGAGTCGAACCTGGAATCTTCTGATCCGTAGTCACACGCGTTATCTATTGCGCCACAGGCCCGTCGTGGCAAGGCCGCTGTGTCGATGGTCAACTAAATGATCAACGGAACACAGGGGCTGAGAATAGCCTCACCACAACTGTATACATAGTAGTGTTTCCTTATATGTTCCTTGAGGTTTTTGAAGGTACTTCATAGGGGCGCACGTTTAGATGAATCGGCGAACCTGCGTCTTTCGGGTCCGCAGCCGAGAACAATAAGCACTTAATAACGGCGGTGGCTTGTTCCGTTATAGCTCCGGCGCACCGTCTCATGTTTGACTCATCCGCGATAAGAACCTACGTACTCTTTCCATCCCTCTTAGGTTCAGGTGTCTGCTTTCTGTAATCACTGAGGCGAGTTTGTCATGTCCCTCTGCTGGCTCCGACAGTGACCTCATTCCTAAGATTTACATTGTTTCCTTACTATTTATAGCTTCCAGACTTCTTAGCTACCACTTGTCAATAGCTGTTCCTGTTCAAGCCTTCTGGACCTACCTTCTCTTCGCTGCCCACGCCCGTGCAGGTCCCATCCACGTGGCTCGCGATGAAATGTCCGCCAGTGTCGTTTTCGATGGCGTCGTCGTCCATTTTTTCCTCATTGGAGCAAGCTGTTCCCTACGTTTTCCATTTTCTGCCTTTTCTACCTCTAGCTCTTGTTTCAGGGCATCCACACTTGACGCTATTGCGGCGTTTTCTTCCTGAATTCTGTACAGGCGTGCACTCGATCAGTACGGAACATCTGCGGGTAAAATCAGCGCCTTCCGCCTTTCCTGAATCGAACCACGTTTCTTCTCAGTTTACAAACCGCTCACAGTGCCTACATCAAACCTTCCTTTACTTGACCACCTTATCAGCACTTGATTAACCAGATGTGCACAGGCTCAAGTACCGCGAACAAACACGTGTTCTGATAAATTCTATTTACCGCAAAAGCCGACCACCAGAAAAAGGCATAAGTAACTTTAGATCACGCAGTTGCCTTGTTTTTGATTTGAACGACACATGAATTAGCGCCGAAAATCCTATCTGACGGTTCGAGTACCCTGTACGCTAGAAGACTAAATATTTCTCCTTAACCTTACGTAACCTGACTAGCCTGCACCTAAATACACGTAACTATTAAGATTTTAAAGGAAAGAACTCATCTGTTTGACGCTGCCATGTCGTTCCCGCTATCGTGTGTCAGTTTGGTCCCGGTCGCCACGTGCAATCTTAAAAGCGGCGAACTTTGCGTCCGTCTTACGCTACCAATAGCATCAAGACTGGCAGAACCGAGACCCTCGTTAAGCTATTAAGCAGGCAAGGGTAGCTGAATGAGGAGCTCTTTAACAGTCGCAGAAACCAAAGAAACGACAGGAGAATGCCTCCTGTTTTTTAAGGCGAAAGCCTTCAATGCCTCATAGTTGTCGACAGAAGGTTGTCAGCAGAGGTGCAACGCTTTTTCTAGTCAGTCCAGAAAAAAAAAGAATCTTTGTGCATGATGGGGTTCGAACCACCATCCTTCCGTTCCGCAGCTGAGCGTTCTAATGGCTACGCTACTTCCTGCCAAGGCACATGTAGTTCTTCTTGTCTAGGACGCTGGAGAGTGTTTGCAGAAAGGCGTCGAATCAGACCGATGCCTCCCAAACGCCCTCCAGTGTCTCCAGCATTTAAGAGTCACAAACAATGATGTACTTAATTAACACCTTAACCACTCATCAGTGACAGAAGCAGCAACAACGCGCTAAAGGCTTTCGTCTCACCGCACTTTAGGTCAACAAAGTGCCCCCCGGAATTTTTTTAATTATTATATGGCTCATCAGCGACGAAACCCCGTGTAAAGGAAAAGTGTCGTCCCAAAACCCTGTGACCCGGCAACGAAATATAAAATTTCTTCCTGGGGTGCAGGGTATTGAACCCAGCACTTTCTGACTGCGGGGCTGGCACTCAAACCACAGACAATAATAAAACAGCGTACTTTCTTGGCGAACAAGGGTGTACCTAGTATATGCGCTGCCTTAAGACTACGCTAATGAGTTGGTGTGTCATTATAAAGGAAGGAACGAATAAAAAACGAGAAATTAAAAGCAAAAGAAAAAACAACAGTACTTTCGCATTCAAAGCACGTAAGTAGTCTTAAGTGCCCTCCGTAATTTTAATTTGTGTTGTTGAGCAATGAAAAATTAGAACAACGTTCTCGCGGGCTGGTTGTTTCATTGGCGAAAAAAAGTTAGCACTGCGCGAATGGGACACGACAAAAGAACGAGGAACAAAAACGACAACACAGGCGCAGACTTCCCACTGTTTATTTGAGACCAAAAAGCAAACGCTATATAAGGGATGCGCGGGTTCGATCCCGGCCGCGGCGGCTGAATTTCTTGAAGGCGAAATTCTAGAGGCCCGTGTGCTGTGCGATGTCAGTGCACGTTAAAGAATCCCAGGTGGTCGAAATTTCCGGAGCCCTTCACTACGGCGTCTCTCATAGCCTCAGTCGCTTTGGGACGTTAAACCCCAATAAACCAACCATAAACCAACCAACCTATATAAGGGAAAACCTAGGCGCATAACCATCACTGTCATTCACACAAGACCTGATTAAAATCCACATTGATCAAATTTTTCGTTGCAGAAGGGCCGATAAACCAGAAAGCACTCAGTCAACATATCCCCAGAAACTCCATGTCAAGAAAACGATTAAAAACTAGTAAGTAACCTAACAAACAACCTGAGTAAAGAGGGTGAAAATTACTCGAAGTGACAGCACAGGTGACCCAGCAGACAACAAGAGTAAAGAAAGGTATGAAACAGCGATAAAATCATGGTGTGGCATATGGAAAACCTGCATGAGAGCACGGAAACAACAAACAACAAGAATAAAGGCGAAAATGAAAACCAGGTAAAAGAATGGAGTGGGGTATAGAAAAACAACCATGACATGGAAGCCAACGAAGAACAATTGTAAAGGTGAGCATAAAACCAGAGAAATCTACATTTCTGGCCTTGAAGTACACCTTAGGAACAAAATTAGCGCACAAGTGATACAATTTAGATGGCCTTCAAAAACGAGATTTCACTCAGTGAGAGCGAATTAGACTGAGTGCTGACACATTTTTCACCATTTTTTTACGATGTGATAGGCTTCGACGACCTCACTTTCCGTCTTATCTCTTGACTTAAACAAAAAAGTAGTGTTGCGCAAAACTGGTGTGCAAGGCATTTTTTTCTTGCCCTTGCCCTTGTCTTCACAGTTCTTACAATGATGTGCCAGATGACCTCCCCTATTGTTCTTTACTACCAAGTTATGTTCGCG
The DNA here is from genome assembly GCF_055824585.1 of Amblyomma mixtum. Classification (NCBI taxonomy): domain Eukaryota; kingdom Metazoa; phylum Arthropoda; class Arachnida; order Ixodida; family Ixodidae; genus Amblyomma; species Amblyomma mixtum. Next base: position 274,614,434 of record NC_143014.1, on the reverse strand, counting down.
TGCCCGTTCATTGAAACATAGACCAGTCTGCCCGATGTAAGCTCTACCGCATATGAGGGGAATTTTGTACACAAGGCCTTAATTGCACTTTGTGAACTTGTTTTCCTGCTTCGTATAGCCCTGCGAACTGTTTCTCTTTTCTGTCGACATCAAAGGACAGACGCTACTCAGCTTAATCGGTGCCGAAAAAACTATCCTGACACCATATCGGTTCACCACTTTTTTGATGTGTGATACGCGGTGTATGTAAGGCATCACCTGCAGTGTCTTTTCCTTGTGCTTGTTTTTCCATACCCCATTCCATTCTTTTTCCTGGTTTTAATTTTCACCTTTATTCTTATTGTTTCCATTCTCTAATGGAGGTTTTTACTTATGTCACGCCATGATTTTATCGCGTTTTCATACCTTTTTTTTACTCTTGTTGTTTGTTGAGTCACCTGCATTGTCACCTCGACTTTTTTTCACTCTCTTTACTCAGGTTGTTTGTTCGGTTCCTTACTAGTTTTGAATCGTTTTCTTGACATCGAGTTTCTGGAGACATTCTGACTGAGTGCTCTCTTGTTTATCGGCACATCTTCAACGTAAAAATTTGATCAGTGTGATCTAGATTTCAATCTGGTCTTGTGCGAATGACAGTGATGGCTATGCGCCGAGGTTCATCCCTTATATAGCGTTTGCTTTTTGGCCTCGAATAAACAGTTGGAAGTCTGCGCCTGTGTTGTCGTTTTGGTTCCTCGTTCTCCTGTCGTGTCCCATTCGCGCAGTACTAGCCTTTTTTTCAGAAATTAGTAGTGTAATCATTTTCTGACTAAAGAAAATTGGCTACAAATCACCGTCAATTTGATCCGAAGCCACGACCTGCGTATCTCGCGTACGGTGCTCTACCTCCTACTATCTCCTACTTTATGGGGTATTTATGTTGCGTGTGACCTAAACGTTGCGAGCGTTCACCACCGTCAACCTCGTCCATAGCGGTAGGCAGCATCGAGCGTCCTGTATTACGGCCCACTTAAAGTAGAGCTCTGGAACTAAGAATTAATGTGAATAAAACTAAATAAATGTTATACAGGCTTGAAAAGGAACAATACGTTACGGTTACCAGCGCTGTATCTGTAGTGGTGAAGGATTATATGCTCTAAGCCAAGAATTGAACGTAGATCGGGATACCAAGAGTAAAATAGCAAGGATAACAAGAATAGGGCGCAGTGTATTAAACAGGTTCTTTCATCAACAGCAACTTACCAGTATCCCCCAGAAAGCAATATTCTAGCTGTATCTTGCCAGTACTCAACTATGGGCAGAAATCTGGCAGGCAACGGAAATGCTTGAAATTGAATTGAGGACAAACGCGCGTAAGGATAACCTAGATAAGGTAAGAAGCGAAGTGGACATGGAAGAGCACGTAGTGCGAGGAACAGGTAACCGATCGTCCCTTAGAGTAACTTAGTGGATTCCAAGAGAGCGCAAGCGTAGCAGGGTGGGGCAGAGAGTCAGGTGGGCGGATGAGGTTAGGAAGTTTGTGGGAATCAGTGACCGCGGTTGGCGCAGGACAGGGTTAAGCGGATATGAATGAGAGGGGCCTTTGTCCTGCAGGGGACTTAGTATCGATGATAATGATGGGAACATAGAGGCGGCACACTGGAAGCAGCAAGCGGCGAAGGTTTGGTGAAGTCGGAGCGTTTAGACGTATTTTATGGGCGCCATGGGCTGGCAAGGAACCCCGACCGGGACTTGACTCGTTGGCCGCGGTAACTTTGCGGCCCCGAAGGATCCAACGCGCGGCCCAGCCTCACCGGTGTTTTCGATGGTGCATCAGCGCCACAGCAAACAACTAGGGATGTGCGAAAATACATTTTCAAAGCTGAATAGAATCCGAAGACAAGCTAGCCCGGATATATCGAAACCGGATATTACGATTTATTGGATATATCGAACACAAAGATTATCTCCTCGAATATTCTGAGTAAAATCATTGTGAAGCCGTGCAGTATACCAAACTCCAATTTCACCGGTCGTTCGATATGCCGAATGGCGGGCTGCACCCCTGCAAGCGGCGCTTCTCCTAACGGCCTCTTCGATCGCTTTTTGCGCGCGGACACGGGTCAGCTGCGCGCACCTTGGGCACCTGCTGGCAGCGCTAGCGCTGTGAAGTCGCTTGATGATTGAGGATTGCGGGGTTTTAACGTCCCGAAGCGACTCAGGCTATGAGGGGCATCGTAGTGGAGGGCTCCGGATTAATTTGGAAAACCTGTGGTTCTTTAACGTGTGCTGACTGAAATAAGCCCACCGCGGCTGGGATCGAACCAGCGACATGCGAATCAGCAGCCGAACGCCAAAGCCACTGAGCCACCGCGGCGAGTTAAAATGCGTAACGAGGTGAACGTGAAGTGTGCTTGAGGGTGCCCTTCGTTCTCTTCCGGAATTAAATTTCCGCGCTACATCAATGTCATGCGGTGAAGCCATCTGAACTAACTAAATCTAGCCGCGGCCTTCGAGTGGCATTCTTCGCTTGCTTCGCTGCCAAAGGCATTGCGGAAATCAACGGTGCCTTGATTTAATGGGTGATTATTTTGTCTATAATGTGCAGGTAACAGTATTCGACATTTCACAGTGGGCAGCGGGTAGTTACAAAGCCTCGTCCGCTGCGGCACCGATGCGAAGCAGCTTAGGCGTAGCAACACCTAGCGAGCGGTGCACTGCCAACACACCGTCGGGTGGCACGTCACTAGCGTGGGGGAACTGTACTCTTGCGTCGAGGTTACAGATAAACATATTTTTATCTCGCCGTTTTAAGGTGACCGCTGTTAAGCGCCCGCTTTCGCGTCGTCGTCGTCGTAGTAGTAGTAGCAGTAGTAGCCGTAGTAGTCGTACTAGTTATAGTAGTTAGCGTAACCGGTGGGTGCGTTGCCATGGAAACATCTCGGTAGTGGTTAAATGAGGAGAGTACCACGGGAGCAGAGGAATCCCTAACCGGAGAATGGTTACCGTAGAAGGACGAGAGTATGAAGAGAGCATAAGAAGGCACAACCGTTGGGCGGTTACCCCGGGGAGCACCCGTAGGGTGTTACCGTGACAGGAGGAAGGTATGGCGAGAGCATAAGGCGCAAGGGGAGGGTGGTTTCCACGGGAACCACCCGGAGGCTAGTTACCTGCGAAGGAAGAGAAGAAGGGTTACCCTGGAAGGCGGAAGGTTGGCGAGAGCGTAAGAATGCGTAACCAGAGGGTGCTTACCACAAGAACCATCCGTAGGGTGGCTACTGGGGGAGGAGGAGTTGGGGTATGGCGAGAGATGAGGAATTCTTCACGGTCGATCTGCGGCAGATGCGCAAAACGCGCCTCCCGAGGAGATGGCCATGCATCAGTGGCACCGTGCGCCTAGAGCCGCGCACTGGAGCGGAGTGCTAGTAGAAGGACGAGGATGTGTGGAAAACTAAAAAGAGCGCTCTAGAAGTACGCAGGTATGAAACTGCTTTCATGTTCTTTCTTAAACATATCGCAAAATATAAATACCTTAACAGCTGTTACTGAATCTCGAGTTACGCAGGGGTAACCATCCTGTCACTTTTTTTTATATATCGAACTAGTTTGCGACCCCCTTCCTTTATGATATATCCGGGTTCGAATATACTGTTGTGAAAAACAGAATCGAATACAAATCAAACAGGGATAAAAACGAATCGTATACGAATCGAATACTTTTAAGAATATTTTTTACTCGCGCGAATATTCGTACAAAACGAATAATAATGCGACATAGCGAAGTGCTATTTCGCACGATCATCCCCGCGAAATGGCAGATTGCTAGCGGCGGCGCTGCGGCATGGCGATATGATTGATGGAATTATAACTACCGCTGCCGAAAGCAATACCGGTCTCTATTAGGGGGTAGGCAACACGAAGTCAGCATACAGTCGAATCTAGCTATAACCAAAAGGTTTATAGCAAAATAATGGATATAACGAAGAAATAGAACTTCCCCTTGGAAGATCCTATGGAAACCCATGTACTGGACGTTCGGGTTTCTCCAAGTAATATTTTCCTACAACGACGTATATAACATACTGACGGTGAAGAAGGATATATATAACGAGATATAACGAAGCTCCAATGAACACACTGGCTATTTCGCGCCGAGTGTTTCAATTCGTAATGCTGACCAACACTTCTGTTCCGAGTCGAGGTGGCAAATTGAAATTTCCCCGTTCTCCAACCTCCTGGCTGCACATGGCCCTCTGCGAGTGCGCTCTGCTTCTCTAGTACCATGCGCAGTTAATGTGACGTTTTGGCAGCACGATCGCATGGTTAAAAGCACTTAGCAGTGTCCTTGGTGTGCTTGATGCTACCAATGTCCTTATGGTTTCACAAAGCGAAGCGGCGGAAAATGAAAGCGTAATACAATTTCCGCTTATCAGAAGGCGGCCATCATCAAAGCCATCGGTCTGGCCATAGGCATTCTCCACACGACATTCCCGTCATGCGTATAAATGCTGTGGCCCACGTGCTCGTGCGCTGTGCGGCGAAGCCAGCCAAAACAGGTATTCACGACGAAATCCGCTGCGCGCCCTCTTTTCGGGCGGTACATATTGGCTTCGGCACCAAAAAACGGATTTAAATATTCTGAATAGGTCTCTACCCTAGCCTGTGAATTGTTCCTTCAACACTCGTTTTCTGTGCTTTCAAGCTCATGTAGGCTGCGGAAGACAAGGGAGTGCGCTGGCAAGGCTGACCAATTCGGTCTGCGTACGTATATTCGGTCATGCGGTGGGACCTCGATGCGCGCGTAGAAGGCTCCCGCAACGCACATCTGCGGTGCATTAAACGCCGACTCTGTTGTTCTCGTTATACACAATAGCAGTTAATAACGCTGTCACGCGACAGTTGCAGCCCGAGGGACGTACCGATATAACGGAGCAACGGCTATAACGAAGAAATAGCGGGGGGGTGCCTTCGACTTCGTTATAACGAGGTTAGTATAACTCCATGACCGTCATGAGAATTGTAGAGGAAAATTACTTTTTGTTGCTGACGATGAAAGCGAATAATCTAGGTCCACATCTCAGTAGACGAGATGATCTAGGTCTATGTATCAGCAATATGGCCTCCACGATCAGGCATTGATCAGGCATTAAAGCAGGGCTTGCTGAAGCGGCCTGAGCCCTGCCTGATCGCCCAGTCTTGAAGGCCATGCATGAGCATGATGAACGACCCGACAGAAATGGACTACGTCGAATGGACTGCGACATTCCATCGATCGCAGACAGATCGCGGCAGCGTGCTGTGCAACATCGGAGTAGGCCACAGTTTTGGAACAGTCGTCAAAGAATGTATGGTGTGTCTTATTCGAACTTTGTGGCAATTATCCGAAAATTATTCGAAATCTTGAACGTTTTCGATTCATTTCGAATAATCTTGTTTGGTTCATTCTATGAATCGAAAAGAACGATATTCAGTTTTCGATTAAAAAATTTTGAATATTCGCGCACCCCTACAAACAACCAACAGCCCGATGCTTCCTCATCGCCCCCAGAAGAGCCTCGGCTTTGCACTCTCGCAGATTTTTTTTGTTCTTTTAAGCGGCCGCGGCGGCCGTATTTCGATGGATGCGGAATATAAAAAACGCACGCATGCTGTGCGATGTTAGCGCATGTTAGAGAGCCTCGGGTTAGGCCTAAACTAACACGGAGCTCGCCACTACGGCGCCCTCATAGCCCATATGTTGCTCCAGGACGTTAAGGGGCAACTGAAGGTGTTTTAGAATTCGACAAGTTTAAAGGGCTTGAATGCGTGAAGCTTGAAGATAAAGCATACAAAGTATTTTTGTGCTAACTTTTTAAATGGTGAAGTCATCGCCGAATAAAGCCGCATCGCGTTCATGCTTCTCTGCAGTGCGGTGCGACAGGCACGGGTCGCAATGATGAGGTCACGTACAGCGGCGCTACGTGCCCAGCGAAGAAACGGTTGCATCATGGAAGAAAACCAGCGCAACCGAAGGTGAAGTCCACGATGAACTGTTTGGCGGCATTGCACGACGCACGGCAGCATGTGGGCGAAGGCAGCGTACAACTGAAATTTCGACAACAGTTATGCCATCACGAGTTTCCCCGCACATCTCAAAAACAGTGAGGAGAAGCTTGAACATTTGTCATGGTTTTAATCGGCGACTACGTCACCACTTCCAATGTTAACATAAAACTACTTCGCGTGCTTTATCTAGAAGCCTTGTACATTGGAACGCTTGAAAATCCTCGAATTCTGAAAAATTATTTCAGCTTCCATTTAAACTCCACACACCACATACCGCCCTTCGGTTTAGAGCTCTGGTATCTCGCCTTATATTCTTTCGTTCTTGCATTCCTGCGTGAGAGTGTACCTTTTCAACCAGTAGGTTTTTTATATTTGCACACGTAGCTGTGTAAAAAAAATACTTGAATTTCACGCCGCGCTTCAACCTAGCGCGGTGGATATGCAGATAAAAAGACATATGTAAAAGAAAATTAAAAAAAATTGTTCTTGATTTTATTCTTGTAACTGCAGAATCTTTTTTGGAGCTGAAGTTAGGCTAGTTGTTTGTTTTTTTCGATCCTTGCAGAAGTTAGTGCAAAAAACGGGATGTGCAGAATTGGCAAAAAGAGCGCTAAATTTAAATATAATTTAAAGATTTACGTTGCTTCGTACTAACCTTCGTTTGTTACATTCCTTTGTTAGTCAGGCTACCTCTTGAGTAAACTGGTTTGTTTCAACTTTTTCTCTGCTTATAGCTCCAGTCACCAGCGGGGCAGATCGGCCAACGAGTCCTGACTTGTGTACGCGGGGTGGAATTGTCTTTCGCGTCACTCGCTCCGCGTCATTGAAGAGCAGGCGAAGTCACACTGGCCTGACTGTGGACCAGTCAGCGCCATTTTCCGCACACCACCACCTCTTCACAGACTTCACATTCTCATTCATTTTACTCTCTGTTATAAGGTTAATAAAAATCGCATCTGTTTAGAAATAACTGCAACATGTAGCCACTGAATTATCAGGAGTTCATTATTCCCAGTTGCTTAACAAAGCAATAAACAACTTTTTTTTTCAGTGGCAGAACCCGACGGTTTATAGCGTCTATTTCATTCGTCGCAGTAGTCTCGAATGATTGGCTGAACTTACCTGATATACTGATGTAGTTTGCACCCAGTATGACAAACATGTCAACTTATGTTTTTATTGGAACGGTATTTTTATATGTGCGTGTTCTTTCCAAGGTTGCAGGAAAAAGCTTCGCAGCCTTCAGTACCAGTGCTAACCCCCCTCCACAGCATCTCACTTGGTGAAGAGATTTCTCATGTCGTTTTTTTCACTTCAGTACAGCAGCAAAACATAAAATACAAAGAAAGCTTGGGTGATTTTTGCTTTATGGTTGATTCCTGAAATTGGGCAAGGAGGCAACGGTAGACCGAGGACTTTCGCAGTTCAACTTGCCTTTAATCACTCAGTATGAGAAAGTTATTATGAGGCAGCGGATAAATAAAGACGGATGAAGAAATGACGTCCGATGAAAACGTCGCCACGCTCCCAAGTAGCAGTGATGTTTTCCTTTTCTAGTCCTCGTTCAGTTCACTGTGAAGTTGCGCAGAGGCCACGAAATTTCGCCTACGTTACTCAGTCACACTCGTAAAAACCTTCCCTGTGCAATGGAATACCACAATGTATAGGCACACAAGCACGTACATGCCCATGGAATAACGAAATAACACAAGACGCCCACAATGTTGCACAAGATACGACGCGTTACGGTGAGAATATCGAAAAGTACGACATTTGTATTGAGTGTATGAGACTCAGGACGGGGCGACGTGAGCGAAAATGGGCAGTTCTTTCTTTCGCCCGCATGTCGGCAGGGTCGACGCCGCGGAGGCAACCTGTACTTGAAGAGCGACTGTTCCGGCCTGTTCCACGCAGCTGCGGCCAGCGAGCGGCACTGAAGGGCACACTTCATCACCGTTCGCATAGTGGCACACCCGTTCCCGACGCGCAAGGAATATACGCGCCGCAGTGGCCAAGGCGTACACGCCGCAGAAGAACGCGCGAAGACGAAAGCAGGAGAAGGCACGTCGAGAAACGCCACGTCACGGTCGTTGAAGTTCAAACACAAGGACGGAGGTCTACGTATACTTTTGAGCAAATGGGCCGGGAGAGTCACTTGCCAACGACTGGCCGAAGATTATCCACGCATCTTTGTGGGTTGAGAACGAAACCAGCTTCAGCACCCACAGCATCTTGCACTGTGCCTTAAATTTAGGCAAGTTTCTGCGCAGGGCGCATGACACTGGAGCAAACCACAGAACAAAATGCCGTTTCCTCTTGCGTATTCAAGCTCACGTCAGCACTTCTTCCGCCTCTTACCTTCGACGGCTATGAGCTGCGTGTAAGGACGGGTACAGAGTAAGCGCATCTCATCGATCTTTTCTTGTCATGCGCTCGATTCTATGCTGTTTGACTCCCACGGTTCCCGGTGTTCAGTGTTCAGTCTCATGATGCAGGTTCGCCGAAGATCATTCTACCGCTTTCAGGGATGCCGCCTCGGCTAACGTGCAGCATGGACACCGCATAAACCGACGATGGGGAACATCGAACACGAGAGCATTGTCGCCGCTTTGTGACCACAGGCACGAATGGGTTCTTTGGCTGGACGTGAAGGCGTGCATGTGCTGCTGGTGCATTTTGTTGCACCGCGACTCTCGATGGAAGCAGAAAGTTTTGAACGCGAACACACGAACGGAAGAACACACGACAGGTATGGACGTGGATGAGTGTGTCTCAACATACTGACACTCAATTTTTGTTTTGTTGCTTTGGACGTAGGGCAACATGCCAGAAATATGTGCTGTTGATCTATGGCCTCTGAAAAGCCGGAGAGAAGCGAATTAAAATTGTACGTCCTTGTAGATTCTCAGCACAAAATATAACCAAATAAATTTAGATTTTGTACCCAGTGCTGTAGAACGTGAAAATTAAATTCTGCCATTCTTCTCGATTGCATAAATGGCTTCTAGCCTAATATTTAATTAGCGAACTATTGCAGGTGAAGTCAGGTGAAGTCAGAAGACGGCGGCAGCTCCAGGACAAGATCACGTCTCTAGGTGCTGTGATGAACCTTCTTGAACTACATGAAACAAGGCCCCCGACAGACGCATGGCTCCTACACAGAAAGGACCGTCAGCACATTGGAGGATGAGGTGACAAACAGTCTGTGCACATGGCTGCATTTCCTAAAGAATGCTAGCCAGATGGCAGAATGCCACCGCTTATTGCTTCTGAATGCTGACAGCATTTCCCATGGACAGCAGAAGCCTCGCACAAGATAGACGCGAGTGCCGTCATCAGGAGCCTTGAAATGCGCCGGAGCTTGTCTCACTGCTTCTTCTCGCCGCGGAGTTCGGCTTCCGTCTTAGAAGAGCCGATCACAATGGGCGCACTGTTGTTGCTGAAACTGCCCGCGATGGCCGGCCGAAGCGAAGAGTCGGCCCCGAAGAACGCTTGCACTCCCCTCTGGTGGTAGATGTCCAGAGCTCGCTGGAAGCTCTCAATGTTGCCGCCGACTGCTGCCCCAGGGACCGCGGACGGCGGAAAGGCTCTGCCGCTGCTGCCACTTCCCATGGCTGCGGCTGCGGCCGCGGCGGCGGCAGCGTTGAAGTAGCCGCCGTATGAATATGGCCAGAAGGCTCCCGGAAACCCAGCACCGAGGCTGGCAGCGCCAGCCGGCCAAAGGCCAGCGGCGGACACGGCGCTGTGCATGCCTGGGAGGAGCTCGATGCCCACCATGGCTTGTCGCTTCCATTTGGTCCTGCGTGCGAATGAGGCTTTAGAGTATGCCGCATGCTTAGAGAGTGGCCGAAACTCAGCACCGTAAATTGTCCTCTATTTTTCAGAGCGACAGCGCCGTAACGTTGCTTGTTAGTAAGTCAGCGGCCTCTCTACAACAGAGTCTTTTCGTCAACCATCTGCATCCAAATGCGCACAATTAGCTTTCTGTTCAAAACGGGGCACAAGTTAAAGTGCGTTAATACGACTAACGATCTATGCGTCCATATCGCTGTCAGCAGCGCCTTGGCGAGACTACCGGTTTCCGTATACCCAAGTTCGGCAAGCTACATAGGCATGGATTGGGCGTATCGAAAACATCTGCCCGAGTATATAATACAGTTTCATCCACTGAGCATTTTGTATGACAGCTATATATTCATGTTTAGCTGTTGGTTCTGTTTTGGCTATTGACCAGGCACGGAAGCTCATTGGCTCTGCCGTTCAGCTACTGATACCAAGGTCGCGGGTTCGATCTCGGCCGCGGCGGCCATGTTTCCATGGAGGGAGAACGCGAAAACGCCCGTGTGCTGCACGTCGTCAGCGCACGTTTAAGAAGCTCAGGAGGCCTAAACTAATCCGAAGCCTTCCACATGACGTCCTTCATAGCTCATGCGTTGCTTCGGGGCGTTAATTAAACCACTCGATTCACAAATCACATTCACTTGTTTTGGCTATTGAGGCTATTTTGCGACTAAAACGCAATGCCTAAACTAAATGCAATGACTAAATACAGTGCTAAAGGCTTCAAGCGCGTGGCCCGTCCGCATTTCAAATTCACGATGCTCTTCCAAACCTATCCTAGGAACCCTCCGTCGTGCACGTCTAAATGCGAAAAAAATCAGTACTTGCTGACGTTGCCAATATATATCCACGTGATACAATCGAGGCTCAGACTTCGGTTATTTTATACGCCCTTGTTGGTGACATTTTTGAGCATCCAATAGCTAAGAACCGGCCTTTTGTAAACTTGCCAAATTCGCTAATAAATTCACGAAATCAGTCGAGAACTGCCGACAACGGCGTACTGTTGGTTTTCAGATAATAGTAAGTAACTGGCATGATTCATTACACTTATTTGTAATCTGATATGCCACCTAGTCACCGCTGCATTGCTGGAACGTTTGGCCACTCCAAGACTATTCTGAGAGTGATCAGCTGAGTCTCTCTATTCTGCAATTCAGGATGTCCAAAAGGTGCATTTCTATGGTGTGCCCCCTCAGTCAGTCACCATCTGTCGGTTGTAGAATTCTGACCGTTGTATTATGGGTACGAATTCTGACAGTTCAAGTTTTATGTACTTCGTCCCGCGTTCTGGACTGCTACGGATAGAAGCTTTCGTACCTCCTATTCTGGTACCATGTCTTGACCTGAGTGTCGGTGAGGTTGAGCTTCGCCGCCAGCTCCATGCGGTCCTGGACGCTGAGGTACTTCTGGCGCTCGAAGCTCTTCTCCAGCGTCTGCGTGAAAGGAGAATACAACGATAAAGCATGCTAAAGAACCATATGAATAGCCCACATGTGAAAAATCTTGCTCAAGAGGCAGGCTAATCAGGTCATCTATGCAGTGTTAATTGAGCAAAATAATCACAAGAAGAGGACAGAATTAAAAAAAGTAAGCTTCAGGCTTCGTCGAAGCCTGAAGCTTCGACGCTCATCATATCGATGAGCGGCTTTGAGCTGCAAACGTTGAAAGCTTTGCCATGCAAGCGCACAAAGCGGGTTTCAAAAGAAGCAACGCTGAAAAATATTTTGTTTATTTGCGCTCAGTACATTTTCGGAAAGCCTTGGGGCTACCGATATCAATCGCCTTCGTGCCGCACACTTGCGGGCGAAGATTAGCTTTAGAGCCTAATAGAAAGTTGAAACAAATCATACGGTGTGATTGCACCCTAAGCACGGATTAGCCCATAGATGGGAGTAAAAAGGGAGTAAGCTCTCCTCTAGCACGCTCCCTTTAATGGGCAGGGTACGCTCCTCAAGCCCTGCGGTAGATTTCCATCGGTAAAAATACGAAATACTTACATTTGGCAACGGAGACAAATTCTCTCTTCAAAACATGCGAAGTCGTAGCAGTTTACAAAGATTTTAACTGCTTTCAATCTCCTCTATTTGCTAACCTAAAGACCACTGGTACCACGTTTAAAAGCTCCTTACATTGCTAGCTGCATCATGTTCCCATGCTTTGCAGTGGAAATATGCCTCCGTTTCCAAGAGTCTGCGTGACCAAATTTGTTATTTTCGGTATCTATAAATACTGCATTGTACGCAGGAATTTTAGCGCTGTGGTAAACATGGATGCATACATTTGATAGGCAGCAAAAAAAGAAATAAAATGTAACAACCAAACAAAATTCGATAAAAAGCACTGTTTAGTTTTAAATTTACTCCTCTTTTAAGGTTTTGTACATAGTGGTATTGCTGATAAGGGACTGGGGCAGCATACCCTGCCCGTAAAAGGCAGTACGCTAGAGGGCAGCTTACTTCCTGTTTACTCTCCTGTAGCCTCATTCGTGTTTACAGTGTGGGGGCCAGTTTGCTATAATCACTAGTTCGAATATCCCTTTTTTGCTCAAACCTTGCAAGCCTGTTAAACTCGAGACATCGGCAGCGTGCCGAGCTGTCGTAGTGTGCTCCAATATTTAGAGCCATTCAAGCCATTTTCTGATATTTCTGTCCGTTCCCGAGCATTAAAACAAAGAACAGTGCGTAGTATGGTGTTACAACCAGATATTTAATCCTACTACAATTTTTGGCAATAAAGGGGACGACCTAGTTCAGAGTAATTCTTGACTAGGTCCTCCCCTTTGTCGCCCTTATCAGCAATACCATTGTGTACAAATATTAAAAGAGCAGTAAATTTTAAACTAAACAGTGCTTCGTGTCGAATTTTGTTTGGTTGTTACATTTGATTTCTTTTTTTGCTGCCTATCAAATGTATGTATCCATGTATTCCACAGTGCTAAAATTCCTGCGTACAATACAGTATTTATAGATACCAATTGGACATGTCTACAGAGGTATTGACGTTTTTCTCTCAAGATAACTGAACGTATGAAACAGATGGAAATTAAGTACGCGCTTTATATGCCTCTCTTTCGAGAATAATGACGGCAATAATAAACCGTAATGAAACCGACTGCGGCACCTGCTCGCGGGAATTGCGCCGCAAAACCATTTGCAAACCTTGCGAAGGTTCTCCGTCTTGACAGGCCGAAATAGAAAAAAAATAAATAAATCAGGCAGCCTCTGCATAGAGCGATACATACTGCTCATCTTGTCTTCAGGGTTTTCTACTGCCTACACTCCGTCTTCAGTGCCATTCCCCGAAGCCAAGAGAAGGCACCACGGGTCTTTTAAGCACCGCGATTGCCATCTGAAACCTTCGGCCGCCATGGACAAACTTGCGTACAAATTCAAACAGCCGGTGCTTGGAGGAAAACAAGAACACGCGTCGTGGTTGGTGTACACACATGGCGTGGTGATGGCGCACGCTGAACTTACCCGAAACCCGCAAGCAGAGCCAGATAACGCTTTCGAGAAATGGTTCGATGTTTAGCGATTTCAGAGCAGCGTGTGCCATAAAAGGAACTGCGGCACTCGCAAACGGATCTCGCATTGAGCAACTCGCTCATAAAAAACGCCGATTCCTTGATCACATAATCTTCAGTCCCGGCATGCGAGCGCCATGCTCGGAGGTACCGCAATTCGTACAGCCCTATGCGTTTCCTTTTTTTTAAATGATTGGTCGGCTTGTATGCGCTGGAAAACGGCTCGTTCCTGGCACCGCGTGACGGGAATGACTTTCCTGCTATACGCCGGCGCGGGCAGCGGCTTTTGACAGGGCGCTTGCCCCAACATCTGTTTTATTTGCCAGAGAGTCAAGTTGGAACGATCCCGATTGGTCTTGCATTTCAACTTTGTATTTCATCGCGGGAACATAAGCTGGCCGAAGAATACTCTTCGATGAAGTCGCCGCCATTTTGATCGGTGGGATAGCGCTGAAGAGAGATCACTGCAGACAGACTGCAGCGCTTCTTGGTATGGACCGCCACATAGACTACACTACCGATTTTTCTCCCTCCCACTCGTGAACTGCGACAAAACGAAAACGAAAAACAGCTCGCAAAAAGAAAACCCGCATGTGGGACGGTTTACGTGATTGCTGTCCCTTTTACACGAATGAAAAAGCGCTGAAGTGTTTGGACAGCGAAGTGCACTGCCCACACTCCCTTCACTAAACTGCTGGTACGCTTTTTAGAATCTGACTGCGCGTCTAGACTGGTGCCTAGGCGTACGGTGTTTTGTGGAATGCATGCACGTGCTCGTCCCTCGGCGTAGCGCTTTACGTCAGTATGCAGCTGGCTTGGTAGCTTGACAAAATAAGGAGGAGAGTGGTACGAACATGGGAAATCGTAAGCGTTGTTGACTAGCCGACGGACCCCGTGAAGCTGGAGAGCGCTCATTGTGGTGTTTGTAACTAGCTCACCCCAGCCTTTCTCCCTTTAAAGTGTCTGGCGTATTCTCTAGCTCCCGAAGTATTCTTACGAAGCGGTCCAACCGACTGCAAAGACTCATTACTTGTCTTCAAAAAAAAAGCCAAGGAAAGCGACCAGTTTATTACCCCAGCGTAAAGCCCGCGACCCACTGTAGCGTATGCGCGCCATAAACCGACACGGTGCGCTTGGGCCATATATGGCGCAAGAAGACTGGACTCGGGCACGGCTGCATAACAGTTATGGGGGCAGCCGACCTAAAGTTCTATAAGGATGTTGATGCAGCTACTGATAACAGTTCTAAGTAGGCCATCTGAGTTTCTGTGTATTGCGTCCCACAGCCTCAACTCTATAGTGAAGGCAGTCGCATGCACCCGCGAGCACGGTACCACACATGAGGTGAAACGTGATGACTGCAGAGGCGCGAGTATAATCAGTATGTGCACCTAGCGAACATGCGTAGAAACCTCACCGTTCGGAATCAACTGACGTGTTTTCTATTCCTCTTTTGTTCATTGCGCAGCATTCTGTTAAGTCAGAGGTTATTTTACAATAATTTGTATTTGAGGTGCGTATAGGGTTCTGTCGCTGCATGCGCTGCACAGTTCCGTGGCGTCTACAGTTGAACCACTTTGTGTTATGCTGGTTATGGTCAATCATCTAAACGCTACAAAAAACATTGCTGCTTGTGGGATTGCCTCGTAAACTGACTGTACTCTTTGCCGATGTACGAGGCATATTCGCAAGCGCCGAGGGTTTCTGAAAGGCAGCAGAGAAAAATCATACCCAGGAATTCTATAAAAGCGCATTCTTCAACGGGAACTTGTGTATGAATGCAATTTTGGGATATAGTAAGATTGCACCGGCCATCCATATATCTGCAGATCCGCCCCCGGGACGCGTGTAGTTTTCTGCTGCTTGTCATAAACTCGCCCCATTGGTTTTCTATGGTGGTCTTAACTGCTTGGGGCGAAAGCAGGACAAACTATAAAAACAATATTTTGCTACTCACCAGATTAGACCGCTTCCATCAACATGTTAATTTATGTTACAATATTCCACAGTTGCTTCAGAATTAGAAGTGATGTTCAAGAAAGCTGAACTTGAAAGTTACTGTATCGGTACAATCATAGCGTGGCTGGATTTTTTTAGCGCCAGCTGCTCGAGCAACCCCTGCGTTATATATCATACCGTCTGTAAGCGAACGGTCTGCATACGACTGTTTACTATCAGGGAGAAATGTTTTATGGACTTGCAAACTGCAACTGCAGCCATGACATCTGTTATTAGCCACTGGCCTGAGACCACACTTGTAGTCGTGAAAGGCAGACTCACGTGCTGTACAGTGGGATAGTGAGATAAGGTGACCATTGCCAAGCAAGCGGCCTATGTTCCTATATCACTTTTCGTACGTCCTGGAGACTTCTGTCCTCCATAGTCCAGCCGTACCAAGCCTCTTCGTACCCCACGTACGCAGTGTTTTATTCCCCCGACCAAAAACAAGAGAGGAAGCAACTGCACACACCTCCTTTTTTTCCCCACCCCATTTTCTTTCTCAAGTAAAAATGGTGTTTGTTGATCTTTTTTTTTCGGTGCAAGGGCAAATGAGCACCAAACGCAAGGTTCCTGGTCAACTCAGGTCAAAACAATATGCTGAGGGTCAAGTTTATGAAGGTGTGATGAAAATAACAGTGACGTATAGGGTCTAAACCTTTGTTCACAGTGTATAATGATGACAAGCGTAAATAAATTGTCAAAAAGGCGAAGTGTAAAAAGGCTTTAAAAAATGCCAGGCAACCTCAGCGCAGTCCTAGTCTGAGCAAGGATTGGGATGCCCTGACATATTGGTCTGTTGTTTAAGGCTTTTATCTATGACCTAAACTAAGCATTAGATAACAAACAGAAACCACAGATTAGTAAACTGGACCGCTGTTAATTCTAGATGAGTGCTTTTTCTGACCGGTGTGTATTCGCGTCGCTTGTCTTTGCCCCTTGCTCTTCACTACCACGCCGTATACCTCTCCAGCTCGGTTATTGGCGCCTCGAGCACAGCATTCGCGCCAGTGTAGGCGAGCGTTCGATGCCGGCCAACGGCTGCGCCCCCCGCAATTTGGCAGGAGCTTTTATGTGCGTGCGCGTTTTTCGGCCCGGTTCGGGGAAATCGCTTCTCGCGCAGAGACGCGCCGCCAGAGCAGCGCATTGCCGGCCTGATGCGGTATACGCGCTCTCGATGCACTTGCATGCAGCAGAGCTGAAGCCGCAGGTGCGAGGACGGAGTACGAAAGCTAGTCTCGCCCGCACCTGTATAGTAACCACCGCAACCTTAATCTCTTGGGAGTATGAAAGCGCGCCCCATACCGGTGCTTGTGCCGGCTTCTTACCTTTATCCTGTAACGTGCTAGAGAGCACAAACCGCATGCGCCTCTCTTTAGGTGAGCCTGAAACGGCTTGCAGTAATAAGAACAGATATGGTGATGAGGCGAACGTAACTGTAGCGCTTGCTTTTTTTTTTTGGGGGGGGGGGGGGGGGGGGGCGAAGACGCGCGCAGCTTTTCACTTGAGCTCCAGGTCTGCATGACGGCAAAGCCTGAAAATTTTCCCCTTCTGCGGGAATTTTTCCCGTTAACTCCTCATCCTTCCAGGCAGCGTATGTCGGTCTTTCCCATTTCTTCATTATTTCACTGAGTCACTCCGCTGTCTCCCTCGATAGAACTCATCGAAGGTGACTGCGTTCATGCAGGACTGCGTTACACAGCGTAGTAGCCGGCGTCCGGTTCTACGCGTGTGTTGCAGCGGCAAAGACGCCCGCACTGCGCGCAATTCTAGTGGAACATAGTGCAGAGCGAGCCAGGAGAAAAGAGAGAGAGCGACAGCAAAATAAGATGGCGCCGCGGCCGAGCGTGCGAAACTTAAAAAGGGCGGGCGCGCAGAAAGACGCGGATGTCGGCGATTTTCGTAAAGAGGCGCGAAGATAAGGGACCGGTTTGTTGTAGCGCCATTGCCGCTGTAGTTCACCGCGCGGCTGCAGTTTTCGTTTTATTTCTTCTTTTTTTATTTCCCATACATCTGCCCGCGTTTCCTTACGAGAACACGCAGTCTCCGGTTCGCGAGTGATGCCAACAACGATGGCGCTGTTGCGCAAAGAGTCAGAAAATCCGGGCGGGCGTTTTCTTATGTCCACATAATTGTTCGGCTTTTGCTCTACTGTAACCTGAACAAAAGACACGTTGTAAATGTGCGATGATGGAAATTGAACATTGGAGCGAAAACCACATGCTCTGTTTACACTCATGGCGGTGCTCTAAGGAAATGTGGCGGAAATTACCCGCGCATGAGTTATTTCAGCTGGAAGCCAACCTGTACCTCTTGCACAAAATAGGAAGTTGTCTTCAAGCCAGCTATCGTGGACTTATAATATGGTTACCCTATCGGTTAGGGGCAGAGGCATGGAGGTAAAAAAAACTAGGAGGGAGTGCGCTCAGCCTCTGCAAGCCATCCTCCTCTGACGCCGCTGCCGAGGGCCCTTTTGCGCACTGACTCATGGGAAATAGGCCCTCCTCCACAGTTACCAGACTGCCAGCCAGCGGTGCTTTTTAGTGAACGTCCGTGCTCCGAAGTAGCGCAGCGCAGCGCTTTGGCGGAATGCGTACCGAGCTCGAGGTTGTCTGAAGGCTCCGCGTCTCTGTTGATTACACTCTTGAGTTTTTGGGTGCACTGTAGAAAACTGCGGGTAAACTTTTCATCAAAGGGTGCGGCCGCGACCTCGTCACTGTTCAACTGTGGTTCATAAAGAGAATGGAGAGGAATTCCTTTCGTCGTTATACACACATACGGAGCGTTTATTTCAGCGCATGCTATGAGCGGAGAACTCGAGAGTAGGCGAAGAAACGAGCCTCTAAAAAAGGGCGCAGCGGCTTCCAGTGCGCTCACGGCGGACGGACGTGTTGAACGAGCGCTCCGGCGCGCTGCGCAAGATTCTATTTCTCGGGCAGGCGGACTTCGGCCCGCCCATGGGCCCTCCGTTCTCCGCTATTCTCAAGGCACAAGTCGTGCCGAATACGCGCGCGCACATAGGCGGTTCCGACGTGAAATTCAGCAGTGAAGTATTTCTCTCTCTCTCGCTGTCGAGAGAGAGTGCCGGCGGCTTTACGTCTGCCCCTGCGCGGGGTCTCCCGGCCACTGCGCACAATCACTTACAAAAAGAAGTAAACTGTATGTATACATAGCCGCGCGCTCGTAGCGTCCTGTCTCGGACTAATCGCGCGCGCGGCATACTGCACCAGCGGCCGGGGTGGGGCGCCCGGCCGCGTATACCGTCGGAGGTTGCACCCACGGAGCGTTCGTGTCACGCGTGCACTACCTGGCGAAGAGCGAGCGGGAAGTCAAGCCCGCCTGTTCGATGAACGCACAGAGGCTCACCACTGTTCTGTCACGGGTATAGAGGCTAGAATATCACGGGTGCGCGCAGTGCCGCGCGGCCACAGGAGCGCTTCGAGACTGTCCGGGATGATTCCCAGCGCCCTGCAGGCCGCGAGAATCTCGCGACGCGGCACTGCAGAAGCGGCACAGCGAAGGAGCATGTGCTCCAAGTGTCTCCACTGCGCCGCAGTCAGCGCACGCGTCGCTCGGGGATGGTGGCCGCTGCGGCGAGCGAGCAGTTTGCGCTCACCACGGAGCCGTCAGTGAACGCAAGCAGATGGTCGCGTAGTTGCTCGTACAGCAAGAGAGCGAAACCGAAACCGAAATCCAGCTAAGAGCTACCACTGCCTTGTCACGTGAGGGCCTATTTCCCATGATGCTTTCCATTATATTTTTTATGACTAGGCTTCAAGATTGTGACGTCATGGTCCCTCCTAGTTTTTCTTCCTCCATGGGCAGAGGGCAATTGGAAGGAGCCAGTGCGCAAGCGCAGCACAGAAACGCCCATCCGGTTATTGTCCTGAGCATGCGCACTGGAGCCCCGCTTTTTTCTTATGACCCTAACCGATAGGGTCACGCTATTATAAAGGTCTCTAATACTGCTGTCGTTCATACGCTTTTGGCATTCCTCTATCGCGATGAATAGAAACGCGAACAACGCGGCGTCCACGCGGTCCGCTGTTCGAATTTCTTTTCATCGCACTTTTACCTGGGTGGTAAGAAAAACATCTTAGAGTCATCTTGAAATGTATCATGGACAACTCTGGCGTCTTTTTGCTAACATCCACGTAAAAGCGTGATGAGAAGAAATGCGAACGGCGGAGCGCCCAGGCACCACTCTGTTCGCATTTATTTCCATCGCACCTGTACGTGCTGAAAACATTGTGGTCAAAGAAATTCGGTTAGGCAAACTAGTCTCGCCACTAGCATAGACAAAAGACCGTCTGACTTGTTCGAGTCAGCTAACTCATCTTTGATGGCCAAGCACTTGTTTGCCCCGTGCCATCCGTGGTCCAGAACTCCTGCATCTGCGCTCGCCTTCTTTAAACACGGACCGCGCCGGGCTTTATTCTTATCCGTTGCTTCCCTTTTATGAACGCTTCTAAGCAGGCGTTAACTACGAGAGTTCCTTTGTGGAATTAATGATGCGCCGACAGCTCGGAGGTCCCCCCTTTTAGTAAAGGCCCTGCGCCCAACGACAGCACAGCTGCCTTCTCATTAGGGGACATGGAAGTCTTTTTTTCTTCAGTACCACGCAAACGGAGCTTGCAAGAGGCAGCCTGAATGCTTCGAACACAAATGAGCGGCAAATCGCGAACGGGCACTGATCACCTGGTGCACCGGTTTGAAGGAGAGGCCCCACGCATCGAGGGTCTTGTTGGCCAGCGCGCATGCGAGGGGATAAAGCGCGTCGACTCCCCGCCGAGTAGAGCCCCCCGCGCCCTACCGATGCGCAGAAACAACGTTTATTTGCGCGCGCGCACGTAAGAGGCCGCTGCGCGGCGTAATTGGCGCGAGCATCTGCCGAATCGCCGCATAGAGATGCAACCGCTCCGACCAGCGGGAGTCGATCACAAATACTGAACCGTTATCGAGACGCGGAAGCCGTGACTGTATGTGTTTTGGCAGAAAAAGTAGAGGCAACTACCAACAATAATGGGACATCTTTGAAAGAAAATATTTAACATAAATGTGTCTAGTTGAGTAAGAACCTAACAGAACAGAAGAAACGGCAACCAAGCACAGGGGGACCCAGTATTCCGGAGCCGGTTCGACTCCTTCATTAGGAATGTGACGACAAGGGAGGCGCAGCTGGGTTCAAAATGCTCTTTTGCCCGCATGCGTGGAAGAATTCTACGGATCGCCTGAACTGGCGGAGGAGTTCACAGAAAACTATTCACGTTTCACTGCTGGGGCTGGACTTGAGTGGCAGTCTCCTTTAGACTCCCTAGCTCGTGTGCAAGCCTTGGACTTGGCGTTTCTTCTGTTCTATTGCACAACTTTTTCTATCAGGAATTTTATAAGGGACGCAGCGGCGGTGTTTTGCAGGTGTCATGTTTCTTCGTAATCCTCGTTTGTAGCGCGGTCCTGGGCAAAAATTATCGCGAAACATTCACGAAGACTGTCATCACTTTCGGCAGTGATTTCTGCTTGTAACTCTACATAAGGCGTTTTCGCTTTCTTTTTAGCCTGCGTTGCATTGTCTGGCTATTATTTTTATTGCATGTTTCACGAACAAAGAAATATAACGAGGGTGGATAAAGTATCTCAGATATGCATAAAAGTGAAAGAAGAAAGCAAGGCTAGTAGGTTCCAGTTGCCTTGTTTTTTACTTCTCGGTTATCTTCCCCAAGTGTGAGCGTATTCTCACTACTTCGAGAAATGCACAAATACGCCGAATATCCGATGCGCGCGGATTAAAAGTGGCTATCTGGATGCGACACGCCAAGAAAGGATGCTTTCGGATGAGGAGTTCATCTGCTACATACGCCGCAAACATGGCGGCCAGTGGCGTCTAACACGGCTGTGTGCCAGTGCACACCGCTCATAGACTTTAGTACAAATTCCGTGTGATTCTTTCTAACTGGGTCAGATAATTCCAGGAATGCGGCGTTAGTATCAACAATTAATGGCCCCAAATGTGTTTTCCGCTTGCGCGGGCGCACGTCACAAATTTGATTAAGGCTCGATTGTCAGCTTTCCCAATCTGGTTGCGCACAGTCCTTGTCCACAATATACAGGCTACTGCCGTGCAATAGGTTGGTTGTAGCATCCCCAGAACTTCGAACCATTGAGCATGAGAGTTAATTTTACCTTCGAGATCTGAAGCGCTGATGTTGCAAAGGGAACCACACCCCAACGCTCCAGAAACAAACTCTGCAGATTGTATATCTTTGAGGAAGAATGTACGTATATCCGAGATGAATACGTACTTCACAGTCTCATAAACTTCTCTCCACTATTTCTCCTCACTGATTCTAAGCGAATCGCCCAGCTAATGTTGGAACTTCTGCGGCGATCAAACTGCGTCAAAATAGGCAACTATTTCTTTGCCTCCCTTTTACGTTACATCGACAAGCATGCCAGCTTTCACCGCCCTTAAGGCTGTTGACACTCCCCTTTTTCCTCTGCCAGTGCGGAGTAGCAGGCCAGATAATCCTCGTTCAGACCAACCTCTCTACTTTCTCTCTAAAACACCCCCCTCACATTCTTCTTCGCCCTTGAACTCCGAAGCCATCCGCGAAGACCTCGCTATACTGTATGTCCTTCAAGTTCACTGTCAAAACGGATGTCGCAGGCTCTTTCCATTGTTCCGTGCTTTTGCTTTTCACCCGACTTTCCGTCAGAAGAACGTAGCTTCCGCATTGTCAGGCGCACGGGCATCACATTCGGAAAAAAACGTTCCGCACACATCGCAAAAATCCTCTCACTGCCACGCTCGTGCGGTCTTTTCTTCGTGGCCAACCGCGCTTGCACCACAAGCAGCATTCGCGTCTATAACACGCACACTCGGCGGAGTCGCCCAATACCGCCGTTCACACAACATTGTATGCACGAGCTGACTCCTTTCAAAGGAGCGTCGAAGCGGTCATAATAAGGCGTGCCCTAACGCCCTATTAATGAGCCGCACATGGGCCTCTGGGCTGGGAGCTCAGCAAAAGAGTCAAGGAGCACGGCCGACAATGGCGGCGGCTACAGAGCGGCCGGAGTGCTACGCGGCGCCCCCTCGAGGCACGCGCTGCGTGAGTCTGCGCGTTTCCCCTCCACGCATCACAAAAGACGCTGCCTGCACGCGCACTCCGCGTTCTTCATTTCCATAACCAAAACGTGTATTATTACGACTTGGCGAGCGTGCAACCTCGAGCCGCCGGACTGTCACCCACTTCACGAGCGGTCACGCTGCATTTGGGAGGGTGAAAAAAAAAGCACAAAAACGAAACACACGAGTCCATTATCACGGTTGATTGAAACGAAGTTTTCCGTCGGCGTTAGGCGAGTATACAGGGAAATAAAAAGAACCGAGTAAAAATAGCGAGGGGTCAAAAGCGAAAGGTGAGCTTAACAAGGACGGAACGCTTCCGACGCTTTTTTTTTTGGCGCTTGCCCGCCATACGCGG
This sequence comes from Amblyomma mixtum, assembly GCF_055824585.1. NCBI lineage: Eukaryota > Metazoa > Arthropoda > Arachnida > Ixodida > Ixodidae > Amblyomma > Amblyomma mixtum. The sequence continues at coordinate 274,591,562 of NC_143014.1, read as the reverse complement.
GAGCCGTTTCGAGAAGCGCGAGTGAAGGTCGAATTAGCATTCGCTCTTGCGGCGTTCGGACTCGGGCCGTCAGGGTGTATGGCGTATGGAAGCGGGAGCGGTACACGCTTCGGCCTCCCGCGGTGAAACTGGCTGTTATCACCTTGGCCACTGCGCCGAGTCTCGCTCTACGCGTTGTGCTGCTTTTAATGGTGCGTACGTGTAGAATATGCGAGTCACACTTCGTGTGAATGGTCGGCTACTTGCGCCGCTTTGTACTCACGGAAAAGTGGAGGGAAAATGAGGCCCAGTTGTACAACGCGACTGAAAAAGTCGTTGTCTGCTCAGCTTGGTTCCCTGTGTATTTTATACACATGCATATATGCATCCAGCGTTCACGGACGCGAAAGCTCGCGCCAATGGCCTAAACATTTCTTCTTGCTTGCTGTGATTTATACTCCTTTTGCTTGAGCTCGTGCACACACCTCAGTCGTCGTTCACAGGCACTCTCTCATGCATTTTCTGGATCCGACTGTCATTATGCTATGTGCGCAAATGTAGTCCAGGGATCGTGCAGTCACTTTGAGCGTACGGACAAATTGAAAAAAGAGAAAAAGAGAAGGTGCACGACTATTTTACCGGATAATTACCCGTTAATAACAACCACTGTTATCATCAGCACAATAAATGCGTTCCTTGCTCGTAAGCACTTATAGGCGGTAAGCTGAATTTTGTGAATTTTGAGCTGTGGCACATTTCTGAATCTTGAGCCATGATAAATAAACAAATGGCGATTTTCGAAACTTCTCCCGACGCATGATGGAGAGAGAGAAAGAGAGAGCTTCAATGTGACGATTGGAGGAGAGCCCGGCCTGAAAAACCTGTCTCTGGCCTGCTACTCCACATTAATGTAGTGGGCAAAGAGAAAGAACAGAGATTGGGAGATAGTAAATATCTCAAGCTGCATAAAGCAGTGATGCGAACATGTGATGTGTGAGGCAAAATACAATTGTGCACGGGCACATTATTCCCGCATGCATCACACGCAGCCTCCACATGTATTTTAGTGCGGGGTGATGCACTTTAGGCCAGACAATGCACGATTGCACGTAGAGCTGTAGCGAAAATAATGCGAAGCACGCTCATGCGCTTGAAATTTTTTCATGCATTCCATCTTAAAAATATGGGCTTCTTGGGTATATTCCTGAGCGCACCAGCGGCATTTACTAACATATCTATTATGTTCCTGCTAACTTTTGATGGATAAGGTGTGAGAGGAATTTCATTTGCCAGGTGTGATCCGACTATTATTTTGGCCTCGAATGTGCATTGCACGCATACCTTAACGCATGTTTTATAGAAGGGCCTTTTGTCCTGTGTCGCACAGAATCTAGAGTATCGGCTTCGTTATGCTCAAACTTTCACCGTTTTTTCCCAAGAGAGACTTCCTGAGGAGAGTGCAGTCTCTTCCTAATATCTGGAAAAATAGCCTGTGGGATATTTGACAGAGGTTATAGTTAGGGATGTTTCCACATTTAACCTTGTGGAAGGAGCAAGACGTGTACGCAGGGTAAGGACCTTCATTTTCGGATAAAACCATGTTATACCTGAGTCTTGCACTCCAACAAGATTCCTGAAGAGTCGGGCTCAACCATATTTCTGCCGAAAGAGGCCCTTTGCTAATGCTCAACACTGAAGGCTGAAGTTCGCAACGTATAGTCGCCATTTTTTGAAATGGCGACTATACGGAATTGAGGCGCACGCACGCACGCACACGCACGCACACGCACGCACACACACGCATCCTCGCGAGCACGATAATGTGTGCGTGTCTGCACCTGTCTTGTCTCTGAGCTCTGAGTGCATTCGAAAATGGGAAGTTTATCAAGTCACGAAGAGTGCGCATCGCTTGAACTTCTTTGCCACCGCAACACATTCGTTATCGGTGCTCAGGAGCCTGATGCCTAACACACGTGAAGTTGTAGCCGATGCAGGCTAAAACTTCATCATCAATTCTCATCATCTTCAGTCATCAATTACTGCACCCTGAGAGTATGGACAAAAGGACGTGAGCTTCGATTTATGTACCACACCTACAAAAAAGCGGTACTTCAGACATATACTTGAAATCTTCGAGGCTGCTTTGCACACATAGATGATACCATTGAAACGCTGCAGGTCGACAGATTATGCCCTGTGTAGTTACCGTGACGCAATGGAAAATTGGTGATTAGCAAGCCCCGGCTCAAGTGCGCTTAAGTTTCAACAGCGGTCTCAGCAGCAGACGTCTGTACAGCTTAGCGGGCATAGTGTACGAATCAACTGCTTGATTATCGCCTTGATTTGGCTAACTGCTGATCGATGCGGAGGCAGCTGAGCCCCGGTGGTAGAATTGCGCTATAGCAGAGCAGCTTAACTTTTGCCAAACAAGATACTTGTGGGGGAAGTGGAGCCTTGGCGCACATACGAATTCCTCCCTCCGGAAATGTCTTATCTTCATCAGCCGAGACTAATTTCTTATGTCGACTGCGGGAGCGCGTTCTGCTACGACAAACCACTTTAGCTGCCTGCCTGTGAGCGAAGTGATCCCTCACAATTTTCTTTAGCACTGGCGTTTCAGTTTTAAACGTGCATGGGATACCCACTCGACGCTGCCATACCATGCACCTATACCTAATGTCGTGATTACTGAAGTAGGCGCAGGTTCCTCGCCGTCACCGGCACAACATTGACCGCGTGTTGTCATCCTTCGGCGCGCGCAGCGCTCAAGTGTCCGAACTTCAGATATTCGCGGTGCTCTTACCTATGCTGGCCACTAAAATGCGACAGCGCTGTAGATGCTACAGCTGGCATCAGTGAATCCGAGGCTAAATGTTAGGAAAATGTTCGCGCTCTAGAAAAGTTCATAAATTACAGGCGCTTTCGCTATCGCACGCTGGACTATTCTCACTATCGGAGTCAGTGGCGCGAGGCAGTCAGGAACAGTTATAATGGGCGTTAAGCTCTCAGAGCTGCACCACTGATTCGCTGAAGAGTGCAGCAATGAAATGAGAGGTTTATTTAGCCATTCAAGACGGCGAACAACAGAGGTCAGAACGTTGAGCGGCCTAATTTTTTCCCGATTGTCTTGGCTTCGCAAGGCAGTTGCCCCCCATCAGAAGTAACTAGAAAGTCGTAAGAAAAGCGTGGAAATAAATTTTGTACCAGAATACCGCAGTTCTAAAATAACGCGGCTACATGTAAAGAATGTGGGACTTACCTTGAGCTGCTGTTCGGTAAAAGCTGTCCGTGCTTTTCGCGGCTTCTTGGGACATCTCAGTGACAGGGACGGCAGGGAGTCCTCGTCTGCAAAGAGACACAGCAACAAGGTGAATGCGGAAGCAGCGCAGTTGAACTGAGAATGGGGTGCTATGGAGACGACAAGCACGAGACACACAGAGCGCTAGCTCTGTGCATTAATGTGTCTCTGCTTATGTCTTGACATTTATGTCGCGCTACTTTCTTTGTTAAATGCGAAAAACTTGAGTGCAGCGAAGAAAAAGAAAATAATGGGTGAGGGTGGTGTGAAGGGACTCAAGAGAGAAGGGAACAGCTGTTGACGCAGCAGGATCCATGACGAACTCGGACTCGCGGACACTCGTGAACAGGTGATCGCAGGACTATGCTCGCCAGAAATTGCGTTCGCCAGGTGTTGAATACTGAAATAACCACACTGAGGAAGCAGGCAGCAGTGCCAGTTTTCAGGTAAGTTATGCATAGCGGTTTCATAGGGCCACCCATGGCTTCCACATCTGCTGGCGATGTCTCTGCCGTTTTCAGAAAGCATATAAAGTGAGGATTTTATTCTGATCTTTTAATAGCAGTGTTCATCTTCTGACAGCACGTTTTTTTTTTCTAAGGGTGAAACCTCACATGATATTAACGTAATGCAAGATTTCTGAGGGTGCCAATAATATGAATAAATTAAAAGCATCTGCGCTAAATGCGCCGCAGATAAAACCCGCCTGCACAGGAAGAGCGTTGGGCAACGTGATATAATCTCTCCTCTGCTCTACACCGTGTGTTTACAAAAGGTGTTCAGATAGTGATATTGGGAGGAGTTGGGGATAACAATTCATGGAGAACAACTTATTAACATTCGACTTGCTGTCAGTATTGCTCTCCCAAGTAACTCAGGGGATCATTTGCCACGCATGATTGAGCGTCTAATTGCTAAAGTCAGAACGGTGGGACCAAAATTTATATGAAGAAAACTAAAGTAATCTTCAACATACTGGGAAGAGAGCAGTATTTACAATAGGCGGCGGGCTATTGTAAGTAGGGAATACATGTACATAGGGCAAGTAGTGACCACTGTTTATTTTGCTGTTTCATTGCACTGAAATAGCCAGGAGTGTAAGAATGGCGTGGAATGCACTTGGCAGGTACTCGAAGGTTATGAGTGGCAGGTTACTTATATTACTCAAAAGGAAAGTATAGACGTTTTTCTCATGGGCGCTGCCATAGTGGAGAAGTAGCGCCATGTAGCTGCTAGTCCGGTTACGAGCATCATTCTGGCTTGGGCGACCGGCCGCAGTTGCGTTCGGCTGAGCTTGAGCGCTGCATCGTGTAATCCCATTATATGTAGCTTTTTTGCATGAACGGCGGTTGCATTAACAAGAATACTGATTCCACACTGATATCGTGGCTACTGGGAACCTATATGTGTCCCTTATATCGCTGGCATGGCGTGCCCTGTGCTCACACGAAGTTTGGGTATCTCATGAAACAAGCGCTTATTGTAAACGTCGCTTATTGTAAACGTAGGCCTCTGCGGGGAAGTAGGACACCTGCATTGTTGAAACGCAGAACATTCTGTCATGCAGTCGGACTTTAACAACTTTCTATGCAGCGCAACTGATACAGGTCAACAATAACACATTCAAAGTGCATGCTTTCTCTGCTTTTGCAGATATGAGTGATATTTAGGTTGAGCATTTAGACGGTACTGTGGTGTGTCTCTGCGTGTATTGCGTTTTTTTCACCTAATGCCTTTTACAGTGATATATATGGTAAATCTACAGCAGAATTACCTCCTGGTGGACAGTGGTCTTTTTCAGGAATCAAACCCAAACTGCGCATAACTTCCTTGCACTATTCAGTTGACGGGGCGTAAATTTCGAATTCACAATATCGGCATGCATATTCGAATTTGGTCTTGTCACAAAAGGATATTTTGTGTGCGTAAATGCCATGAAAATTTCCTGGTACTTTTGTAAACAAAAGCGGGCAGTATACAGCCTCTTAGCGTTGAAAACAATCAAATGATGCCTGATCTGTTGCTTTTTTAAATGCTCAACTATACACAGTAAAAAAATTTGCACCCTTAAAGATGTAACGCTAATGACGGCACCCTTTCCACACCCTTATTTTTTCTTGTTTTTTTTTTGAAAACGGATGCATTGAGCACGTTAGCACCTTTCATGCACCCATGCACCCTTCAAAGGTGCACGGGTGCAAGGGTGTTGTAGCTCCTTCGGGTGCAAGGATGCGTAAGTGTGTACGGGTGTCCTTTGACTTCTTGAACAACATTGCAGTAGTTCAATAAAGTGTGCTTTCTAAATGATATGAACTATTCGAGCTTTCCATTAAATGATAGTAGCAGCCTTGACGCGAGCAGCTGGGACTGCGATTTGCGCTGCCATAATGTGATAATTAACTCAATTATTTTAGCTGAAGTGCTCAGCATCCCTGACTCCATATAGGGACCCGCTGAGATATCGTATATAAACTTGGAGAAAGTATGCGCGTCATGGCAAGTAAGTATTGCGCGCAGCAGTGGTGTCTTCTGTGTTGAAGTCTGTCACCTCAGTAGCTTTGCATAACTAATTCTAGTTACGCTTACACCTGTTTATGTTGATTTGGCAAATCTACGTGAAGCATTATAGTATCGTGTTACTGTGCGAGCGGGTTTGCTGAATGTTGGCCTCCTGTAGCAAGCTGTTTTTTTCTTTTTGAATATAATGAGAAAAATCGCGCAGTGAACATTATGCAGACATCAAAAATGTGACTCCATAGCAAATAGGTTCAGAAGCCCTGTGAAAGACACTTCTGGGTATTACAGTTAGAGATGCCGCAACTGTAGTGCAGTTACAGGTTGGCTGCAGCTTTTCTTAGTGAATGTCTAGCTTCCCTCCAAAAGTGTACTAAAAAAAAAATGACCAGCGTCTTTTGAAGCAAGCAAGCCATGTGAAACTGTAAAGCAGTAGGGTGTAACCGTAACGATCCGACTCTTTCTATGGGTGTGACAAGCTTACTTCGCACCCTTTTGGGAGGGTGCAAGTTAAAGACACGTAAATGCACCCCCTTATGGGTGCAAATTTTTTTACAGTGACATATTCATCCCCGCATCAACAGATAAACTACAGTGTGTCTACCCCGCCGTATGTGAAAGTCCAGAGAAAAGAAACGAAGGCGGCACAAGTGCACTTTTCCCTTTTTTCTTTTCTCGAGATGCGAATAGAAAATGTTGGTTTCCAAGGAAGAGCTCGTGCGCAGCTCGGCCGTCGCGCCATCAAGCGAGAGGAGGAAATGGCCTCTCCCCTGCGCCGCGGTCGCCTTTCTCCTTACCCATGAAAATGGTCTTGATTGTCTGAATCCCTATACTCCAGTCAGGATCTATACAAAGCGTTCAAAATTAGGCTTTCAGGTTGTTTCTTTTCAAGAAAAGCTGAGCACCGCATGAAGGACACTTTTTCACGCATATTATGCGGCCACGTGGACACTAAGTGAGGGTGTTTCTTTCGCCAACTCAAGTTGACTAATGCACTTGTTGGTCACTGAAATTAGCGTGCATGATTGTACTGGAAATGTAGAGGTGGTGATGTTGCAAGCTTAGTTAATTTCGTGCATTTTTCGTAGCACGTCCATATTTAGAAACATTTTCCTCCAAATTTCCAACTCAGTTGACGTAATTATGCATGAAAGGTGGTAATGATCGGCGCCAAATTCTTCTCAGACTGTCTCAGCTATTGTGCATACCAGTCCATCTGCCAGCGCCGCCTAATAATAGATGAAGCTGGTAGCGGTTCCCTTTCCGCTTTCGGCTAGAGACATCGAAAAAACCGTATACGCAACACTGCTGCTTCACACCAAGGAGAGCCGCCGCGGTGGCTCAGTGGTTACGGCGCTCGGCTGCTGACCCGAAAGACGCGGGTTCGATCCCGGCCGCGGCGGCCGAATTTCGATGGAGGCGAAATTTTAGAGGCCCGTGTGCTGTGCGATGTCAGTGCACGTTAAAGAACCCCAGGTGGTCGAAATTTCCGGGGCCCTTCACTACGGTGTCCCTCGTAGCCTAAGTCGCTTTGGGATGTTAAACTCCAATAACCCACGCGTAAAAACGGCTTTCGTGTGCTGTTCATCGTTTAAAGAATGAGGAGTGCGTAAAAGAAATTTTTAAGTTTCAAAAGTTTTTTTAGAAACTATTCTTTCTAATAACCCTGTAAATGTAATTTTGAATATCCTGTATAACAATTTTATCTTGCCAGTACACTTATATTGGGCAGAAACTAACGGAGTTGCTTGAATATGAGCCAAATACATGTATCATTTATTGTGCCTACTCGGGGCCGGAATGCGTGTAAGAAGAAAGTGTAACAAAAGTTGCAGACAGTGCAGCGGGCTATGGAACAGAGATAACGTGAAGAGATGGGACGAGTGCAGAATGTGTTAGTGAAAAAAAAGATTAATTCTTTACATACGGGGTATTTCACTTGATACTGCTAGCAGTTTAAAAAATATACTTTTCGGTTTACAGGACGACTCTCTTCGGCGTAGCATTGTCAGTGGTGATGTGCATCGGAATACAGCTGTTTATGAAATAATGAACAAAAAATATGACATTTTATGCCTAGCATAAAAATAAGCGCTTACAGTAAATCGTCTTTTGCTGCATAAATGAATCCGAAAAAACGTGAATTACGGTACTTTTAGCTGAATATCCTGATCCTTAACCGAATTTGAGCTCAAAAGTATCGCTAAAAATTAAATGAAGCCAGAAAACGAAGGGCCCTAAGTATGTCCCTCTGGGCAATAGAGTGGATTCGAAGAGAAGGTAAGCGCGGCATGGAGCAACAGAGAGCCAGGTGGTCAGATAAGACCGGGATATTTGCGAGGGTATAAGGATACCGCAGCTGGCGCACTGCAGGGTTAACTTGCAGCTGGGGTGAGGATGATGACGTAATCTAAATAGTTTTCGAAAGATCAGAGTAGCACTGTTTGATGTCTTAATGATTTATCGTAATGTAGATTATCATACTGTGCAATTCAAATAGGTCTCAAGAATGCTGATTTTGCAGGATACGTGTCCCGCAGCAAAGCGAGAGGCATGCCTCTTCTCCGCAAGCGCGACACTCGAACGATTTCCCTTGGCTTGCTAACAATGTGGCAAGCGCGGTATTGTGATTTGCTCTGTCCCTTAACACGTGTCATCCGGTCGGCAACAGCCCAGAGCCTTGCTGCCGAACAACAAAAGTCGTGTCATGAATAAAAGTCGCACCATGATGGCTGGCGCTACCGTGCGTACAGGCTCTACTCGAGTCAGATGCGAAGAACAAGGAGCAATTAGGGAATTTCGAGCGTCGCGAGGCGTGACTCACGCTCCTAGCGCCGCAGCTACACTGCGAGCAGCAGTCCCTCCCCCCTTGCTTTCCCGCGTGCGTGCCACCTCATCCGTCACCTCCCTGACATCACGTCGCGCGTGCCTCCGGCGCCCACCGCGTTGGTAGCGATGCCGGCATCGCCACCTTCCTTGGCGGGCGCGGACAGCAGAGCTCTAATCAATCTCATTAGCGGCCGGCGCACAACAAAATGGAAAGGAGGGGAGACGCTTCGTGCGCGCCTCGTGGTCTTGCGGCGCTGAGCATGCGTACAAAGTCACGGCCGCGACCGGCGCCGGCCGCGTTTCACGGACCGCCGACTCCTCCTCCCCGACTCGTGAGCGCGCCGCACTCGGAGCGGAGGAAGCGCCACCTCGGGTGCATGAACGTGCGCGGCGCGCGTTTCGAGATCCTAAATACGAGCTTCGAAGCGCAGCAGCAGTTCATTAAAACCCCCTCGAATTGACACGGCTCACTGGTCGCGGGACAATCCCAGAAGCACGCGCCCAGTACACGCTCGGATGGACTGCTGCCTGCCTGGCTGGCTGGCTGCCTGTCGGAAGCTGTGGGGAGAGGCGCTACGCCGAGAGAAAGCGCGCGGCCAGTCGTGAACTGTTCACGCCGTGTTTAGCGCGGCCTTGTCACAACGCTAGCTGAAGAGAAGGGGGAAAAGGGGGGGACATGCAAAGGGGGTGCTCTTATCATGGTGAGGCTAGTTCGCAGGGGGCCCGCCAGACACCGCCACTGGCCGTTCTCTTCAACCTGTGCGCATCCCCCGCCCTCTCCCCCTCATTTTTCTACGTACCCGCTCTTTTGTCGGTAAGGGTCACATCTTACCGTAATCTGCACATAAGCCGAAGGAAATGAGTGCATGCCTTCCAGCAGTTATACTGTATGCATGCAGTATGTACAGATATGGACGCTGGTAAACGCGCCGCACGCTTTTCTGTTCTCTGGCAAAAAGTGTACAACATTCTTTGTACACGGGAAACCGCGACAGTGATCGCTACCAGCCTGCACATATCGCACCTTCCGATTTCCGTTAGGCAATGCGCAATTAGGCATAGGAGGCCACAGCTTGCTCTGCTTACTTCTGTCCGCACCTGTGCGGCGAATTTTTCTTTCTTCCAAAGCAAATACGAGCGTTCGCAAGCCGTGAACATATTTATGCCACTTTTAGTTGGGCGCCGGTAGTGCGTCTTACACAAGGTAACAGGGATGTACAAAAAAAAAATAATCAGCAGCTTCAGATGAAGAGGGCATAATCTAAACGGCGTTGCTGTCGGCACAGAGCCAGCTTTAGTATCTAATTTGTGAATACGTGAAGAACCGTTTACGAAGAGGCGTCTAAAAATATAACGGCAAATTTAGGCATAAGCTGAGTAAATGCTCAACGGCGAATGACATATTTTAGCTCTAAAACTGCATGGTCAACGAAATGCTTCTATTCTCCAGTTAGAAAGAACACAAGCAAGGCTAATGAAAACGTGACATAATTAAAAATGTAACTGTCCATGACCGTACTATGCTTGGTCACCCGAAATACGTATCGATGGAAACATGAGCCTTAATGCACGCCTACACGAACTGAAAAACTGCACACGTACTCATCTTTGTGAGAACTTCCTCCGTGATTTCGTAACAGTCTTTGGCAATTGGAATATCCTTTCAAATTAAGAATTTTCTTGAATGAAAATGATGTCCCCATTTATTGCAGGATAAAAAAATATTGGACGTAACGCAACGTAAACCAAAAAAGACTAAAATGATGAACCGTTTTAGACCTTTTGGGTTTACGTTATGAAACGAGCGCTGCTTATAAGAAGGTCTCACGAGAGAGCCAATTATCACCTTAAGAGCCAGTAGCTAAAGGGCCACGGACCAGGGTCCGGACATTTTTGAAAAACAAGCCCACTGCATAGATGAGGCATCGAAGATAACCTCTGCAAAATATTAGAGCCATGCGCGCCCCGAAAAGCTGCGAAAATTCAAATCAAAGCCCGTTCGTTCTTTCCTTCCTTCAAAAACGGGCCCGGCCCACTACTCTGCACCCCGCTGACGTCAGGGGGGGCTACTTTCGCTAAAGGCACTCCATTGGTGCATCGTTCTGACTGACGGGAGAACGTTGGGCGTAGCCTTGGCGTCGCGTCGTCTGCACAAGGCTTTCCGCAGCGCCTTCTGTTCTGGCTCATGCCTACAAACCCGCATGAAGGAACAAAAAAAAAAACTGCGGAGGGAGCGTGCGGCGACAGCCTTGAACCCTAGCCATAAAAAGTAAAAAAATAGTAAAACTGAGGGAGTTGGTTCGCCCCCTCCCTCCCCCCCCCCCCCCCCCCCCCCCCCCCCGCCGTGATCACGTCACGAGACGCTCTGCGTGCGCGCTCCCTTCTCAGTTTCTTTTCTTCTATGCGAGCCCCCCAAAACAAGGTTTTAATTAGTAGTGCAGCAGAGCCTTTCCCTCGCTCGCCCACATGACCGCTCCGCACACACACCCCTTATCTTTCGTGCATCTTGCGTACGCCTTGACTCCAATGAATGACATATGCTTTGGAGCGGAGAAAAGACACAAACACACAGAACACAAACACGCATGGAGAAAAGCAAACGGGCGGTTGCTGGGTCCGCGCTTCGCCGTGTGTTTCGAACACAACCGACTTCCGCCCCTCCGCTCGTGAAACGGTGGGGAGGCCTAAAAGAAAATGAAAAGGTGGCTCGTTAACTGGGAATGACAAACAGATGTATGAAAGGATGCGCTCGCTAACAAGTCTAGGTGGTCGAGCCGATCGCGCCTCTCGATCGTTCAGTGTGCGGAGAAAATGCAAAAACCAAGAAAAGAATTCTATTGAAGGCGGGGCCATGACGTCGCCCTGTGACGCACTCCACAGACACCACGCCTCCGGCTTACACCGGAGAAGGAAGGGGTGATTTTGCCTTGCCGAGCCTACTCGACGAGGAGCGGGAGAGAAAAATTTCGAGGAGGGAATGGAAGGAGAGGAGGCTCGCTCAAAGTGAGGTAGAGAGTGTTCGGGACGATGGGGTGGGCAGGGGGCCTTTAAGGAAACTCAAAGCGAAGAATACAATTTGATTGTCGCTTGAGAGCAAATGTAGAAGTTCATTCCGAAATTATGGTTGCTTGGTTTATGGGGCTTAACGTCCCAATGTGGTTCAGGTCATGAGGGACGCAGTAGTGGAGGGCTCCGGAAACTTCGACCACCTGGAGCTTTTTAACGTGCACTGACATCACACAGTACACGGACATCTAGCATTTCGCCTCCACCGAAATGCCACCGCCGCGCCCGGGATCGAACCCACAGCAGCCGAGCACCATAACCACTGAACCACCGCGCCGGCTCATTCCGAAATGAAAAGTGATGAAAAGCTTGCCAGTTCTCTTCAAGAAAGTAATGAGGCCACAAATGCTCCTCGAGAATTTTTTCAGCAAACTCTATTTCATGCGGCGGAGTGATGCTTCATTCGGGGAATTTACCCTTTCTCAGATAATTTGACGGAAAAATTTGGTCAATACGGAATATTTACCGAGTGTAAGAAATTTTAAGAACCAAAATTTTCTCACGTTTTCCAAACTGACAGAATTTTTGAACTGACGCTCGCCAAATATGAACAGGCCAGCTGAGTAGGAATATGGTAAAATCTAATGATTGTTAAAACTTTAAAATATTACATATTCCCCCACTCCGTGGGGCAAAATGAGACACTGCACGGGGCAAAAGGGAACGCCCTTTCTAAAATCAACTTATTACTGATCCTTGCAATGAATGCTCCTGGAGTTGGCTCCATGGACATCTCGACAATAATTGCGATGCTGTTCAAATGAGAGACAACAGCTGCCGCGAGACAGATCCCGGTACTGTTTTGTTCCATGGCCCACTCGAATGTATACCCTTCTATAAAGGGACTCCGCTTCCTGGCTACGCGATGTTTTTGAATATCCTGCCTTCATCACAACTTTTTCTCGGTTTCAGTGTCGCAGTTGTTGTTCTTTCGCTCGGCCATGCTGAATGGACATGTGATTAGGTTCGATTCGAGCTCGTAAACACGATATTATGTATGTGGCTGTAGGCCAGACCGAACAGAGCTAGCTTTATTGTCAGAATATGTTGTAAAAATAGCTGTTATTGAGCGTCGGACATATATAGTGCGAGTGCTATGCTGAGGTACGCAAGACTTTTTATACATTTCCTGCCTGTCATATGTTCTCATTTTCTTTAGGACTCATTGGTGGACGCCTTTACGAACACCAAAACGCCTGATGGCACCGGCCAGAGCTTTCATGCTTTCTGCCCTCTAGCCTATATTAATTGTTTTTTTTTTGTACGTTCAGACCATCCTGGAGAGCGGGAAAACATCAGTGGATCTTCAGAGCAAGCAATAAAAGCATTACATTTATATTTCTCACTTCAGAACTTCACAGTGAAACGTTTTGCACTACACGTAGCCGGCTGCTAAAATATTTTATCTTAAGAACCCATGGTGTAAAAATTCTTAAACTTTGCAGGAAATAAGACCAATAGCCAGTTGTAATAACAAAACAATTGCGTTAATCTAGGACAACAAGTTCATTGAGCTGCACAGTTCTTAAAAATGTGGCGTGCAGAATTTTGCACCTTTTCGACCTCTTTCTCGTTCACCAACGCTCCTTTCGCAGTTATTTTCTCCGCCTAGAAAGGGCCACCCTGATCACCCTTAAGCTTAACTCTAGTGCCCATGTGGCGGATCATACCAGCTGAATATCAAGTTATTATGATTGCATACTTAAATGTTAGGGGGAGATAAGTGACAAAATATCGCGTTGCGTCCCGTGTTGCGTTTAGTTGCTAACTTCTACGGCTTTTCCTCCCTTTACAGCCCTGCTTCTGCAGCTATAATGCGCACTACATTTGTAGCTCAAAGAGCATTGCTTACGCGTCGTCTCCGATCCGGCATGATCGCGCTGAAAACGGCTAAGGGACTTCTCCGCACCCTACTTCAACGCCCTGCCTTCTTTCCTGCGGTAGGGAGAGGCGTAGGAAGGGAGGGAGGAAAAGGCAGCCGCGATCCCGCTCTCTATTCAGATTAGGGATCCTTTGTGTAAACGCCCTCGTTGCCGCTCTGGAAAGCGAGAATAATGAGCGAGCCCCGAGCTTGCGTGGCGAGCGGAGCTGAGTGTTGGGGCGGTGTGTGACAAGCCGCATTAATTGAAGCACCCCTCGACGACCGTTGCTGAGAGGGAAAGTGGGGTCGGGAAACGGGAGGTGGGTTGGGTGAGGGCGAGCGAAAGCTTGTGCTTGTGGGTGGTATGTGCGTGTTGCATTCTCAGCGAGAGAAGAAAAAAAAATGCCTCTGAACGCTGGCGCCATCCGGTGGGAGAGACGGGAAGCTGCGGCGCTGTCACGGCTATTAGGCCCAGCTTTGGATTGTTGACGAGAACGGGGCTTCCATGAGGGCAGCTTCATCGTTGTTTCACGATGCGTTAATGTTTCGTTTCTTAGGGGAGAAGTAAACAATGTTAATTCAGTATCGCCGTAAAAGACAAAGCTGCGAGCTGTGGATTTAGAATGTTTTGACACATAAGCGAAGGGCCCAACAGGGACAAAAAGACAAAAGGAACAAAAAAAAGTTAGGTACTGCTAGTAAAGTAAAAGCCAAAAAAGTACAGGCCAAGGTCTCATTATTGCTAAGGCTATGTTAGCATAGTTTTTGCGCTCTTGACACACATTTAGGCTAGAACCCTGAGAAAAATGGTCAGTAGTACCAGACCACACCTTAAAATAAGCTCTTCATTTAGTACGCCGTTATCGGTGCTATAACTAAAATAACTGCCTCCAAAACAGGATTCAAATAACGACCTACGTTTGTGAACTGTACGCCTCGGCTGAGCTGATTTTTTAAAGAGATTTCCTCGTTCGGTCTAGCGCGATAGTGTGCAGAGTAGAAGGGGTTGAAGTGCGATTGGGTGAGCCTGTGGCATAATTTTACAGGATTAAATCTGACCGCGGTAGCGTGTATTCGTAGTCTGTCTGTAGTCTGTAGTTGCTGTCAAAGCGCAGGGGATGTCTTGATGAAAGGTGCATGACAGATGTCGCGCGCCTACCGGCCGGGGTAGCACAGTGTTTGTAGTGTCCGGCTGTTCTGCCCAAGGTCGCGGAGCCGGTCCCGGTGGCTCAATTTAGGCCGGGACGAAATCCAAGAACACCCTTGTAGGTAAAACAATTCGGAGGCCATTTCCGCCAGTCTTACTCCGGAATCAGTCCATCGATCCGTCCGTCCGTCCGTCCGTCCGTCCATCCGTCCGTCCATCCGTCCGTCCATCCGTCCGTCCGTCCATCCGTCCATCCGTCCATCCGTCCGTCCATCCATCCATCCATCCATCCATCCATCCATCCATCCATCCATCCATCCATCCATCCATCCAACCGTCCGTCCGTCCAACCGTCCGTCCGTCCGTCCGTCCACCCACCCACCTGTCCGTCCGTCCGTCCGTCCGTCCGTCCGTCCGTCCGTCCGTCCGTCCGTCCGTCCGTCCGTCCGTCCGTCCGTCCGTCCATCCATCCATCCATCCATCCATCCATCCATCCATTCGTCCGTCAATCAATCAATCATGCAATCAATCAATCAATCAATCAATCATCCAATCAATCAATGTCTGTCGATCAATCAATGCCGTCATCCTCGGCTTTATGAGCATCTGGCGGTCTTATTCTGATTGATGCGAACAAGAAGAGCAGCCAAGGGGAACGACTGCATCAGCTGCGTCTTACGGCGCTTCACAAATACCTCACAAGAAAAATATTGTTATCGTTACAAAGAGAAACCAGCCGCCTCATGTGAAACCAAAATGTACTGACGAGGGAGAAACCTGCGCAATTAAACGACAGTGCTGTTGTTTCATCCACCTACATTACAATGAATGGTTCGGAAGTGACGCTGAGGACAACTCCATGCAGTTATTGTTCTCATTAAATATAGATTTTCCGGCTCTTTCGGCTATGTTGACGTTTGTTTGGCAGCGTACGACGCATTTATCGAGGAGAAATTTGGATTTCAACACCTTCCCGCCAGTCGATCCTAACTCGTGACGTCCCTATCTTAAAGGACGGACTGACGCCTGCTCGAAGTGAATGGCGGTTCAGTGTAACCTCTGGGTGGTAGTGGCGGTGGTGTGAAGGTACACGCGGAATGAGCCTTACAGACACCTGGCGACAATTGCTCCGATTGATCCTTGATTTGAATGATTCTGTCTCTACCACCGCTCCATAACGCTAGTGTCCTCTAAAAACTTCGAGAGTGATTTTGACACTGATCATCGCTCAGTTCGGGAGTCATCAGGGCACATCATGCGGGAGACATCGCCCAATGGAACGCTTAATCTCCTCGGGTTGCACAGGAGTGTCTCGCGCTCGGAACAAAAACGCGGGCACACTTAACTAGAATGCTTCACATCCCCCACAACATCCCCCACAACATCACAGTGTGCGCACATATACGTGAGGTGGTGCGGTGAATTTTTCGTATCTATACCGGCATGTAGGCGGAGTTCGTGCGCAGGCGATACAAGAGAGAAGCTCTGTCGCACCGTAAGCCTCATGTAACGCAAGGAGGGAGCAGAGGCGGCTGAAGTGCGGAAAAGTGATGCACCACTAGCTGCCTTGCGAAGTTTCGTCCTTTGAGACAGACACTGAAGATGGACAAGACCGAAATTCTTGGGCAAGAAGGTTTGCCGCCGTGTTACCAGCGGCTCCAACATGTGATCAAATCCTTTGAACTGTAGCTTCCTGAGCCAGGTTAGAGACCGGAGCCAAAATTTCTCAATGGGAGTCCCACGTTGCGGGTGCTTTAATGCAGACTTGCAGTCAGGCAGAATGACGACTCTGAGTGGTTTGCAGAAAGACAGAGATTTAAACTATTTTGCCGAAGTTGACGATACTGCTCTCTGAAAGCGCCCAGCCCAGATATACAAATGTGGATGAGCATGACTGCTCATGCCTGCTTACAGAGACATTGGTGTAAACTTGCTGGCGACCCCGTAGACGTTGATGAGAAGTTCAGGAACCGAATACCTTACTTGCGCCAAAGTAAGCGATCGTTTTGTGCATACACTTGAGATGTCCAGGCGGTAGTGAACGTCGTCATAAAACCATGGTGGGCCCTGCTAACCCCTCAGTCCTATGTCCTCTTGGATCAGTGCCGGAAAGTCGATGCCGACGCATTCATTTCTCATGCTAAATTGGCCGGTGATGGCAAGACTTGTATTTTATTTTTGATGTTTGTATCTCAGGAAAGCTTCGTTTTCGACGAGAGTGGTCTCTCTGCGATCAGAACTCTGCACCGTATTCATACATGCCAAATTCAATTTGTCTTCGGTATCCTTTAAACTTGCTTGTTTGTAAGCTTTACACTCCGAAGCCTGGGCTATAAAAGAACGGTATCTCTCATTAAAGCTGTTGACGGAAGCCCGCCGTTAGCCGCGATTCATGATGTGCAACAAATACATGTACGGCAGCTATGAAAGTAATTATTGGGCACATCCTACTCGTTGCTGATAACGAATCCCAATTCTCGATTCAGAGCGGGGTGACGAATCATCTTCAGAGCGACCGAATATTCGCCACAAAGCGATCCACTGAAACACAAACTTGCTGCGGCAGAAAATCCGGCAAATAATATTATTACACAACCGGTTCCCAAAGTTGGATCCAGCGCTCGCCCGCCACATTTTTGTTTTCAGAAGTGCTTCATGACGATAAATGCAGTCGTACCTACAAAAGGAATTAACTTATGATGGCGCTGCATTTTTCCACTCCTTGTGGCCAGCGACTAGACAATATCAGTAATGAATGAATGAATGAATGAATGAATGAATGAATGAATGAATGAATGAATGAATGAATGAATGAATGAATGAATGATGCGCCTATACATGCCTCCTCGTCGGATTACTTGGCGCGGAAGCGTCGATGAAACCTGTGGTTTCCAGCCTTTCGTGAGGAGGTTCAGGAGGCTATTGTCTGAACAAACATGTCATGGAGTATGCTAATTTCGTCATCATCGCAGCTGCATCTCTTTAGCTTCTACAATTGCTGTCATTGATCGGGGTGATAAGCATAGCAACTCAGTACCCGATCAGACGATGCCATATTAGTGCAAATCTTCGAAGTGTTTATTTGTTTATGGTCAAGGGCACCGACATATCGTGTTAACACTTTTTTTTGTGACGCGAGATACGACCAGGTTTACCTCTAATTATCACAGGCAAACGCAAGTGTTTCTGCCTTATTCGAGATTGTCGTAGTTACCTTTTGGCGAGTTATCTCGAGGGTACTTTGTCGGCTTTAAACTGAACGCGGCCAAGATCAGCGGTGAAGCTGTTCGTCGAAGTATTTATAGGTGCAAGTCAACTCAATAAAGAGTTCGTTTGTCCCTTTATTCTGCTCGGCTGTTGCTCACGGCCTTGTCACCACCACGTGACTATCAACAATGTAAACAAGCGCTTAGGGCACTTCATAGTCTTCTGTCTGCACCCAGGCCATAGCAAAGGCGATAATGAAAGCTAACTGTATTATCCTTTAAAAGTTAGCGTGGCAGGAAGTTTAGACATTTAACCGGGGCATGACAGGAGATGATTTGAGTTCAGCTCCCAATGGGCATTTATTAGTTCCTAGTGCCTTTATTGGAGTGCTGAATACCCTGCTGCAACTGTTTACAATGAGACTGTGAAGCACTCCCGAGTGCAGCCAATGAAGACGCAGGAATATTACTTTCTCACTGGCGATGAGCGCGAGACTTTCTTGTGATTGCTGAAACTAATAGAGAGGACGGAAGTGCGGTTATTATGAACAATAACCCTTGATAAATAGATAAAGGCTGCTTTATTCAGACAACAAGGCCGTGGATGAATGAGAAAAGGCACATATGTCCTCTGCCTGACGGGGCCCGAAGCACCCGATGCACTGTTCAAGAGGCGCACAGTATGAGAAATAAATAAAAAAAACATTTTAAATTCAGATATGTAATCCCGTACACACACAGCTTCTTTTTGCCAAGACCAAAAGAAAAAAGAGCTCAGTTTCGAAAGGACAATGAGGGCAGAATCACAATTACTAGGTAAAGTGTTAAATGACCAGAAAGGATAAATGGTATGGTAGAGCTTAACGTCACGAAGCGACTCAGGCTGTAAGGGACGCCGTAGTGAGGGGCTTCGGAAATTTGTACCACCTGAGGTTCTTTAAAGTGCACTGACATGGCACAGTTACGGGCCCCCAGGATTTAGTCTCCATCTAAATTCTACTGCCGCGGTATAAGGGGTATGGATAAGATGACATTAGATGACGTACATGACGGAAGCCAATAGCCAATAGCCAAGAATCATAGGCGACATGTATTTTTTTTTAATTTGCGGTTTTCATCAATGGAAGATTAATAAAAGCAGAAGAAAAAACAACCACATGCCGCCGGTGGTATCCGAGCCCATGACCTCCGAATGTCGCAGAAAAAAACATATCCCCTCTGCCCCTTGGTTTAGGTAACTGCTGCCCTCCGTCATGTATGTCATAAAGGGCACCTCTTTTCATTCCCTAATTTCTTCGCGGTGAGCCGAAGCAGGTTAATGAAACCCATACAGGTAGGAGAAGACGAGCAGGCTCCATCAGATGCATCGACTATCAGCTGACTGGCAGGTTAGGCGAGCAGAAACGTTTTCTTTCGCGTGTCCGCGTCCGGCAAAGTTTTGTCCATGACTGCACATCCTTGATCGAACGTCTTCACGCCACAGGGCTTTCTTTACAGCGGAAAGGCTCCTGCCGTGCGGTCACCACGGTAAGTGCGCAAGCACGCAGATAACTGAGACAAAGCAGGCACTGCGCGTTCTGCGTCATTAACGCGACAGCGTTACGGGTTCCGCGTCGCAGAAAAGCCGGTGGCATCGTTGTCAACTTCGGCGTCGTCGACCGTGCTCCAAAAACCCCGATGGAAGCAAGCAATTAATTAAACTTGACTGAAAAGAAAATTAGGCTTACTTTGGTTTGGACGGTAATCGAACCCAGAATCATCGGATTGCGAGGCGAGCACGATACCCATAGGCTACGGAGACCAGTTGGTTCGAGGTGAATAAAGGTGGATCTAGTGAATGCGTAGTGGTCTTTGATGTGATGAAGTGTCTTAGAGACATGTACTGATGCGTACATTAGTAATAAGCGAGTGTGCTGATAAGGAATTAGGTAATCAAGTAGGCGATGTGAATGACCCGATAACGATTTCGCGTTCTGCTCTTAAAGGCGAAGCTTAAGCGGCCCCCAATTTTTTAGTACAGCAGCATGCACGTGTCCAGGCCCAACACTGCACGGCGGGTTAGCCTTTCACTCCCATATATGGGCGGTTGAGGAAGACAACGCGGTGCCCACGGAGATGGATTGGCACATACTCGCTATCGCTTCCGACAAGACCGACAGGAAATTCGCACACGCCCTTGCACTGCGGCGGTTCAGGGCGTGTATCAAGCAAACGGGACATCCACTTAGAGTGCGAGCGATGCCGGCGTGTATATGCTTCTTCGGCCACATTCGGAACGGTAGCGCTGCGGCGTAATAAGATGTAGCGAGGGGCGACGAACGGCTCGAAAGCGAGCGTAATCGTGACCTGTCTGCACTGTCTGTCCACGCTCGAGGAAGAAAGCTGAGCCTTGCGCTCGCGCAACGAGGGCGCAGTACGCGCACACTTTTGCTGCGCGCAGATAATTGCACGGCGAAGCATCGGAAGGCGTTCTTTCCGTGCCACAGATCTTGTTACGGAGTTTTATTCCTGCGTCGCTGTTGAGCCTCGACATGCACCGGAACGTCTGACGCGCTTCTTCTCCATACTCTCTACACGTCCGTTGCATTTAAAAGAAGCAAGTGGGGCGCCGCCCTGGACGCGTGTGTTTCAACTGCCTTTGTGGCACGCGGTGGCCGGACGGCAATTGGAGATTGGTATTTACGACAAGAGCGAAACGATTTAAGCGACTGACTTGAAATTATGCCTAACGCTTGCTGAAGGAGCAAGGCCAGAAAGCGTCCCCAATGGCAGAGACCCTATTGGATGATGCTACGTAGAGACGGTTCCTTCTTGAATGAGAGCAAAATAATGGGCGAGAAAGGCACATTTGGCCAAAGAATTGTAGAGCAAAGAAGACGCGCAGCCTGAAGAGCCGTCAGCCTTGAAGTCTAGGTGCTTCTCAAGCAGGCTTTGTTCGCGGTAGCTTTTGAGTGCCGCTATGTTACGATTTTAGATTTAGAAGTGGGAAAAATGCCTTGCTCGATCTTACGAATTTTCCGATTCAACGAAATAACTCGTGGCTGCTATTTACTTCGTTAAATCGAGTTTTAACTGCACATGATCGAAATCTCTAGCCCTCGATGCGCATAAGGACGGCATCCAGCCACCATCTTGGGCACCCGCGCATATTCGCTCGGATTGAGTCTTCAAATGATGCGTTATGCTGTTGTCCACGGACAGTCGTCAAGACCCTCGCTCCTTACGCGCGACCAGTGGAAGCCGTCGTACAAGCACTACTCTGTCGCAGAACGGCGGAATTCTCCATCGAAATGTTGCATGACAACGCTGTTGGTGAATGTCCTCCGAAGCACGTCGCACGGTGACGCCTCTAAGCGGACCCGTCACAAACGAGTCCCCGTTTCATCGTCGCCCTCTTACATGGCGCGCGTACGCGGTGGCAATTTTCCCAGGCGCCGATGCAGATGAGCCGGGCGAAAAGCGAACTAGACCAGAACCCTGTCACGTTCCGACGCGGCGGTCGACCGACGGTCGCCGCTCGGCCGCGCATTGTCGGGTTGTGTAACGGGAGCCGCGGCGCAGTTCGCCCCGCAGCGCGGCAATCGCCGTCATTTTCCGAGGGCGCGCGCGAGTACACATAATGACGCGCCCTATCAGAAGCTATGCACGGGCAGGCCGACCGAGCGACGTGTATCCTCTCGCGCCGTTTGGCGCTCATTCTGCGCTGTCTGGCGCTCGCAACGAGTGCGCGCTGTTCGCGCGTCGTGCAGGAGAAGCGGAAGTGACACGCGGGTGTCTATACGCCCGTTCGTCCGTGGAAAATACGTGCGCCGCGGACCAGCTCTTTGACATCCGGTCATTTCGGTTCGTCCGCTACGCCCAGTGGCGCGCATTCGTTTCGTCCGAGTAATGTGAGTGACGCGCGTTATTATTTCCGCGGACTTTCCAGGCAGAGCGGAAGAGGCGCGGGGAGACGTTGGATGCCTCGGCGGGCGTGAAATAAACGGGGCGTGCCGACCAGCCTTGTTTCCACTCGTAAGAGCAACGCGGAACGAATGACAAAGAAAAGCAACGAAAGAAAAATCTGCTCGCAGCGCGAAATGCGAGAACCGCCTCGCGCTATGGCTTGTCACCGACTTGTCTCACCGTCTTCGTTATGGGTCACGATTAACTGGACGGAAGTGACGTGTTTGGGCAATCTTCCTACCGACCTCTTTGTAGTATCTGCATGCGAGCAGTCACATCTGACAAACAAGCATGGCCACTGTGCGCGAAGGGAAAGAAGCTGCGCGTGTTCTTTCGAAGGGCGATCAAAGCGCACGTCCTTAGTGCCACACGAGCACCGCGGCTTCTTTCACTCGTGACAATCTTGGCTTGCTGTAGCGAGTAATACTGGTAAATTCGAAGAGTTACAAACAGAAACTGTTCGCATGCTTCGCAAGAGCCAAGGAAAATACAAATAAATGCGCGAGGAAGTAAGCTCGACGGCATAAACCAGGTGGATATGCTCCCATGTCAAAGAAAAAAAAAAGTCAGCCAGAAAATGCAAAACAGTACTACAGAAAGGAGTCAGCATATTACTGACGGGCTCTGCAAGCACTGGTAAGAGAACTAAAAATCTGCGATACCAAAAGGCGAGCATGGTTGGCATTAACTTCGTTGTGGATCCGATCATAGGGCATTTCGGAGCTCATCGCGGAGTCTAGACATCACTGGCTTGTTGCATCGGCCACTAAGACCCACCGCGGTGTCTTGCGGATGTGGCTACTGAGCACAAGGCCGCGGGTTCGATATCGGCCGCAGCTGCCGCATTTCATTCGAGCACGTGGGCCAGTGCTGGGTGCCATTGAGACTGTGCCTATAGAGGGAGAGGTTTACATATACAAAGAAAGACAGAGATCGGCCTGAGTAATAAATTTTTAAAACGCTACTTCGCCCTTCGGTTAGAAGGGAAGGACTAGGGTTATGATGGGTGACGATGGGACCAGCTAGTAGTGTGAAGAGCTCATCACCAAGCACATCAGCAGTTCGAATTATCGCAGCCGCGAGTCCAGGTACGTGCTGCATAAGAGGAGTGCCCGGTGAGAAAAAGACGATTTTCATGACATGAAAGGTGAAGAGGTTGGCCGGAGGGAACATGGCCCTAGCTTTCTGCTTCACACTTGGGGAAAGCGGTAGGGAAGGAGGTAGAATGTCGAGGGCTACTGAGCCGGAGTTCCTGGGTCCGAACCCGGCCGCAGCGACCTCGTTTCGATGGAGGCGAAACGCAAAGGCGCCCGTCTACTGTCCGATGTCAGTGCACGTTAGAGATCCCCTGGTGGTCGAAATTGTTCTGATGCTCTTCACTACGGCACCTCTTCCTCTCTTTCTTCCTTCACTCCCGCCTTCCTCCTTTTCCTTGCGGCGAGGTTCGGTGTCCACCGAGATGTGAAACAATTATTGCGCCACTTTCTTTCCTAAAAAATCCAAATTTCAAGGCGACTATGATGTAATATGAGTTTCAAGGGCTGCCCCGGACTATGCACTTGTCAGCGCGCAACGCACACAATGGCTTACACTCGTTTCTTGTGCAGGATCAAAAATGTAGTACACACGCGCACGTCACGCATATCCTACACAGACGATGCACATGTCCTAGCACGCAGTCGTATGCACATGCCTATTTCGTAATACTAATATTGCAATCTTCGCACATAACGCACGCATGCGGTAAAGACGAGATACGTGGAGAGTTTCTCAAGTCGCTCAACAAGCTGGCCGACAAGGCCTGCTGTCAAAACGGGCTTAAAAAGCAGCCAACGCTTTTCTACTGCGCGCATAAATGGAGCTAGCCTGGTTTACGTGGTCTACACGAGCACGGTTTGATAAGTCCGCTCTTGCATTGAAAGAGAGGCGCACCACATCGAGAAAACCAGGCACGATCTGAATCTCCTCACAAGATAGTTTTCTAGTAGTTTCGGCATCACGGGTACTACGGTGCATTTCCCTCCACTATTTGTCGTAAGAGTGGAGAGATTCAAGTTGGTACTACCGCCTAGTGCGGGTAGCGCGGTGCGTAACTTTACCAACTGCTTTACCCATGTTTCCCCAATGCCCAGGATGGGGCAAATGGCGTTCGGTTCGCCAGCGCGTCAGCAATGAACTACTAATTCTGCTACGCGCATGGCAAACATCACGTATTCGTCGTCGTTGGGCTGCAGCTTGCGAACTGCAGAATTACTCCTTGCTATTTCCATACAAACATGAGGCACGTGTGATTTTCTGATGTGTACCGAAGCCCACTTCGCGAACTATCTCCAGTCCTGTCGGCTCGCGCTTAGCAGTTTCATGTACGCGAAATCTTACGCGGAAGCCGACATAGATTCGGGTTGGGCGCTTGCCTAGCGTTAACCAAACAAAGTCACTGTTTGCCCGGAAGTGGATCGTTCACGCTTGCGGCTTTCAGGTTGCGACTCTTCCGAGCCTTGCGGTGGAGCCCGTCTTCGCCTCGGCAGGCTCGCCGGCCTGGTCATCGACGCTGTAGCATCGTAGGCCTCAAATAAATTCGACATGTTACTGCTGTTGCCATAGCTATGAGGCAGAATAAAAAAAATTAAAGCTGAGCATCGTATATGCTCGATTTATCCATTTATTTACAGATACTGTTGTCTATGGTGAGAGACATTGCAGGAGTGGTTACAAATGGGAATACAAAGAAGAACAGGGTATTGGGTCGCAATATGAAAAGGCAACACACTGGCAAACACTTCAGGAGGCAAACTACGCAAGCAGCCGCCAATGTTCCAGTTTCAGTCGACATAGGAACAAAAAAAGCACGAAAAGGCACAATGTTCCGGGGATCAGTTCGTCGTGTTCTGTGCGATGGTTGGGCTATGAATGTGATCAGTGCTGTGATGGGTGCCAGTTGATGGACGACCCTGCTCAACATTACGATGCGGTCACACATGCGTGGGCATTAATGGCTGGAGCGATAATTCCTTAGCATGTGTAGAAGGTGAAAAATTACGGTCGTAACAATAAGAAATAAATCTCACCGTGCTTTGTTTTGTATGGATTCCAGTTAGTAAATATCACATGCGCAGTACGGGGACCAGACAACTGAAGCATATTCAAGAATGGGCAGAACAAGAGTTTTGGATGAAGTTAATTTGCATTCTGTAGTTGAATTTTTTAGTGTGTGTTTTAAGTACTGAAGTTTTCTGAGTGCTTTAGCGCATATGGTGTCAACGTGAGTGTGCTATTTAAGTTAGACGTGGAGGTGACTCCGAGGTATTTGAATACGTCGACGCGTGTTGTGTCCAACATTCTGAGAAAAAAAATTTAGAATTGGAAAACTGTACGATACTGTTATGTAAATATTGAAATTAAGATTCCATTCTTCTGATATTTATCAAAATCTTTCTTTTAGAGTGTTTCCACCGATCGCATCGAACAGTTAAGACTGCCATAAAAAACCGATCGGGAACGTTTTGACGATATAGCAAAGACATTAACCGAAAAAAAAAGACAACTGTGCCGCTGGGTTATCTGCGGATATGGTGATTGGGATAGTGAAATCTTACATTATATGAAAAAATTGCGCTCATAAACGATTTCCCGCTGAAATATGCTTTCGCCCAGATTGTTGGGTATGTAACTCGTGCCCATTAAGACAGCAACTCAAACGCAACGGTTAAGAAGTAAAATCCCGGTAAAGAAGTGCTAATGTAACATTTTTTACGTACTACACTGTATTACGGGCAGGTGGTGTGCACGGTGAGATACGTATACTGCCGGGTACGAGCCCTCGATCCTCAGTACGTATACACGCGTTTCAGAGGTCGGTGCAGAATCGCAGGCAGCGCAGAAGCTGGTGGTAGCTTGCTTAAATGACGAGGAGATCAAGGTGGCAGATTGCCGACTT
This sequence comes from Amblyomma mixtum, assembly GCF_055824585.1. Lineage (NCBI taxonomy): Eukaryota > Metazoa > Arthropoda > Arachnida > Ixodida > Ixodidae > Amblyomma > Amblyomma mixtum. The sequence goes on along the minus strand of NC_143014.1, from coordinate 274,565,780 downwards.
TTTTATAATTTGCGAAGCGAAGGCACCGAACGAATGCATCTCTACTGGCGTAATGTCGCGTCGCTTGTCGTTACCGCTCGCATGCAGCCGGGCATGAAGACATCGATCTGTGTCATTCGTGGGAGTACGGAGATGTAAGAATGGGCGAACTTCCCCCCGCAGCTCCTCGAAAGTCTCGAATGTAGCGCGCAACTTGCATACGATCGGTGGGGATGAGCGCTTAGCAAGCAGCATGATGGACATTCGTTGGACGTGAATTTAGCCATGGAACTTAGGAGGGCATAATTGCAGGCCACTTGGTGAGACATTTTAAAGAACAAAACCCGTAACAAAATCCATGGGCCTACAGCGACATCCGCCGTACCTTTAATACAAATCAACTTAGTACGCCGGACGTATCTCTAGACGCTTCGTAAAAAAAAAATATAACACTTGCGGCGATTTCCTACAAATGTTGCGAATAGCTTCCGGGTCCCGGACTGCTACAAGTTCAACAGCCGTTGACGTCGATCTGTGGTCCACAAATTGTAGTGACGAACGATATGCTGAGAAGGTAAACAAAACCTGCCGCTGATGTGGTCGCTGTTACGTATTTGTGCACATAGTTTCTGCACTCCAATTCTTAGCAAATGCTGGCGAGAGTAAGCTGCTTCAATATTGCATTGAAAATCGTTATTTTTTTTTTGTATTCCCTTAGCAGGCGGTTGCGTTCACCGACGGTGGCTTGATTGCTACGATGATATGCGGGTGTAAATTCAGACGGCAAACAAAACTCGGAGCGCCAATTCATGAGGGGTGCCTGGCATTTTAGGACGGTCCCAGCAGGTACAGCCATTGTCAATAGTAATCGAGCACACCGGGTTTCATCCAGAGCCACGCGACGTGGCTCGTTATGCTTCGACAGCGTTTTAAATATCTTGAAGGTGAGAGTAAATCTCGCACTCCCCTCTCCGAAGCTTAGAACATCCTACGAGTGCTACAGGAGCCCCACTATACGGCTTAGAAACAAACCCCTTGGATTTTATGCGTTTAACTAAGGTTGTACTTTTTTTTTCTTAGTGCTACAAAGCATAATGAAGGTAGGGATAGGTGTTATAAAGGATTGCAAGGGAAAGAAGAGGAACTGAAGTCAAAGAAAGGATAAGGTGTAGGCATCTGGGCTTGTGGGCCAGTTTGGTTCAGGTAAGCGCACAAGTTGTGGCAGTAGGCATTTTCCATCATCCACAAGTTCGCAGCGCAAGCCAGCCTCACAAAGACACCGGGCACGCAGAGATGACGTCGTACAGCCGGTCCATGATAGATACCGCTCATCAGTCTTGTTGCACAGTGTGGGAGAACAGACTGTGGAGGCGCTCGGTTCGCTTCGCATTTCTGACGACGCAGTGGATAACGTGCTAAGGATGGCTAAAGCATGAAAATACTTTAATTATACCATGCGTGTATGACGAGTGGGTTGGCGCTTTATTAAGCAATTAGAAATTTAAGTAATATATTAAATAACAACTATTTGAAATTTTCTAAGCCATCACCACATTAAGCTATTATGAACTCGATGTTTACCCTTTTAATCCTCACATTTACGACAGGTTTCGCTGGTTTTTTTCCCACACACCACATAAATTTGGAACTGGCCTCTTGGCGCCACTCGAGGTTTGGCATTGAAGTAATCTTTAGATACTGCTGATTGTCACTATGGGTTTCGTTTGTCCCCTCCTGTCAGGCTCTGACAGGAGGCTATAGCATGTAAAAAAAAAAAATGTTTTCGTGCTGATGCTGTAGGACAGAGTGAAACACGTCCCTGCTGGTGATTGCATTCTTTCTTTTTTCCTCCCTACTTCGTATTGAGGTGAAGTACTGAAAATGAGAAGAGTTCAAAACTGCCTCAGTCCAAATTAGGCGGGAGACGATGGAGTATATGCCCGCGAAGGTACAGACCGCGGGAGCTACTTGGCGTCGGCCGTACGCATCGGTCATGTGTGGCCGCTGGTCGTCTGGCACCAAAGAGCTGCAGAGAGGTTTGAAGACTGATGGGAAAATCGACGAAGGAGCAAGAGGTATGAAGTCAAGTATTGAATTCGTCATTTGGTTGAAAGTGTAATGTGGAATTCAGTGCCTTTTTTTTTCCCCAGTCAACGGCTTCTTCGCGAAATTTCGCGGGTTAGTTCTTCTATTGAAGGCCAGCTCAACTTGCCATCTGAGCTCGCCAGCCACTATTACGCGTTTGTAATGAGACCCAGATATTGTCACCTTCACTGAGTACTCGCACTACGACAGAAGAACCACCAGCCTCATCCTCTCGTTCTCTAAGAAAAGAAATCGTTGACTATGCGGGCAACTCTTGCATCCATTTTACCATCCCCAGCGACGACGCTATCATGGGTGTTTTTGCTTTATTCCCCCCTCGGTGTTTTTCCCGTTTTTCCTCTTCTTACAGCTCCCCCCTCCCCCTCCTCTTGTTAGAAGGAATGCCAACGATAGTTTTACCGTTTGTCATCAATGCCTTAATGATATCGAATTTTTTCAACCAGTTCAGTAATGTTTCGTGTTTATAATTTTTATTTCTGGTTAGTTTTCCGAGCTTATATGTAAGCTTCCTCTGTCTTTCTGCGGCCGCCTGTACCGACGAGATATACGGCGTCCCTGCCAGTCACCAAAATCTTTTTTCTATAAGACTGTAACCCTCAGTTTACCAAAGACGTTGCTCCACAATAAATACTGACCATAGCAATTTCTGCGCTCACTCTACAGAGACACCTGCGGTGCTACGCCCTCTCTTTACCATTTGTTCCACGTAACGCCATTTTTGAAATGTCCAGAGGCCACATGATTTGTTTTGAGTCGTATAGTGGGAGCACCTACAGTCCCTCTGAAGATCAAAGGGTTAAAAGGTGTGGACGAGGATTCTCCTTATCCTACAGCGGTTTAGAACTTCAAGGGAGTCAGAGGTGCCCGACCACATGGTGGAAAAGCAAACCGTGCGTCCCGAAACCTTTTGACCAATTCTGTACACGCCTGTACATGAAGTCAGACCCCAGATATACCTCGATTATGATTTCTTTTTTTTTGCCAGTGCACATTTAAAGAAAAATAAGCGTATCTCTCGTGTCCTGCAGGTAAAACACAACAAAAACACATGATTTTTCCTCGAAATTTCAGAACACAGTACGTGACTTAGCTCTTGCTGCTGCAGTGCTTTATTTCATTTTCGTCCTTTTTTTACTTTAGTCATTGCGAAGTTATTTGCTTTGTTCGCATTGACAGCGCCGGGAACGAGGCGAACGCACGCACCATGCCTCATCACCAGCACGCGCGACTTGCGAAGACCGTTTACTGATGCCATATTCGTGATGCGAAAAACACACAGGGACCCCGCCAATCTGCTTCGTGCCCGGCCCGGCACCGACGCCTCGATGTGCGGTGCTGCCTTGCTAAGGCGCGTTAAACACCTGGCGCTAATTGCTCGGCGCTTCTTCACGCATCGTTAGGCATCGCTGCGCGAGAGGTGACCACCAGTATTGCTGTTTCCTCCACTATGAGGTCGGTTCGCCCCGAACGTCTACACGTCGGGGCATACGGCTCGACTTGTGCTGCACGCACCGCGGGATTAAATGCATGGCTAGCTCCCACACGTTTGTCACGAACGCTCGTGCGCGCGTTTGCCCTCAGCAGCTGTGTTCCCATGCGGACTATACTTCTGCGCGCTGGCGGACGTTCGGAAGACTTGAACCTGCTTAAATGGCGTCAGACCAGTTCGTCCGCAAATGTGCAACGCACGCTGCACTACGAGCGCTAAATCACGCAACCAGTTTCGCCATGACGGAGAGGTATATACCTCTGTTGAGAAAGAAACCAGGCCATCAGCCCACATCATAGTTCGTTGAGGCGACAGAATGCGTTGCGTGTGGTGGGAGATACGCCTAGTAAAGTGATAAACGATGTGCGTGGCACAAGACAAACAAATGAAATGGCTGAGCAGAGAATAAAGGTTTCTAAATAAAGGACAGATCAGTTCTAAGTGGCAAGCACGCTTAAATTTGTCAGGCACAAGTCGGTCTTGAAATAAAGCACTGGCTGTGGAAAAAGAATTTAAGAAACTTGGCAGATGCAAAACGATGCACTGTAATGCAATTTTTACAAGGATTACGCAATGTGAGTAACCTTAACGACCATTTTCCAAGCTTTACTTATCTGTTAGTCAGCCAACGCTGACTTCAACTTTTCTGCAACGGAACAAGGGCACGGGTAGCCTTTTTACCTCGGAGGTCACGAGACCAAAACGCAGACTGTGAGCAATGGTATTATGACACAGGGTGATACACTGTGATCATCGAAGTTATTGTTTGGCGTAATTTAGTCATAAGGAACGGATGCGTATCCTGCACTTTAGTATGACACAGGGCGGAACAGTACGCAAGGCGTTTCTCGCAGGCCAAATTAACGACTGACCACTGGGTTTCCTGGGTCGTGCTTCGGTTATCCTGCGGCCTTTCTGGAGGAAGCAGGAGTGTCACAGTTCGGGCACGAGAAATGAGCTGCATATTCTTTTGACAAATGTTTTGCGCAGAAAGTGAGAGAGGAGGGCTACTTGCGCTCCTTGTCCGACGCTCATATGAATGGCGATCGAGTCACGTGGCAGGGCGCGCGCTGCGCTTCAGCTGTTCATTGACGGCAGTGACGTCTCTGAGCTGGGTTACTCATTTTTTCTAACAGAATAATCCAGCACGTCCCTGCGAGCGGCTGGTGTGATGTCGATAATAAAGAGATTGTTTTGGCATGCTGCGGAGATGTTAGGAGAGACGTGATCTAGCTTAATACGGGCATATACTCACACTGCTCATGCATTCGCTAAACGGATCTCTGTTCACGCGTTATATCTGCTTATTACGTGAAAAGCCAGCTGCTTGGCGCTGTAGAATACAGCATAAATGTTTAAACTTTGCTTTTCTGCCACATTTTTGTGCATTTTTCGGGGATCTTTTATGGAGTATAAAACTGAAAAATCCACAAAAGAATGCAGTAATTAACTGCAAGGAACACGTTAAAGCATTTATGAGCACTCCTCGCAGCCATCCCCGACCCGATACTCCATAAAATGCCTTTTAAAATGCTTTTCTCACTGAAGTACGACGTCATCACTCTTCACACAGGCATGACCATCTTCTAGTATTGTTTCCAGCGTTTGCGTATGAAAACGCAAGCGAAGGAGTCACATGCAGGAGACACCAGCTTATTTTTACCCGTCTTCCTCTACTCACTGGACGCGCCTGACAAATGGGCCGAGCGCGCCGCGCGGTGTCTGTACGACGTCTCCGGAGGGCGAATGCCTCGGGCGCGCAGTGCGCTCGACTGCGAAGCGTAAGAGAGCCCGCAATGAAGACCGCTTCTTTCGCACGCCACCGCCGCCAATCACGCCGAGGCAATGACACGTGAAAGGCGTTTCGAGTCCGCGCTTAAATGCCGCTTCGAGTAAGCGAGCGGTCGTCATCGATGAGAGCTCGCGTGCCAGCTCATACGCACACCGGCTTCTTCCCCACCGTTGCCACTGGCAGTACAGGGTACGCAGACGCGCGCTAGTGTGGCAGGCAACGAGAGGCCTACAGTGGGCGTGTTGCCCGCTTGGCAGGCGCGTCTGCCTTACTGTTTTTTTCTTTAAGCCGTCCATTAGGGCGGTGCCAGTGGCAAGCGCGTGCGCGCGAGCATCTGTCACCGGGCGCCAGATGCGAGACGAGGCCCCCGAGCCGGCGGCACGCGTCGCCGAAGTTCTTCTCCTTTTCCCTGCGTCTTCCGACTCTGCCCGCGGAGTCCTGTCGTGGCATGAGCGTCTTGCACCTCGGAACCCGCCCCGCGGCGCGCTTGACTTCCTTCGGATCGGAAGAAGGCCCCAGCGGGCACATGCTGTCGCTAAACGCACAACGCCGCTTTTGCTGCTGCGGCTGCCGCCTCCCGCCGTGGATGCTAAGCCCGCAGCGCCTACCGACTCAATGGCGCCACAGGCCCGCTGTGACGCATATCGCCTCGCCAGCCTCGTCTGCGCGTTTGCGGAATCTATAGCGCTGTACCACTGCTACCCGAATGCTGCAGCGACCGCGGGAGCCTGTTCCAGCAATTTACTGGCCCATCTCCACGAGCCTATAAAGTTATTGGGTGGCAACACGTTATTACGTATCAGACGGGGTACCATGTCCTTCCCGTTGAAGCGTATGAAAAGAATAACGTCTTCTTAGGGTCCTGTTCGACCGGTATTACATGCCTTGCCGTGGCTACTGTCTTGAAATGAATCGTGCTGTCGACGGTAAAGAGCGCCACTTTAAAGACGTGTGCATATTTTCCCCTCTGACCATGCCTGAGAGCACTACTGCCCCTGGGTACGCGTAACGTTTGTACATACATGCCACAGTTTTTGCTACGAGTTTGTGTTTGCGTATTGGTTGACCACCACCACCATTACACACACACACACACACACACACACACACACACACACACACACACACACGCACACGCACGCACACACGCACGCACGCACGCACGCACGCCGCCGGCTTTTCTAGAAATAAGACTAGTAATTATTTTAGCATTAAAAACCCGTGGCTGCAGCTCTTTAATGGCATGACCTGGCCTTTGTTTTGCTCCCCAGTGTTTCTGCAGGAAAGTTGCTGAGTCATAGCTCGTTATGTTCGAGCCTTACGTGTGGCTGTGTCGCAGCTATGATAAGACAGTCACGGTGGGACGTGCATTGCACTCGACGTATCAGATGTTGCACATATATTCCAACAACGTGACGCAAAGTTATGTGGCGCTCTCTCCAGGCTGCTCACTGCCGCCGTTTCCCAGAGTTCCCGGGATGATCGTGTGCGCGATCGACCGTACACTACTCAAACAAGGCATGTGCCATGGAGCCTTTATGCACGGTAAGCTGCTCCTTGTTCGAGGTTGATTAGGGACTCATGCATTCCCGACTTCCGAAGTTCCCTCCTCTCGTCTTTGTGTCTCCGATCGCGGGCGCGTGCGGCAAAAAAAGCTCAATGACGCTGCGCGTGACTCGTCTGTGGAACGGTCCCCGACTCGGCCCCCGGAGGACTCAGGATCAAGGAGCGTGAAACCCAAGTTCCGGCGCAGGGCATGCGCCTACGCTTCCGGTCCCGGTGTGACGCAGCCAAGGGTCTCGGATGCTCCGCTTGTCAAGCACTGAACGCATTGCCTATTTGCACTCGCACGGTGATGTGCATATACTACACACGTGATTACATTCTGCAATTAATCCAGTTTGAAGAACACTTCGCTATGTCATTTTTTATCCGGCTGCGACGACTGCACACTGGCGGCAGAGCAGCACTTTTCTCAACAGGAAAGGATCTAAAAGTCACCGTTAAAACGCCGAGAACGAAAATTCAAACCTGCGAAATGAAAGCCTGGCATTTCAGTCATCAGACCAACCATATACAGTTCGGTGAAAGTTATCCGCGGGTCTCTATGACCGTCGCCTGGAGTACTTAAATGTGCTCAAAAACCTTGAGAAGCAGTGCGAGATGCATTCCCTTTTCAACGACGCTGCCTTCGCAAATCTTCTTTTTTTCCGAATAAGGGCTTGTAGTAAAATAACTAACGGCAATCGAATTTTACAGTTTGCCCTCTAACCTATTTATTTAAACTTAGAAAATTAAGGCTTAAAGCAGAAGAAACGGGCTTGGACAGGGCATTTTATGCGAAGGCAAGATAACCGCTGGTCCGTAATGGCCACGGAGTGGATTCCAAGGGAAGGCAAGCGTAGCAGGGGCTGGCAGAAAGTTAGTTGAGAGGATGATATCAAGCAGTTTGCGGGGTTACGGTAGCCGCAGCTGGCAAAGAGATATTGAAGACACATGGGAGGAGCCTTTGCCCTGCAGTGGGCGTAGTCAGGCTGATGATGATGATGATGAGCAGTTGTCACTGTGTGCAACACGTCGAGGGCATTCACTGGTTCGCTCAGTTTCTGGACCCGCTGTGGTACAGAATCACTGTGTCGAAGCAGTGTGCGTTTCTCTACAAGTTTTGAAGCGAAAAGCTTCACTAGGCTCGTCAACAACGCGCTTAGCGTGAGCCACCCCTTGGCGCCGCCGCGGCGCGCCCTTCCTCCTCCTCGCCACCCCCTCCGTTCTCTTCCTCGCCACCGGTTTACCCTTCGCCGCACCGCTCGAGTTCATCACCCATTTTTTGGGTATTCGGCGAATGCCACTGGCCCCTAAAATGCTGTCGCTCGCATTTCAGGGTGAAACCCGAACTATCGCTACAGATGTGGTCCAACACCGATGAGCAATGGCCCGGGTGGCCTTAGTGAGAATTATATACGGCGGGGGGCATCCGCTGGAAGCATGCATTAGAATGAACGTATTGGAAGACAGTTTTTAGAGCGCCAGCGGCGCCAAGAAGGTTTGCATTTCCGATTGGAAGAATGGTTGGTTGGTTGGTTTATGGGGGTTAACGTCCCAAAGCGACTAAGGCTATGAGAGACGCCGTAGTGGGGTTCTTTAACGTGCACTGACATCGCACAGTACACAGGCCTCTAGAATTTCTCCTCCAAAGAAATTCAACCGCCGCGGCCGGGATCGAACCCGCGTCTTTCGGGTCAGCAGCCGAGCACCATAAACACTGAGCCACCGCGGCGGCAGAATGGATGGCAACTAACTAACATTACAATGCAGTGGCATCACATCACACAGTATACAATGGCGGTTCACGAATCGCACGAATGCGCCACAGCATTATACCGAATCCTTGTCTCTTGCTTGGGCAATAAGGAGGAAATGGCGTGGGATATTGTCTGGCTTTGGCGAGCTCTTGAGCGGGCGCTCGGGGCCAAACTCCGCCGCGTAAGAACTCACACTACATAGCTCGTTTAGCTTCAGGAGTGCTGCATGGAAGTATGCCGAGGCAGGGTGATTTGGTCCGTTTGGCGCGTGCGCTAGTTAGGCCTAATGGAGGCTCTTTAGGCACGGTCGCTCCCCTCCCGACCGCCGCGGGCCGGAAGGAAGGAGCCGTAGTGAGTTACGGCAGCGACAACCGTCACTGCCTCGGCCACTGCTGTCTTCTATCGTTGGGACGTCGACAAATGAGGGGTGCAGGCGCGTGTGCACCCGATGAGAGGTCGCCGAAAGGACCGAACGGGACACGCGGTTTTACGAGCGGACGGGAACGCTGCCCAAATTCGGGCTGGGCAGCAGAGCTCTTGTCTTTTTTTTTTCCAGTATATGCATGTCAAGCCGGAGCCTATGGCTGTTCGGACTTCGGTACGTGCAGGGCTTGTTTGTAAGAAAGCACTCACTTCGACTAGCGCATGTGGGATTCCGGTAGTGCAGGCATACGCGCGTGTTTCAATGAGGTGACTGAAAATTCTTTAGACTATATTCACTCTTCACGCAGTGAAGTTGGCGTGCCACTGAAAAATTAGTGGTTAAATTTGTTTGCTAGCTGGCGAGTACATGCCGCTTTGCAATGAACTGAGTCGCCCCCTTCGTTTAGGCTGTTCCACGTGGCTGCTTGTAATTGTATTTCTAGGTTCTGGTAAAAAAATCTAGCCCCGGAAGAGGGTGAAAGGTAGTATATTAAAATCAGATGTGCAGACAACTGATGCAGTTGATGCAGCAGCCTTTGGTAGATATTATTGTGGACATGCATAGCATATTAAAGTGTATCCGTCCAAAAGCGCTCTATCTAAAACGGAGCTCAGATCCTTGCTCTGGCTTATTTCTGCAAAAGCAAAAAACAAATGCCTCACCTGAAGGTCGTGCTCGGCTTCGGTACGAACCTCCGAATCTTACTGTTTCGCTGCTTCTGTCTTCTCAAAAACTTCCGGATCCCGTGGTTCAGGCGAGTTATTAACATACATGCCAAGCGCAACTTGATTCCAATACGAAGCTCCTACGTGATTTCAAGTACTTACAACGTCTGCACAAAAGTCAACTGTCGAACTAAGAGTGTCATACATTCGTCGCACGCTGCGATGCGAACGCCAGCTACTCCATGCATCCTCGCTGCTGCATCGTATCTTATGAATTGATTCAGCTCATATCCCGAGGAGACTGTAGCTATGAGCACTATATTTGGTCTCGGGTGCTTTGCATGCTTAAAAGCAGCGCGTCCGTGCAGAATTCGGTGCGCTCTAGAGGCAGCGCTGGATGACTTGTGCGTCCGCTTTCGGCGCAATGACCGTACACCGCGTACGCCCCATCGGGCGCACGAGTACGCCGTCGTCCTTTGCGCCCCAATGGGGTGCATACAAAATGAAGTGTCGACCTCTCGACAGAGGGTGGCCAACATGGGGGAACGCCGAAGATTTCTCATACCCTAGTCAGCCAAAGCACGCGTCGCTCACACAGACACAACACAAGGGGCTGCTCGTTAGTGCCGTGCACCATGCGCAGTTGTCTGCAGCGTTGCTCGCGCTGCATGTTCATCAACAACGGGGTGGGGCATCTTGGGAGCGACCCACTTCAGCCTCTTGTGGTGACAGTCCGAATGCAGTGGTCTTTGTTTAACGCCATAGCATTAGGAGAGCCATGAAGGCGAAAACTGTACGGTGGCGTCGACTTCTCTGCGTTTCTCGAAAGAAACGGAATATATTGACGAAAAAAAAACAAAAAAAAACTCAGAATTGGAATAGACTCAGAACTGGAATAGATTGGCGGGTGAAAGAGGCATGCCGTAGCGTTACCTCCGTATCAATCCAATTTATCGCCCCCTAGATTTCTTATTTCTCCTTTTTTTCGTTTCTGAAGGCAATACAGTCGGAATGCGCCGTGGTCTGTAAGGAGAGGCGTACGTTGGACTAAAACTGGCACCAGTTTATCGTTTAAAGGCTGCACAGAAATCCCAGCGAACCACTTTCTTCCATCTGTAGCTGGAATACTTCCACAACGGGCAACCTGGAAAAAAAAAAAAACACGCGACTGACCGAAACCAGGATTCCGTAAAAAAAAAAAATACATATTGTCACGCGCTTTCACAGAACATCGACGGAAGCAGCAGAAGATCAACGGTGGGACTGACCGGTAGAGGAAAAAAAAGAGGAAGAGAAGAAGGACGCTTGTAGGCTTCGTCGTCGTCCTGCTTCTACCGATCCTCTCTGTAAATAAATCTCCGTGCGTGCTATAAGCACGTGCAACTGTACAAGCAGAAAAAATAAAACCTGAAATGGCGTCCCCGTAATGTGACACGAGTTGCAGCGTCAGCTGTGTTTATCAGGGGGATACATGGAAGAATGTGAATTCGGGGTTGAGTTCTGAGTTTTTTTTTAAACTAAAGCTGACAGCCGAACGTGTAATATGACTCACTGACAATTATTGGGTGACCTGACAATTAACTGGTCACGTGACCTTGCCATCGATGATAATTTCATGTGATCTACTATGACGATATCGCGGCGGGATCTGGCTGTAACAGCTGAGGCTCTACAGCAAAAAAAAAAAAAAATCTCGACACCGAGAGCCAGTTTCACACGCGCATGCTTTCTCTTCGAGACAGAGTTGGAAATGCCACAGCCAGCCATAGCCAACTTGGGAGTTGCTTGACACCGTCCTACCAAAGCACCGATGCGCTTTGCTGCGCATGTTGCCCCATGTCTATCGCACATTAAAACAGAAAGGACAAAAGTGGAAAAAGCAGAACAAAACACCGCACCGAATAATAGCATCAGGACAATATGTAGCCTCGCGCTGCTTCCTCAAGCGGCGTTGTGCCAGCTTATGTCCTCTGCATTGTTAAGTGGGTAGGTCATCTGAGTTGTGTTGTGCAGCACAGTGCAGAGCACCTAACTGCGTCACCATGGCTGAAAGAAGCTTGCCTATATCTCAGGATAAGAATGGCAAGAATTACTAATGTCGGTTTTGAGGACACTCAATCGAATGCGCATGCCATATCCTGGCTGTGCGCTAAGCTTTCAAGATCAATCAATCAATCAATCAATCAATCAATCAATCAATCAATCAATCAATCAATCAATCAATCAATCAATCAATCACGGACTTGTTACAGTGGAAAGAAGCGACTCCGAAGTGTTTGCGTTTACAACTTTAAGAAAATGACTATTTTTAATACAAAATGAGGGGCCTGCAAGCACCACTCCACCACAATAACAATAAATTATGCACAAAATAACCGTGCAGGCTAAATGTTCGTGCTCTCGCCCCTTATGTAGGTTTCTTCACTTTATTTTTTTTTTATATAATGCGCAGGCTTTTCAAGCACTTCGAGAATGATACACGTTGCTGAATACTACCAGATTTGAAGCTGAAATGCAATAAATAATTATTCCATAGGATGCTACGGTTAGAATACTCGCGTAATATACTTATAACGTTAAAATCTACTTCTGAACGCTTTGGGAATGCATTTTTAAAGAGAGCGATAAATAAATTTGTCGTCAAACAACACCCTCAGTAAAACACACCTTCAGGAGGGTACGCCAGTGTCCTTTCAGCGCCTGTCACCAGCAAAATGAGCCGCTCGCAGTGGTGTGACTACCATTCCTTATCCTCGCGCAATCTGCAGTGACACGTTGCAGACGGAGAACGTTGTGCAAAAGCTGACCATACGCAGTTTGTGCACAGTAAGAGAGCGTCAGCCGACTCGCACGACAGATTGAGAGATAGTGTGGATGCTTGGTGAGAACACTGCGGCTAAATCCCGAAATACCCGGTGTCGAAGGACGTGGACGCTACGAATCTCCTCCTGGACTGCACCGAACTTGTGCAGTGCGGTCGGAAGAAGAAAGCGAGAACGGCGACTGAAAGAGCTTTGGGGTCTCAGAGGATCGTTGGAGGCAACGCCGCCTTGTGAGGCGGCGTGCGTGCGTGCGTGAGTCACGTTGAGCGCGCTTCCGGTGGTCAACTTCCGGTTAGGGAAGTCGGGCTGGGCTGCTGGAGCCCCGGCTGTATGCGGACGATACGCGCTCGGTCTCCACTTCATGTGCGTGCGTGCGTAAAAGGGCCCCCCGGAGCCGGACCGCACGCACTCCCGGCCCGGTCGGTCTCCGAGGGGCTCGGCTATGCTTTGGAGGCCGCAACGAGCGGCCCGCGAGTGCGCTCACCCATCCATACGCACAGACGGCGGGCCGCCGAAGGAGACCACTGCGAAGAGTGGCTACGCGAATGGAGGGATGAGGAAACTGCGTACACGGAGGGGAAGGTTGCCGGTTTGTACTCTGGCACAAGCTCATAGCTGTAGTTGAAAGTGTAGGAAGATAAAGGGAAGGAACGGGTTCTTTAAACGCGGCCGGGCCGGGCCGGGCCAACCTTGAACCGGTAACATCGAGCTCATGTTAATAACGCTACTGTTAAGGCGAAGGTTCACGGCCTCTGCATAGTAGTAATCACCGTGAACATCCAGCGCCTGCGATCGTGACTCTCCGGGCACATATTCCGCGCCTCGCGCCATGCGCTAACTTCGTCGTCCTTCGGTGGGACGCGGGGTCGAAAAAAGACGCAGCCGAACGCCTTGAAATGCGATCATGTGACATCCCTGTGCACATAGCACATGGCAAAGCAAGTGCGAAAATTGCAAAACTGGGTTCAGTTATATCGCTGACCATCCTCATTAACACGGTTGTAATCGCGATTAAATTGTCTGTTGATTGTACTTTTTTCACTGAGTCGAACGTCTTAGCTTAATTTTATCTTTCGGAGATTTTGATGCAGCAAAAATTAAGGATCTAAGAATATGACGGCATTTCTTTATGCTACAGTTTGGACTACCAGAAGCCTGGTAGGTTAGGCTCATTGCCGAAATCTGATCACATGTCCTCTGTCTTTAAAGGTCGTATTGCGTGAATAGCATGCAGAATATTTTTGTGCTGTTTGGGGAAGGGATTCAGTCAATTTCATTTAGACATGACATAAAAATTCAGTGCCACTGATCTTTACGTCTAAAGGCCGAGAATTTTCAGATCGCCAAATCACTTTCACACACAGTGTTGACGAAGGTGCTTTGTAATCAAGGGCAGGAGCACAGGAAGTATCTGATAGTAGCCTTTTCGCTGATGAAAAACAACGCGTTGGCAAGCAAGAGTTTGAGAAGTATTGATGAGGATGCTATGAAGAGAAACCTGAATTCTATGCTTGGAAATATCTTTGAACTAGGTACGAACCGAGACGCTCGCATGCCGTCATCTAATGAGCGGGTTTCGTGTGTGTGTGTGTGTGTGTGTGTGTGTGTGTGTGTGTGTGTGTGTGTGTGTGTGTGTGTGTGTGTGTGTGTGTGTGTGTGTGTGTGTGTGTGTACTCCGCCATAGGAGAAAGAAAGCGTGTAGAAGTACACCGTACAAGGGATCAACTTACAGAAGAAAAAAACGCGGCTCTCTCTGTAATGACGTCTCGAATTCTGCGTACATCACGAATTAGTCATAACAACAAGAACAATAATACTAATGATAGTAACAATAACAAAAGATGTCTTGGTGATGGAATAGTTCAAGAAAATTTTAAAAATGCAAAAGAAAGGAACTAAGAAGCCGTTGTACTCGGTCGTCAGCGCATTATCTATTAATGAACGGACCTCATTAGATAAGGCTGCGCCCAGCTTTATAACGCTGTCGCTGGGATATAGCTCAGCGACTGGACGTGTGTTAACGGAACCTGGTGTCTCTGAGAACAAGGAACTTCAAAGGGGGAAAAAGTAGCTGCTGTGGCTTGTGAATCGTTCAGGAAGCTGATTAGGAGGTTTCATTATACGCCACCGGAAAGATATTGCTTTTTCCCACTTAACCGAGGTTACGTTTCCACTGGACTTGTTCGGTGGGCTATGAAAGAGAGAAACGCTCGGCGTGCATCTCTTGCTGGCCGCTGCCATGCCCTTAAAATTTTAATTTCGTTGACATCGAGTTACGACTAGTATTCGCTGACATTGCTACGTGCACAAGAAAATTTTTTGAGTGAACGCTAGCGACACATTTTGTGCAACTGGCCATTCTCTAGAAAGAAATGCAGCGTGAAATAGAATACACAAGTCCTTCTTAGCATTTCCAAGGACTCATTGGATGCATCCCAAAAAAAAAGTACTACATTTAGGTTTGCGCACTGACTACCAGTTCCGACTGCACGCGATGACGCCGACGCCCGCTCCTCAGAAGCGGCCGCTCGAAGAACCGCACCGCAGCCGCGTACGCGCGTCCACGGAGCACGCCCGGCGTTCATACATGCTTTCGCAGCCGCCTCGGTACGCACGCACAGCTTGCTCGTATCACCAGAGGAGCGCGCAAATGCTGCTGCGACGGGAGGGGGAGGCAGGGGAAGGTCCTTTGATGTCGGGATTGAGTCCATTAGCGTGGGTTAGCGGGGGGATGTCCCGCTGATGGGTCATTAATAACGATTTCGTACAGTGGCTCCTCTCGGGGCGCTCGTGCCGCCGCGCCGCAGTGGCGGGGTGTACGGCGAATGTTACGTGTCCGCAGCCGCCTCGCCCTGTGTCCCCGCGTCGCGTTGCATCGCGCGCCTTGCAGGACGTGACGGCCGCCGCGATAAGTTGATTCTGGCAGGCCGCTCCCTCCCTCCCCTCTGTACACACGCGAGCGTACACGCAGCGCGCGGGGCGGGCTGCTGCGGCGTTGCGAGGTAAAGTGGCTGGGGGTTCGCGGGGGGCCGGTGTGTGTCGCGGCTTGCCTCAATGAATGTCAAGTGCCTACTGCCCCGCTTTCCCATTGTCTCGTTTTCGCTCACCCCACCTTTCGCCTCACTTCTATTTTCGTTCTTCACTCCTGCGACCGTGAGCCGACCGTCACGGGGTTTTCATATTTTGCTGCATCTATTGCCCGCCCTACTCCCCCCCCCCCCCCCTTTTTTTTCCTTTTTCGGGGCCGATTATGAAAGGCCATGGGTCGCCTAAATGGATCCATTCTGCCCAACGTGTACGCGAGGCGCTGACATTTCGACACAATTTATGCGTCTCTTCCTCATTTTCGCACCTGTTTCGTCTTTTACTCTGTTTTCTTTCATAAGCAGAAAGGGAGGATTTTCCGGGGTCGTTCTGTGCTCTGTGTACACCGTGTAACGCCCAACCTCAGCTCGTTAGCCGTGCGGAAGGGACTTGTACCGTTGTTCTTCGACTCATAAAGCAAAATCCTTGTTCTACGATGACGTTCGACTGTTTCTTAAGTCTCCATTCGCTGCAGTCAATAGTAGATCACGGAGAACAGGTAGGTACAGACAGAAATGGCCCAAGTAGCTAGCTTGCGACATCATTTCTCCGCAGCTATGCATCATGTAATGAGAGTGCTACTTAACTGATACCTATACTGTTAGACTTGGTGCACCGCAGTCGGTAGGACGTGGTTCAATGAAAAACCAACCAGAGCATTAGCAGGAGATGTAGATGGTAATGGCACTGAAGATGACGAAACGACGCAAAAGACCACCTTTGATTTTCAGGAGTTTGCATAATAGGGGGTGGCAGCAGACGAGCAGTCGGCACACGACGTGGTGTCTCGTGCGAGCTTGGCGTCACTCTGCACGCGCAGAGGAATAGGAGGAACCGCGCATGCGCAATCGCACCCAGAACATTCAGTATACTGAAACGGCAAGAGTATTTCTGCCTCCTTTAGTTCTCAGATCAGCAGGAAGGGCTCACTCCACGGAGGCTCTAAATTAAATTGTAATCGATTTCATGACTATGATGTACGTTGCAGGATTAGGCGCGGCAGTTGAATTTCACGTGTGGTTTCAAGCTAAGGAGGTCGAAGCCACATGTGGGGCTGCTGTCATCTCGGCACTCGCATATCGCGAATTCCCACGACGATTTGTCTACATCGAATCAGCCCACGTGCAGCTGGCCGATGCAACAGTGTCTCTTTGACACGTGGCCCGCGGGCAAGAACCGCGTTTCGGCAATTCGTGTGGGTCTGGGCGGAAGTTCGAGGGCACCAATGCAATGCCATTTTGACCAGCAGGAAGGGGGTCAAGGTGACAAAAGCTGCACTTTAGTTCGTCAGTTATTTGGTATGGTATACGCGGGTTTCACGCCCCAAAGCTACTCAGGCTATTACGAACGCCGTAGAGAGGGACTTCCGATATTTGGACCACCTGGAGTTTTTTGACGTACACTTACATCGCAAAGTACACGGGCCTCTAGCATTCCGCCTCCATCGAAATGCGACCGACGCGGCCGGGATGGAACCCGAGTCCTTTGGGTCAGCAGCCGAGTACCATAATCACTGAGCCACCATGGCGGATTTCTTTGGTATGGGGACGCCATTAAAGATATATCAAGTTTAACTGGCAGTAGTAAAACACCTTATTTCAAAACACAAATAAAGTGCTCAAAATCTGTTCCGTCTGCCACACCAGGCCGAGCTGATCCTCTTGACGATAACAAGCCAATCAGATATGCCAAGAGAGGACTGAAGATGCGGTATGGAGGTAGAATGGGGACTGAAGGGACAATTGTGACAACAGCTGATTTGTCGTGCTGAAATTTCAAAACAGCGCACAACTACGACAATTGGTTATGAAGGATACACACACACTGGTATCAACTCGCCGTCTCTCTTCCTCATCTCGGCTGGCCTATGTACAGTCGCGGGTAAAAAAGATTAGCACACATGACGGAACACCAGAGCGCCGGAATGACAACGCGTGGCGCTGCGGGTGGCGAAGAGGCTGATAACGAGAGTGCCGGGCCGTTCCCATTCTACGGTATTAGGGGGGTTCAGCGGACTGCCACTGAAAGCAAAATTACTGGCTAAAAGCAGCGCTATCATCTATTGTTCCCGCGAGTTCCTTTTGACAAACCATCGCGGACGTAAGAAAACAGTAATAAAAAGAAGCTATCTTTGCTCATGATAACCGAGCCAAAATAAATGCCGCAAGCACAGTCATGTAGGGTCGGCACTTCAACGCTCGGGCGGTGCACGCTTGATAAAGGTTACTTCATGCTGCCCCCCCCCCCCCCCCCCCCCCCCCCCACCCTACCCCGCTGCAGACTTGGAAACGGCCCGTTAGGTAGGTCTGCGTACCGCAGCGCCGCGTGGTGAGATATACGAATTCTGATCGCCAATGATCTGTGCTAATATTTTTTGCTCGCGACTGTACGGGATATTTTGGATTTCCGCACTTTTGAACAATCCATTAAACAATCTATTAACTGCTCATCTCGCACTATCGTTGCGTGTTAGATATTGGGAAATAGTATTGTGCAGCCCCACAATACAGATTAGTGGTTCAATTTTTATTATTATAACTACTACTGCAGCGACTACCACTGGTACCCCCACTAGTACCGACCCACTGACTTAGCTAGTGCTAGCGTAGGTCAGCACTAGGTACTACTACTAGTACTGACACTACCACTGGTACTGGAAATACTAAATGCATGAATATATTTATGTGCGCTGATAGAAAATGCACTTCCGACCACTCTTTCATTGTCACTGTGCACAGAAAAATGGTAGAATATGCAGAGTAAAAACACCTTTCAGAGATTAGCCTGTGCCCAGAGGAGAGCCTGCATTACTGGCTGGGTTATTCGATCTCGATGAACCTTGCAAGAATATGCACCCGTTCGCGGAAGCTGAGCGCGAACGATTTCGAGCTTACGGTTGCGTTGCACTTCTGATGTTACTTTATTCAGGACACGCGTTTATGAGCGCCAGTGCTTTTTTGCGCAATTAGCCACGAAGAGCAGTTATGCTCGCATTGCACTTCTGTTAGAACCTGGAGCGCTGACGAGCGTATAGAATGGAAGCAAACAGTGGGTTCATGCTTTCACGCATATCCAATATTTTCGGACAAAAATTTTGAAAATCGGAAAATTGTAAGATACTGTTACCGAAATATTGAAGGTAATGGCCCATTCTTCTGACATGTAACAAAATCTTCCTTTTAAAGTGTTTCCATCGATAGCGTCGAACAGTAAAGGCTGCCATAGAAAACCAACGGAGAACACTTTTGACGACAGCAAAAACGTTTGTAGACAAAAAAATACAAGACTGCCGTCGGATGATCTGCGGATATATTGATTGTTAGAGTGAAATCTTGCATTATATGGAAAAACTGCGTTCATGAACGGTTTCCTGCTCAAAAATGCTTTTGTCCAGAATTGTTGGGTATGATGATTAAAGGGGGGACTAGGTTTGTCATTTCAGCGGCGCCGTCTTTCATAGAAGGAACAATAAATGTCACAATGTAAAGGAACTGGAGGAGTATTGTGGTTCAGGGGAAGTTGACCCCGGCTGATCCGTGGTGGAAGTGTTTATTTGGAAAATTGCATTCCTGAAATGCCTTGACTCAAAACTGAGACGCTTCCGGAGATTCATTACTGCATTACTGCAGCTAATCGATACCAAAGATGAATTCATCGACTGTAGCTATTATGTGTTGCACCACCTGTGTGGCCCTGACTGGCACACAATAGATTTTGTGTTTATTACAGCTTAAAATACACCTTTACAGCTTTGAAAAGAGCATTGTTTTCGTAACTGGTATTATTAATACTCTTTCTTTTGCCGCAGTACCACTGGACTGAGCCGTTAAGCTAAGCGGCGCACGCAGCAATAAAACCAAGGCTTTATGAAGAATAAAGGCTAGAAATTCGTCTTGATGGGCCACCTGATGTGTTTCCGCTAATCACTGACTTAGTTTCCTTTCGCCGACCAATTACGGCTCGTTAGGCTAGGATGGGATCGTTCTTGGTATGGATTTTAATGCGTTTCTGCTGAAGCGTTCACGACATGTCTAAACAGGACAGAAAGGGTGAAAGCAAATACCTCTATGTCTGTTTAACTGCGCTGCGTGTTGGAACCATCATTTATTGCGCACTGCAAGCGACATCGACCCACGTTTACTGAAAAACATTTTATTTTCTTCAATTCTACTGGGTAAATCATAACCAAATTTGAAAGACATATTCCTTATTATTTGACGAACCTTGTATGTCGAGGCCAGATATATTAAGCCCGAAAATTTACAGATTATCCCTTTGAAAATCCTGTCTAAAAGCATACAGAAGTTGCCCAGTATATCAAACCGAAATTTGCCCGGACATTCGATATACCGAACTTCGCGCCGCTGTCCTGCAAGTGACGCTTCTCCTTACGGTGCTCCTCTATCACTTTTCCCGCCGTCTGCGCGGCCTTGGGCACTTGCTGGCAGCGCTAGCGCGGTGAAACCGAGTACACGGTCTCGCGTGTACAAACAAAATCTAGAAAATATTTTTTTTTTATCAAAATCAATTTTTTCTTCCCGCATCTCCCTTTAAAGATTGAAAATGTCACTCATAAATTTACAAAACGGTTAAAAGTAAACAAAAGAGAAAAGAAAAATTACCGAAGACACTTTGGAAATTCTAAAGTGTGCTTGGCGAAAGCCTTGTGGTCAACCCACTGCTGCTTCCCCGAACCGCTTGGCGCGGAATCACTGGACCGATTCGGAGCCATGCGTCTCACTCATTCGAATGCAACGAGACGTCTGGCGAAGGAGCGGCAATGCAGCTATCCAACGCCGACGCGCGCACGTTCGTTCTACCTCTACTGTGTAACGTCACGGTTGCTATGCACAGCTGTGCACCCACCGGCGCGCTGGTTGCTAAGGAGGGGAGGAAGTTGCGCCGCTGCGCGGAGGAGAGGCCGCAGTTGGCACGATTCCAGCGCGCGGACGGACACCGCGAGCATGAGCCATTAAAGGCTTTCGCCTTAAAATTAAGGCAAACAAATTATTACGGGAGATTAAATTCCCTGTGACTGTTTTGAGTCAAGGCAGCTGGTCTCCTAGAGCGTCCCACTCTTTCTGATACTGTTCGCCATCGCAATGTAATGCACGTGCTTCTAAGCTTCCGAAATTAAGGCAACACTTTAATGCTGTCTTAATACATGCAGCATTTGGAAGCCCTGACTTGATAGTACAGCTGAGTAAAAGTGAAAGCTCATTATGCGTTTGTTACCTTGGCCAGCAAAGAGCTCCCGTAAAGCAATGATTTTTTATTTCCCGTGCAGTCAGCATGTACGCCTAGCTACTTCGTACAAAGAACGCTACTTATAGAACGGCATTGCACGTGGGTCGCAGCTTCCGTTCAGAACACTCACATGCTCAGCCAGGGACATCACGATAGCTGAGCACATAGTTCGATGCTGGAGGGCGCTGGAGGGCGCCGGTTCGGTCGCATTCATTATGCGCTGTACTGTGAGTATGAACGAGTTTGGAGTTGAGACATGGGGTACTCAAGGTTCATCACTCTAGGAAACTGATGCACATCAGAAATACGTGACACATTTGAAATCGACTGGGGCGGGGTGGAGCGCGGCGTCATCAGTAGATGCAACTCTCGTTTAGGGCACAAACTTCGTGCACATTGGAGGTGTTTTTGAGAGATATGGTAGATTCCTTCCTGGGAAGATGAAGTCATAATTATGTCTTGCTACAGCTGCTCTGTTTAGAGCCTGGAGCAATGCACACACGCTGTTAGGCTACATCATATCAGCCCATATAAAAGAGACTCTTCAAATGGTGCGGGAACAACATGAGCTAAAGGTTCACCAGTTCACCGCACGCCTGCCCAGACATTTCAGTTGCACAGAGAAAAAAAAAATTCAGGGGGCACTTTGACTGTCTGAAGTGCGTAGGGAGAAAGCGTTTTCCGCACCACTTTGCCTATGTGCCAGTGGTGACGTCACCACTGGATGACGTCACACATAGTTGATGACGAAGTAATGACAAATTACTAATTGATGACTAATTACTGATTAATGACTAAGTCCTAATTGACTGCTAATTTATGGCGCTTAAGCTTCGCCTTTAGGAGTGGAACGCGACAGCGTTTTGTAGCGCTGCCAGGTAGTCCACGGAACGCCACCACCCGTTCGGCGCGATGCCTTGCCCTTTGAACGCAACGCTTTTTAGGAAAGGAAATGGCGCAGTAATTCTCTGTCATCTCGGTGGACACCTGAACCGCGCCGTACAGGAAGGGAGGAATTGGGAGTGAAAGAAGAAAGAGAAAGAGGGCCGTAATGAAGAAACTGAAAATTGTATTTGAGGAAAGGAGTAACTGTCTCACATATCTCGGTGGACCCCCGTCAAAACGCGGATACATCTGCGGACACGGCTGCCGACACGGCTGCTAACGACAGTATGAGGCATTAAAGGCTTTCGTCTTAATATATCAGTGCAAACTTTCTGCTAACATGCTTGCGCGCGGGGAACTCATTCGACAGATGTGCGCGAAAGTGCACGCCCGCCGGCTGTGTTATCTCTGCGGAATAGAGTATCGCGGAGGGCGTAGAACTATTTCATGTACAGTTTTTAAATATCTCTCCATCCCCTGTCCTTGCCTACACTCGCTCCCGTCTTTCTTTAACCCTCACTGTCCTATTCCTATCCATTTTATTTCCGCTAGCTGCAGCTCAGGCGCTTCTGGATAGGATGGCAGACTCCGCGGCCAGCAAAAATCTAACCACCAACACCCAACGCTACAGAATGGGACGAGCCAAATACTTACGTGCAGACCCCTCGTTAGACAAAGGTAAGGCAGCAAAATGGTGTTGTCTGCAGGCAAACACTTGTACGAACCCAGTTGCTTGCAGCCATTACTATCCGGGGCAGTACACTGATAGGTGTAGGTCATGCAAGGACAGATGTGATCTCAACCATATGATATGGGGATGCCCAAAGGCGCCCCCTGAAGGCCTTAATATTAGGATGCTAGAACGATAGGAAACCCTACAACTCAGCTCTGACCCAGAGACCCAAATACGGATCGTCCGGACTGGCCGACGATCCGTATTTGGGACTCCTTGCCGTCGTTTAGGCTAGCTAGGTGTCCTAAACTTTATTGTCCAACCGATGCAAAGAGTCCGTCCGTCCGTCCGTCCGTCCGTCCGTCCGTCCATCCATCTTTTGTTTCTCTTCCTTCCTTCCTTCCTTCCTTCCTTCCTTCCTTCCTTCCTTCCTTCCTTCCTTCCTTCCTTCCTTCCTTCCTTCCTTCCTTCCTTCCTTCCTTCCTTCCTTCCTTCCTTCCTTCCTTCCTTCCTTCCTTCCTTCCTTCCTTCCTTCCTTCCTTCCTTCCTTCCTTCCTTCCTTCCTTCCTTCCTTCCTTCCTTCCTTCCTTCCTTCCTTCCTTCCTTCCTTCCTTCCTTCCTTCCTTCCTTCCTTCCTTCCTTCCTTCCTTCCTTCCTTCCTTCCTTCCTTCCTTCCTTCCTTCCTTCCTTCCTTCCTTCCTTCCTTCCTTCCTTCCTTCCTTCCTTCCTTCCTTCCTTCCTTCCTTCCTTCCTTCCTTCCTTCCTTCCTTCCTTCCTTCCTTCCTTCCTTCCTTCCTTCCTTCCTTCCTTCCTTCCTTTTGTATGTTATTTTTCAATAAATCGATAATAATAAAACTGCCATGTTCTCCTCCTCACTAAAGAGGATGTTATTTTTGAGAATACGGAAACCGCAGTCAAGTGGTCGAGGCAGCCCTGGGATTGTTGTTGCTGTTGGCAGCGGCTATTTGTTAACAAAAATAAAAATGGAAGGAAAAGATGTTGCTAGCCGCGGCATCTGCCATCGAAACCTGAAGCACCTGAGCTGCGGCTAGAGGGAATAAAAGGACAGGGAGAGAGAAAGAAAGGGGGCAGCGATAGTAAGAAATGATAGGGTTAGGGAGGCAATATACACTATGTGGGATTGGATTGACTTATGCAGAATGGGGAGGATTGGACGGCCCCACACTCATCACTAACAATTCTTCGTCGCGAGGAGGGCGGATAGTGCGATTTAGAGCACTGCACGGGCCTGAATTTGAGGCCCGAGCCCGGCCCGGGCCCGCGACCTGAAGCCCGAGCCCGGCCCAGGCCCGCGGCTTCAAGCCCGGGCCCGGCCCGGGCCCGCTAAATTATCGCTCTAGTGAGCCCGGCCCGGCCCGGGAATCCCGGAGTGAAGCCCAGCCCGGGCCCGGCCCGGCCCGGCCCGTTTGAGCAAGTAGACTGCTACTACACCGATAAGGAACTGGCCGACGAAGGTTCTGAAACCGCAGTTTGGCTTAAAGAAAGTTGGTTCTTTTTAACCCAGAAGGAAGTGATGAAGAGTAGTTCACGGCAGGCCCGTCTTTTGGAGACTCGTGTAGATCTCGTGTAGGTGGGCAAAGATAAACTCTGAAGTTTGGAGAGTCAAATAAAAAGGGCGGCATACACGCGTATTGGTCTACTCTGCGTTCCCCCATGATTGTAATCAGTTATATTCTGCCGCCTGCGAAGTATAAATATTAAAGCTGCCTAGCAAGCAGTAGGATGACATTTTTTTTACTGAATGCGATCTCACAGGTTGAGCTCATAGCCGAGCTGGTCACCTTTCAGCAGAAACGAAAAGCTAAAAGGCTTGAGTATTTCATGGTAAGTGCTTGAAGACCATAAGCGTCCTAAACTAATTGTTCTTCCCTAATGCATTTCTAATAGTGTATAGGTATGTTTTGGGAACGCGAATGATCAATGGCCAATTAAGGCCCGTTGAATTTTACTCTTACTGCACCGCGGCGTGGAAATAAGGAAATAAATAAGTCAATGAATAAAGCTTAGTATTTTTCTCAGCGTGTACTATAACTGATAGCTCATCCGTGTCGCTGATACAATGCCACAGTTCTGCACTTCACTCTGCAATATTGAATGAAAAGTCGGACACCAGCCGTTTCTGTACGGACCGAAGCCTGGCTCGGGCCCGCAGCTTTAAGCCCGAGCCCGGCCCGGGCCCGCAACTTCAGGCCCGGGCCCGGCCCAGGCCCGGCAAAATAAATCATGTCCCGGCCCGGGCTTTTGGGCTGGCCCGAGCCCGTGCAGTGCACTAGTGCGATTGTTTTTCAAGTATATCTAGCGCAATTTCGTCGTATGCGTTTGAAATGCAAGCCTGCCGAAAATACAGGAAACTAGGGGTATCCGAAGACAGCCGAAAGAAGCGTAAGAAATTTGTTGAAGTAAAATAAATCCGCAAGACATTTTTTCTATCCTCGGCGGGCGCCATTTTAGAGAACGAATTATTTAAACAATGCGGAAAAGGCTAAGGCTAGAGCCAAAACCTGGTCACCTAACGCTGCCCCTTGTGGGCGGATTAGCAGGCCTTACTGCAGCCTCTGTACTTTGCTTACACGGTGCGTTCACACACCCTTAGTGAAAGGCCAACCACGATGGTGGCACTTGGGCGTTTGAGCGTCAGTTCAACGCCATCCCGCTCGGCTTTGCGTGTTTCATCTGCGACACCTTCACAGATGCTGCGAATTTCGTTGGCATAATCGTAAGCCTAGCTGCCTCATTCATCAGCAACGTATCGTACGGAGGTGCAGGTAAGCGGCCATGGCAGCTAGTGAAGAAAATCGCAGCATCTTAAATGGCGGCCTGGTAATTTCAAGGCAGTTCCTGGGTTCAAGATCAAAGTACTCATTTTGTATGGCTTGTAGACGCATGCAGCTGCAGTTTCGCACAAGCATCATTGTCTGCATAGATGGCACTACTTTTAACTTCCACTGACTACCATTCCCAGTCAAAAAGCACACAAAAAATGTTCTGTTGTCACAGGTATTCTTGGATTACTTGGGGTCATGAATTTGTTGCAGAGAAAGAAATTCTTCTGATATCCACTGTGCCTTCTCTGATACTACAACAGAACTAGCACTCTCGCTGTAACAGCATCTGCGCAATACTAAAAAAAAAAAAAAAATATGCGGTTACAAAGGGTGTACATTTTTTGTTGTTTTTTGCGGCGGAATCTGTCAGGTTGTCTTACCGTGCGTATGTGACAGTCACAGAGAACAGCTGTCCACATGGCGTGCTGAATATGACAGGACCCATCGTGCCATCAGCGTTTAGACGTTCCCATGAAAAATAGCAGTATTTATACCGTTTATAGTTCCCATCTCCCAGCATAAGACTAACATTAATGCCCTTGAAAGAATTCAGCGCAAAGCAGTTCGGTTTATATTTTCTAAATATCGCACCACTGACTCACCATCTGCTCTGTTGCTTCAACATAATATACAGTCCCTTGAAACTCGGCGTAGAATACTAAGGTTTACATTTCTCTTTCTATTGAAAACTAACAAACTGTCAATGACCCCGATTTGTATCTCCAACCGATAACGTCCAGGTCAACCAGAAACAGGCACACTGAATCGTTAAAACCTTACTTTGCCAGAACTAACATATTCAAATTCTCTTTTTTTCCCCGCACCATTAACGAGTGGAATCAGTTACCACCATCATCAACAGTTGATGTTGATGCCATTGAACAGGCCGTTCATTGATTTTTTTTTTTACTTGCCTTGTGCTTTTTGTTTTGTGCATTTTTGTATTGTGTTTATTGTGCCCCTCCTGCCAGGGCCCTTCACTGGGCCTGCAGTATGTCCTAAATAAATAAATAAATAAATAAATAAATAAATAAATAAATAAAGCGCCATCGAAGGTGAATAAAAGAGAAAAATTAAGCACGAACAAGACGCGTTTTCTTTACTTGTTCTTTGCTTAGATTTTAGAAACCGAAAAGCTACCGTCAGCATCTCGTTCTCTCTTCAAAGCACAGTGGGCCACTCGATCCCTCTTCGTGCAATTCACGCAGGAAATAGGCGCACATATGTATGCACGCTCAGAAGCAACATCCTCCGCCTACGAGTCCTCGACCTCCGGCCCGCCTCTTCTTTCTTTACACCAGGTAGCGCTTCTCAAACAGGGTCCGGCAGCGTTTCTCTCACGGCGAGTCACGACTTTCTTATGCAGAAACACGTACATGTACGCTGGCGTTGTGAGAGCCGGGTCGTCGGGACTGAATGGCGCGATCGGCGGCAACGGCCGCCACTTCGGTCACTATTATCGTTTTTTTCCTGCGCGCGCCGGGTGGGAAGAGGCGGCTCCTCTAGGACCTGAGTGCCTTTCACGGGTCCTCCTCCGGCTTGGGGTCATTCTTGGGCCGCTTACATAGTCGCTCTTTCAGCCGCCGCCTCTTCCCCGGCAGGCGGGCGCTGCAGTCCTGCCTGTGCGCTGGCGGGCCGACCGCGGCTGCCGTCTCTGTCATGCCGCTGGGCGACCGATGAGTTCTTGGCTCGCCTTGGGCTGCGAGATGCGGTATGCCGTATTTTCTGCCCTAGACCTGTTGTTCCTCGGTTCGCGTTAGAATCCTAGCTTGTAGCGACTAGGGCGCCTGAGGAAACGGTCTGAAGTGTTGTTAACGCTCGCGGTATTCGCAGCATGCGAGCCTAGATCTCTACATTTTCACCGTCATCAAGCTGCGGCCGTGGCGGCCAAGTGTCGAACCTGCGACACCGTGCAGTAGAACCTGAGAACCAACGAACCACCGTGGAGAAGACGTTTGGAACATATACGCGTTCAAAATGACATGGTTAAGCACGGAGCTTGGAATTGCTTTCTATTTGCCTTTTTATATTCATCTCCGAGATGAGTTAAGAAAGAGCATATGATTATACTTCCTGATAGTATGGGCAATCTGTTCTCGCACGCCGACGAAAGAGCGCGAGACAGCCAATCTATTTTGCGCACGGATCTCGGAATAGTCGGGGTGCAGTCAGCTAGCCCGCAGGTGATTGCGGTATACGCGTCGACACAGCAAGCAGTCCGTCGCAGCGGCGGCGACCCGAGTCGCTACCGCCGCTCGCCCTCCGCGTCGTTCGAAACGCGGCCCCTTTCATTGTGCGCCGGCACACACAGGCGGCGGAGGCCGCCGCCGCGACTATTATGCTTATTTGCGGGCGGTTTCGAGACGTCCAATTCGCGTACAGTTCGTATACTGCGGAGACAGCCGCTGCATGTGTGTACACTGCTCGCGTGCGTATATACTGCGCAAGCGGTCGCGGCCGTGCCTCTGTATACATACCCACCTTCGGTCCCTCTGTCGGGCGTTTCACTCTATCTGCGTGCGTCTGTGCTATCGACCGCGTGCGTGTCTTCGCGCGTGCGTACGCGCGTGCACATACGCAGACGCTCATACTCGGACCATTGGCGCGGTTCCTTTGTACGCGCATTCGGAAGGCGGCAGCTTGTGATGCAAAAGTGCGTCTCGTCGCGCTACCACGCGCTGCCGCGTGTTGCGCTTGTTCCGGCATGTTCATTCGCTGCTTGCCGAGTGACGGCGAAGCGCTGGCGACGGAGCGCGGTACATAGCGTGTCCGCCCAAAAGAAAGGTTGTTACCACGGGCAGCGCGGCCGGGTATACTTCGTTTCGTCGACACTGGTTGCGCGACTGTCGGCAGAGTGCGGTGGGCGCGGACTTCGAGATGGGCGTCAGTATCTTTGCGAATAAACCAAAGCCTGAGGCGCTAGTGTGCACTTCAAGGAAGAGGAAAGGTACGCGTATAGATTAGGGAGAAGAATGAACTGTTCCACGGATACGGTGAAGAATACCCGATACCCCACGCTCGTCAATTTCCGCACAAGAGCGCGGAGAAGCCTCGTCAAGTGACGGGGATCGCTCCTCGCTCTTCCTACCGCTGCAGCGGGGGACGCTGGCAAAAAGCGGTGCCGGACCTTCAAAGGTCCCGTCGTTAACATTTTCTCTCATGATTCGAGCGCGTATCGTCTCCTGACGGTACCTGCCTTCTCTGTGCCCGCATTTTTGTTCTCCTAGTGGAGACAGAACAGAATAAGATCGCCTGGAAATGTAAGTTCCAAAGCTCGTCTTCGTTCTGCCATTGTATGAAATTTTCAGCTGCTGTCAGAAAGTAAAAAAAAAAAAAATAGGAGCACAGCTTCATACATGAAACATATAGCGTCTTCTCCCGCCCTCTTCAATGATTTTATTGTGTTTTTTTATCGCGCCCCTTTGTACTACAGGCCCTTGTCGTACTAAACGCTGAAAACCATAGTGGTCATGGCTATACGACCGTCAGGACAAGAATTCTTAGTGGGTAGTTGCTAGCAGAAACGAGAGAAACTATCCAGTCCGAGCAGTTCAACTGAGAGATGAAGAAATAGGACAGCAACCGAGGAGCGAAAGCGTCGAGTCTAAACACAACAGAAAAAAATAAAAAGGTGTTTGCTTCCTTGCTGTTTTTAAAGAGTAGACGTTTAAGTCGAGAAAAAGACCAGACTGGGGAAGAGAATCGGTGTTTCACCCACTGTAAAAGGAAAAAATAAAGCATCAAAACCCTCCCAGTCCCTGCGCGCCCGCGCACCCGTGCACCTCCGTAGAAATGAGAGCAAAACGCAGTAGGGAGGGCTCTAAAGATCCCACAAAGGAAATGCAACGCGTAAACGTTTCTTCGAGACTCTTCAGCCCGTCGGTTGAATGCCTAATGCGCATACACAGAATGCACCTGGAAGTATACAGAGCCAACCTTTGTGCGTTGTCGCAGGAGGACTCGGAGTTTTAATCTTTTCGTTTTTTGGCCCCGACATGCAAGGGCAACTGCAGTATGCACATGCACACAATGCGAGAAATGCGCGCGTCGGTGAAGGAGCTTCAAAACGACTTCCGCCGCCCCCTAGGCTATTCCCTTTCCTGCCACGAAAACCGACCAACATGGCGAACTGAGAAAAGTACTTCAGCAGTCGCCCACGAACTTAAAGAAGCATTACAGACGATTTCACATGTCGTCCATTTGCATCCAGAAGGTACAGTTGAGAGTATGTAACCGGTGCTGACTGCGTATCGTCAGAACTTGAACTAATTTCTTCTTTTATCACTAGAGTATCCCCAGAATTAATAAGTTTGTATTTCCCACGATCGCGGTATACGACAGGGGAAATGATCCTTGGTTCCTCATAGTCTTGCGGTAAGCGACAGAAACCTACCTGCTTTTTTTTTTTTTGGGGGGGGGGGGGGGGGGGAGGGGGGGGTTAACGAACAGGATGGGTAGCGTGCTAGGCCAACATATACTGTGGCCAAGGTGACCAAGATGGCGCGTGCTTTAAGGTGGTTAAGATGACCCATAACAGTTCACGAGGGCGTCGATGTAGAGCTTCAGAGTTTTCGGCGCTTTTTCGATTTTTTAAAATGAAAAACAAAGGAGATATTCTGAGCACAGCAGGAAGATCTACTTGCGTCTAGTGCCTCTTAGTCTATAATGTACTCTCGTAATTACAATTCGCTTTAGTGTCCTGTAATATGAACGCGTTTTAAATGTCTTTCCGGTTCTGCCCCTGACGGGAATTGATAATTATGGTGACAGTGCCTCAAAAAACTATGTGGCATATACGATCGCAACGACACAGACTTACGTGCTTCATATGGGCCAGTCTAAGCGATCGATGCTTATTTTCAACGGCACGATTAAAAGGACGTGCTGCCATGGAGCTATACTTTGAGTTATTTAATAATTCGTCCTTGATGTCGTTTTTAATATTGGCTAAATACCTTCAGTAGGCAAGTTTGGAAAAAATAGATGCCAAAAATATTCTATCGGCGCATTCAGATGGCCGTTACATAACGCGAGAAATAAGCACTCCATCCTTCGGCGCGCTCTGGTTCAGGAACGCCCACAATAAATTGTGACTTCTACACGCGCACCATGTAAGTGTGTGGGCGCATTTCCCCGGACATAAGTAGACATAACCGCGATTGAGGGCTGCACTTTGGACTTGAAACTCATCCCTGCAAAAATTATTTTTGGCAGTTTGGCGATTTCACACTAACCGAGCTGTCCCGTTCTGTATTTTATCCTCCGCGATTCTAGCCTTCTTGTGAATTTACTGGGGCTCGGCCTGCAGTTTTCCTTTTTGCACGTGTGCCATACCGCAGCATTTTACTCTCCTAAACTCCTTCCCACGCATTTACGGCGTGAATGTGATTATTACTCGCCCTGCTAGTAACGCAGTCTCCTAACTAAAACACGAAAGCAAACTGTGATCTCGTCTAAAAAGCTGGAACCGAATTTTCTTATTCGCGGTGAAGGTAAGCGCAGCAGGGTGCAGGAAAAATTTAGCTGGACAGATGAGATTAAGAAGTTTTGCGGGGATAAGGTGGCCAAAGTGCACGCAGGGCTAATTGGAGATATACGGGAGAGGCCTTTGTCCTGCACTGGGCATAGCCAGGCTGCTGCTGCTGCTTCTGATGATGATGATGGTTAAGTGTTACCTCAAAGATTAGGATGTGCTGCCGGCCAACATCTTGATCACAAAAATACGTTATCCCTTTACGACGCACATACCTGTGGAGAAAGCCTACCTTGAAAAAATTGTTCAGAGTGGATTTTGCTCGGTGCTTGCAATTTTCACTCCTTTATGCATAGTGTAAAGAATTTGCGGTTTCGCATCAACTCGGTGAAAGAAACCCGCAAGATCACCGCCGACAAAATTGTGATCACGCAAGTTCCACGTTGAGCACTGCACCTTTTTCGTATCATTTTCAATGAATCCGAGAGGAAAACAGACTCTATAGTCAATTGTCAGCCGCGGGTGGCTGTGACAGCCACGCGAAATAAGCCGTATCTTATGCCGCAATTTGTGTCCCCACTCCCGTGAGCTGAATAAAGAGAGCGCTGCTATATATTTCTTCCTTGCGAGACCACCGAGGCCGCGGCGCGAGAAACATTGAGAAACAGTGTGTGGGACTTGCGACGAGCGGACAGGGGACTGCGCCTGGTACAACAGCGCAAAAGTCACTGGCAATTCGCGCATACAATGCCGCCCACTATAGCACGAGTCGAGAGACAACGATTGACTCGCTGCAGGGCGTTTGGCGTGGGAAGCACCAAAAGAAAAAGAAAATAAAAAGCGGAAACAAATAACGAAGGCTCGACCGTACGGGGAAAATAAAGGATCCTGGCGAGAAACGCAGCGGCTTTTTTTGGGTGTCCGTTCTTGTTTTCCTTCCGTGCATGCACTGAGCGTGTGTGCGCGCGCGCGCACGCGTCTGTGTGAACTGTGCTGCGTTTACGGGAGCTGCCCGCTTGCGAGAGGATTGCCTTTCGAGTCCCAAGAGCTCACGATACGCACTTCCGCTGCCCTTCTTTTCTTTATTCCTCCCCTTGAAATTGCCGCTCTAACCTGGGTTATTCCGTTCCCACGACTCTTCGTCTTTTTGTTTCGTTTCTCGTATCCTGTTCTCGCTTTTACACCTCCGCGGATGCGAAACTGCAGCAGCACGGAGAGGATTGAGAAGTTGTGCGTTAGCCCGTATTCAAAGGTGCTACGTGCGTGGTCGCAGTGTGCAATCTCGACGCGTCCGCAGGCCTCTACCCCGCTTTTGCCGCGTATTGTGGACGTGCGGGGCTAAACACGCCCTGTGAACGTGGCTCCTTGCGTACATTTTCCTGCTTTTTTTTTAATAAATACCGCAGCCCACTTGCGCTACGGTGCTCGGACACAATAATGCAACTCTGCTTCGGCCGCCGCGGCGTCACATACGCACACGCTGACCACACGCGGGACAAAGTACGGGGTGCAACGTACAGTTCATGAGGTGGGAGGGCCCTTAAGTGATACGTTTTGCGCACACGAGAGCAATGCCGCTCTCCGGAACGTGCTCGTCTGTGAGAAGGCACATTCCGTTATAGTCGCGAACCGCACGCGCTCGCTGCCTCTCTTACGCGCGCGTCCGAAGGCGGAAGCGCTGATTTGGACCCCACAGCGGAAGCTCAGCCTGCTTCGTCCGCGGCTGTGGAGGCAATTCACGGCCGCATGCATGCGCACGGGACTTTTAAAATAATTTGCAACCGCTTTGTATACGAGCAACCTTTGAGGAGCGCGTTTTATATGATTTGCTAGGATAGGGTTTCCTATTTTGCTTGCACCAAAAGGCAGCGTACCTGCGCAGGACAGGTAACGGCTCGGCGGATCATTTCTGCATACAGTTCAAACCCGATTTTAGGTACACATGTTAACGCAAAAGCGTTAAAGGTCCCGTCATCTAGAAGCTCCGGTGTCAGCGTCGGCATTATGGGCCAGAAATCACGAGCATGACTCCGGCAGGTGGCGCCCAGCATGCAACCTAGGAGGCTGGTGGCCCGCCCAGGTCACGTGACTTGCGGCGTCATCACAACCTGCTCACCGGATAGTCAGCGAACTGCACACCGTGGCAGGTGGCAGTTAAATTAATGATTGGTCGCACAAAACCAATCTCTGGGAGCACTTGCCATCTCAAGGCAGTGGCGCATCGCTTAGCCGCTGCAACACTGCGCCAGGAGTGGTATGAGGACTCCCAGGAATCTACGAATGTTAAAGGGCAACTGACCACCCCAGCTCAGCAGACACTCTCTACCTCTCTTTCAGCGAGCCTCCTCTCCTTCCATTCCCTCCTCGAAATTCTTCTCTCCCGCTCCTCGTCGAGTAGGCTCGGCAAGGCAAAATCACCCCTTCCTTCTCCGACGTAAGCCGGAGGCGTGGTGTCTGTGGAGTGCGTCAGGGGGTACGTCATGGCCCCGCCTTCAATAGAATTCTTTTCTTGGTTTTTGCTGCTGGTGCTGAAACAGCGTCGTCGCATTTTCTCCGCACACTGAACGATCGAGAGGCGCGATCGGCTCGACCACCTAGACTTGTTAGCGAGCGCACCCTTTCATACATCTGTTTGTCATTCCCAGTTAGCGAGCCACCTTTTCATTTTTTTTTTTAGGCCTCCCCACCGTTTCACGAGCGGATGGGCGGAAGTCGTTTCTGTTCGAAACACACGGCGAAGTGCGGACCCGGCAACCGCCCGTTTGCTTTTCTTCATGTGTGTTTGTGTTCTGTGTGTTTGTGTCTTTTCTCCGCTCCGAAGCCCATGTCGTTCATTGGAGTCAGGGCGTACGCAAGATGCATGGAGGATAAGCGGTGTCTATGCGGAGCGCTCAAGTGGACGAGCGAGGGAAAGGCTCTGCTGCACTACTAATTAAAACCTTGTTTTGGGGGGCTCGCATAGAAGAAAAGAAACTGAGAAGGGAGCGCGCACGCAGAGCTTCTCGTGACGTGTCACGGCGGGGGGGGAGGGGGGGGGGCGAACCAACTCCCTCAGTTTTACTATTTTTTACTTTTTATGGCAAGGGTTCAAGGCTGTCGCCGCACGCTCCCTCCGCAGTTTTTTTTTTTTTTTCCTTCATGCGGGTTTGGAGGCATGAGCCAGAACAGAAGGCGCTGCGGAAAGCCTTGTGCAGACGACGCGACGCCAAGGCTACGCCCAACCTTCTCCCGTCAGTCAGAACGATGCACCAATGGAGTGCCTTTAGCGGAAGTAGCCACCCTTGACGTCAGCGGCGTGCAGAGTAGTGGGCGGGGCCCGTTTTTGAAGGAAGGAAAGAACGAACGGGCTTTGATTTGAATTTTCGCAGCTTTTCGGGGCGCGCATGGCTCTAGTATTTTGCAGAGGTTATCTTCGATGCCTCATCTATGCAGTGGGCTTGTTTTTCAAAAATGTCCGGACCCTGGTCAGTGGCCCTTTAAGTAGAGAACGACTTTCTGCATATATGGGAGT
This sequence comes from Amblyomma mixtum, assembly GCF_055824585.1. Taxonomy (NCBI): domain Eukaryota; kingdom Metazoa; phylum Arthropoda; class Arachnida; order Ixodida; family Ixodidae; genus Amblyomma; species Amblyomma mixtum. The sequence continues at coordinate 274,531,482 of NC_143014.1, read as the reverse complement.
TAACACATTACGCTATCACGTCATACCCTGAAGGCGGAGCAATTAAGTGTCCCCTCTAATTTTGACTCTCGGGCTATAAACCACTGATCACAAATTATGCACGTGTTTATGCACGCGCTACGATAAAGTAAATTTGGCAATCGCGCTTCATTTTACAAAATATTTCAAGAAAAATGGGTCAGAGGAGAATATACACAGAAGTGAAAACCAGGTGACGATGATTCTGCCTCAACACCAGAGGATAACCAACAGCGTAAGCTGCGCGTATAAGCGTCAAAAGAGTGAGAAATTGTTTCTTAAGATTGACTGAAGTGAGAAGCCAAAAACGATGACCTTGTTGCCAAAGAGATGGCCATTCAATCTTGGAATGACAGACAGCAACTAATATTCAAATATTGCTACGGATATGCAAGGTTGCAGGAATGGCACGTCAATGCCGCGCGTTGTTTGGAAAGTTCTAGGTGCCCATCTTGAGGTGTCCTTTCCAGTTTCTGAGAAAGGCTTCGCGAGTCTGATCAGGTCCCGCCGGGCGAAAGCTTCGTCCTCTGCACGTAAAGTCTGATTGCCAACGCGATCACAGGCGCGTGCGCAAGTTCTTGATGGTGGCTCTGAACAAAGAACTGTTTGATGATCTTTGGTTTTCTTTGGGCCACATAGATAGTTTAATCGCTCATTAGCGTCCACCTGAGCGCAGCTATTCAGCCGCAAAAGAATACTATAGAGGTACAGTTTTTGTCAAAAGCAACCAGGCTGCATTGTTTGCTTCTAGCTCGTACAGTGGAGCCCTTACAGCTTCCCTGAAGCTGAAACGGTCGTTAATGGTAAGGACTGGGGGTCTTCTTTCCTTCCAACACGTTTTGATCTTTAGGAAAGCCATAAGGGCTCCACTATACAAGCCAGAAGCAAACCATGCAGCCTGGTTACTTTTGACAAAGACTGTACATATGTCAGAACCTTCACAGTTAACCAAAAATTCTGTTCCAAGGATCGAACCTGAGACCACCGCCGGTCCGGAGCAGCCGCTATACCGAGTAAGCTAATCTGGACGACTGGCAGATGTTAGTGCGTGGCCAAACTAATTAACTAACATCCTAAGATCCAAAAGGGGCCGCGCCAAAGGACAGTCAGGTGGCCGATGTGATCGATGCACTGAAGCGCTAGAGCCCACAAGGACAGTGAAGAAACGTTGAGTGCGCTTGTGCCGAACGTAAACTGCGCGTAATTGTATCGTTGAAAAAAGCGTTTGGCGAGAAACTTCAGATGGGTTCAGAAATAACTTTTTGTCTCTTCAGAATATTATAGGTCGAGAGCGATAGCTGCATGGCCAACATCCTTGGACGCTCAAGTCGGAACGTCTTAATGCAAAACCGATGCGCCTCATAGCGATAGCAGAGCGAAAAGGAAGAAAATTGTGAATGCTTTTGGGCACGCTCATCTACAGTCTATTGTATCACGGCGGACGTAGCGCGAACCAGCGAAAGGAGTGATCGGGACCAGAAGGAAATAATTGTTCGAGTGGGCAGTTTCAGGATGAATGCCCACTATACGCGGCAACCAGCAGCACTACATGCGGTCAGTCCGCGTGCTTTCAAAAGGGTCATGGACGGAGCTGACGTGCTCCCATATAAAAAATAAAATAAAACAACGGCTCTGTGCGCAACGCCAAAATACCACACCTGTCCGCGTCGAGCGGTTGGACGAATCTGCCGATCTCCCGTTAATAAGGAATCGTTTCTGAAGGCATTGTTAGGTGCAACTTAACGAATAGCACTAATAAAGCAATTCTGCTTCTAGTGTGGGGGCAGCGTAGATCCCGCTCTCATTTACTACTAGTGTTACTATTTTTTTTAGCGTTTTCGAGCCCTCAGTCGTGCAGAGGTCACGCTGAAAGTGTGCCCTGCCACGTTCCCCGCCTCCCCTCACATCACGATGGGTTCATGTGCCTGGACATTCCTTTGAGGCCCCAACACGTTAGCTCTCCATACTGGCAGGTATTCCGCTACCTTTTCTTTTACAATTTCATCATCGACCCGACCGCCGGTCAAAATGTGGTCTGCATGCAGAACAACGCACTCCGCCAGGAATTGGGGTACTTATACACGGAGGAGGTATACAGCGGCGGGGCGCGCTCTGCACCAAACGCTATCCCTTTATATTTGCTTGACCCGCTTAATGCGTTGACTGCTGGCGTGCTCTTCGCAGATATGAAGAAACTGGGCAGGGTGAGAGGGAATGACAGAGAAGGAAGCATGCGCTGCCTCGGCAGCGCCAGCATTTAGCAAACGAAAGAAGTTTCGTGCATGTGCGGTGCGAGTGTATATGAGGCGTGCGCGGTATACAGTGGCGAGGGTGGCTGCACTGGGAGGATAATCGGGGCCGCAGCTCCGTTCCGGGCCCGTGCGCATGCAGCGCGCACGCGCACGCTCGTGTCAAGACGCGCGTAATTGGCGCGGCCAGCGTCATAATTGCGCGCTTGCACCCGGCATATATCTGCATACAGCGGGGGCTAGTCCCGCGGCTGCACGTGCGCACGCAGCGTGACCTGCTCGCACAGACACAGTCGGCACAGGCGAGACCGACGCAGCTCAGGTCTACTGAGAGGCGCGCGTACTCTTGCCATTGAGAGTCTGGATTTTCCGATGTACTGAACTGCCAATCCGCTGGCGGTTAGAACGCGGCGTTGCGGTATGTATTGGTTTATTGGGGTTTAACGTCTCACAGCAACTCAGGCTGCGAGGGACGCCATAGTGAAGGGCTCCGGAAATTTCGACCACCTGGGGTTCTTTAACGTGCGCTGACATCGCACAGTACATGGACCTCTAGAACTTCGCCTCCATCGAAATTCGGCCACCGCGGCCAGGATCGAACCCGCATCTTTCGGGTCAGCAGCCGAGCGCCGTAACCACTGAGCCAGCGCGGTGCTGCGGTATTTATAGTCAGAAATCTTACTTGGAACTCCCTCAAAAGGTATAGCAGAAAGGGACTACGCGTACGACTAAAGCAGGACGCGGGCTCAAAACATTCGTGGATGCCGCTCGAACACCTTTATAGGTGGCGTAATTTTCAGAGACCAGGTAGGTATACAAAACCTGTAATGCCCGACGAGTTGAAGCAGTATCGTCCCCGTAGGGAGAATGCCTTAGTCCAGGGCTCCTGCGGACACTGCTTCTTGCTTGCCCCGGTCCACCAGCTTCACCCAGGTCTGAGCTGGTCACCACTGTATCCCAGTGGGCCGGGTAGGGGAAGGCATTTTTGGTACTGCAGAATTGCCCTTAGAAGACCATACTGTGCGGTATAACCATGCGTAATCATTGTAGTGGGGACATGTTTTGGGGTATATTTTGGCTAGACTTTTTACAGAAGGCTTAGGTGTCCGTATGTGTTTGTTTGTAGTTGACGCCGCCATACCGAAAAATCCAGTGTGCCATGAAACCAGATTTTGAAAAGAACAAACAGGTGTCAATGCGCCGGGTCAGATTTGCAGCGATCCGGTTGATACCGGACCCAAACGTGTATTTCCCAGTCCGGTTTATCGCTCGTACCGTAGACACTGGTATTCTTCTAAGCTTAAGCAGGTTTAACCACGTTTGGTTGAGCGCTCAAGCTGAAGAGACAGCAGTAAAACTTGTTGCTGGGCTAGTCGGTGCGTAGTTCTACGTACAGAAGTTAGCGCAAAACACGAGGCAATCACAAAAAGGTGGACAGGACAGGAAGAAACTTGTGCAATTCGGAGCTTAAACAGGCTTAGTCGTGTACAGCACAGCACTCACGCCAAAGGTACTTGAGCGGGACACTGGAAACAGTGAAAGCGTTTTCTTATTGTTTCAAGGCTGGAGTTGAGACGATAACTTCTTCAACAAGCTTGATCGATGTAGCAGTGCAGCTTCATATCAGCGACAGCCGAATAACTTTCAACTAATAAGTGAAAGCAAGAACGCAGGTTTTCTTCAGCAACATAAAAATATGCTTGAGGATAACTGGAACATAGCGCTAATCACCGAAATATACACGCGTATCTTAATAGCAGGCAACGGAGTGCCTTGTAAGTATGCGCACTGTCATGTTAACGCGTGCCCTTACGGTACCAAGTACGCCTGCTCATGCTTGTACCTATCCTTTATGAGCAGCCCCTTGTCCGATAATCAACACACTTTGCTCCCCGCCTGCCGAATGCACTATCTCGCTATATTTGTCTAATGGAAGCAGCAGTGAAAAAATAAGCAGTCATGGAAAATAAATTACTAAAGTCCGAGCCAACGCAAAAACGAAGCGACAAATGCCCCTCAGAGGAGGCAGTCCAGCCAACGGTGTCGACCGACTCCCCCGGAACTGCTAGCCTGACATCACAGGGTGTGCAGATGGAAGAGGATTCATTGTAGCCTAATCGGATTAGCCGCGGTTTCATGAAGCTCGGTCGACGCCATTTGTTGGAGGGCCTCATCAGCGACTTTTTTCTTGCGTTGCATCGGACTATAGCAAGGGACGTACCATGCAGTGTGGAAGATAGAAAAGAGAACACGGCCTGCTATGTTTTGCACTATTTATTCCGTGTTTCCTATGCTGCTGTAGTTTTTGATATGAACCAGCACAGCTCTCGTTCGCTAAGAGCTTAGTTGTGTGTTTACGCTGTTGGGAACGGGGCCACACAACCCACCGCTGGAACCAGTGTTAAAGATGGGGCTTCTATCCCACCGCTGGAACCAGAGTTGAAGACGGAGGGGTCCTGGTGATGACTAACTCGTTTAGCCTCACAGGTACCGGCTCCGAATGACGGTGTCGGACTGCGTTATCGAGGAAACTGTACAGAAGGGTTTATTCTACATATTTACAGATGAGAATCGAATGCAATGCAATGCGAATGCTCCGATCACACAACAACATCCCGTTAAATACGGTTCGCGTTCCCCAGATCCCTGACTAGGGAACTTAGGTCGAATAACGTTGTCCAATCGGATGGGCCATTGATGACGCTGGCGGTACCACCCCCGGCACGGGGCGGTGCTGAAGCTCTCTCGCTCTCTCACAGCTTGAGGGATGAGAAGGGGAAGACAGTCATCAAACACAGATGCGTCACCTTGACCACTGCCGCAAGTGTTCTGTGCGTTGCCTCCGTGGGAAAGCAGAATCCCGCAGTCTTCTCGCAGGTGGTTGAACCTTCTCGAACTCCCCCGCCGGATGGCCGAAGCACGAGACCCATTCGACACAGCGTCTTTCAATTAGCAGCCTCGCTCAGCGTGACCTTGCGTAGCATCATCCAGTCCGGTGACCCGAAGGCCGACTCGGCCAACGTATACCGCTGTCCGCCGTGCTTCATGTGCATCTCTGCTTCCAGCGTTGCTGCTGCTGTCCCAAGTTCTCGCCACATCGTTGCCTAACGACGACACTCGTTTGACAGTAATTTCTCCCAGGCCCGTGGTAGACAGCGTCCTTCGATCGGTTAGGTGATTTGGAGAGCAACAGCCCCGGCCGTCGTCGTCTATGCTTCTGCCGCCGGCGCCAGGCCTCGTTGTCCACTCTTAACAGCTCGTCCGCGGCCCGAAAAATCTCGAATGGCCAGCGTTCACGACCGCTGGGCAGGAAGAGATGAGGCCGGAGTCGGGTGGTAGGGCTGGTTTCCAGAAATGGCATCCAAGCTCGAACATTCAACAAAGAATGGCATCAGTGGACTGTTCCACGAGACAGGGCACTGACCCACAAGCAAGCGCTCGGAATTTGCCAAAGACCCACCAGGCTTCCCACAATGACAACAAAGGTTTACTAAAACATTACTGAATTTTGGCGTAATTTTGGTGCCAAGAAAGCGCAAAATATCCCCTTTGAAATCGCCAAAGACGGACTGCTTGGACCAAGGTTAAAAACAAAAACCCACACACAGTAGGTGGTCCTACCAAGTACTCCTGTCTGCCACAATCGGCTGAATCCATCAGCATTTCCGTGCGGTTTTCCGTTCCTGAAACGCATCGAGAAATTCTGTTTTTGGAGAGCAGGACTCCGTCTAAGCAAGCGACCATTTTTGGGGGGGACAAAACTGTCATAAGCATGTTTGAGACGATGATCAGTCTCAAATATGAACTTTGCGCCGTTCAAGTAGCTCTGGTAACCCGACAACATCTGTGCCGTCTAAACCAAACGCGCGCTCTTTGTCTGAAGCGCTGAACGCTTCTTCTCTACAGGTCAGCCTGCGGCTGACGTACTGAACATGGTGCTCTTCGTGGCCGTCGCCAACTTGACTTAAAATAGCACCCAGTCCTCTATCATTGACGTCACACTGGACTAAAAACTCTTTACCATAGTAAGTGGTCTGAAGCAAAGGTCTGGACCCGAGCGCATCTCTCAGGCTCCCTAAAGAGTTCTCTCTTAGGTCATCTCAGTATACGTCAGTGGGGTTCCCTTTCGTCAAGGGATCAACGCTCCGTCTACGCGACTCTAAGCGTAGTTCTACTCGAGCTGCACTCCTGTGAGTGCCGTTATCTCTTGGTAGTATGGGAAATCGACACCTGTGATTTTTAACTCAGTGACGCCTTAGCCTTTGTCTAAGATAAGGAAAAAAAAACTAACCTCCGATCAACTCGTTTTAACTCAAAAAGTAGCCCTTCCTTGCCTGATTTCATAAACGCACAAAAAAGAGGAATAAAAAAAAAAGCTACTTCAAAACGCCACGCGGGGGGGGAAAGCTGACTCCCCGCCGCCGAGTTGAACGGATTAGTCTTTCAGACGCGCCCGCCGGGGTCGCGCTTTGACTGATTGTACTGCGGTCAACTCGTGACAAAAGGCTGCAGAAAAAAACGATCCCCGACTCTCACTGTCGTTTCCGCGCCCCCTCGAGGCTCTACGAAAACCTTGGTGGTGCCTACAATGTCGATAACCGAATCTGGCTCTGGACAACGAGCAGTGACCAGCGCGAGAAGGTGCCTCTTTCTCTCGCCCCAAGCAGGAAGCTCGGCTACCCATTCGCCATGTGCGCTTCCTAGAATGCGGTGCCAAATGTGAAGGACGATTCCTTTTCAAGTGCGCCCGCCGAACACGCATGCATGTGCCGTCTCGGTTGTTCGACGCCTGCGTTCGCATGCGCTGAGTGCCGTGCAACCTTACGCCTTCTGATCTCTTGGGCCGTTTTGTTTTTTTTCTAACTGGCTTTTTGTCCCGACGGCGCGGTCTAGGCTTTCTTGCAGGCCGATGCCCCTTGAAGCACTTCGCGCCTGTTCTGGTCGGAAAACGCACACTTCCTTTTCCGTTGCTGCAGTCAGCCTTCGAACGAGCTGCACATGTCGCCAGATCATTAACTGCAGTTGCAAGTCTATGAGGCGCAACGCGGGAAGGCTTCGCCTTTCCTTTCACCGCATTTCTTTCTTTCGCACCTGTGCGCGCAACCGAATTTAGGGCTTTGAATTTGATTCGTTTTCTCTTGGTTCTTGCCCTTGTTCTTTTTCTGCGCCTAGACTGTGTCGCGTGCGTCTCCTGATGACAACTAGCTATCTCTAGTTTTTCCGTCGCACCTCGGAAATTTTCCTCAAATTCCAAACTGGCCTCTGTGCCTTCGCAGCAGAGTGCCAGCTCCACGCAGCTGACAGACGGACTTGAAACTGCGCCTGAGATCCCCAGCTCATTCCTTTGGGGTTTGTCCTCTCCAGCTTGTCTGTCGCTTTGCGCTCCCTTCTCTGCATTGCAGTGCTCAGCTACAACTGAGCCCGCCTGGCTGTCGCTCTGCGTGCCATTCCCTGAACTGCAGTGCTTAGCTACAACTGAGCCCGCCTGGCTGTCGCTCTGCGCGCCATTCTCTCTACTGCAGTGCTCAGCCACAACTGAGCCCGCCTGGCTGTCGCTCTGCGCGCCATTCTCTACTCTGCAGTGCTCAGCTACAACTGAGCCCGCCTGGCTGTCCTTTTGCTCGGCAGTCTCGCCTTCTGCTTGCGCCAGCACTGCCAAGGTAGCCTCTCCGGAGCCTTTGTCACTGAAGCCACTGTGACATCCCAACTCGCTCTTACCGCGGTTGTTACTCTCAAAGGGGGTTTCCGCTGTTTCTACTTCGAAACCTTTTCCGATATTAAAATCTCCCTTTTCGCGGTCCTGCCGGTTTGACGCCTGTATCAGCTCTACTGAAAGTGTCGCGCTCGCAACTGTCCCGACAAAGTTGTCCGTTGCCACTCCTACCTCACTTGGAGGAGAATCCTCGCACTCGTGTAGTTTAGACGCTATCTCGGAATGCTCTCTCTTAGCATTACGTCCAACTTCTCCGGACACGGTCTCGGATTCTGCGGCTTCTCTTGGACCACCGCACCGGTTGAACGCGTTCTCTGCCACTTCCCTCGTGGTGTCGCGATTTACCAACGCGGCTACGGTCACAGACTTTTCGGGTCTTATCTGCGGACCTATTTCATAAGCATCGCTTGCTCTTTCAGGACTTCCGGCTCTCACACTACCGCCCTTTCTTCGTATTTCGTTTTGAACTTCTAATATCTTTAGTTTCGTTGTTTCAATTTCAACCTTCCACTGTTGCCGTTGCCGTTCCCTTTCCTTCTCTTTTTCGCACTCCCGATCAGCTTCCTCCTTACGTGCTTTTTGTTTCTCCCGATCGGCTTTCTCATTAGCCTCCTGGTCGGCTTTCTCTCTAGCCTCCTGGTCGGATTTTACTTTGCGGGCTTTTTCCCCTTGTACCAAATTCCACGTATCTACCAGCAACTGATCGTTATGCTTGACTTGTTTAAGAATGAATTCGCCCAATTCAATTTTGGTTAGTTTGCTAGGCACTTCAACCGACAGTTCCTCGCATATCAACAGCAAGTCCGACTTGTACAACCTCATTAGGTCCATGACAACGCTTTCTCCGCTTTGGCTCTGCTAACACAACAATGCCTTGAGAATAACCCCTCTCAAACGACAAAGCCCTGATTCCCAGTCAAGATTATTCTCTGAATCTTAAAGCCTGGCGAATCCCATAGCAAAAGCCAAAACGCTCACCCGTGGAGAAAGTACGATGTCGCACGGTCCATCCCACCGCTGCCACCAGTGTTGGGAACGGGGCCACACAACCCACCGCTGGAACCAGTGTTAAAGATGGGGCTTCTATCCCACCGCTGGAACCAGAGTTGAAGACGGAGGGGTCCTGGTGATGACTAACTCGTTTAGCCTCACAGGTACCGGCTCCGAATGACGGTGTCGGACTGCGTTATCGAGGAAACTGTACAGAAGGGTTTATTCTACATATTTACAGATGAGAATCGAATGCAATGCAATGCGAATGCTCCGATCACACAACAACATCCCGTTAAATACGGTTCGCGTTCCCCAGATCCCTGACTAGGGAACTTAGGTCGAATAACGTTGTCCAATCGGATGGGCCATTGATGACGCTGGCGGTACCACCCCCGGCACGGGGCGGTGCTGAAGCTCTCTCGCTCTCTCACAGCTTGAGGGATGAGAAGGGGAAGACAGTCATCAAACACAGATGCGTCACCTTGACCACTGCCGCAAGTGTTCTGTGCGTTGCCTCCGTGGGAAAGCAGAATCCCGCAGTCTTCTCGCAGGTGGTTGAACCTTCTCGAACTCCCCCGCCGGATGGCCGAAGCACGAGACCCATTCGACACAGCGTCTTTCAATTAGCAGCCTCGCTCAGCGTGACCTTGCGTAGCATCATCCAGTCCGGTGACCCGAAGGCCGACTCGGCCAACGTATACCGCTGTCCGCCGTGCTTCATGTGCATCTCTGCTTCCAGCGTTGCTGCTGCTGTCCCAAGTTCTCGCCACATCGTTGCCTAACGACGACACTCGTTTGACAGTAATTTCTCCCAGGCCCGTGGTAGACAGCGTCCTTCGATCGGTTAGGTGATTTGGAGAGCAACAGCCCCAGCCGTCGTCGTCTATGCTTCTGCCGCCGGCGCCAGGCCTCGTTGTCCACTCTTAACAACGCCTATAAAAGGCTAAGTCTGAATTCTTGGTCCAAAATTCTGCCTGTAGAAAAAATGAAATGTTCATTAGTTTTGAGAGAATTTTGAAAATTAGCCCGGAAATTGGAGAAAAATTTTTTAGCTGAATATATTACAGACTGGCTCGATAAATTATTGGCATTATTGTAAGACGTCGGTGAAGCTTCGGACGCTTAGGCTGTCTGCTGAATATTCACAGAAGAAAAAAAAAGTGTTCCATCTCGCGCCTTCACTCGCGCTGTCCTATATATCGCGGCTTTAGGCTAGTTTTTTCACTGGACGCAAATACAGCATCGTCTCCAGAAAGGCGTTTCCCACGGCACCGCTGCATAAGAGGCATGCGACACGCGATACGCTGTACCAGTCCCCTTAAGAGCATGCTAGCGGCTTAGAGCTTATGCTGGGCGACCTATACGGCATCTCGTAATTTATTTATTTTTTTCAGTCCCTATGTTAGGGTGTTTATATGCAAGAGGGATCTAGCGATTCGGGAGTAAATACGGTAGTCATGCTGATTAGCTGACACTAGTCTGAGTTGTAAAAGTCAAGTATACGAGATAAGAGCTCATAATTTACGTGCCCAACTGTTTCCCTCCCTCCCATGATTGAATAAATCTTGAAACTGTATTTTTAAGCACTTTTTCTTTCAGCATGTGAAGTTACGTGATCATGGCGGCCAAGTTGTCGCACGGTCACCCATGCTTGTTGTACGTGGCGGAAAGCGGGAAAAAATAATAACACGCGCGACGAGTAGTACTTCGCAAATTCTTACACTTCGGCCTTTGTTGAACCCGGCGGACAGTAAAGATTAGCGAAAAAGTTTCTGTGAAGTAACGCAGAGAAAAATGTAAGCATTATCATAACTATGGATTTTTTTCTTTTTGGCATGAATAAAGAAATTTTTGGTTACGGCATGGAACGACCACTGCGCCCATGGTCCTAAGACTTGAATTAATTCCCTTAGTAACTTAGCAGGGAAGTGTCATCAAACATGACACTGCGTCATCAATGTCATCAGCACAGAGTGAGCACCGTGAACCTGACAGTGTGATCCAATGACACTGATGACGATTTTATCCGCGACTCACCAGCAAAAAGGAGGCTGATGATGTGCTCCTTAACTCTTTCACCGCTTGCTGATTTCCATGTAAGATATCCTATTTTGGTAGCATGCAGGTAATCCGTTTACATTGCCAGATTTGCTTATGTCACCGAAAGTGACAACCAGAGTGAGTGACTGCGCCCTGTGCATAGTTCGTGTCACGTGGAAACGTTCGAGGGTGCATCCCTGGCGTGGTGCAGCTTTCGCGACAAAGCGTAGTTGTCAGACAGCATGCGAACAACTGCTTGCACGCCTGAGTTTCACCCTAGACGGGAGTTGCGCGCTCTGGGGGTCGTCGCGTGTCAATCCGTCCTGCGTGGAGTATTAAATGAAGCGCACTGGTAAATAGTTCTCCCCCCCCCACCCACCCCCCCCCCCCAAAAAAAAAAACGACAACCTCTCTTTCTAATTGGGGCTCTGTTGGTGTTTCGGAGTAGTCACATTGTTGCCGGAGGAGGGCGTTTACGAGGTGTTGTGTCCCCTTATTGCTTTTGTGTGTGTGCGCCCCCGCGTCCTCCTCCTAACGACAGTTCGCATCCTCCTCCTAACGACCACTCGCATCCTCCTCCTAACGACCACTCAATCCTCCTCCTAACGACCGCTTGCCCCTCGTCGCACGCTGTCGCCGGATGCCCCCCCACGGTGCGCCCCCGCACCCTCCTCCTGTTCTGGGAAGCCACTCCCTTCCGTGGACGCTTCTCCACTCCCTCCTTTCTTCGGGCGGCCAGTTCGGCTCCTGCCTCGGTCGACGCTGGTCGCACCCTCATCGGCTTTAAATAAACGAAGTCTAAAAGTACCGTGTGCGTCTTTCGCTGCATTCAACACAGCGACCGGACACGACAGTGGCGACGAGAAAGTGGATTCGACCCGCGCTACGCAACGCTATTGACAAGCCATGGCTACGCGAGGGTTTCCCAATCAGATACCAGAGTTCAACGGCTCATCGTGGTCATCGTGGGTTGGACGCCTTCAGTTCTACTTTGAAGCTAACAACATCACAGACCCAGCCTTGAAGAGGGCCAACCTGCTGACGCTGTGCGGGGAGCAGACCTACGATACTGTCTGCGCCCTTATTCAGCCAAGCACACCAGCGGCAGTGTCTTACGACGACATCGTAAAAGCGCTGCAAAAGCACTACGACCCAAGGCCATCCGAGGTCTACAGCCGGGCTCGCTTCCAACGACGAGATCAACTGGGAGGAGAAACTGTGAGCGCCTACGTAGCCGCGCTCAAGAAGCTCGCTGCCGACTGCAATTTTGGAACGCTGTCGACAACAGCTACCGGGCAGGAGGGAGACGCAGCTTCTTCTGCTAACACCACCATGCTTCCCTTGGACGTGATGTTACGCGACAGATTTGTGTGCGGACTGAGTGACGAGTCACTGCAGCAGCGCCTGTTCGCTGAGAAGGACCTCACATTCAGCAAAGCTTACGACATCGCCGTTCGAGCGGAGAGCGCCGGTCACCAGCAGAGAGGGATTCGCCGGAACACCGAGCCGGTACACCAGACAAGCAACCAGGTGCGCAAGCCTTCTGTTGTTGTAAAATCGGTCAAAAAGGCACAACGCTGCTGGCGGTGTGACGACCAACACAACCCCCAGGGATGTCGATTCCAGTCAGCCACGTGTAATTTTTGCCACAAGCGAGGGCATATCGAAAGAGCATGCATTACGAAACGGAGACTTGCCAAGATAAAGTCACCTTCCCAGCCTAATCACAGCGTCAACGCCTCAGAGAATACGCCGCTATCTGATCTCCATGGAGCAACATCAGCAACACCATCTGTGTTGTACGACCTGAACACCATGAATCTCGGCACGCGACCGAAGATTTTTACAGAAGTAAGCGTACATCACCAGCTGATTAAGTTCGAGGTGGACTCCGGCGCAGCCTGTACTCTGATCAGTGAGGACACGTTCCGAACTTCATGGCCATCTGACGCACCCGCCCTGCAACAAGACGACACGCACCTGCGAACGTGGTCAGGACAGAATCTGCCACTATTGGGCTCTGCCAACGTGCAGGTTAACTACAACGGCCAGACCCATACGCTACCTCTGCTTGTTGTGAAGGGCACAGGATCAAGCCTTCTAGGGAGAAACTGGTTTTCTCCACTAGGCGTGATGATATGCGGCATACACCAGACGCCGAGCCAGAACATGCTCTCAGCGTACGACTACGCTCTGGTCTACCGCAATGGGAGTAAACATCAAAACGCCGATGCGCTAAGCCGTCTGCCACTAGACGCAACTGTTGACGAACCATTTCCACCAGGAGACGTTCTGATGTTCGAAGCACTGCCAGAACCTCCGCTTACAGCAGGCACAGTTGCAGCATCTACGCAGAAGTGCGCAGCTCTCCGGCTAGTTTACACAGCTGTTCAACAAGGCAACGTGCATAAACTCAAAGGGGACAACTTCGACGCTTACCGCAGGCGAGCTACAGAGTTGAGCACCCATCGCGGCTGCATCATATTTGGGTCCCGAGTTGTGATGCCGAGAGAACTACGCGCACAAGCTATGTCTCTCATCCACGCCGGACATCGGGGCATCGTTGCAATGAAAAAGTGTGCCAGAAGCTACATGTGGTGGCCTGGCATTGACAACGACATCGAAACAGTGGTGCGAGAATGCAAGCCTTGCCAGAGCAGCCGGAGCGCCCCGCCGAAAGCTCCTGTCCCAGAATGGGAAAAGCCAGACACACCATGGCACACACTGCACATTGATTTTGCAGGACCAATTGAGGGCTGCACTTTCCTTGTGGTCGTAGATGCCTACACAAAGTGGCTTGAGATAAGGCAAATGGGACAGACGACTTCGGCAGCAGTCATTGACAACCTCCGATCACTATTTGCAACGTTCGGCCTGCCGCGCAAGGTAGTGTCGGACAACGGAACACCGTTTGTGTCTGCGGAGATCCTCAAGTTTTATCGCGACAACGGGATCTCATCAGTTACATCGGCCCCCTACCACCCAGCGACAAACGGACAAGCCGAGCGCTACGTAGCCGAGCTAAAACGCGCCCTTGAAAGAGATCAGACAGGCTCGCTGCAGCGCCGCCTTGCGCGCTTTCTCTTCAAGCAGCACACGACGGTTCAGAGCACAACAGGCGAGACCCCCTCGAAAATGATGTTCGAGCGTGAAATGCGAACCCAGCTCACAGCCATCCTCCCCGAGCCAAAGGCAGAGACGTTCCGGGAAGAAAAAGCAATTCCGCGCTGCGGCACGCTTAATGAGGGGCAGCGCGTCCTCGCCCGACAGTTTCTGAAAAAGCCACGCTGGGAGGAAGCTACAATTGTCAGACGCATAGGCCTGCGCTCTTGGCTCGTCAACATACATGGCACAGTAGCACGCCGACATCTCAACCAGCTGCGTAGATTTACGACGCCGTCTGAGAGCTGTCCGCCAGCGGAGAGAACACGTGCACCATTTTCCCACATAGCCTGGCACCTCTTCCCGGAAGAAGAGACTTCGCCCAGGACAGACCCAGGAGACACAGCGAACAACAGCCAGCCTACAAGTGTTTCTCCCCCGAGCGCACAAAGCCAGCGCGCCTCCACGCGTGAGCGCCGACCCCCTGCACGATACCAGGCAACTTTCTAAGGGGGAAGGAAGTGTTGTGTCCCCTTATTGCTTTTGTGTGTGTGCGCCCCCGCGTCCTCCTCCTAACGACAGTTCGCATCCTCCTCCTAACGACCACTCGCATCCTCCTCCTAACGACCACTCAATCCTCCTCCTAACGACCGCTTGCCCCTCGTCGCACGCTGTCGCCGGATGCCCCCCCACGGTGCGCCCCCGCACCCTCCTCCTGTTCTGGGAAGCCACTCCCTTCCGTGGACGCTTCTCCACTCCCTCCTTTCTTCGGGCGGCCAGTTCGGCTCCTGCCTCGGTCGACGCTGGTCGCACCCTCATCGGCTTTAAATAAACGAAGTCTAAAAGTACCGTGTGCGTCTTTCGCTGCATTCAACACAGCGACCGGACACGACACGAGGTAAGGCCGTTTCAGTCTGGCTCCCCTATACGAGTACATTCGAATGCCAGGAGGCCATGAAAGCTTGGGTGTTATGCCTCCCTGCGTGACAGATTGCATGGAGCACTACAATTAGAATTTTCGTCCCGAGAATGTGTCGTATCTAAGAAATCTGCGATATCTGTTGAGTCTACGATACCATATAGTAAGGCTAAAATACACGCACCAGTAGTGCCGCAATAAAAATAAAACGTCCCGACCTGCAGAGAAAGGGGTAACATCACGATTATTGCAGCGAAGGCTGCAAGGAATGTAGGTATGCAAGCTCATTTATTTTGCTAGGTCCTCTACGTACTAGGTTTCCTAGGCACTTTTAAGTGTTTAGTTGCGGCCATGTGATCGGTCATGTACTGGGAGAAAGGAAAAGAATCCATGCCACACCGTAAACACCGTTATGTAGTGTTCACAAGGAAAATACAAATGGGTTTCATTACAGTGTAACGGGAGTAGTTTCTGTGACATGAGGTCTACTCTTTTCTAACTAGTACGCACGGCCTGGATCGAGAGGGTTTGACGTAAAACGACTGCTACAAATGTTACTCTCTCGCCTCTGGCGGTTTCCAACGTTTCAGGTTCATCCGCAGCTTAAAATGAGTTTGTTTCGTGGCTATCAAGCAAATGCAGAGACCCTCGACGTTGATCCAAACGCTCAACATTCCGTCTCCCGTAATGAGGCCCAGAAGAACTGAAATCTGGCGTCACATGAGAAAAAAAAGGAGATAGAAAAATCAACAAGGAAGGCTAAAGAGGAAACGAAAATGCGTGCGTGCCACGGAGTCAGTGCAGAAACGCCCCCAACTTTTTCCGCGCCGAACACGTTCTGTGTACCTAGCCGGCAGCTGCGACCACTGGCTGGCGCAAGCGATCACCCCTCGTGTTCAGTTTTGATTTTGTGCGCGCGTGTGTGTGTGCTGTAGTAGCGCGGGCCATCGGGCAGTCTAAATCGGTGCACGACACCCATTGTATCGCTAAGTGATCGGGGGAGGCGGCTGGGACGACAGCGCAAGCTTGCTTAACTGCGTGTGTATACACGTTTCGCCCCGCAATGCTTGCCCGGGGAAGCGCGTTCGGGAATAACGCCGCCCTCTTCCTAAATGTGCCGCAGGTGACGCCGTAACAACCTAATTTCGGAGGTTCTTACGTTCCCTCTGGATACGGGGTGCGCGGCTTTTATGCGCTACAGAGACGACCGTTTTCACCAAACCAGCTTTGCATGTGTAAAGTGTAAATATTAGGAAATGACAACAGCATTGGGTAAAACTTCTGTACTCAGTAGCTTTTCAAACGAGCTTTCTCGTGCCTTTTGGAGAAGAAGCGGTGTGTGCGCATACTAAAGCGAAGTGTTTTGCATGCCTTTTCAGCTACACCTCAATATGTGAGAGCTGCCATTTTGCACAGAACCCTTTGCGGCAGATTTCGTACTGAGGAATATTACACGCCTAGTTGCGGCAAGAACGCGCGATGGATACACCTGGCTCAGCTTCTTTTTGAAGGCTGCAATCCCATTTTGTAAAAAGCGAACGTACAAACACTTTCCTCTGCATTCGTTCAACGCATAAATCACGCGACTTCTCTTACGCGTTGACGCTCCTGCATGCACCGCAACGGTATAGAAAGCCTTCACACTCCACGGCCTCTATGGTAGTATCGACCACTGATTTTGCTGGCGAAGATGGATCTCGTTTTCCCTTCCTGCTATATGTGAGCAGTGTGGCGCTAGTAAATTGCGCCTTTAACTGTATCATTAAAATGTTACTGAGGTGCGGGGCGCAGGTGTGCGAGCATGATTGTGACGACGAACCAAGGAAGAGACCCAGATACACGACCCGATTTTGCTTGGGTTAGCTCTGTCACTGAAGCGGCGTAAATATGAACGCACAGAGTTGCTAAGGTTGGACAGATTTTCCAAATTGTTAGTTAGGCTTCTCCGCAATGCACGTTGCTCAACTATTGGGGGTAGTTTTCACAGTAGAAAATACAGGCACAGCTCGCACGTTTTTTGATGTGGAATATGTAGGCGTGGTTCGACTAAGGACACCACGGGCACTTTTCAGGTGCTTGAAGGCGTAATAAGCATTTAATTGCCTGGCATACGGCCAATGGCGCCATTACCTTTGCCAGGTGTACTGCGGTGAAATCAAACTTACAATGAGAAAATTGTACGGTGCTTTGATGAGTATTTTCGTCGCTGACCTCTGCATCGCCAACCTGCAGTCGCGTCAAAAAACACGTCGGATCGACCGAATTCTGGCGCCAAAGTGGGCTTCAAGACTACACTAGACGTAACTGGCAGCCTGATGGAAACCAAGATAACTTTCCAGACGTTACACTTTCTTCCATGCTAAATAATTCGTGCGGTTCGTCCTAATCGCTTTGGTTTGACCATTGACATCGAACCGTAAACCTATTAACTAAAAATATCCGAGCTCTTGCGGCGATGGTTCTCAAAACCCTCAAAGGATCTGGCACGCCTGCGATGCTACACGAGCCACACTGCACGGGGCAGCAACGAATCCTGTATATAGCCTGCACACCCGGCCAATTTTTGGAGAGCGCCTCGCGACCGTAGACCTTGCTCCTGACCACGGCGAAATCAGCGATAATTAAGCGCGTGCGAACGTTTCCCGGCAGCCCGAGTGTCGTCTGCTGCGCTCTTCCCACCAGCACCAGACTCCGGCTGACGACAACTTTGTCACGCTAAGGAGCAGCGCCCACATGATGAGCGACTTAAATAAAACTGAAATTGGTTTTTAAGGAAAAGAAATGGCGCAGTATCTGCCTCACATCTCGGTGGAGACCCGAACCACGCCGTAAGGAAGGGATAAAGGAGGGAGTGAGCGAAGAAAGAGAGAAGGGGGTGCCCTGGTGGAGGGCTCCGGAATAATTCGGACCACTTGGGGTCTTTAATATGCAATGACATCGCACAGAACACAGGCGCCTTTTTCGTTTGGCCAAAGGTGCCCGTGTGCTGTGCATGCTAGTGCACGGTAAGGACCCCCAGGTGGTCCGAACTATCCTGGAGCCCTCCACTAGGGCACTTGTTCGATGTCGCCTTCGCGCAAGACACGATCTTTTAATATGCCGCAAAATCCATTGTCGATGCTCCAAAGATGATAAAGACCCAGCTGTTGTGCACAGATGGCGTACGCTTGGTTGGCCTCTTCTTTAGTACCTGTATAACAGTAAGCAGATTGCCTGCCTTCGTACAAGAAGAAGCGAGGCTCCGCTTTTTTTAGTATGCATGCAAGAGATGTTCAAACACACACGCAGGGTAATGACTGTGCTAATAAAAAGCATAAAACACCAGCGATTTTTTTTCCATTATTCTGGCTAACTTTCTGCTTTGCACGTTTTGTTCATTGTGTTCGACGGCTGGCAGAAATACAGTGCGCCATTTATTAAATGCTCACCGAGGAGAAATTGAAGTTGGCCTGCGCGGATTGATTACTACGTTTCAGCGACATACGTATACGCAACTTCTACTGGAAGAGCAACGTTTATAAGCTAGAAAAACTTTAAAAACGAAATACAGGCGTCGCCATCACCGGCCGATTTCGCAAGTAAGCTGCGGCAAGTCGACACTGTTTTTTGGACGCTAACCCTATAGGCTACGCTAACCGCCATTCACTTCAAAATGGCGATCACGAACTTCTTTTCGGAGTAGACGTCACGAGTTTGAATCGAATGGTGGAAATTTTTTAAATACAATTTTCTCAGCAATAAATGAGTCTTCTGCTTTCGGACAAACATCACACACACAGAAATAATATAGAATCGATTTTCATACCAACAGAAATTGGATGAAAATGTCGTCAGTCCTTAAGAAAATAAAATGCAGCCCATTCCTACGCGCCCTTGCTATCTTAGTTCGATCAGAAAGCTGGACACCGAGTTAACCCTGGCAGGGGCAGCGGTGAGCCTAGCAGACGACACTCGCGCTCATGGGAAACCTTGGGCGCAAGCGCTTATGTTCGCTAGTTTCGCTACTCGCCGTGGTAAGCCGCTGAGATATCGGTCGGTCGACGGTCACGCGGTCTGTAGATCTTTGACAAAGGCTGTACATAACGCTAGTTTATTGCAAAAGCGGAGATGGCGCTTTTTCGATACGAGCTCCAGAGCCATCCGCGCGCACACTGCCTGGACGGTGGCAGCGCTACATTGTATAGCGACAGGCAATGATGCGCTGGTCGCTTCAGCGTAGCTTTCGCGAGCGCTCGTCCCGGACCGCTGTGCAAACACATTTGTCCAGCGGCGCAGGCGGCGAACAGGGCGTGCAAACGGGGCTTCTCGTTGCTCCGCAAGCGTTTTGTTGCATTTACAGCCGGCTGGGGCCCCGTCACGGATCCGGCTGCGAGGGGGCGCAAGACCACTCGGGAGGAGGGGGGCCGATGGGGGTGACTCTCACGTTTGTTCACCGACACGTGCGTTTTGGCTCACAGGCCGGTAGCGAGTAAACGACCGTCCGGCCCCGTCGCAGGGCGATTCGCGCGTGCGCGAGTAAAAGAGCTGTATCTCCTTTAAAAAGCGATGCGAATGGTCTTGACTCGTGCATTGTCCTCGTGTTGACCGGCGAATCGTGCGCTGTTAACAGACGCCGCCTGGAGCTTGGTGCAGGCCAGCGGTGGTTTAGTTTGAATTCCAGCCTTTACGCTGGTCGAGGAACTAACGAGACCTAACGCGCTGCAGTTTTATAACCGAAGGTATCGTGAGAATAATAGCTGCACATGCGGGAAACAATTTCTTGAAACTTCGTTTAGGTGATTATGGAGGTGTTTCATGCATTCTTCCAGGAAGTGGACAGCAGGATCTATGAACTATACATTCCCTGCTTGTAATGCGCCTTCAGGTGCGTCCTTTTTTAAGGTTTTGTTTAAAAATAAAGTGCTTATGCTTAGACCATTTATACCTCGAAAACTTTCAGCGCGAAATGTGACATCATCAAGGACGGCCTCACAGATACCGCGACGGGAGTGTTTTTGTGCGTATTTACGGTGTCACAAGCACCGTGAATATCCACCCACTTGGTCGCGTTGATCGTGTTGGCTTCCCAAACGGCACAGTACTCACCTATGGGGCAGAAACGTGGAGGCTAACAAAGAGAGTTCAGCTTAAGTTAAGGAGTACGAAGCAAGCTATGTAAAGAAAAATGATAGGTATAACGTTAAGAGATCGGAAGCGGGCGGAGTGGGTGGGGGAACAAACACGGGTAATGACATCCTAGTCGAAATCAAGAAGAGGAAGTGGGCCTGAGCAGGGTATGTAATGTGAAGGCAAGAAAAAGGCTGGTCCATAAGGGTAACGAAGTGGATTCCAAGAGAAGGCAAAAGTAGCAGGACGCGGCAGAAAGCTAGGTGGGCGGATGAGATTAAGAACATGGTTAAAGAATGCAGCGCGAAAAGACAAGGACAAACGAAGAAGCGCCAGTCCTGTCCACTTGTTCGTTTGTCCTTGTCTTCTCACACTGCATTCTTTAATGATTATCACTGATCAACAAGCCCAAACAGCCACTTTAGTTCATAAGATTAATAAGTTTGCGGGCATATTTTGGCCGCAACTGGCAAATGACAGGGTTAATTGGAGGCACATGGAAGAGGCTTTCGCCCTGCAGTGGGCATAGTCAGGCTGATGATGATGGTGTCCTTCATATGTATGAGGTCCAAAACTACGTCAAGCGCGAAGTTAACGCAGGCGCTAATGGAGTTACCATATTTGCCAGTTTACTTGTGACCGACAACAAGTCTACAAAGCATCAAACGCCTTCTCCCAGTAGCATACACTAAATGGTCTGTAGCCTCTCATATAGTGCGCCATTGTGAACGCATCACTGCCGAGTGACTCGGACCATAATTTGTGACACACGCTGCCCACGTAGTACACTTTGAAAACAGGTCATTTACAACGACCGTTTTGCAAAGTTTCCCGTCTATTGTCACTGTGAAGCTCGAATGGCTTTCAGTCGTACTTCACGTACTCGATATGGTTGTAGCTTTGCACAGGGCTCGTGGCCGCGTATAACATCCAACACTTTATGTCGCTAAACACGCCGCACGCCTGCCTTTTCTTTTTATCTGTGTGAATAATTTAATGCGCAACGAACGTGTTGCTAGCCTCTCAGCTTCCCGCACAATGATTTCGCCGTGTTTCGTCACCCTCACAAAAAAACACGCACAATCAACAATTTCGTCGGGAACGTAATTAGACATGGCTGTGATGTCTTCCCTGCCATAATGAGAGTAACTTGCTGGGTGTCAAGAGAGAACAGAATCTCCTTTTGAATGTTTTTTCTCTTCGCTGATACTTTCTTGGTTTCTTCAGTTTGTTTCTTGTATCAGTCCTGTTTTCTTCTTCCTTCCACTGACTCCGTTTGGGTGGCATTGTTATTTTCTTGGGAGCTCCCGTTTTTTTTCTCGTTTCTATCCTCTGGCTTGGAATCCAGCTCGATACTCTATGTTTCCTGAGAGAACTGTGGCTACATTTCATTTCAAGCATTGTGACTTTCTCTGGCTACCCACGTGACAGGGTGGCTGCGACGAAGCCGACGACCGCAGCGAGACGGAAGAAAGGGGGAGGTTAGCCAAGCTTAATTCTCGGTCGACGAATAACGCCTTGGGATGGGAATGTCAGTGTAGCAGAAGAGAGAAAAAAGTCTTGTTCGCCGTGCCCATGGGACGTGACCATGGTCATGAGTCTGTCGTGGCTAAAGAAAAATTAACGGAGTCTACACTTCGTCCATACGCATAGGCGGCCGTTCATGTCTGTGGCTTTTGAATGCAACGTTGCGCTTTGGTGACCTTCGTTGATGACAAAAGTTGAGGCCACGGTCCAAGAGTCTTGGCTACTGTGAAAGGACGCGAGCCTGATCAGCACAGTGCTGCTTCGAGATACACTTTCGAGTGTAAAAGAGGGCACTGTGACGAAGTATGGGTTTTAAATTATATGCTTGCACCTCCAGTGCATGGTTGCACGCTGAAGAGTCAGCCATGCTGGCCAAAACCGCAAGAACTATTGAGCCATAAGCCTGACTTGTGATCACCTGCGCTGTCTTCAAGTAGATGTGGCCGCGGTGACCTAAAATACATGCGACGTTGTTTTTAAAACCGAGCCTAACTATTTATTCTACTTAAAATACATCTGTAAGGGAAACGCCCTTGTCATACTCGTGCACAGAACTATAGCGTTTTGGTTGAAGCAGTGCTAAGCCTCATTGCATTCAGAGGGAAAAATGACACGGTAAGACACCTATGTTGTACTTAATGTATATGCACTTATATCTTAGTATACAAGTAATATACGCTTTTTGTATAGCACTCAGCGGTGTATAAATATGCTTAGTATACATATGCAAGTGTATGCTGTTGATATTCTAAATATACACTTGCTATACTAATGTATTACACAGTGTATGCTTGGAAAAATACACTCATGTCCAGCTCATTTACCTGCTTGTATGCAAGCTTGAAGTTCCCTTCACGCGATTAGTCTTATGCGTTGACAGATTTGACCCTGAAGATGAATTGGGACCACGGGGAATATAACATTGTGCTGGGCAGCCGGTGTTTTTGCATGACACGTGAATGATTACACATACCATGTAGAAGCAACACATGGCAGGATACTGTTATGTATAGCGCTTCACAAAATGTGGGAAGCTGAGGCCTCTACCACCTATATACTTTGCCTTTAATCGCTTAAAACGTCGAGCCACTTGCATTAATTAACAAACGCATAAAAATTATTGTAAAAGCAATGCTGAGGAAAATCAGCCCCAATTTCGAAGCGATTTTACCATTCAGCTGAGCTTTTTTTTATTTCAGTGCACACAAATAAAAATCCGACACATGATAAACTAATTTGTCCGGCACCTTAATTCACCAGTGTTGATGATCCTGTCACTAAATGTCCTCCGTCTGTCAAATGCGCATAGAAAATATCTTATATGTACACTGTGCGCCAATCAGCCACCGCATTACTGCCGAAATGCCACACTCTTTCAGTGGTCTGGGTGCCGGGCTAGGCAGAACCGATTCTTGCACAAATCCTACCTTAATACGAAGCCTGCTGGCGTTGCCTACAACGACAGCCTGGAGGACATTGGCTGAACGGACACCAAGCATTTATCTGGGAGATAATAAAACAAAAATCCGTCCTGTCTGCTTTTTTATATTTTCGTAGCCAGCGATCACTTGCCAAGTGCGTATCGCTTGACCTCGCTGCCGCAAAACTGAGAAATGCAGTGGCTTAAAACGTATGAATAATGCAGTCTCCCTCATATACGACGTGGTAGCCTCTTTGCGAAGGCTGGCACGAAGCGTGCCCCATAGTCGCCCGCACACTTGTCTAGAGCGCCCGAACGGCTTGCTCTGCTGTGCATTTATGACGACCGCATCTGCCTTGTGGGTTCGATACAGCTTTTAAAGACAGGCGCATTCCCAGATACCTGGGAATGCGCAATGCACTCTAAGGCGATATTGCAAACCCTAAGCCACTCGTAAATGCCACAAGTGTACGCACGGTGCGCCGTTCGAGCGCTCTGGACAGGTATGTGGACGACTGTACAGCGCCTTATCGACCTGCAGTATTTCCCAATGACTGTCTTTAAAGATTGGATGTTGCGCTATTAGGAAGACCACAGAGAGAGGACGACGCTATAAAGAAGAACGCTACTAACAACTGGCTTATTTTTCGCTGCAGGGATGGTATTTATATATAGACAAATGCGCACAATGGGGAGGTCCCAGCCGTAAACATGCTATTGTCATGGCTCGCACTCTTATCTACTTTCATTGCGTGGCTAAGCGAGTAACGGGTAACAAGTAACAAGGAATGATTCAGATATGAATGAACAAACAAACATCAAGCAACAGCAAGCAGTAAACCGGGGAAGAACGACAGCCACTGAGCTCTTAGTTTTTGTGCATTTCTGCAGAAAATCCCCGCTAGGCAGAGCACAATAAGATCGAAGTATCGTTGATGGCCTAGTTCGCTTTTTTTGTAGGTGGAAGACCACTAGCAATAGTCCTAAATCAGCACTAGCGCCTGCGCCCAGGACCTTTGCTTCTTGAAAGCGTGGCACGCGTTTGCAATCATTAATAAGCGAAACTAAATTCGCAAACTTATCTTGTTGGTTTAGGTTTTGCGCATGCTCTCTTACACGGTCGTTGAGGCAACGCCCCGTCTGCCCGATATAGCACCCTCCGCAGGATAAAGGCATAGTGTAAACCATTCCTAAGCCATATTTGACGAAGGCTTCTTAATGTTGCTTTGTGCAGCCGCGCTCATCGTCCCCGCAGATGCGAGGGCACAGCTTCGCCAGCTTATTTGGCGCTGAAAATACAAGTGGCACTTTGTGACTGCTCGCCACTTTTTTGAGGTTATGCGAAACCTTACGAACATATGACAGTACCTCAGGTTTTGCATTCACACTTTAAGTTTCAGCCATCTTTCGTCTGTGTCCAAATTTATTTAGGAGTGTTTCGGCAACCGCCATAAGCACCGAAGAAGGGAAGCCTGCGGCCAAAAGCCTGCGTGCCTGATGTTCAGAGCTATCATGCATTTCATGCGGACACGACTTTCGAAGCGTAGATTCCATGTAGACGAATGCAATGGCTCTTTTTACAGTCCTGGAGTGGGACGAGTCATAAAGCAGAAGCTTTTCTTCGCAAGCGGGATATACACTCAACAGGTGTGTCCAATACTTAACCCCAGCCTCACTCAGGTCTAAGAAGCGTATCCCACCATTCTTCCCTAGTGACGCGTTTCGACGTTCAAATTTTGCACCTTTTACTTCCTCAGCGAATGCATATTTCGTTCCACGATGCTAAACAGGAAAGCATACTCGCAACAAAGTACATACGGCAGTGACCGCTAGGAAAATAAGAAAAAATAAAGAGCGCCTCCAGAATCAGTGACGGTTCACATCGTCGATGGGATGCCGCACTTGGAATGTTCTCACAGTAACCAACAACGAATTTTGGAGCATACAAAAACCGGTAAGGTTTGCGGGAATGGACAAAAGCGTCTCGTTTTCAGGCGGCATGGACATGTCGTCAGAAACGAAGGTGCCGATTCTACAGCGGTGTCGAAACAGCCACACCGAGATTTCAAAGTATCAGTGGGCTGCAAAAGCCGGTGACTGTACAAAAAATATCCAGCACTTACTTCATGGGTACGACAAGTGATCAGCTCTAGCTGGTTCGAGGAATGATCAGCGTATTGATGAATTGACGCTAAAGGGCACGACGATTGTATTTTTTCTGGTATGAGAGGGCTATACAGTAAGTGCTATATGGTCTGTGAAATGTGTGAGCATGGACAAGCAAATCCTGTCAGGCTGCGCTTTTCTGGGCATCCTACCGAGCGCATTCTTCCCCTGTTCGACCCGCAACACATTTACCTTCTCTCTCCTCCCGCATACGTGCAGCGTCCTGGGCAAGGCACTCCGCCGTGGTTGCATCCATAGCCTCCTCGCAACGCAACTGTTGTGCCACGTCGTCGCTTGCTTTTCTTTACTACTGCGGCCACTACTGCGCACCCGCGAGCTCACAACTGCCATCCACGCGTGGCGCGACTGGATCAAGCCTTTTGCTTGGTCTTCAAGCCACAGGTACTGTCGCGATCACAATATTGCGGGACGTCGGAAAGAGTGGCAGAACTGCGTTCTGCGCCATCTAACGGCGCACTCCCGCTCGTTCTTTTTGCTCGGGAATGTCTGTAACCTCACTACTACTTTACGCGCGGCGCATGAAGATCGGAACGTGCGGCAGGTGCCGCTTCGATATCCAGGTCTGCCTAAACGGCTGCGATGGGTGAAGCAGACAGTTGCCGCTTTCGCGGAGGATCGACTCTGGGGAAAGGGGAGGGGACTTGCAATGACGAGTCACTTCTTTTAGTGCGCAAATTTGCCGAGTCATAACGTAAGATGGCCCTCATATTTTTTTTTATTCGTGTGCATGGTCTCTGTTTCCAGCACGCACACGCTTAAGTGGGAACAAAACCCTGAATGCTAGAATAAACAACTGCTCCTGGACGTGAAGAACGATGGAATGCCAAGGCCTACGCGAAAAATACAGCTACAGTAAACAAAAAAGCAAGGAAATGTGTGATTAATTTTTGCGACAAGGAAGTAAAAACACCTTCCTGGAAAGTGAATTAACACTCGGAAACAATTCTCTCAGATGGGTACGCGAGCCCAGCACTAAGCGACAGTAATGCGCAGTTAACTTTACGTCAACGGCATTTATTGGAGGCGCGTCAGAGACGGAAACAGAAAAGGGTCCATGGCGCAAGTCAACGGCACATGAGCTCCGCAGAGCGCTGGACACGAGGAACACATCTGAGAGAATTATTGCCGAGTATTATGGTTTTGTCTTTCATGCGCAAAATAAATCTCGTTTTTTCTTTTCGCCTATATGTTTGCGTAACCACATTTTCATGGGAGTGCTTGGTATGCCGAAATTCTTCTCGACAAGAAGCTGGTAAGCCAGGCATTCAGCCTTGAGGCCTGTCCGTTCAGCGCGCATACACTCGCACAACAAAAACAGAAAAAACATAAGTGCACGCTCCCTCACCTTTATCAAGAGTCGCTGCACCGCGATAGCGACACGCTATCTGCGTCATTCATCAGCGGCTGAGCCAGATGCTGGCTAGATTCCGAAGCGGCACCTGGCGCTAGCGGCGATCTATGTACTACGCGCGTGTTAGGAGTGACAGTACAGAGATGCCTGAAAGGGGGAGAAGGAGTGAGGCTGCGCCGTTAGATGGCGCGGAGCGCAGTTTGCCACGCTTTCCGACGTCCCGCAATATTGTGATCGCGACAGTACGTTGGAAATAAAGAAACAAAGTAATAAAAGTTCAGTGCGCATGCAAATAGCTTGTCTACAATAGATTGTATTCTTGGTCCAATGTTTAGTGGAAACCCCCAAGCTGGAGTAGATTTGTAATAAGGAAGTAATCACTCATTAACATCCACCCAAGCACTGCCATGCAGATGCGGAGGAATAGCCATATGTATATTTTAGAGAAAATTCCTAGCTGAAAAAAGTCTGTTCTGGTCTGGAATTCGAACCCGAGACCACCGTCTGCCTAGGACAGTCGCTCCACCAACAGCGCTAACCAGGGCGGCTAGCAAATGGTAGGGCAAGAACTGATCAGCAACTGGAAGTGGGACCGGTGTTGATCCAATGTTTAGGCGAATCCCCGAAGGTGGAGTATAGATTTGTAATAAGTGAGTATTATTATTCATTAGCGTCCACCCAAGCACAGCCAAACGGCTACATAAGCATCCACCGAAGTTTCTTGCCTTTTCGCCATTCTTCTAGGCGCGTACGCTTTCCACTTGCATGCTTTCCCTTGGCAGACGGCGGTGTCGGAACATTGAGGGCCTAAAACAGAAGCTCTGTCTCGTCGGTATTGTGCTGCTCTTGTTCTTACGTTACGTAGCGTTACGCCATCCACATTGCTGCACCTTCGCGCATGGTTTTAGGTGCTTCGATGAGCAGCATCTCGGCCGGAGGGGAGGACGCGCGCATCGGCCTTCACGACAGCAAAGATCGGAAATAATGGGTCTTCTTTATGATTGCTCGCTATTGTATGCGCAATTACTAAAAACTAATGGCTAGATGCGCCAAAATAAGAAAAATTCGAAGAAGCCAGAAAGTAAGCAGGGAGCCAACCTGAAACGTTCGTCGCCAGACGGGCTTGTAAAGTATAGCAATTTGGCGCAAAGTAGTCACCAACAGCAAACCTGCCGCCACGTGTCTTCTGTTCCTGGGCGCCTTCCCCTTCTGCTCCTCCTCTCTCTCCCCGTCCGTTGTGAAGGGGTTACGCCGAGGCGAAACCGGGGGAACTATACTAAAACAACTGCCGCTGAAAAAGACAACGACGGCGCACGTCACTCCACGGCGCAGGTGCCCTGTGGCCTCGTCCGTTCTGGCCATGGAGGAAAAAAACTAAGGAGGGAGCGTGACGTCACGCGGCCAGCGTTCGCAAGCCGAGTGTTTACGAAGCCGTTTTCGCCCTCAGTTTTTCGCTCTCCGAGTCTGTCCTTTATGTTTTGATTCTGGTAGGTTTTAGTGTGCGCGTATGTGCGACCCGCGGCGCGGTCGTCTACAGCAAGGAGGTTGATCTACAGTCAGTCTGCCGCGCTAATCTGCGCATGCGCGCGCGCAGCGGTGCTAGATTTTACCGCACGCTATCACGTGGTGTGACCACGGGGGGACACACTCTCTTTTTTTTTTGCTATATCTTTACTTGTTAAGACTAGGCTTCAAGGTTGTCGCCGGCCGCTCCCGCCTCAGTTTTTTTTCCTCCATGGTTCTGGCCGTGCTGCGGTGCTCGCGAGCCCGCACTCTCCGCAAGGGAGAGCAAAGACCACGTGACACGTGCGCCACAGAGTGACGTGCTCAGGTGGGCGTTGCTTTGCGCGCGCCAAAAGAGCGTGAGATGATGGCTAAACTTTGTTGAGGCACAGCGCCGAGGGTAATCGCGTTCTCGATATCCAAAAAATTGATATGACTGTTACTAATGGACAGCTGCAAATCTTTAGTTGCAACCAGACGCGTAACTGTAACGGTTAAAAGCTTACTAATAACAATTAGTTAACCAACTTGGCAGTCAATATGATTCACCTGTTTTTGATATCTTCCAACACAGGATTACTGTGCTGCAGAGGGCATCTTTATACATAATGCCTAGCTTTGAAAATTCGTAGCGGGTTTCCCTGAAACACCTGGTGTACTCACATTTTCTGAGCTGCTTTGTGACTTTGCTCTGGCTTTTTTTTTACAGTGGCAGCTGTATATCAAAGCAGGAGGAGGAGGATGCATGCTTTAGTGTCACCTGGAGAAGTTCATATACGGGTACTTCAGTGAGCAAGCACATCGCAGTCGGTGTAAGATGTCGTAACCGTAAACACCTGCTTTATCTTCCACCTAATGAGAATGTCGTCCAGGCGATCTGAGGAGCAGGATCTGTTACTAATGCACCCTCAGCTAGCCGGTTAGCTCCCCCCGGTAACCCTGGCTCGTGCTGGTCTCACAGTGGGAGCTCGCACGGGCTGTGCAAGGGAAGGGCGGAAGGGGAGGATGAAGGGCGAAAATGCCAGCAGTCGTTTTTCGCATGTGGTTACGGCTCACTCGAACACCGCCTTCTCTATAATAGCCTTAATTACCTCGTGTAACATGGCAGTTTATGCGCTCTGACTCTTGTGCGCCATAAAACATCACCAACATCAGGACAGAGAAGGGGTGTGGGTTTCGAGTGTTGTCTTTCCCTGTATACTGGCCAGCACTCCCCTGGTTGAGGAAATGAATGAGAAATGAGGAAATGTACAGGCAGGCGCTTCAAAATCCCCTGCTGTTATAAAGTGTTCATACAGCCTTGCATCAAGGTTATTATGGGCATTTGAGGCCAGAAATCAGGTATTATTCATCAGCCTATCAAAAAACCGCGCAAAGTAATACTTTAGTGGCTGTAGGACCACTATAAGGGAGACATGACAGAAGCCAACAGCCACAGAAACCAAGGGGCAAAGGGGATATTTTTTATTTATTTATTTATTTGTGGTGTTGATCAATTTAGAATATTACTGAATATGTTATCGCTTAATGCTAATTGATTAGAAAAGCAGAAGAAAAAACAACCACATGCCGCCGGTGGGATCCGAACCCACGACCTCCGAATTACGCGTCCGGTGCTCTACCTCTGAGCTACGGCGACGGCTGTCAAATCTTCTGCTTTCGGGGGTATTTATGTTTACAAGTAACCTAACCTTGAGAGTGTTCATCAGCGCCACCCACGTTCATAAGCGGCGGACGTGGAACGTCCTGAGTTACCGCAGGTGTGACGTAGAACGTCTTCGAACGAAGAGGGTGGAAGCTGCGTGAGAACCCTCTTATGCTTCCTATGGCGTCAAGGCTGCCAGAACCGAGGCCCTCGCTAAGCAATTAAGCAAACAAGGGAAGGGGAATGAGGGGCTCGTTACAAATATGACAGAAGCCAACAGCCACAGAAACCAAGGGGCAAAGGGGATATTTTTATTTATTTAATTTGTGGTGTTGATCAATTTAGAATATAACTGAATATGTTATCGCTTAATGCTAATTGATTAGAAAAGCAGAAGAAAAACAACACATGCCGCCGGTGGGATCCGAACCCACGACAGAAATTTTATGAAACTTCCCGCGCAGTTCTTCGACCCTTAATCCCTGCAAACTCTCTTAGTCATCGGTACGCTACCGCAGCAACCAGTGTGGATCATGGCTGGACAGTGCCGTTATGAATGCTGAACATCACCGAATAGGAAAACAGGACAGCGGGGGACAGTCCTTGTCATTCTGAAGGAACTGTCGAGCGCACACCCTGTCAGTGTAGTATTAATTTCACACAGCCTTAAACCTCGTGATGCCTCCTGAATGAAATCTCAAGCCGCACACTTAAACATGTGCATTGGAACTCTCATCGGAGATATAATTGGGGAAAGCTACAATAAAACTGCTGTGGTTCTTGAAACAAGAAACCTGAGTGGTCATATGGGATCGCATGCGTGGGAACACTGCTTAATTGTACGGCCATCGGTCCCTTCCTGCAACTTTTACTTTTCAAATGCACCGACTCAGCAGCTTCCAACATTGCGATGTCGAATAGCGTAAAAGCAAGAGATCGCGCCGATTAATTCATGGGTCTGGGGACACGAAAGAAGACCACATATCGAGAAGTTTGATGCACACGTCTTCATGAGACCGTCGGATTAATTGGCGCAGGTCATTCTGTTATTTCTTAAAACCTGTAGTCCCATATACAGGAGACTACGTGCATGTTGCTGCATGAAAACACTGCGTTTCTACTTCTTCAGAATGCTTGTTCAGAACGACTTTCTCAGTAACATGCATGCTTGTGCGAGGTGGCTTCATTGCAACTGAAATGGGGATGGGTACGCATGCTGAGAGACAAGCGGACGTGGAATATCCGTGTGTCTTCTCAGTTTTGTCCCATTTGCACGGTGTTTCTCATTTCCTCCTATTTGCTTCTTCAGAGGAGAGAAGATGGACACACTCCCCAGAAAAAAATGCTTAATGCCAGCATGCATGCAACGATGTAGCTTGTGAAAACTTTGCGTGGTTTCTTTTTTTTTTTTTGCCGAATGTGGAGTCTGTAAAGTGAAAAGTCATATCTCAAGTACGGTATTAGTGCAGTGCAAAATTAATCAAAAATACAGCACATTAATTCTGCGCATAAAGAGTTTGTGCACAAACACATGCACTGTTTGCACAAAATTTTGCAGCGCATGAAATGCAGTATAGGATATGTGCTTGCTGAGTACAAGAAGAATATAAGGAGATATTTCAATTTTGTCTGTGAATAACTGTGTCCAGTTCTCAACAAAAACCTGTGGTTGGTCGGTATCACTACTTTCCAATGTTGGTATATATACACATTTTAAAATAACTGCTGTCGAGCTATGATTTCAATCCAGTGGCACACAAAATCCCAGAATTAACTTTTCAGAGGAATAAATAAGTTAAGCAACGCTAACGGTCGTTGCATGACTTCTATAGATCACAAGCGCTGGCTTGTATTTACACAGAGCGCTAAGCGGGAAGCAAACGAAATGGAAATTTGTTTTCCATTTGGAAAAGGGAAATAAATATGTAACCATGCTAATTTTAACTGAAACAGACTATTTGCATGATGGTCAAGTTGCTTGCTTGGATGTCGAATTGGCGGTGCAAAGTGTCTATCGTGCATTAAGGAACAAATGCGTGATGGCGAAATCGTTGATCTTTTTACACGCCAGCAGTACAATAAGTTAGAACTGACATCCCACCCAGTTTTCCCAAGGGACATTCAGTTATCAAGGATTTGTCCAGGACAGAAAAGTTTCGAGCTTCCCTTTGTGCAGTGCAAGCCGTTGTATTCAACACAGCTTGTAGACGACGTCTAATTATATGCAGTTCCACGCTGAATGCTGCAAACGAGACGGGAAAGAGACTATTCGAACAGCGTAACGAAAGGAAATATTTCTACCATCAAATAAGGAAACTATATTCCTTCACTTTTGATGGCACCTAAGGAAAATCAATCCAATGGTTTATTGTGCATTATTCTAAAGGAAACAATAAACTGTAGGGCGGCAGAAGACGACAAAGTGACAGACACAAAAAACACAAGCGCTCGTGCTGTTTGTATCTTTCACTTTGTCCTTCCTGCATTGTTGCGCTAGTTTTCGTTTTTTTTTAATGAAAACTAAAGTGTATCGGTTAAGCGAGGTGTAGTGCAAACGGATATTAAAACAATTTTTTAACAGGGAATTTGGTGGTAACCATGCCTTAAGTGAAAGTGACAAACCAGCAGTAACCAGTAAAAATGGCGATGAATATCTTAATTGCGAGGCTCCCGAATACCATAGCTATTGACTGCGCCAATATGAACAACTTTATAGGAAGGGTTAGTACCTTCTACGCAGCATCGACAACCAGAAATGCAGATGAAATCACAGACTCGGCTGCATAGGCATTTACAGATTACAATAACACAGAGATCTTCTTTAGCACCGTAGTGGCCATGCTGCGTAGAAGATATTATTCTTTCCTATAAAGTTGTTCATATGGGCACTGTTAATAGGTACGGGCTATAGCTGCGCTTAACAAGGTTCGTATTGGAAACCTCGGAATTAAGGCATTCATCGCCATTTTTGTTGGTTGCATGCAGGTGTGGCACTGTCACTCAAGACATTTTCCACATCAGAAGCTCCGCTGCCTGCACAGGAAACCTTCTGAGTAAGCATAATGTGCACTTCTCTGTCACAGCTTCTTTGAGGTAACTCCCGAGGTGCTGCTTGAAGAAAGGAACGCGGTTGACACCATTACGACTTATCAGTCATGACGCTTTTTGTTTGCTGACCCTGCTGTGGATGCGAGATATGCGTGAGTTTAAACTATAGGCACGAAGTGGCATAAAAAATTTCGGTTGAGACATTCGCTTGCATGCCGATGTACCATTCTGAACGAGGAATGGCAAGTAATGAATGACTCGCCTGCTCCCAGGGGTGGCGACGACAGGCGCTTGGATGTGGCCACTTCCGGTCCCAGCGAAGACGAGCCCGAGCGGTCGCCCCCGCCGCCGCACAGGTCTTCCGCCTCCTCGTAGTCGCCGTCAGTGACCGCACCGGGAGTCCCGCGGTTTTCGTAGCGGCGCCACTCGTCGAGGGCAGGACGCTGCTGTAGCTGGCGCATCTGATGCTGGAGATGAAGCTGGTGAAGTAGCAACTGGTGCTTGCCTGTGTCGGACGCATGGCGAGCGGGCATCGCGGCTCCGATGAGATCACTGATGCAGAAGGATGATGGCGCGCTGCCCTTAGCTGAGGTTTTGCCTTTGGAAGCCGCGAACTTTTCTGGACACGAGTCTCTTTGGGGACTGCGGCTGCCTGCTCTGCAGTGGCTGGCGTCTGCCGTCGAGGCACTATCGCTGGACGGCGGGCCGTGCTGTCTCCGGCGGTTTTTGAAGACCCGCAGATCGGCAGGCTTCGCCGAGTCATCCTCGTTGTCGCTGGCGGCCATTGGAACGAGGCGAGAGTCATGACAGTGGCGCGCGGGAGACTCCGCGCTGCATACCATATAGGCGGACGGCGCGAGCACACTTGCGCGCAGCAGCGGCCAAGGCCTCGCGCCTCGTTTTTCACGCTACGGTGCACACCGGCGGCTGCGCACGGCAGTTTCTGTTTCCAAGCGGCTTTACGCAAGCACCGTATGTGTGTGAACGTGCGCGGATCCACTCGGTGAAAACCTTTCTTCGGGCACCTCCCGCGAAGGGCAGAAACAGGAAAGCAAGTTGTTCGGAACGTCAGCACACGCCCACTGTCTTAAACGCAGACGACACGGTGCGTGCGAGGTAGTAACCAAGATGTAGGTTTCAGTCCAGCTTGAGACATCACCACTATACACTGGCAAAGGCAATCTAATGGACGTTACTGATCTGGGCAGAGTCTATAGTGACGGAAGGGGCCGGTTAAGTCCTATGAGCTATACCCACTTCGTCTTGACGGGATCTACCGACAGCCCCATACTGGGGCTATCTCTCACCCACGGAGCTTTCCCCCGAAGAGTAGTGATAACTGCGACCGTGCGGAGCAAAGTTTCACGGAAGCAATAACGGCACAGAACTTTCCGACTCCGTTATTTTACACACCGACAAGACCTCGCTTCGTACTGTGTGCTCACACAGGTGGTTTCAAGCAATGGATTACGCAAGGAAGGCCCGTAGCTGTGCGGCCGCACTGTCGGAAGTTCTATGTTGCAGTTACTATGGCCTTAGACGTGACTGGCTTCTGCGACGATCAGAGATTCTGGACTGGGGTCTGGTTTGCATGCGCTGCAAAACGGCTCTTATTTAGCCATGCAAAGGGAGCACATCGGTGTGGCTCCTGGACTGCCCTCTTTTCCTTCGATCGTCCGCACGTTAGTCGGTGTGTCTGGCCAAGGAGGCAAGGAGCGAAAGTTCAGTTCTCATTTCTGATGTCGCATGCAAGTAGCGGCGGAAGACAGAAGCAGGGCGGCTCCGTTGGATCAGCTCCTCCACGGCACACTGCTCACTCTAACGGACTCACTCGTCCGCAGCAGCGGACAACGATAGCGGCGAAATTTCGCTCAACCCTTTTCGACGGAACAAGAGAAGCACCATGCGCGAGACGGCAAACGAAGGACCCGCGCGAGGAACTGCTCACCGGCGCAGGCAGGGAGGACGTTTGCGGGGCGAGCGTGGCTGCTGCGGCGGTCGCTGCGGAGCGGAGCGCTCGTCGCCGTCGTTTGCGGCCGTTCGTCGGCGGCCGGCGGCAAGCAGGCAGCAGCGGCGGCTGCAGGCAGGTTCTGCACGGTTCCGGCCTCTTTCCTCCCTCTCGAGGCGGAGGCAGGCACGGCGGCCGCTGGCAAGCACCGCCCCCGTCAACGCGCCGCCGTCGTCAATGGGAGCCCGATTTCGCGTGCGCGTCCCCCCGTCGCCGTGCGTTTGTGCCTGTACGCACACGCGCGCGATTTCGCCCGCCGCTCTCGCTGAAGGATGCGTCGCGCGTCGCCTCTCCTCCGATCACGAAACACGGGCTGGGGCGTCACGTCTACCTGCATTCTGTAATAACGTATTTTGATGGTGCTCCCCCTTACCCCAGCTCCCGTTCTCGACGCCTAGTGTCTCGCGACGGCGCATTTCTTCGAAACCGGCCCGCCCGGTATTCCTGTTCTTCGTCTCACTACAGGCGGGGTGCTGTGAAAGTGCTATCTGTTATTGGCCTGGTCTATAGTGCAGGCACGATGGTATGCGAGTGGTGAAAATCGCCAGAAAGTGTTTTTATTCAAGGGCATGCAAGACTGTATACGCTTTTTTTTTTGCATATAGACTTACTCGTATTTCGAGATCCAACATTATTTCTTTTTCAGCAAAACTACAGAGTAGTTGCACTATTCTTGAGGCCAACCTCTGATTTCCCCTGGAGGGGGGTCTACATCTTCCTGGGAAAAGAAATCTACCCGTATGTGATCACCTGCCTCTTCGTCCCGCAGAGAAGCAGGCAACACCCCACATTAGACAGTACCCCCGACCTTACGGCCACTCCAAGAAGTGCTAATCGGAGACGCTAAGAGCGCTCCTGAAATACTCGGTTATTTTGTGCAGTGCTCATGGTTATTCTAAAATAGGATCAGTTTCGACGCCAAGCCGAAAGTGACAGATCTGCTGGATTCCTGCCTCGGATGGGTGACCGCCTTGACCGCGCAGTCAGGCGCTGACGAGCGCTTATCCTGGGAGTACTGCCCCTGAATCGTTAGCGATGTCTGCTCCTTCTAAATGCTGAAAGAGCGGGGAAGGAAAGAATACGAAATAAACAAATAAAGAAAATGCAGACTAACCCAGTATACCAACAGCTTACTTCGACTTGTAGGCAATTCGGCCCTGTCTGCGAGCAGCAAGAGCGCCTTGCACTCAGGAGCACTTGTGTTCACAGTAGGTGGATTTTAATCCACCCCCCTGCATAACCAGCTTTAGTACCGGTTTCGTATTTTAAACTGCGAGAGACCGTGTTGGAGAGATTGAATAGTCAGCGGTTTGAAATGGTTGCCAAATGCCATTCTAAAGAGGCTATGAACGCCAGCGCTTGTGTTAGTAACAATAAGTTAGAGGAGATGTATAGACACAGCTTACGTTGGCATTGACAGAATCTTTAGGGAAGTATTTGGTTATTAACCTTTGACGGTGTGTCGATGCTTAACTATGCAGTCATCAGAATGCGTATTATTGCCTTTGGCGAATGCGTTTACTGGCTCCGTGCTGCTTTCGTGTGCTGCATCTTGATTATGCCTGCTTTGTGGCCAGGGCAATTGCATGCTTATGGGAATATTCGCTTTCGCACTGCTCTGCCTGCTGAACATTAGATGATTGCGCGTATTCTGGGATGTCGATTGCGTTGGATTGGGGTCAAGAGTGAACTACTTTCTCCGTTTCTCAAACCGCGCTGTACGAAACCGTTCCTATATTACTGGGTTATTGTATTTTCGCACTGTGTGTTGAGTGCACATTTTGTTCTGTTTTTTTCATTTCATCCCTGTACTACGTTGTATATAACCACTTCTATCCAGTCACTATTTGGGCTGATAGTAACTCTAAATGAATAAATAAATAAATAAATTTGTGCGAAAAGTTTCTTAGCTCACGACATTACTTCGCGTTGGGAAGTTTCACTTTATCTTCACAGGTCTACACTGGAAATAAATGCGTAATTCGTAATTGACCTCGATAATAGTCGGTTAATTGACTGGACGCTCAAAATTTTTAACACACGGACAAATTTTCAACGGAGATAATTATTCTATAATTAGGGTGTTGTTATATGACCTTCATGGTAATGTAAAGCATATTCAACAACTTTACTGGCATAATAAAGAATTAAAAGTCGAGACAAAGATATTTAGCGCATCCAGCACCCTGTCATGTGAAAAGCCGCAATACGTTGTTAGAGCTTAGCGCGCTTATTGGGATCGTTAAACACGATTTTTAGCAGCAAGATCCATAACACGTTTTAAGGCGAAAGCCTTCAATGGCTGATACTGTCGTCCGTTAGCAGAGGGTGTCACATGGCAGCGTTTAACTCGTGCTAACTCGGGAACTAGAAGAGATAGGAGAAACCGAATGATTGCTTCAGATAGAGGAGGAAAAAATGAATCTAGAAGCCACGTTTGATGACTGTAGAGTTATTAGTTAATTAATTACAGCCAGAAATGTCAAAATTGCGTCGAAATAGCGCGGACGTCGATATAGCCACAAGAACTGTGTGACGTCACATACACCGGAAGTCGTCACGGCATAGTGAAAATTGACACAGAATGGTCGGAAAAACGTCGGATTTGTGTCAAATTAGATGGAAAAATGTTTAATTAAGCGTAATTAACACCTAAGATCCCCGAAAGATGTATAATTTGGGTATCTATATAGCCACAGGAACGGTGTGACGTCACATCCACCGGAAGTCATCACGGCATAGTGTACTCGGCTTTCGCCTGTAAACACTTTGGTTGCCAAAGTTTCCTCGCAATTTTTATAACACACCAGCGTCTTCGTTTTCAGGCGCGTTTATTTTAATCCACAAACGCCGGTATCGATGCTACATTAGTGAACCGCATGAGGTGTGTTAAAGCCATGTGAAGGCAGTTCGCCTAAATTCATAAGGAATGCCTTCTGAAGCGAGTGCCGCTAAAGTGCCCCGTGTGACAGTGGGCCAATTACACTAAAAGCGAATGTCACTCGCTAGAAGCAATCCTAAATTTGCCCCCGTAGCAGCGCAATCACTGGGATTACCTTTTGCAGATTGTTATTACCAATATAAACCCCTAGTAGGCGGTGATAAAGCAAAACTATGGCGACGAAATCTCTTTTGCAGGGAAAGGAGAGAATTGAGAAACGTAAAGAGTTAGTCATAAAGGAGAAAAGCTTGATGGCGACACGAACAAGAATAAGCAATTGGTTACAACTTGACATACAGGGAACGGAAGAGGAACGTCATTGGCAATTACTTTACTTTATACTGTTCCAGTATATGAGGAAGTGAAATCTTGCGAGGAAGAGCTTTTGATAGCGCGAAAAAAATGTCGGTAATAAAATAGCAACCAATCTATAAGCGCATCCCTCACCTTTCAGATTGCACTATGCACCAAGTAAGGTTGAAAATAACAGAAGATGAACAAGCAAAACAAGAATGACTACTGTACTCCTTTCCGCCGACGGTCAGTGAATGTGTGAGCTACAGTTCCAGCAAAAAAATTCGGCGCATTCATACTGTTGAAATTTTTGAGTCCGGAGACATAAGTGAGTGACTATATGCCCACTTTCGACTGCCTATTAATACGTGGAAGGCCGCGACTCAGGGTTTAACTCTGCGATGGCCAATTTAAGAAGGGACCATTTTTTGAAGGTCAGCCTTTCGAGATATTTACAGTCTGAGAGTGAAAGGCCCCAGAATGCTAACCATTGAGTGGGATAAATCTTCTGCTCAAGTAGCCATTCAGAACCTGGTACTGCACTCAGATGAACCGCTGAGCATGTCAGATTTCTCTTCCTTAGCATTAAAAGACTAACTGATTCCGTACTGTATGTGTGGATCGCTCCGCAAGGTATACGTTCTGAACGCCACTCAATAGCATGCACGGACACAAGCCTTGCCTCGTAAGACTGGCCCAACACAAGACCACTAGTGTCCTGCACTTTGCCCCACCTTCCTAAAACATTCCCCATATACATACCTCTTGTGAGAGCTGGCCACAGCCTCCAAGCCCAGCACATCTTACTGCCTTTATCATATATACAGCGCGGCCACGACATGCTGGGAGAGGAGAGGAGGAGAGGTAGAAGCACGGCTACAGCTCCAGACTGGGCGCTGGAAATTAAATTTTACTGCCTTTCCCTCATAGCTCTTAAAAAAAAAGGGAGTTGGAACAAATGAAGTGCAGTAAGTGCGCTACTCTTGGCGCCGGCCAACACTTTCAGCGCGTACATTGTCGACTGAGCTGCTATAAGGAAGACGTCATCACTGCAACACAACTGTAATCTCAGCGTGGACTGTCGCATGCAGGCAGTTGATGAAGATGACTAGCCATTATTGCATGTGACTTGAGAGGTTGCAGCACATTTTGTAAGCGAGTGAAGACCACCCAAAAACTAGCCGGCTGTCTCAGAGCTCCGGTCAAACCATCATGTCTCAGCGGCATTTGAAGTGGTCACTGCAGCATGTGACTTGAGCTAAGCTTCACAGATATCGCGATACACGTAAAAGGATTGCAGAGGTCTACGGTGGAGGATATGGACGTTAGAAAGCCATCAGTGTAAATTTGGAAGAGGGAATTGCAGCGGCTGGAACATTGCTCGAGAAGGAAACATTCCGAACTGCCCAGTGTTCTTGGCTTTATCTAGATTCCAGGTAACGTCGCCGTATAGACAGAAGCGAGAGCCTTATGCGCCAGGGGGGCACGGAAGGGTGTGTTATGTGTTGTAGCGCTGCGGGAGCGTGCCGGGCATTTCAAACGCACAACTCTCAGCTAGAATGTCGAAGCCCCCTAATAACACGGGCGCGAACCAACTCCTGCACCATCAGTATACTGAAAGTGAGAGGCTATCCATTTAGGTAGCCATAGTTTAGCTACTCAAGGGGAAGCTCAGGCAAGTTATCTAAGATATAGCCCCCATTTCTGTCAGGAGTTTGACACTGGCTTATTTGCATGCGCATACATGTTGACCTAAAAGTTTGCTGCTTGTGAGTCCGTGAAAATCACGCACGTACTAGCCAGCTGCCTGGGAGTGCAAGCGAAAGGTGCCCGCAAAGCACCGATTTCACTAGCAGAAGCAGCAACGGATGCCCTGTGGATGAACTTCGCCCATATTGTGGAATGCGTGGTAGGAATGGACCCGCCTAAAATTTGCAATGGAGGGTGACGGCTGGCGTAAACTGGCTCCTTTGCACCCGTTCAAAACCTGTCCACTCCTTTATAGCAACTCCTTTCTCCGTCTGAGTTTTATGCGGATTTAAATTCCGTGTTCGCTCCTGCTTGGGCAAGCTTGGAGTTGGAAAATGGTTTTACTCCCTGCATTTGGATACCGGAACTGTGTTGCTGGTATCTTGTGACATCTTTCTTTTGAAAGTTCGCTTCAGTCACCGATTTTCCTAATTCAGTAATGATGCCTTCTTTCTTTCGTACAGGGAAACCGTGCCCTTTCGTACGTGAGGTTGGCTACAACGTTTTGTTGCCTGTCCACATTTTATGAAGGAATTACTGCCTGCTGCATTGATGAGTGTAAAGGAACACCGGAGACAAATCCATCTAGCAATTTTTGTCAGTAAAAACTGACTAAAATTTTATGAAAACTCTATTAAACTCATTCTCTGGCTCTTTCTCCTATGATGGCGCTTGCCCGGAGTGCAGCAAAAGACGCATTTATCAGCGAGGAAATTGGATTTAAAAATTTTCCCACTAGTCGATTCAATCTGGTCAAGTCCTTACCTGA
The DNA here is from genome assembly GCF_055824585.1 of Amblyomma mixtum. NCBI lineage: Eukaryota > Metazoa > Arthropoda > Arachnida > Ixodida > Ixodidae > Amblyomma > Amblyomma mixtum. Next base: position 274,490,900 of record NC_143014.1, on the reverse strand, counting down.
AAAGGCGGGTTGTCATCTTTTCGAAGTGGATAGCGGTGTAGTGTAGGCTCAGGGATCCGCGCAAAACGATGTCGATGCAAGCATATCACTTGCGAAATCGGCTGCTGAGGGCGACACCTGTATTCCGTTGTTCTTTTCTGGCTTATAAAACCTCCGTTTTCGGTGAGAATTAATGATAGCTTTGGGATAAGAATGCGGTACCCTATCGATACTGCCAAATTCTGTTTGTCCGCGGTGTACCTATAAATGTGCACTTTGGTTCTCAGCGAGTTGGCTCATTCTTAGAAGTACTATCGCTCTCAATATGAGTTGCAACGCGCGGCCATCGACCGGGGCTCGTTCCGTGGTGTGCCTCCTCCAAACAGTCGCCCGGAATTCTGGGAGAAACTTTTTCCTGAGCGGGGGTGCTGTTGTTTCCTGGAACAGCAGTTTCTCCCAGAATTCCGAGCGACTGTTTGGAGGAGGCACACCACGGAACGAGCCCCGGTCGATGACCGCGCGTTGCAACTCATATTGAGCGCGATAGTACATACTTGAGCAAAGAAGGCACTGATTCTACTTGTTTTTTGCGTTCTTCGTTCGATCGTGTCTTCTTCGTGCAAGTAGTTACTTTTTTTAAAGATTTCTTTCTGTCATTGCACTCTTCCGGAGTCCCATTAACATTCTCGTACATCTTCTCCAAAGCAGCTAGCTTAAGAGGGAAAAAGCGTTCTATACACGACCAACGTTTCTGCTCAAGCAAACTACATCTGCCAATCTTCATCAGAAGTAGGGGTTTACGGGGTTTATGGTGGGGTTTAACGTCCCAAAACAACTCAGGCTATGAGGGGCGCCGTAGTGGAGGGCTCCGGAAATTTCGACCACCTGGGGTTCTTAACGTGCACTGACATCGCGCATTACGCGGGCGTCTAGAATTTCGCCTCCATCGAAATTCGACCGCCACAGCCTGATCGTCCCTAGATATAGTTCCAATAGTATTGTCATTGTAGCGTGAATGCATAGCGTGACCGTTATAGAGGATGCATGGGCTCTTTATGGCACGTTTGTTTTTTGTGTGAGTGTATGTGCAAACGCCAGTGCTTGCCGTTCACGAAGGACAAACGTTCTTCACACGTGATGAATTTGTCTCTGAATGGAAGTTTTCTGCGGCGCAGAGCTTTTGTTTGGGACATCCATCATTTCGCTTCTCAGGTGTACAAGCTCTAATGCCGCGGTGATATGTGAGTATATATAGCAGTTTAACTCAAAACCGACCTCTTCAGGGGTACTGATCATAGCTTTGTTTTGTGTCGACTAACATCGACTAACAAATCATTTTGATACAATGGAAAGCCCCGCGTACTCCCACTCCACACCACTTGCCTGATCGCAAGCCTTCCTGTGCCTGCGCTCTCCATCTTTCCTGCGCAGTCGACGCCTGCGAACGTCGTGCTCCCCTCCGCTCCTCTTTCTGACGCAGCGATTGAGCCTTCGGGACATTGACATGGACGAGGTGTAGAAGTGAACCTGCAAACGGCTGCCACCAATAAAAATTTAGCGCGAATAGGGGAGGGGATGCAATATTGAATAGAAGAGGAAAGAATCGTAATTAGGCCTAAACTTGCGAGAAATACTAGCGATAGCTACAGCAAAGGGATGAGTAAAACGCTGCACATGCATAATATGCAATAAAGCAGTGAATAATTGACAGGGCATTGAGAAAACAGCCGGAGCACGAAATAAAACATCTGGAGTACGATTTGTGCAGGAGCTCAGGCACCCTTTTTTTCGCAACTGGTCATTTCAAATAGACGCCGCATAGTGGTGTTAGCAAAGAAGCAAATATTATCGACAGGGAAAGAAATAACGAAAGAAAAAAAAACAACGGACAATCAAAAACGAAAAAAAAAAGCTAATACCACGCTCTTGAAGAAGTAAATTGTGAGGTGCTGTGCCATAGATTCATGTTTATCGCCTCAGGCGAATGCCTTATTTTATTTCCGGTCTGGGCCCTTTGTGAATTCTTCTTTATCCTGAAACCTCATAGTATCCCGGCCTTGAGGTGATTGCTGAGGAAGAGGAAATAGAAAGCTTCAAAGAGAGTGAGCTAAGAAAATAAGGAAACACGCAAGATGGCGAGCACAAAGTTAGGCACCACAATATCGATGCGCCGCAGCCCAAGGAACTAAGCAAAAATGCAAACAAAAATGCAAACAAATAGAACAGAAGAAAGGAGCAACGCTTATTTGCTTCTGTCCTCTCCTCCTCTCTGTTCCGATCGTTGTAAACACTCGCTGATATAGATGTATAATAGAGTTCGGCAAGACACACTGCGGTGCGAAGGGTTCTCACGATGTGCGCATCGAACAGAACGAAAACGATGACACGTACGCGGGGCGGAACGCGCGGCGGCTTCCCGTGTTACGCGCTCCTTTCTCGGCCAGTCGTCAGGCAGGCCCATGCCGGAACCCGCAAGGTAAATTTATTCTGCCACTCTATACGCGGCCCAAGTGAAGCGGCAGACAGATGCGCACTGGATTACACGTACGCCCTTCGACAAACTGCGCCGGCTGATTAGAGGGCTGCAGTGACCAGGAGGGAATAAGTACATAGAAAGTCGGCGGTCTTCACGAAACACAGTGATTGGAACATCGGCGGCGAAACTCGCATGCGCGGCCCGCGCTCTACGTAATACGAGCATCGGCCGGGGCGCGACGGCGACACCTCGGCCAGTCCCTGAATCCTCGTTTTAGGGCACGCGCTGTCGCATATAACCGCGAGGGACGACAGGCCGAGAGAGACGGAGAGCAGTCGGCAAACAATAACGGTGAGGGAGAACTACTTGTCGGAAGCCCCCGGAATGAAGTGGTATAGCGAGGTGCGTCGCGATGCCTTGCGCAGCAATAGCTGCAGAGGTACTTTCCCCGGGGTACGAGGCCTCACTGTCGGTGGCATAGTATGTCGTGCCTGATAACTCCTCCAGTCAGAAAGGCATCGTCGTCCAGCGGGGCTTGAACCATTAGGGGCATATATGAAGCGGCGGAGGAGAGTGGGTGCTAACGAGAATGTAGCAGTTGCAGCCAAACGGCCCGTCAGTTCCTTGGAACAGGCGCAGGGTCTGGGAATGGGGCTCAACACAGCTCTCGATGTCAATTCTTTGTACCGAGGGCGGAAAAAAGTCTTGGATCTGCTTTATTTTTTTTCTCGGTCACTGCCTTTAATTTCATCGCCCTTCCACGCGATGCCAAGATGCCCCCACATTATGGTTCGCTGCACCCGATTCTCGCCGACGTCGTTCTGACAATCGCTTTGAGGCTGCCGTCACGTGAGGCTTTGTGTATTTAGCGTGTACATGGGAAAAGCTCGCTTTTTGCCCACAGCGACCGCAACAGGCTTCTGTCAAGATAAGTTTTCTGCTTGAATATGCCAGCTTAAGAAGTATATTAGCACTGATCACTAAAATAAAAGGTACAGCTGGTTTCTTTACAAGCAAATGCGAGAAGTCACCGCCAAACGGAAATTTCTTTCGAGCAGCGCCTCTTCGCCCTGCGTTTAACATTCTTTAGGAGCTCTTCTTTTCTTGTTTCATTTGGTTGCATGAGCATTATCTTTCTCTTTATTATATTATTATATGATGGGGGCAAGAAGTGCGCTAGCCCACATTGCGCTTCGCGATGTTGTGCGCACAGGCTCTCAGAATCGCGTTTTTGAGAGTAGCGTCTATGCATGCACAGTGCAGGAAAATTTGCTCCGAGACAGCGCGCCAGGATCATGCGGAATGCATCGAGCAACTATAGCCCGACTTCTGCTTACCATCCTACAGAAGGCACAGATAAAAGGCTTTCATACTTCGTAGGATGTCAAATTAGAGCCAGGGTACACTGCACTCTCTGTTTTCGTCGGTTCCTCGCGCTGTTCCTGAGCAGCGCGCAAAATAATGTCAGACAGGTGAGAAAGAAAGAAGGAACAAAGGAGCTGGTGTCGGCAGTCAGCCCGTGCTCCACCTCCCGCGCCCGCTCAACCAGCCGCAGAAATATGGCCGGCTGAGAAGGAGCTCCGGCGCGGCAGCACCTGCCGAAAGTCGCGAGGAGGTAGGAAGGACGGCCGGATTGCGTACGCGGTACGTGCGTGTGTAATCTATCGGGCACCGCTCCCGCGTGACGCGACGCGATCGGCGCCCCAGCGCCGCCCTGTCCACGGCGCATGCATGCACACACTGGGCGGCTCGCACGGAACGGTGGGTTGCCGTTGCACGCGGCGGCGGAGGAGGTCAATGCTTTTCGCTTTGTCGCCAGTTTTTCGCCCCTAGGCAGCGGTAGGGATTAGGAGGGCAGTGTGCAGGCGCCGCTTGGCACGCCGCCTTGTCATTAAGTTTCACGGCTCTTTGAGCGTTGCTCTATTAAATAACCGCTTTCGCGAAGGCTCCTGAACCGCGCGCGCGGAAACGGTGGTGGAGGGAAGCCTGCGGCCCAAAGGCACACAAGTCCCCGTCGTCGGTGGCTACCGAAACACGACAGAACGCAGAGGGTGAGCGCATGCTACTGAGAACTTTCGTGCGGGTCTTCGGGCAGTTCGGCGCAGCGTGCGGAAAACGATGCGATTAGGGTGCCCTGAACTATACGGTCGCCGCGACAACTTGGAACAGCTTCGACACTTGACCTCTGCCGCACTGAAAGAGTCATCTGTCCAATTTAACAAAAGGCTTGGGCAACAACACGTGCAAGGGCAACACCCTGGCCACATTTGCCCTCCTCAATAAAGCGCACTTAAGCGCTGCACGTTCGGCCCGCGTGTCTGACGAGCTCCGGCGCCGAGTGAAAGATCGCCGGTTCAGTACTCGCCGCGGTACGAGCCTGAATACGAGAAACCTGAATACGAGAAACCTGAAAAAGTGTTAGCTTGCGACAGAAGTGTTTCCTCATTTGTCCCTTGCTGTATGGTGCGCTTGTACAATACCACTGCAGAATGATTTCTAACATATGCGGTTCACAAGGCAGCTAACACAAGATTTTAGGGATTACCTGAACGGCAGTGGCTAGAACTCTGTAGTCCAGGATATACGTACAGTCGGGGACAAAAGTATCCGGACCACGTGTTCCTCAAACGAAGCTTATAACTCTACTATCAGACAGCGGCTGGAGACCACACTTGTGGAGATGAAAGAACAAAAATTTAACTTTTACCTCTACAAGTGCGGTCTCCAGCCGCCGACTAATAGCAGAGCTATCGGCTTCGTTAGAGGAACATGTGGTCCGGAGACTTTTGTCCCCGACTGTACATCTGAGTAAAGTGCTACACGGATAACCAGCCTGCAAACACGTAAAATAACCACTGTTAGGCTGTAAAACATATAAGAGATTATATATGGCTATCGGTCAGCAGGTGTATTCAAAAACTCACTTTATTTGCCCTTACAACCTGCACAGAAGGTTAGAATAGTGGACCACAGAAATTGCTGACTTGCCTTCGTACATTTGTGGTGAAAATGTGAGAATGGCTGATACGCAGAAGGAACAGTGCGCATGCACTGTCTCTTCTGTTCATTAGCAGCACATTTAACTGGAGAACTGGGATGTGGCTTCACATTCTACTTATTTAGCTATGCTATAGATACAGTCAAGGTTAAATCCAAAAACGCAATAATTTAACGGCGCGTAATCGGAGTATTGACACTAATAAGACCCGCCTACTTTCTGCCTCTAGTATTCCTTGCATGGGGCCGCCTCTGTCTCTCCGAAGAGAACGTCATCATTAAAAAAATATTCCCCCCACCCCCCGCGCTTTGAAATATCAACACAGCCCGATTATGTATATTACTCGTTACTGAAAGGGTGCCACTTAGTCATAATTCAAGTGCTGATCTGACTGACCAGAAAACATCACTTGCGAAATACGCTGAATGGAGCATTAATAGACGTTTGTGTATTTCCTTTCAAGAACCCGCCGTGTGTCCCGTATTACTTAAAGGAACACTGAGGACAACTGACAACTATATATATATATATATGTGAGAGAGAAGCCAACAGCCATAGAAACCAAGGGACAGAGGGGATTTTTAATTAATTTATTTATTTTGTGCTATTGTTCGATTTGGAATATTACTGAATATGTTATTGCTCAAAGCTAATTGATTTAATATATATATATATAGTTGTCACTTGTCCTCAGTGTTCCTTTAAGAAATACGGGACACAAGGCGGGTTCTTGAAAGGAAATACACAAACGTCTTTAATTCGCTCCATTCAGCGTGTATATATATATATATATATATATATATATATATATATATATATATATATATATATAGTAAAAGCCGATAGTTCGGCATTTCATGGCTTTGTTGCCGTTTGTCTGGAGGCGAAAGGTGCATTTATTGCTAAGAGATTTGGATTCGAAGTTCGAAAACATTATCTCGCCACTACGATTCAAACTCGAAACAGCCGAAATGCTACGTAAGCTAACGTAAACGCGGACTCCGAGATTACTGAACACGAGCGGTGCAGCCTAGCAGCAGCCGAAACGAAATATACCGCCGGCCGGATGTTGAAGGCCTCTATCAGATGTCGCTACCGTCGCTTCGTTTGCGTTTGCACGAGCGTTGCGATGGATCCCGTTCCCAATTACGGCAACGAACGTCTCGCAAAAAAACCGCAAAAAAAGCGGCATCAACCCCAAACAACGTGCTATGCTTTTGAGGCGGTGGGTCTGGCAACTTAGTCCGAGCGCCGATGCAGACCAAGCTACTGGTGCGGCAGCTGTCACCGCCAGTACAACGCCACGACTGATGAGTAGAGACTGGTACACATATTTAAATTCCGTAATAATGGCCATCGTAGTTCTGGTTATACCGTCTAGCGTCTTGCTACGTTGACGAAGCGAACACGCCGAGCGGCGCATTTTCAACGTGGAAGCTTGTTAGCTAGCCACAGGTGTTTTCCTCGTCGCTGGTGGTTGCCGCGGCATGAACTTCTTCTGAGGTGCACTTAGAAGGGCACTTGGTGTTCCTCTGCTGCTCCGCACTTGTAAATCGAGCCGCGTCAAAAACGAAACCCCACGGGTGCTCAAAACCATAGCCGCGACGCTCCAAAATGTACAGAGGGCAAAACACATGCCTAGAACAACCAAACTCTGCGTTCCGGAGCTCCCAAAGCCGCTGCAACCAAGAAGGCAAAAAATGACGATGAAATTCTATGAGTTTAAGTGCCCATGTTTACATTGTGGGTTTCTAAGTGGACACAGGCCACCACCCACCGCGGGTTCGAGCTTCGCGCGAGCCAAGGGCCCCGATCAGCCGTCACCACACACACACTGGGACACCGCTGCAGCGCACTCAACCTCCGCTGGGAGGAGAGCGATTCGCCGCAAAGAAATAGGCCTCCAAGTTCACCAAGAAGACGTTTATTCACGTCGTCCTTCAGCAGTACACACACACTCAATCGTCACCCCGTCCCGGGGGCGCGCGAGGAGCAAGGCTCCGCTGCGCGCACGAAGCGACTCGAGCAATGCGCGCCGCTAGCACGCCGCTGCAGGAGAATGTCCCCGCGGCAGTGCTGTGATCTCTCTCTCGTGTCGACCGTTGGGCCGGTTGCGAGAGAGAGTGGGCAATCAACGCAAGGTACTCCTGTCGGAGGTCGCTGGACCCCGCTGGACAGGCTCGAGCCGCTGCAGGTCAGAGGACACGTGCGGGCGAGCTCGAGTAAGCACTGGTCCGAACGGCAAAGGCCGGCACGGACAACGTACGTAAGGTCTCGGAGGGATCCCTCTCGCTGGGCCCCGCTCGGACGGTCGCGGGGTGCGCGGCCGCCCAAAGCGGGTCCCAAATTCCCGCAAAAAGGCGCCAATGGCAAAGGCCCTTGGGGAGCCGGGGCGGAGCTGTGGCTAAATGACAGTGATTAGTCACCCAGCCGCCTCTCCACCGCCTGAGGCGGGAGCAAGGGAAAGAGGAGAAACAACGCGGGAGGCCGGCTAGCCGCGCAAAGGCGACGGCGGAAAGCCAGGATTCCCACAACATCCAGACCATTTTTAAGCAAATCTAATCGCTAGTTATCACGTGTTACGCCCGAAACACGCTCAGAGCGTGTTCTAGACATGCGTTTTGCCCTCTGTACAGGAACTGAGGTGGCCGCCAAGCATACGTTTTCTTTGGCTTCCAACATTCAGGTTACCTTTTTTTCTGTCTTCCTCGTGTGATAAAAGTGCGCTGGCGGCTCTAAAACAAAACTTATATATTTCGATATCTAAAACGCGTAACCCTCAATCACGTTTCTCACAAACCTCAAAGATCCATGTAGCGGCTTTCGGTTATTCCGTCAACGCGCTTGTTACTCGCGAGATGGCCTGTGGCGGCGATACCTGTATTTCAGTTCGTGCTCTTTCCTACCTTACAAGAGCTTTGTTTATAGTAAGAGCGGGCTTTTTGTGGTTAGGAGCTGGTATTCTATCGATACAAACCAACTTCAGTTTCTGCTCAGTGTCAGTTTAATCACTTTAATGTACTAGGGGCGATGGAAAGAAACGCGAACAGAGTGGAGCCTAGGCGCTCCCCTGTTCGCATTTCTTTTCATCACGCTTTTACTTCGGTGGCAGCTAAAAGACGCTAGAGTCGCCTGTGATGCATTCTAGGACGACGCTAATGTATTTTGCTTTCCACCCAAGTAAAAGCGCGATCAAAGGAAATTCTAAGAGCGGACCACGTAAGCGCCGCGTTGTTCGTGTTTCTTTCCATCGTTATTAGTACACAACTTAAATGGGGAAACTAAAAATAAATTTTCTAGTGCGCACCGCTTGTCGATTTTTATTACAATGCAAGAAAGCTAGAGGAGTTCGGCTTCTACTGCCACGTTTCTTTTCTCAACGACTGATGTTCACAAACGTCCTGTATTTATTTACGCATGCGCTTTTTCGCACACACATTTCGTCAGTGATATCAGATTTTCAGTGGTAGACTGCTAGTAACCATCGATGAGATTACCTGAATGAGGGTGTAAATCGCACAGCCCAGGAGAAGCGTTATGCCTTGCAACTCAGGCAAACAAAAATTAGGCAAAAACAGACAAAGTGTGTTCCATTTTAGCAAAAGACAAACAAAATCTTGTTGAATGCGGTCAAAATGTCGTGTCAGAATTTCACTTTCTTGTGTTAATTGACATGTAACTAAAGTTCGTTGATGTATTCACGGCCAACTCAAAGGGCAACTCATGATTCGTGGGTAAATATATGGGATGGGCAAAGGCAGAAAATGAGCATTCAGCGCATCAAACACGAAAAAGGGCTGCAACATGAGCAAAACGCAAGCATTATACTGCCGCCACTGTTTAAGTTTTGAACGGTTAGAGGCTTAGAAGATTACGATGCTGGTTACGCTGACTATTTTCTGGGAGAGAAGTATGCAAGACAATAGAAATGGGACAAGATGTAACGAGATGTGTCAGAACTTTTTTTCAGACATAAATAGGCTTTCTACGCCTGATATATTCGTTGCCCTTGTACAAAAATCAAATAAATGAAATGAATGAGCTGCTGCATCTTCTTACAAAAAATACGCACGTACGTAGGAGAAGCGGTTTGAAATGACCTGCTGGACACGTTATTCCGTGCGCCATCCCTTGTCGCCTGTCGGCGCAGTGATGTGTAGCGGCAGCTGCTGGTAATCTCCTTCCAGAATTGGCAGAGCGAAGCGGCAAGGTATCAACGCTTAGATCAGAGAAAAGATTCAGGCCAGAGTGATGTAGCCACCAAATGCTTTCGCAGTGTTATAAACAGATGCAACAATCAGATAAGCGCGCAAAAAAGAACAGCACTCTGGTATTGCAGCTTTTAAAAGAATAATTGCTGACCAACAGCTTAAGAGGTTTCACGTACAACAGCAATACAATAATAGCATAACAAAAAAAAACAAGTTTTATCCAGTTTCGTCTAACACTATTAAAACAGTGGTTGGTTTCATGAAATTCACAATGAATGAAGTTAACATATAAATGACAGGTACCTGCTGGAATGGGGGGATAGTATTTTTATCAGGGCAGAATCGCCGGCCACCGCTTGAATTCAAAAGTTCATCCTTATTTCTATACCAGAGCTGCAATTACAGGAATAGCCCAGATGTATTGCACTCTGTTAAAAAAGAAAAGCTCTCACTCCCAATCCCAACTGCGCCGCAATGTTGCTTTTGCTTGCCTTTACAGTGGCTCCTTTCGGACCAGCAGCTCGGACAAACAGTTGCACTCGTTTGACATTTGACACCTGGGGGACGGCTACAGCTCTAGTTATTAAGCCAATCCCTTGATTCGATGAATGCCTATCCTCAAGCACATGCTGTCGTCTCGCACGACCATGTCTGCCACGCTGTTTACTTTTTTTCCCCAGAGCCGGTTGACTTTTAGCTATTATGCCGACTTACGAAAGGTACACGTAATACTAAAATTTTGCTCCAAAATACAATTGCTGATTTTGCCACAGTATGATGGCCCTTAAATGTTTTAACGTCTCATTATAATTCCAAGCTATTTGCACTTACGGTGATCTGCATTACGTACACTTTTCATCAGTAAATGCAATGTCAGTCATTTACAAATGGCATAGTTTTTTACCATGTAGAATCGGAACAACCTAAATAGCATTCAGTGTACCAAATTTCTCTACTTAAGGTGAAAATAAGTCATCGAGGGCGTCAAGAGAGCGAGTGGTTAATATCTGTTCTCCATTCCGCATATCGTTTAAATCAGCCGCTAAAATGCCATTTGGTTACAAAGAACATTATAAAGGTGGGGGAACGGTTTTTTTTTTTCAGGCACATAACTTAGATTGTACGAGTAAATTTGGCATACCATGGTATTATAACACGCATTCAGGTTCTCATCACACACCTTTCAAAAAGTGATGAATACACTGCTGCAGTGCAAAATAGGACATAAGCAAATTAAGTTAGCTAAAAGCACAATAGAAGAAAAATGTAAGAAATCTAATTTTTGTGGATCACAAAAGACAACTGTTTTCAATGCTTTGATATCACCTTAGCAAATACGCAACAGCTCCTTTTTCTATTCATTTGCAAAGACCCATTACAGTGACAGCTGAATGCTTTTTGACCTGGTACGAAGGAAACCATCGACCCAAGCCGGTCCCCACTGACAGCTTAAAATACTGTTCGGGCTGGCAACGAAATGAGACAAGGATATTTGCAAAAGCTAACTTTTTTTCAAGCTGCGAAACTTTGACCTGGACGAGTTGTATAGCTTCATTATAAAAGCGCAAACGAAAGACTAAGAGAAACGAGACCACACACAACCAATGCTCTTCTTTCCGAAGGAACATAATACCAGCGCTTTGTGTGTGTTCTCCATCTTCGTCGTTCTGTCGGGCTTTCGAGCAGTCACAGCCGCCACATACGCCGTGGGGCACATTTCACGCCGCTATGGAGAAAGTTGGCGCTGGTGAACAATCTCAAGGTTAGGTTGCACGCAATACCAGCGCTTTGTGTGTGTTCTCCGTCTTCGTCGTTCTGTCGGGCTTTCGGGCAGTCACAGCCGCCACATACGCCGTGGGGCACATTTCACGCCGCTATGGAGAAAGTTGGCGCTGGTGAACAATCTCAAGGTTAGGTTACACGCAATACCAGCGCTTTGTGTGTGTTCTCCGTCTTCGTCGTTCTGTCGGGCTTTCGGGCAGTCACAGCCGCCACATACGCCGTGGGGCACATTTCACGCCGCTATGGAGAAAGTTGGCGCTGGTGAACAATCTCAAGGTTAGGCTACACGCAACCTAAATACCTCGAAAGTAGAGCACTCTACAGCTGCCTCCGTCGCTCAATTAGTAGAGCACTGGACGCGAAATTCATAACACGCAGGTTTGGGCCCACCGGTGGCATGTGGTTGTTTTTTTTTCTACTTTCTTAACAGTAATTTGCCACCAAGAGTTGCACTAACAGTTTTCGAAAAATCGGCACCATAAATTTAAAAAAGGTGGAACCATTCCACTATGCACCTTGCTGTTGCTTTCTTTCATACGCATATCATAACTAGCCCCTCATTTGCCTTCCCCTGTATGCTATACTGTCAACTGGTCATGTTGTTTGCAATTGTCACTTCACTGTCGCAATGTACTTACTGAGTTGTTTTGTACTGTGTGTAGCTGCGCTTCGGGATGGGTGGACGACGTTTTACAGATCTCAGCGCGTACTACACACCAAAAAACTTCAAGTTTCCGAGCGACAGCAAAACACACGCCCCGATGGTCTCCATTTCGTGCTTCGAACCTACTCAGTCGTACCAGTGAAGCAATGGTCCTTAAAGATTGCCGAAATGTAACTTGATCTGTCTCTTACATTCAGAGTAATGGGATAAATACGAGCGTCACCCGACGTCTTCCAGAGCTGCGCGTTTGGATCTCAAGCGCGCGAAGGGAACACTCTAGTGGTATCCGTCATCTCGTGCTCCTAACTGTCAAACCACAGCGAACAGGTTGTGAGACGAAGGGCAAATGCACTTGCGGCGCTTCATTCATTCACCACAACATATAAAATGTGACTTTCTTGCACTGTCCTAGCGCGCGTGTCGCAGCCTGCGATAGCCGCGTGTCCGGCTAAAATTGAAAGCCGAGGCGCACGGGAGCGTTTTGTCACACCGAGGCGGTGGGCGTACGCGCGGGAGGGCGACTCAGGCGACGGCGTCCGCGGAGGAGCGGGACGATGAAGCAGGCTCCCGAAGAAAGCTACGCTTTGTAGACATAGGGACGTGACGACGGAAGGGATGCTGTTTTTCGAAAGCGACAGGCGGGATTGACGAGAAACACTTGGCAGAAGAAGCAGGAATGTGAACTGCACACAAGGAGCAGCCCGCAACCTCGCGCGCGAGTCCGAAGGCAGGTATCCTATAGCGCACGGCGAGATCGCCCGACGCCCAGTATGGCGCGTTCCCCTGAGGAGGGAGTGCGCCGACGTGTGGGTAGGCGCAGTAACTCAGGCTCGTCATAGCGTATACTTCGAAGCGCATTACTTCTGTTGCATTGTCACACATCCGCGACGCAAAGCCGCTCTTATCACACGAAACAAGGCCTGAAAGAAACACCTCGCTAAAAACCAGTGCCCCCAGCAGACAAAGCGAAAATGGCGCCGTGGCCGACTGGAGTGCGTTGGAAGTAAAGAGAATTAGACAGAGAGAGAGAGAGAGAAAGTGAAAGATTGCCGGGAACACGGCATCAGGTAAAAAGTTTTAATGTGGAAGGGGCCAGAAGTACGCGGGTCGAAATTAATCGTGTTCCACATTAGCTCGCGTCGACAACATAAATGCCCCCTCCTGCCCGTTGAACTTGAAAGTACAGATAGATAAAAATATTCCGCGTGCCATTTATTGCCTAGTTTGGGACGTTAATCCCCCATAAACCATAAACATATTATCAGTTGCGTAGCCTCACCTTATTTAACATGTAGATTGCGCCACACTGCTTGTGGTTTCGGAAGCAAACGCCGTCTTCACATCTTTTCATGCTGGCCGCCGGGAAGTACTGCCCCCTTATTGCATAAGGTTGGAATAGTCTTCGAACTACGGCCCACAGAGAACCGCACCACCGCAGCGGTCATGTCCAACATTCACGAACGGAAATTTTGAAAATTGTAAAACTGTAAGATACTGTTATAGAAATATTAAAGGTAACGTAGTCCATTCTTCTGATATGTAGCCATATGTTTCTTTTAAAATGTTTGCCATCGATCGCATCGAACAGTTAAGATTGCCATTGGAAACCAATTAGGAACGCTTTTGATGATAGCGACAACGTTAATAGAAAAAAAAATTCGAGACTGCTGTCGGGCCACCTGTCGATACATTGATTGTTATAGTGAAAGCTGACAATATATGAAAGAATTTCGTTAATTAACCTTTCCCTCTCAAAATTGCTTTTCCCTGAGTTGCTGGGTGGGGTCCGGCTCGCCGCAACTTCGAAGACTTGTCTAAGCACTGCGTTGTGGCTCTCATGGATAATCCTTGCCGATTCGTTCGAGGCCGTGTAAGCCGAGATGTTTCTGTTTTCAGTTAGCTCATTCTCATGCATTACACCTGGAACCGCAACCCGAGCGCTGACAGTTGCCAACGGCCGGCGCTTGGCTAGCTGGGCCTGGGTGAGGACGCGACAGAATGGGGCCTTCCTTACACAGGAGTGCGATACTAAAAGCATCCTGAGAAGGTGTCAAATATCATCCGTGAACATGTTCTCTGCCTGAAGAACTGGCAGCACAACAAGATGCAAAAGCGTGTGTTCGCCAACGCTGATCCGAACATTATGAGCAAAATGTCGTAAGTGAAGAGAGCGACAGGCGCGCGGAAGAATTCACGCGATGGTTGCCCTGGCAGCATCTTCCGCCGCTTCTCTAAACCTCTGCAGGGTGCGGTGTGCTTTCATTTCGTATTTTTAAACTTGGCTCACCGAGAGATGGCCATGACTGCACGACACTTGCAGCGGCAAGACTTCACTCCGGTTTTCCTACGGGTCGTAGTTTGCTTGCTGAGACATAGTTTGTTTTCACCATAGTTTGTTTTTTCGTTCTTACCGCTTGACAGTTCCGTGACGGAATTGAAGGCGGTATTAGCGCGAAAGTACTCAAACGCTCTCCAACACCGACCAAGAATATTGTCACCGTACGCATTTCCAGCCCCCCACAGACTTAACACGAATGACGGACTGCGTGGCCCGGACTGCCGTCAGCGCCACGAAGTGATAGTCATTGGTGCGAGACAATGCTCTCGGTATGTTTGCGGTGGCTGACGATAGCTGGTGCGCAGCTCGCTTTTACTGCTTTTCCGCTTGATGCCTGATCGCCGCGTGGACAGCGCGCTCGTCACGGAGGCGTTTCAGAGCTTTTTGCTCGCCGATTCGGCCTCCACGGCCGCGGCAACGCTCTTTGCAGTTTTCTTATCGCGACAGTCAGGAACTGCCCGCTAAGCTGCCGCGGTTCGCACCTTCTATCGTCAGACACAGCAAAAATTCCGAGAGCATTATCTCGCACCCGATGACTATCGCTTCATGGCGCTGACAGCAGTCCAGGCCACGCATTCCGTCATTCCGGTTAAGTCTGTGGGCGGCTGTACTATCGGGGACAAAAGTGGTATACTGAGCAACGGAAAACTGCGTTGAAACAACATCTACAGGCGGCATCTCGGACCCAGATAGCCAATCTGTGACCTTTGTTATCAGCAGGCACGTGGCTTGGGTTTCAAAAATTCGCTGCTTCCACGACCAGTCATCCACGCGCGCGCGGGCATTTGATCGCATCATGACGGTGCGCGCGCCGGCTCTCAAGCCATATCTCGAACGCGCGTTGAAAAAAAAGGAGACACAAAATGAAAAGAGGGCCACCAGATTGCTGCTGCTGCGGCGCCGCTCGGCATTTTAGCGAGCAAAAGCAAGAAACATTGAAACGAGTCAAGCGACATGCCTGCTGATAATAAAGGTCACAGATTGGCTGTCTGTGTCAGAGATGCCGCCTGCAGATGGAGTTGAAACGCAGTTTTCCGTTGCTCCGGCTCCCGCCGTGTGGAGTGTACCACTTTTGTCCCCGATAGTACGTACTGTACAAACGGCGGAAAAATAAGTCGGGGGACACGACATGCCGCCAAAATTATGTAAAACTGCATCGCCGCGCCATCTGACGCTGCTTCTGGTGTCGAGACATGTAGCGCGAGTCGGCGCCCTTTCATGCTCGCAGCCGTGTCTTTTTCTCGCCTGCAGCGGACTATCCGATTGCATCACCTTTTGGCGTTAGGCGTCGCTTTCTGTATTCACAGCGTGACGATCGCAGTTCGCTAAACCCTTGCCATGCGCCCGCCGAAGTGCGAGCTTGACGTAGTAACTAAAGAAAGCGACTCCTACCGCCAAACGCTGCAGATAAGCAAATGCAAGCGAGAAAAAAGATAGGGCTGAGAGCGTGAAAGGACGCGCACGCGCACTGCGATAAGTGAAACGTCACACGGCGGGGCGATGCAGTTTTATCTGATTCTGGCCGCCTGTCGCATGCTCCGACTCATCTTACCGCCGGTTGGTTGTACGTTCTTTCCTTCGGTCTTGTGCCGTTGATAGCGATCCGAGTTACTATCCGAGCGTACCCGAGTAACAAGTTCGGATCGTAACCGGGGTCGTGGTGGTGTGGTGTAACTTTTATTGAAACAGCCTTTAAGTTAGGCGTTTAACATGTCCTGGGCCAAGATAACGAGGGCGCGTTGCGGTTTCAGACCTAGGCAGGCGAGCCAGATGGGCCACGGGGGGGGGGGGGGGGGGGGGGGGGGGATTCGGGGGACTGGATAGCTGAGTGGCGCTTTGTAAGGCAGTGTTCTCTATCTGCATACGTGTGTGGACAGTTTGGGCACTCAGGTGTGGAAGTGTACCGGTACAAATAAAGAGATTAAATTGTACTGGGCGAAGAATGCGAGCTTCGCGGTTCGATAAGGATCGGTGTGGCGGTGGTAAATCATCAATTTTTGCTGCGTGTAGTCTTCGTCGACAGTGTCTTTGTAAGCCCTGACCGCTTGCTTCGTCGGTGGGCTCGTCCATGGGATCCCCGGCGCCCGGTGTATAGTATCGCAAGCGAGCTGCTGAGCCAGCTCATTTCCGGGAATGCCCATGTGACCAGGGATCCACCGAAGGGTCACCGGTCGTGGGTCCAGTGCTGTGAGGGCGGCATCTAAGGCCGATCGGGTAGGGAAGGGGGGGGGGGGGGGGGGCTCTTACGTGGAAGGCACGCAGAGCTGCCTGCGAGTCTGTAAGACAACGTATGCGGGGGCCGGGGTTATAGGTGGCAAAGTGTGTGATGGCATTGGCGGTTCCGTTTATTTATAGGGCGAGACTGGAGGGTGGAGAGGTGTATGGACCGGTTGTGTGAGTGTTGGTTGTAAAGAGGCATGGGTGGAGGAAGAAGGCTGTTGAGGAGCCCGCGGTTTCCATGAGGCAGGCGTCTCTATAGGCCATCGCCGCCGCGTCCAAGGGTGGCTTGTGGTATTATGCGTATGCTTGGCGGCGGCCTGCGTGTGTGTGTGCGGACATGTTGCATGGAATAGGTGCGAGGCGGAGGTTAGGTAGGTAGACCGGAGACTGCGGTGGGACTGGGAAAGAGACTTGTGCGTAAAGAGTCTGGGATAGTATCCACCGCCCAGCTAGTGAGCTGGACAGGCGGAAAATTTTGTCTCTCCCGGTGTAGGTCAAGGAGGGCTTGAAGAGGATGGAAAAGGCCTGTTCTGTACAGGGTGTCTGTAGAAGCCTGAGGGGGGAGTCCTACCACCGTATCCACAAACAGGCCTTACCTTTACCTTACCTTCGGTCGAGAGGCAACTTTCATAAAGGTTACGGAAAGTGGAAAGTAAGGGAAAGGTCAAGCCGCGTTTCAGAAACCTACCTTTCGGCAGCCTTTCGGAAAGCGCCCTTACCCGTGTAGGTAAGAGGTATGGTGCCGAGGCTAAAAAAATATTAAAGCTTCTATCATCAGTGCATGCACTCATAACTGTTCCTGTAGTATATAAAGTTGTTCAACAAATACTGGAGCTGTCATACACATTCTTTGGACGAAATTAACTAATCTGGCTGTAATTTTGACGCACGTTTTTTTGGTCTAGCCACATTGATATGCAACCGTCGCTACAAGAAGCTTTGTTGAGTCGACGTCGGTTTTCTTGTTTGTTTTCGTGTGCCTCGTGTGTTGTGCGTGTGCGTGTTTTTTTTTGTTGTTCGCGCTTTCTTTAATTAGTACGGATAGCATTTTAGTTTCCTGTATATATTATATTGTATTTTACGGTCTATTTATTTTTGAAAAGCGTGCAAATGGAGCAAAAAAAAAGAACAACGTTTATGGAGAGCGAGCGCCACGTCCTCACGGATTTGGTCAACATGCACAGACCAGTGGTAGAATCCAAAAAGAGCGACGG